>NC_140595.1:653595257-654795257 GCF_964204655.1 Triturus cristatus
CAAATTAAAGCTAACAATTGATAAAACAGTACAATAACAGAAAAACGTACCACAAAAGAACAAGAATAACGGGGTAGGTGGAGCCATATGGGGAGGGCCACACGTCAGACGGGAGGACGCAGGACGCGAAGTACACAGAGAAACACCATCCAGGCGAAACGAAGAATATTAAGCAGGGGAGCACGGAAACCACAACCTGGTAAAAAAGAAATAAAATAAGATAACAATTAATGTGAGAAGTGATAATGACACCAAAAACTTACGAATATGACTGAGACACACGAAGTGTACATTTACGGGTAGATACGCAACAAACACTACACGACATATCATGGTTTAGAGATATCCATGGAAATTCCTTTACAAGAGTCCAAAAATTGTTGCAGGACAGCTGGGTCTTCATAGTTGGTGGTTCTGTTGTTGTGAGTCACTTTAAAAAGGCAGGGGTGGAATAAGCCGTAACGTGCGTTCAAACTGCGTAGAGCTGGTCTCATATCTAAAAACCTTTTTCGACGGTCAGCAGTTATTTTGGCATAATCCTGAGCGAAGAAGAGGTTGGAACCGTTCCAGGAAATTTTTCCTCTTTGTTTGGCTGCTTGTAAGACCTTAAGTAGATCCGTATACTCCAGAAAGTACAAAATTACTCCTCTGGGTTTTGTTGATGAAGATGGAGAACGGGGACTCTGGCCCAAACGGTGTGCACGCTGGATATTTAATGGAGGAGATTCCGGAAGACCAAGAAGAGTCGGAAGAAATGTCTGAAAATAGGATATGGCGTTAGAACCTTCAAGACCTTCAGCCAAACCATAAATGCGTAAGTTATTACGCCTATTACGATTTTCCAACTGTTCAACCTGTTGCTGAAGACGTTCAACATCTTTATGAATAAGAGGAACCTTGTCAGCGAACTCCTGAACAGCGTCAACACGTTTCTCCAGAACATCAACCCGCTGCTCAGTGTGAGACCAGTTATCCTCTAAGCTCAGCAAACGGGTGTTGGTTTCCTCCATATAGGGTTTGAGGGCACGGATCTCCTCAAGAAGAAGTTCCATTGAAAGAGGCGTAGAGGAGTTAGTGGGAGATGGAGGATTCGTTTTCCCTCTTTTTCTAGGTGTGAAGGGAGCTGAAGATGGAATTTTAGACCCCTGTTTGGAGCCCAAACGAGTCGTAGAAGAAGAGGAGCCTTTTATGGCCATAGAGTCACTGACAGCTTCATCTGTATTTTCTAGTAAAATAGTAAAAGGGTTGAAGTCCTCTAAAGAAGCACCAGCGGATTGCGGCACTTCTTTACGGCTGGTCAGAGATGTCGCCATAGTTTAGAATTGAAAGAGGGAGATTCTCAGCAGAGTTCCAGAGAACAAAATCACTGTAGAAAGCTTCCAAATTGAGAACAAACAGACGCAGAAATGCTGGTGACGGCTCCAAAAGATTCTGACCCGGAGAGTATTGTTACGCAAAGCAAGCTGGCCGAAATATGGAGCCTTGACAAATCAGTTTTTAACCCACAAATCCAGATCCAGACGTGAAGCCAAATAACTTGAAGTAAATAAATAGCACAGCTGCAATGTTCAAATATGAAGACCCAAGCGTATCATAACACAGGAAATCAATGAGACCATAGAAAAATAGAAAGATTCTGGTTAGGCAGTCATTTCAGGCGAAAATACGCAACTTCTGAGGTAGAATAGCAGGGAATGCGAAAAACGCCTGAAAAATGAAAACAAAATGGCGGCCGCGAGTGCATTTCGGCCGTTTTGAGGAGAAAAAGCTGTTAGAAGCTCACCAAACGGTGGGAAAGATATTGCGTTGCATCAGGATACACTTCCGACGCTGATAAATGCACTTTCCGCGCTCCGAAAAGGAGCGAAAATATCCTGGAGAGGGTGCACTGTGTCACGGCACCACGGAGCTCCCGAAATCGGCGGCCATCACCGAAGACGCCGAAGCCACGCCCCCTGAGTGGTCTTTTGATTGCATCAAGTTTGTGATTCTTCTTAATTTCTTGAGTTTGTGGGTTTTGGAGATGGCTTGATGGAGAAAGTGTATACATTCCTCAACTTCTCTCTGGTTGCCGAATGGACTCACAATACGAATTTTTAAACATATTCATGGTACAAAGGAGGAATGACTCTTGTCTCCTAGCTCCTAGTTATTCTAATAGAGAAACTGCTTTGAAATATATTGAAAAACTATCAGGTGTTTCATGTGTTAAGCACAAGGAAATTGTCAGTATGTGTGTATATGTCCAGTGGCACTATTTCCAGTTTGGGAACAAAAATTGCACCTAACACTATAGCATAGCCACCATCTGCAGGCCTTATTTTATCTAGGCCAATGTAACTATTTGCCTCATAAGTGTGGTCCAAGTTCGGTTGAAAAATTGTTTGTTCCTGCATGTTTACTTCTTTAAGATGAGTATGATTGGGCTCGTATGGACTGACTCTGTGATAAAGGAGAAGACACTGTGTACTTCGGGGTGACTATTGTAAAGGCATAGAATTCTTTCCTCACTTTCTCTTGAGTTGCTGATTGTACTTCTAATTGTGTTAGGCCTTTATTCCACCTAATATATGATAGTCTCCTTCTTCTTGGCTTCCATGGTATTCCACAGTTGTGTCCTTTACGACTCAATCTTGCTGCAGATTTTCTGAAGCCATGCACAGCATTTTGTGCCATCCTTAAGGGTTTATAAGGGATATCGTTCCACAGTGGTGCATCCCGGGCCTGGGATACCTGACGAGGTACAGGTATGGATGCACCACCGTAGAACGATTTAGTATAATAAACATTCTTAGTTCCATTTTAACTGTTTTTCCCATAATTTTAATCCACTGTGTATTCTTTCATTAATCTCCAAATAATAACTTCCAACAAGTTCAATAATCAATCAATCAATCAGGGGTTTATAAAGCTCTGCTACTTACCTGAGCGGGTGGGCTGCTGTATCGTCTGTGCTCTGGGGTTCAGTCGAGGAGGTCAATTTAGGCTTTCATCTTAAAGCACATGGTGGTTCACCATTCTCCACGAATCAATGTGAAGAATATATCCCCAATGCATTTTGGGCCACTGCCCTTCGCCAGGGGTAACTATGATGAAAGAAACTGGATTAAAATTATGGAAGAAACTGGTAAAATAGAACTAAAATGTTTATTTCATGAAATCATTCTACGGTGATGCATCCCGGGCCTGGGATACCTGACAAGGTTCGAGTTTCTTAATATATAACACGCCCCCATAGATGGAGCACAGTACTGGGGTTGCACACCAAATCATTGCCTGTGAACATCGATAAAATTCGTCAAAGTATTTGGTGTACTAATGGAGTGCATCCTGTCATCCTTTGAACATTGCATCCTTAAGGGTTTGTCAGCAAATGCTGCCATTTAGCTGGGTCTGACCACATTGATACAATCTATGAAGCTTAGTTGTCAATATGATATTTGTGTCCCATGAGTGTTTGGAATGTTTCTGTTTTCAATTACCTTTGCTTTATCTTATTGATCTTAACGCTGTTGAACTTACCCACTCTTTCCTCCTTGCCAGAATCTGCCTGAGGTCTGTTGGGGTTCTGGTTAGTAGGACTGAGTTACCCGCTTAGATGAGGATGGTAGTCCCCACCTCACCAAAATGTAGGACTTCCTTTGTTGACCATAACATGGGTGCATAGATGTTATCGGTGCATAAACAAAAGAATGCAGTGTTGGAAGGAGCCCCTGCTTTACACCTCTTTTATGCACCAGTTTTCCTGTTTTTTAGCCTCATTCTCACTTGCATATGTGTGTCAGTGATGGTGATACCCAGTAATGGTTCCATGCCCATCACTTTCAGGCAATCCTTTAAAAGTACCCATAGGATTATTTTAAGAGAGCAGGCTGGCACTTACATTTTACTACATTTCCTGGTTGTAATGTCTCAGGTTCCGTTCGCCATTAGGGCAGCATTACAGCAGTCTTCTGGGTGTAAATCATGCATGTGGTAAATATCAACTGTGCAAGATTCAGTATTTACAGATGTGATGTGAAATGTGCTCCAAGTCTCCCTTTGTGCACTTCAAAATGAGGAGAAGAAAGCACTAATAGTGTGTGTCACTCCCATTCTAAGGCCCACAAATATGCGCTTTTTGCCCAGCCAATTTGGGGCAGGTATGACCTCTTGAAAATCTACCAGGCAATAACTCCAGTGTGTGCAATTTGCTTCTGGATTGTAATCTCATTACACCTCCCAATCTCTGGGTGGAATACTATCAAGCCCAATTTGCCTCCTCGTCGAGCATTCTTACTGACTACCCTGTGGTTAATTCTGATGTTGTTTTAATTTTTGACAAAGGGGAGACAGAAAGGGTCCTGGATGGGGTTCCAGCAGGTAGGGCACCTGGCCCGGATTGTATCCCGGCCGATATCTATAAAAAATATAGAAAAAACTGGACTGAATATATTTTTATCATCATAAATGCTATTGCTAGAGGTGCACCGATTCCAGATACTTGGCGCGGGGCGAAATCATTCCCATATACAAAAAGGGTGACCGTGCCAGACCTGGCAACTATAGGCCGATAAGCCTAATTGATACCTTACAGAAAATAGTTGCCAGACTTGTGCTACGTAGAGTAAATGAATGGATACTAGACCAGAATGTATTATCTATCTATCAAGCGGGCTTTCGACCCCATGTCAATACCATCGACCAAGTTTTTAGATTTATGACGACATACTGGAGTACAGTGATCCTAGCAGGAGGAACCCTATATGCAGCATTTGTTGACTTAAAATCAGCGTTTGACTTAGTCCCCCGCCACAAGCTATGGGACACACTAAAGGAGGCCGGGATGCCCCTAGAAATCTTAAGGTTCATAATTAAATTGCATGAGGCTACTTTTGCTCAGGTTAGGTGGGGTCAGCAGGGCAAATTAACAGACCGTTTCCCAGTTAACAAGGGAGTGCGGCCAGGGTGTGTCCTTGCTCCTACCCTATTCTCCCTGTTTATAAAAAGGTTATTTCGTATTACACTAATTTTCCAATAGATGCTCCAACTCTTGCCGGCTCAAGGGTTCCGCTCTTAATGTTTGCAGACGACACTCTAATTTTATCTAAAACTCAATGTGGTCTGCAACGTGCCCTTGATAGATTTATAGAGTTTTGCAACGGCGAAGAACTTGTAGTAAAAGTTGATAAAACCAAGTTCATGGTGCTGCATAAACATAAACTAATTAAAGGGAGAGTTGAAATGAATAAAGCACTTTTGGAACAAACTGATACCTTCACTTATCTAGGAGTGACAATGGGTAGGAAGATGAACTGGACACCCCAGTTAGATGTTTTAGTTCTCATGCACAACCAGTTAGCAGGCGCCCTACTTAAAGAACATCGACTTTCAAATACTAAACCGGTGGGGCCCGCTTTATCGATTTATAATGGGAAAATTAGAGCTTTCATAATATATGGTGCAGAACTCTGGGGGTTTGAAAATTGATCACCCCTAGGTTCTTGCACAAAATACGTTTCTGAGAACATTGACCGCCCTCCCCCAATCAACCCCCATCAAGCCCCTGATGTCTGATCTGGGATGTTCCTCCTTCGATGAGGCTGCGGGATATAGACCCCTAGCCTACTGGAGGAGGCTTTGGACTACTCCTGAATTGACGTCTTCCGCCAATGCACTAATGTATATTAGAAATGCCGATCTGTCATCTAAAATCAAATGGCTCCAGAAGATCAAGGGTAATTTGTTTGACATGGGGCTTCGCCATCTGTGGGAAGATCCTATAGGGAACTTATTTCCCAATAAAAATGAGTACAAAGAACTCTACTGGGCTATGATTACTAAAAAGACACTGTCAGGGGTGACCAGTAGTTCGCTCACAGGTATCTTTCTGGAGCATAAGCCTGCAATGGAAGCAGAAGCCTACTGGAATCTGATTACAAAACCTGGTGATATGAAACTATATCACCAATTCAGAGTAGGCTCTCTCCCTATAAGATCTTTCACTGCAAAGTGGAATAAGGCTCATGATACCAACTGCCCTTCGTGTCCATCCCAGGTTGAGTCGATAACCCATGTACTGTTTGTGTGCCCGGCCTATAATGGCCCCCGCCGAAGGTGGCTCAAGCCACTGTGTTCCAATCTAGGTACCAGATTGTGTATGACAGCTCTGCGTATCTTGGTATCAAATAAAAGACCAGATATTGTGATCGCGAGGGCGAAATTTCTAAGCTGGTTTTCGACACTGAGAAGGAAAAATTTGGAGGCTGGTCTGGTATCTGTACATACTATCTGACTATGCTATTGGTAAGCAGGCATCCCTTGGTCAAATTGTGTAGGAAATGGTTTTATGGATGTAATTACATATTTAATAATTTAGTCAATGATGTTAGGAAATTCGATATAGTTGATATTAAAATTTCTAAGGAATGTAAGTTTTTAGGGTGCTACCGCTTTTATGGTATTTTATGACACTTTTATGTTTGTACTGTGTCTTTTATGGTTGTAAATTATCGAATAAAGACTAATTGACTGACATTACACATGCGAATGTCTGATACACACACACACCATACTCACACATACACACACAACTACACCTACAGATGCTCACACATACCCACGCACACACATATGCACACACTGACACACACACACTCACACACACGCATCCACACACATACACACATTGACATCCGCACACACAAAACATCCACACACATAGACACACACATAGTCACACACAGTCACACAAACCCACATACACAGCTACATACATGCAACACCAAACAAACACAGTATACCCACACACAACACCCACACAAACTCACACTACCCACAAACACACAACACTGACACGTACACACACACAACTTTCATACAACACACTCTCACATGCACAGAACATACAAACACAAACAAAACACAAACACATACACACTCGCACTCACTCACCCAGCATCCACAATCACATATACAACGCCCACACACACTCATCCATACACACAAATTTGCACACAAAAACACTCACATACACACATATAGACCTCGAAACACACACACACACACACAAACATGACAAACAGTATAAAGCTTTTCTATTTTCAAACCAGCAAATGTGTTCTGAAAAAACCTTTTGTTTGAACTATTTTTAGTTTTTTATGGATTTTTAATATTTTGGGGGGCTTAAACTGAAAACTAAAACACTGGCATTTAATCTTGGATGGAGTTGTAACGCAAAACACTACAACTTCTGCTTGACGGACGTTGGGGATCACGGTTCGATCCCCGGCACCGGTGGCAGGTCAGCCCTGCACCATTTGACTCTGGGCAATAGCTCGCTTAATCTTCCCGACGGCCCCCAGCACCGGGAAACCTACGGGTAGCTGTGCGCTTTACAAATACTAGGATACTAGGATTATCCACTTAACGATCTTGTGGAGCATGCATAGAGAGGGGAAGCAGGCTGAAGTGACGTGTTGACTTGACATTTCATGGATAGTTTGCTGTTGAGGATGATACCTAAATTGGAATGGGGTTTGGTTCCAAGTTCGGATGGCTCCAAGAATTGTTCATAGGTTGGAGATCTTGCTGAAGATATTCTGTCTTGTCCGTTTTGAGGATGAGGCAGTTGTCTCTCATCCAGGCTGAAATGTTCTTCAGACAGTTGAGAAAGAGATTTCAGCGGAGGCAGAGAGTGATAGGACGAGCTAGGTGTCCTCGGCCTAGGAGATGATGCTGATGTGGTGGGATGTGATGACGTCTGCAAGTGGTGTCATGTCGATGTTGAAGCGGGTAGGGCTGAGGGATGAACCTTGTGATATGCCACATACTTTAAATAGACAACAGGATGTGGGAGCACCTGTCTTCTAATCCCTTCAAGTCAGATTTCAATCCAGTGATATTCTTCACAAATCATCTTATCTTTTACTCTTATCAGGGATGAACGTTCAGCATCTTACAGACGTCTCCCTATACTTCCAGCAAATTGTCTAATGCAAGATGATTCTGCAAGACCACTGACCTAACATCTACTAGTTCAGAATCTCCAGCCAACACTGCACCAGCTGTACTAGTGGCAAGTTGTTCCACTATTGTGTAAAGCTTTCTAATCTTCAAATCATTTAAAACAACCCCTACTGAAGAAATCATATCTATAAAAATGCTTTCTACTATTTGTGGAGCACTTCTACCACTACGTTTGTATCTACCAGATGATCCCTGTCCAGTCATACTTATATTATTTGCATGATAAATGTTTGGAAACACTAGGTCAGGGTAACAAGTGCCAGACCACATTCTCGGTACTTAAAATAAGCATTCTGCCTGCACACAAAATAAACCCCAGGATTCACTTGATCTTTTCCTGGAAGAATTTTAGCAGGGCCACCTAAAGGTTCACATTTATGTTCAAAGGCACTCACTCCCATATATCTATTCCTTTCTGCAATTGGCAATTGATAAATGCATAATTACCCCTTGCGGTGCCAATCCAATTTCAATTTAGGGTATATTGCTTTCTCCTTATGCTCATCTTTCTTCTTTTTCCAGACGTGCTTCAAAACACCCTCTCCTCCCATCGACCGAAGATACATTTTGACCCCTTTTTCCTCTAAATCATGGATAAACCGTTTCTCTTTAGGACTCATTGCACAAGTCAAATTCAATCTATAGGCACAGACACAATCAATGTCAATAATAGTGTTAGCTAGTTTCTTTCAAGAGAAGGTTGTTAATATCTGCAATAAATTTGCGGCAACCAAAGCAGTTAATTATCAGACTGAGCATACCCCAACTGACTTAGAACACTTAGAACACAGAATCAGTTTTTCCACCTTTAAGATCCCTCCGGAAGAACAACTCAGAGACCGAATTGAGATAATTAAATCTGGTTCTCCATATGACCCCTGCCCGCCCAATATAATGTACTTGATACCTGCCCAAGTGGCAAAAAATCTGGGACAAATCTTTAACAATATGTTTACCAGTGGAACTTTCCCCCCTCAGTGGAAATGTGCCACAATTCTCCCACTTTTGAAAAAAAGATAATTTGGATACAGCAGGCCCGAGGAACTATCGTCCTATCTCGAGACTCCCATTTGCTGCTAAGCTGGCAGAGAAAATTATGAACCAGCAAATCTCAGAATACATAGGAGCGAACTCGCTGCTAGATGATACACAACACGGATTAAGGAAAAATTATAGTTCTGAATCTGCATTAATTATAGCAACGGAAGAAATAAGGGACGTTCTCGACAGAGGGGGGATGGCGGCATTAGTGCTGCTTTACCTCTCTGCGGCTTTTTATATGGTCAGCCACGAGATCTTGGTTGACCAGCTCTATGTCTTGAGGATAAAAGGAACAGCAATAGATCTTCTAAAATCATTCCTAACAAATTGACAGCAAAGCGTGGCAATGGGGAAGTTTGTCTCCAGGAAGTTTTCCCTGCCATGCGGAGTCCCACAGGGCTCGGTATTGAGTCCCACAATTTTTAATCTTTATGTTACACCACAGGCGTCGATCATTAAAGACACTGGTTTTACTCTAGCCTCGTATGCAGATGACACCCAAATTGTGGTGTCTCTGACTAACGGTGAAAATAGCCCAGGTGAGGCATTCAGTTCATGTATGAGGAAGGTGAGCGACTGGATGGACTGCAATTACCTGAAGCTGAATGCCTCAAAGACTGAGGTTATCGTCTTTGGTAATAAACCCTCCCTCTGGATGCCGGACTGGTGGCTGCCAGAGCTGGACACACTGGCAATACCCGCAACTAAGGTAAAGAACCTGGGAATCCTGATAGACAGTGAATTGAAATTTAAAGAGCAAGTCAATAAAGTCACATCTGTATCCTTCTGCTCCATAAGGTTGATTAATAAAATAAAAAAATATCTACCTCCGGAACTGCTAAAAAACGTGAACCTTGCAATGATCCTTAAACGGATAGACTACTGTAATAGTCTCTATCTCACTTTAACATCAGGCCTTTCTAACAGACCTCAGATCCCGCAAAATGTGGCAGCTCGTCTCATTTTCAAAATTCCAAAATACGAATCAGCTAGAGAAGCCATCAGAAAACTACATTGGTTGCCAGTCAGACAACGATGTAAGTTCAAAGCCCTCTGCCTGGCATTCAAATATTCGCATGGATTAGGGCCTGACCAGTTTAAGATTAAACTTAAATGGTACATGCCAGCAAGAGCACTACGTTCAGGTTCTGCCAGGAACTTTATGGTTTCCTCATTAAAAAAGGCAACATGGGGAGGTAGGAGCTTTTACAGGACCACGGCAATGCTCTGGAATAAATTGCCACTTATTTTAAAAACAGCTCCGTCTTTACTTAGTTTCAGAAAAGGCCTAATAACTTGGCTTTTTACACAGGATGAATGATCTTAACTCTCCGCTTATCGCAGTGACTCCTTCTGTTGCCCGTGTTCAGGGTCCTACAGCGCCAAGACATCCTCGGGCAGGAGTTGCACTCCATAAGTTTATTTACATTTACAATAATATGAGGGGATTAAAAGAAATATACAGAAGTATCCATTTCATTTGCTTCAGGATGTGGGGGTTAGGAGCTTATTAAGGCAAACTTCAGAAAGTATTGAATCATAATTCGAGTAATATTCAAAGTGTACATGTCTATATAAAATACTAGGCAACATGCTACAGGCAATTCCATAAGAAAGAGACATGTGATGGTAAGTGACTCCCTCAGTTACTGAAGCAGGCAAATGAGGCCATATGTTGACACAATTTTTTTTGCGAAGATCTTGGCGAACCAGCTCGCCCCCTTGGTACCCCTGTTGGTTGGCCCAGAACAATCAGGATTTGTCCCAGAACGATCTGTCGTACAATCTCAGAACGGTTCTTGGTGCCATACAACATATTAGACCTGAGGTTAAAGCTGCAGCAGTCTTTTTGGATGCCGAGAAGGCTTTTGACTCGGTAGAATGGACATTCATGTACGCTGTGCTGAGGCTCATGGGAGTAGGAGATATATTTCTTAGGCTGGTGGGAGTCCTATATAGTTCTCCGGCTGCTCGTATATGAATAAGCGACATTGTCACGTCCCCTATCAAAATATCGAGCGACACGTGACAGGGCTGTCCGTTGTCCCCACTACTATACGCCTTAGTTGCCGAGCCGTTCGCGTGTGCCCTGAGAGAATATCATAGCCATATGGGGATTGGATTTCCTGAATATAACCTCGTTCTGTCGGCATATGCAGATTAAATGTTGTTGTATGTGTGGGACCCTGAGATAAACCTACACCCAATTCTTGACGAGGTTGTGCGATACGGTGAAAAATCTGGTTTGAAAATTAACTGGGCTAAATCGACAATTTTTCCTTTGACCCCTGCGATGCTACCAACTGAACTGGGCTACCCACTACAGTGGTCATCGGACGCGCTAAGGTATCTAGGAGTGCATGTACATACAGACTCCGCTTTGGTACTAAGGGAAAATGATGGCAGGCTAATTACCAGACTAGAGGCAGATTTAGAGAGATGGATTTGCCTACCTCTGTCACTGCTGGGACGTATATCCCTAATGAAGATGGTAGTGCTGCCTAGGTTCATATTTTTTCCTAATCATCCCCATTGTGTTACCTATGCATATTTTTAAGATAGATTGCATTCTACTCACAAGACAGGCCTGGGTGGGTAAGCAGCCGAGGGTCAGTTGGAATGTTCCTTACTCTATTGGAGGCCTGGGGGCTCCAGATCTGGAGCTCTACAATAGGACTGCTCAGGACTCCCACGTGCACCAATGGATACATGAGGAAATGCGCCCTCCACATCCGTTAATAGAAAAGGTGGAGGCAGCGCCTGAGCCATTAACTGGAATGCTGTTTCGGGCTCCTATTAGAAGAATGGGTGTCCTGGGCTCTGTGAACTCAGTAGTCCATGCTTAGCACAATTTGCTGAAAAGACAGGCGGGTGCGATTCTTTACTCTCCCCTGACCCCGATTGAGTGGTGTGATTGGATGTCATTGAGCCGTGAGAAGGGAGGGGTTCAGGCACTTGAAAAATTGGGTGTCTCTAAGATGGAGGACCTGTGTGCAGAGGGTAAGGCCCGAAGCTGGGATGAGTTGGCTGTGGGAGTGGAGTCTGCCACACCGCTAGTTCACTTCCAGTTTCATAGAGTGAGATGTGAGATGAGTGAGTTGTTGGGTGCTGAGATGCTGGAACCTCCTGTACTGAGGGCACGCTCCCATATATTGCACTGCAAAACCCCTAGAAAGATGATTTCAATTATTTATGATATAACGCAAGACTATAGACAACACCACTCTTCGAACGCTAGACTGGAATGGCAAACAGACCTGGGGGTGGTGCTAAAGGATACTATATGGAGATATTGTTGTGAGATCACACAGCAAGTGTCCCTGAATAGTAAAAATCGTTTAATCCATTTTAAATTCCTCCAAAGAGTCTATTATACACCAGAGTGGCTTTTTAGATATGGCCTGCGAGTCTCAGCAGTCTGCGAAAGGTGTGAGTCAGACTCAGCACGGTTCTTGCGCTTAGCCTGGACATTCCCATGTGTAGCGAGGTACTGGGAGCAGATCTTCTAAATATTAAGCGAAATTAATGACTTGGAACTTACATTAAATCCGCTGATGGCATTGTTGGGATACACAAGGAAACTGCTGAAAGATGTACGAAAATTAATTGGTATAGGTCTGTTGTTGGCTAAGTGAAGAATTGCTATGCGGTGGGTGCGGGGCCCTGCACCTACTACAACAAAATGGTCCAAGGACATGATATTTTGCAGCACACAATCAGAACTGTATAGTGAGTTGCTACCACCTCAGAGCCGCCCTAAGAGTTTTTGGGGAATGTACCAGCAGTACTTGGTGGGAAAGGAAACAGGGGAGGCGGAGGGAACAAGTGAAAAAGAGAGGGAGCACGTGGTGACGCAATGATGATCTTGTTAACACATGTGGAAAAATTGTATCAGATAAGGTCTGTACAGCTGTATCATATGAGAGCAAGGTATTGTTAGAGGCTGACTATTGTTAAATCAAATGGGCTATGTACTATTGGAAAAATCATGTTCGCGTTGTGAAGGAGAAGGCTGCACTGTAATTGGTAAGGAAGTATACACACTGTAACTGCTGCTGAGTACTGAATGTATTTGTTATGCTGTTTCAATAAAAACAACAATAAAAAACAACAATAATACAGCCCTTTGCCTCCATTGTGCTCTTCGTCAACAGAGTGCGCATGTGTATTAGGCTTAGGTGTGGACTCACCAGGATGATTGTCATCCAGTTAATAAAGCAGCCATGAATGTAATAGCAACAATGGCTGTATGACAGAGGCACGCATGGCTAGACCACGCGTGCCTCTACTAAGCGGCCCCATCAACCAATGCGTCTAAACAACACATTCCTTTACTGCGCGTGCCTTTACCACACATGCCTTTACCATGCAATTTTGTGAGAAAGGCATGAGTGGCATAGGGATGTGTGGTAAAGATCGCACCCCAACCACTGCCATGAGCCCTAAAAACGACCCCTCCCCAAGCCCTATACACTACCTAACCCCCCTGAGCCATAAACACTACCCCAATCCTGAGCCCTAAACATTACCCTGACACCCCTACAGTCCTAAATACTACTGCAACTCCTCGCCCGTAAACACTACCCCGCCCCCTAAACACTACCCAACCCCACCCCTGATGCCTAAATACTACCCCAACCCCACCTGAGCTCTAAACACTACCCTGCCCCCAAACCCTAATAACTACTACAACCCCCCTGAGCCCTAAAAACTAACCCGACCCTTAAAACCTACCACCCCCCCAAAACCCGGCCCCAGCCCCACTTACCTCACATGTCCTTTTCTGATCCTTCCTGTTCCTGGTCCCGTCCATCCCAGTATCTAGACCACGCACTGTCTTAATCACGCATTTGTTAAGGCATATATGTGTTTAAGGCATGTGTGGTTGAGCAAGCGGGGAAACGGCACGCGTGTCTCTGCCCACGTTGTAAAGCCAGTTTCCCAGCAATGATTAGCATTCCAGTGACAACTAACCTAAGCTGATCTTTGGCAAGAATACCCATAATTTCTCTACAGTCAGACCTTTAGAGTAGAAAAGCAGTAAATAGACTGATAAATTCTGCGATGTTTCTACTTGTGCAATATGTCAAAACTGATTTTGTGAGATTAACTTTATGTGTTGCAGTCTTCGCAAGTCATCCTTTCCCCTACTCAACCTTCTTCTCATAATTCAATAAATATAAAGTTCATTAAAGCTGAGTCTATCAAAATTCATGCAGTTAGATTTATAGACACAGTTTATTATGTAATCACTCCAGGAATCCAAAGGCTTTGCTGTGTGGCATCAATCACGGAGGCTCAGTTGGCACAGTTCCCTGATCATCCAAATCATAAGTGATTTGAACAAGTTCACTGTTAATGTAACAAGTCACCCTCACTCTTTTAAATCTCATGAGTACTGGCTGTTCATCCTCACTGCCACTCAACCTACTTGATTCTGTTTCCTTGTTCACAACTTGTAGAATGCGTTCGATAGATGGGCTCTGTCTCAGGCTCTCTCAACCTCCTGGCCACTTGTCTCTCCTCTACATGCTTCTGGTCATATATAATATGCGGTCCTTCACCAGGATCTGCATCATCAATCACCCGTACATGAGGCTGGCTCACTGTGGTTACTCCTACTTCACTCACCACAGACTCAGGGCTTGCCTCAATTATGCTTTTAGTTACTTCTGTAACATGGAACAATAGCGGACTCACTGCTGCCTCCTCATCCAGACTTCTCACTCGCTGGGTAATGGAGGCATGCACCCAGTTCAACAGTCTGCCGCACTTAACAACAGCATTGTTTACCAAGATAACCTGGTATGGGCCTTTCCAGTGGGACTCCTAGCACAATTTTCAGACTTGTTTTTTGATGAGAACCCAGTGCCCCGGAATTAGATTGTGACACTGCTTCTGTTGAGGGAGGACAGTGGCAGCTTCAACATAATGAGAGACATAATACACCACATCAGTCAGTCCTTTGTAGTAGTCAAGTACCATATCATCTTTGATATTCAAAAGTGCATTAGAAGACATAGCATGAGAATCTTGTGGGGAGACAGTCCTGTTCACAGAGCAGGAGCAATTCAGAGACTCATCAACATCAAAGGCAAAGCATCCTGCCACGTCAAAGAGGTAAAAGCACACACTTTGGGCAGCCACAACATCAGCGTCTCATTTATTTGTTCCACAATGCCAGGAGCCTTGAGTCGGTAACAACAAGGCAGTCACAGTTCTACCTGTAAAGCCACACACAGCATTTTCAGGACTTCATTATTAAAATGAGTCTTTTGGTCTTACTCCAGAGAAACCGGGAATACAAACCTAGGTGTCAGCTCATGTAACAGCAGTGCTTCAGTGAGACTCTCATTCCTCCAAGTTGGGTATGCTTCAACCCAACAAGAGAAAATACACACTACAACCAGGACATATCCCAGCCCATTACACACAGATCTCTTGATAAAATCAAACTACATTCTATTGAAGGGACTTTCTGATCGTCCTATATGACTCATGGTGATTGAGGTTCTTCTCCCTTCATTTATCTGATGACAGACAACACATTGTGACATCGATTCTCAGCCATGATTCTGAAACTAGAATTAAACCAATTCTGTCTGAACAACATCAGCATTGCATACCTCCCTACATGTGCGGGACTATCAAAATGTCTAGCCACTGGAGACAACAAGTTATCTGGCAACACAGGACTTCCATCTACTGAAACCCAACTCTCATCCTCCTTCTTCACAGAAGCTGCTCTAACTCTGTTCAACCTCTGGCACTTCTTCCTGTAACCTATTAACTTCCTCCCAAGTATTAGCAACAGACAACAGGAGATTCAATTAGTATCATTGTTAGACCTGACATCCTTGGCGTGGGTTTTTCCCCTATCTTTTGCCTCTGCTACCTGGATTTTTGATGCTGTGCTGGATTTCGTTTATGCTGGTTTAGATGCTTTGGACACTCTGCCACTGCTAATCAGTGCCAGAGTGTAAGTGCTCCCTGTGTAAAATATCATATTGATTGGATATACCTGATTGGCAGATCTGTATTACCATGAAGTTCCTAGTAAAGTGCACTGTGTGTGCCAGGGCTGGTGATGACAGATGCTACTAGTGGGTCTGCAGCGCTGATTGCACCACCCACCGGTGTAGCCCTAAAATGGTGTCTCAGGCCTGCTGCCGCAGGCCTGCCTGCAGTCCCCGGACTGCCATGTCCTCCTGGCCAGTGTCCCCACTGGCCGGGCCTAACCCTTCCCTTTCTGTGCACATCAGTCATACCTATGGAAGGCCCAAGGTACCTCCCTGGGCAGGGTGCAGTGTATGTAAAAGGTAGAGCATGTACTAGTGCAGGTACCATGCTCTGGTAGTGAACAGCGGCCATTTTGTGTGTTCACTGCTGCAAGGTTATCTTGTTCCATAGGCTAACATGGGGGAGGCTGGTGCCAATGGCTATCAGCCTATCTTCTCATAGGAACAAGATAAGACATGAGTGTTTGATATCCCTGAGCTCAGCATTTAATAACACATCTTTTAGGAGAGGTTGTTTTTAAATCCTGAGTTGGAGAATAGTACTTTTTAGAGAGTAGCTGTTCTCTTGTCTGACCCTTCTGTGTGCCTGGGCATGCTTGTTGATTGACTGTCTGGTTTGAGAGTGACAGGGGCTGGGGATCCCCCAGGAGGTTGGCTGAGTCAGCCCTTTGCTGAATGACGACATTTGCAAGTAGAGTGGAGGGAGGAGGTAGCACCTGGGAGTGAATAGGGATGTGCCTGCCTGCCACAGTGCTGGCTCCACCTCCTGCTGGGCAGCTGACGACTCTGCCCCTCACTCTAAAAGGAAAGAAGAAGCCAGGAAAACAAAGTGCTCCAGCAACACCCAGAACTGGATCAGACCGTGCTCAGGACCCACTTGCACAAAGACTTCAAAGACTTTTAGGGGTACGTATAAGTAAAGGACCCCTGACCACAGATTTTTAGATTCTACAATCAAGAGGAACCTCTGCTGAAAGACGGACTGCTGAAGGACTGAAGGAAGATTGCCTTGCTGTGTGCTCTAAGGGCTGACCTGTTCTGCTGTGCAACTGAAGCTGAGGAGGAGAAGGGGCCTTGCTGTGTGCTGTGCCCCTGCCTACTTGACCTAACAAGACTTTGCTGTGTGCTGTGTCTTCAACTCTGAATCTCCAAGGGCCTGAGAAGAGCTGGCCTCCTGTTTTGCAGCCCAGGGATAGAAAGGTTGCCAAGATTTTTAAGACTCTGCTGTGTCCCCTCTGTGCTGCTGTGTGCTGCAAGGACCGTGGACTGTTCTACCAAGCGTCTAGCCATCTGCCCTGGGAAGTGCGCTGGCTGCTCTCTGTTTTGCTGGAGAGTGCCGCGCTGATTCTGGCCTGACACCGGCTGCCGCCCTGAGAAGACCGACGTGCTCATCGGCACGTGTATTGCTGTGGCTGCAGGATTGAGGGCGACCCCCGTGCTAACTAAGCCGCTGCGAGGCTTGGCGGCGTCACGATCGACCCGCTGACACGGGGTGCCGTGGAATACCCTGCCCGCGATACACCGCCGCGGCCCGGGGGCCTGAAACTGATCGAGAGCTGCACTTCCCCGCTCTGCGAAGCCGCGGAGAAGAGAACGGGGAGGCCGCGACCTGATTGGCTGCTGGTAGGAGGCTTGGTCGGAAGAGCCGCGCTGCGAGTGGCTGACTCCGGTAACGTCGACATCGTCACTGGGGGCTCGTCGAGGCAGCCGCGACCGGATTTGTCCATCGCTCGGGAGCTGTGAAAGCCCTGCACCGAGCAGCCCGAGAGGAGCGCTTTAGTTATAAGCGCAAGAGGCACCGCTGGAGGAACGTGGGTATTTAAATACTGAAAGCCTACGAACTTATTCTTTTTCTTTGAATACGAAGTCACACGAGAGACTAGAGACTATCTTTTTACGCTCCTAACAACCTAAGAAAACGATTAATGTGCAACGCTATGATAATTGATTTCCACTGCTGAAACTAGATAAAGTTATATTTTTGATATACTTACCTGTGTGGTCTACGTTTGTGGTGTACTGGGGGGGTCATTGTAGATGTTAAGTGCGAATACTTTACACATTGCCTTGGGGATAAGCCTGTCTGCTCGAGCCAAGCTACCTAGAGGGTGAGCAGGGGTTATCTACCGTATGTGTCCCTGTACCCTGACTAGAAGCAAGGGTCCCTATTTGGTCTAAGGTGCTTACCTTTGCCAACTAGAGACCCCCAGAACTAACAATCATTTTCAAATTCATTTGAATATTCCCCATTAAATGCACGAGACCCATAAGCACAGTACCGGGTAACTTAATCAGCATACAGTAATCTCACAGGGCATCTGTCCATGACTTCGGACCCTTGTGGTCACAAAGCGGATTTATGACATCATTTGTAATCAGGGTCCGAAGTCATGGACAACACCAAAGCCATATTGACTGTCAGTAAAAATGGCAACTTTAAATTGCTCTGAGACATTGCAAGCTCTAGTAAGAGTGGCCAGTTCAGCCACTTAGTCAGAAGTTACACCAAGGAGCCAGGAGGCTTTGACTACACCTTAGACAGTACAGACAGCATAAAAGCTGTCCAATTCCACCTGCTCAACTCTCAAGCAGGAGATATTCACAGACAATACATAATCAGGCTCTGCAAGATGTTGATCTTTAATATCAGGTCTTGGCTTGGTGGACAGTTCTGTGACATGCAGCCATGCTCAGCCTACTCCAGGTGGGAGGTAACAATATAGCAGGATTCAAGCTACAACACATCTTCAATATAATATTTTCTGCAGCGAGTATGATTTACTCTTGTTACGGGTAAGCAATATTTCTACAGAGTGAGGGACCATCACTGTAGAGGATAGTCCATAACTATATTCTCCCTCTGCTCGATGCTGACACTGAACGTTGTGACTGCTTTAAGGCAGCAGGGCAGTTTTTCAGCTATGGGATCAAGTACAGCAGAAAAGTATGTGACATGTCTTCGGGAATCACCATGCATTTGAGTAAGCACTAAGAGAGCACAGCCCTCCCTCTCACGGCAAAAAACAATGAATTATTTACATAATATGCCATTCCCAGACGAGTGGCGTGACAGAGATTTTTTCTCAACTCTAGAAAGTCACTCATGCTGTCATTGTCTCATGGTATTGGATCAGGCACATCCTTGTGTGTCAACTTCTGTAGATGTTTGGACACTAGGGAAAAGTTCGGTATCTACTGACTACAGGAGCCCACCATTCCCAGAAACATCCTGACTTCTCTCTGCCTAGCAGTAGGGTTTATTTTCAATATGGAAGAAATTCTGTTTTGCAACATTTTCCATGTTAGATTTTCAATGTGATGTCCTAAGTAAAGGACATCTTTCCAACACTACTGTAGTTTAGTCGGGGACACTTTATCTCCATTCTCATCCATGTGATTCAGTAGGGCAATGGTGTCTTAACTGCAATGATCTTTTGACATCTACGCTACCAGCAGATCATCAATGTATTGCACCAGGACTGAGTGACACTATAACATCAGAGTCTCCAGATTCCTTTTCAAGATCTGATTAATGACTGTGAAACTTTCTGTATACCCTTTTGGAACTTGGCACCATGCGAGAATTCTATTTTGGAACCAAAGAGAAACTGTCTTTCTTTGTGCAGCAGAATGGAAAAGAATGCTTGACACATATCAATTACCGTGAACCACTCAGCTTCACAAGGTATATGAAACAAAATCCCAGTGGGTTTCGGTACCACAGGACAACATGGAACAATTATGTTTTTAATCTTTCGCAGGTCATGCACAATGCGGTACTTACTACTGAATTTCTGCAGACTAATAATAGGTGAATTACATGGACTCCCCATAATCTTTTTTAATATTCCATGTTATATCATGGACTCAATGACTGAGACAACCTCAGCTATCATTTCTGGAGTAAGGTTAAACTGTGGCTTTCGTGGATGTTCAGCATTAGGTATGACAGTAATTTGGACAGGTTTTTCACCTTTAATAAATCCAATATCTTTAATTGAGGAATTCAGACTTCAGGCTTCACAGTGTCTTTCAGATCAGTGTTAAGTCTTCCACAGTGACCCCTGTCCTAGCAAGTCCATTCTAGACATATAAAACATGGACTGTAACCACTTTGAATGCTGAGGAGGTATTTCACTTATCCAGTTCTGGCATATCTCCCTTCTGGCAAGCAATAGTGCGGAAAACAAAAAGTTCCCAGTAACACCTGACACACCCTCTATCACCCCAAAAATAATTAGTTAGAGGCTTACCTTTATGTGTATACCCAAAATACCTGAAAGTGTTGCTTCAACTTCCTGCCAAAAATGCTGTATTTGTGTACATTGAGAGAACATATGTACATCTGTCGCTCTTTCCGAGCCACGCTTTGCGCAGGCAGCCAGCGTCCTTTCCCCATGTTAGACAACTTTTCAGGTGTTATATATGCCCTATGAAGTGAAAAGAAATGGTTTCTGTAGGAGAGTAGGATCTGCCTCTTATGGTTACCCCCACTTTTTGCTGATGTTTCACTGTTTTTCTACCTTAGTCTGGCTGGGGCCCTGCTATTCACGACCCCCGCCTAGCTGCTTCCTCTCTAAAATGATTCCATGTACCTTAGGTACACCACAGATTGGATTCTGATGTGCCCCTATAAGTTCCTAGTATATAGTGTACTATGTACCCAGGGCATAGGTACCCCAGAGGCCTACCAGGGGCTGAAGCACGTATTATGCCACCCCTGGAAAGCCCTCCAAAATAACTCCACAGGTCTGCTACTGCAGCCTGGGTAAGGTGGTGCATGCACCCCTTACAGAGATATAGGTTCAATATATCTCACCTATCACTGCACATAGAAACCTATCAGTCACCCCTATGGCATGCCTTATCAATCCTGAAGGCAGGGTGTTTGGTTATATGTGAGAGGGTGCCCAGGCATGAGCTGAGCCCTTCTGCAGCCTTCGGAATCTATCCACCGGGGTTGTCAGTAGTGCAGCCTGACCATCTACCCTTAAGTGCATTATAACTAAACGGTTAATGCTAACTTTGGACAAGCTGCATGGAAACATGTCGTGTTTGCTGTCAAGCACCTTGGAATCATACCACCACATCAATAACTGGTGTGAGAATATGATCCCACCCTTCTAGAGGGAGAGACATGACAGCACCGGTATACCCGGTACCAGTTTAAAAGAGCCCTGGCGTCACAAAATGGATGCTGCAGACACGAGTCAGGCCTCCTGCTGCTGACCGAAACTCCAGCAGGGGTGGCCTGGACAACAGGTTTCCTGTCACAGAGAGGTGTAACCCCCTCCCAGACAGGCTTTAGTGTATTGGGGCTGGGTGGGAGCACTCCAAGAGTGCTTTGAAGTCTGCATTGGGGGCACATTTGGTGTCCCTGTGCATAGTACAGTTGAAACAGGCTGCAGATGCTACCAGACCCTACTCTGGCACAAAACTGGACAAAGGAAATGAGTGTAGCCACCCCTCTTTCCAAACCCTCCTATAGGTGGGTCCCCAGAGTTCGTCCAACCCCTTTCTTAAGTATAAGTAAGGAACCCCTGGCAACAGGACTTTAGATATCCCTGGATGAAACTCTGCAACTGAATCCTGGAACTTTGACGCTCTACTCAAGATTAGAGGACTGAAGAACTCTCCCTTGGGGTCAAGGAGTGACTCCCCTGCTTGGCAGGCACCAACGATGTATTTGTCGGTCTGCATCTCTGAAGCTCCCGACGGACTCTGAAGTATCTGCAGCCCAGGAAGAGGATTTCCAGACTTCTCAGAGGCCAACACGAGTCCCCAGCAAAGCTGAGACCCGCAGCCCTCATGAGTAACATGGAAACGGAACTCCTGGTCATCGTGCACATTTGCAAGTGCATTGACTTCTCGACATCTCTTGAAGTCATGCTTTGGGTTACTTGTAGCCCACACCCCGAGCAGAGAATCTACTGAAGATTGTTGGCCTAGTCACCCTGAGTGACCCGTGGGCCTCCATTTTGTGATTCCTCTCAAGGTCCCTTTGCGATCCCTGGTCCGTAGACTGGTGGGTCCCTCTGAAGGTAACTCTGACTTTCTTTGGGCTTCCCTACTTGCTCCAGATGTGCCCTTACTCCTCCTCACTGGTGGAGTCCCTCTGACCTTGCTGGTCTGCACCGAAGCATCTTTCTCCTTTCTGCGTGGGTTGTTGTTGCCAAGGCTTGTTGTGTCCAATCCGGGCACCGACACTGCCGCACTCGACATCCTTTGTGGGACAGCTCAAATCCAGCTCCTGGTTGTCCTCAACACCTCCTGGTCCTCATGGCTGAAGAGTCAAACTTCACCTTCTTCACCTGAAATCACCCGACATCGGTGGGCATTCGTCTATCGCGCCCCTGGTCACTGGCAAGTGACCCAGACTCTGTCCCCTCTCCTTTCAGGTTCTTCTTATCTTCGATCCAGGCTTGGATCTCTTCGGACATGTCGCATCTTCCCAGCAGCAGCACTTCTTCGCCAGCTTCCATTGAAAACGATGACACGACCCGACACCATTTAACACCTATGCACCCGGCTTCCCTGGGTGAGGTAACTCGAGTACTCCGGTGCTCCCGTGGGTGTTGACCCTAGAAATGCCTAATTCCAAGAGGGTTTGGTCCTAGTCCATTTCTAAGTGTCCCTAATCTTTAAAAATCTAACCGCGACTTTCACCATAGAAGCTTACGGGAGCTCGCAGCTGTGTTCTCACACTGCACACGGCCCCCGTGGGTCCCCTGTGTCACTACCTTGGGTGGTTCCTTGGGGACCCAGTGATTCTACAGGCTCTAGGCCTTGTGTCTAGTTAAGTCATGGTTCTTATACCACTATTTTAGTATATGGTTTGGCTCGCCCCTAGGGCCTAATGTGTATTTTGTGCTACTTTACTGTTTATTTGAAGTGTAACTTATGTGTTTGGACCTCTAGCCTCATAAAGAGACTAGCAGGGTGTATTTAGTAATAAATACATATATTTTATATATATACCTGGTATGGTTGCCTTTCATTTAGCCATTCAGGAGATTGTAGACTGGTAAAACAAGCTGCTTTACATTTCGTCAAGACTTAGCCTGACGGCTTCTCTCCATAGCTACCACTAGGATAGCTTTCAATAATAAAGGTTGTCTTTAACCTATCATCAATAAGGGGTTGTTTGGACTTGTGCAAAGTGCCCACTATAACTAATGGACAGCATATACCAGGCCAACTTCTCACATTGGTGTGCAGCGTGTGGTATTCCAGCTTGCTATTGTTTTACCAGATAATCTTAATTGAACTGACTAACTGAAAACCACTAAAGGTACCTAAGGTACATATAATACAAGCTTAGAATACAGTAAGTTCTACTGAACTTAGAGTTGTGTGTCAAGGGCTTAGCACACTCTTTCTACAACTCAAGAGAGTTTAGTAGGCCACACTAGAGTAGGTAGTGCATAGACCACACCTCACTAGTAATGTCTTCACGGCCAGGAACCAGTGGGTCCCTGCCAGAAGCCAATGGGCTTCTTCCCTCCAAGTATGATAACCTCCCATTCTTGGAATTGAAAGCATTATGCAGTACTAGGAGACTGAAGACAGGCAAAAGTCCAACCACCCAATGCCTCATAGAGGTACTCAGGCTGGATGATCTCAGAAGACCTATAGGGTCTGAAGGGGTAGACAGAGTGGGTGGGGTAGTAGATGAGGAAGGGCCTAGGGGTGAAATTCCCCATGACCATACCTCTAATTCTGACCAGGAAGATGACAATGATCTTGACCTGGAAAATCCAGCACCCCTGGAAGATGAGGAGGAGCGCAACAATGGTCCTCTCTTTGCCCCTCCTGGAAGAGTTGGTGGTGGGCCTAGAAGGTCCAGATCTCCCTCAGTGGAGTCTAACCATTCTGGTTCATCTATAGGGACCTCTATCGCTGCTCATATGAGGGAAACCTCCCAGGAGAGGAGAAAGAGACTGCTGAAGTATGAGGAAGCCCAGCTTAAAATCAAAAAGCAGCAGATAGCCCTGGAAAGAGTGTCCCTAGAGCTGTACAGACCTAGAAAAAAGATGGGACTAGAGTCCCATGGTGACAGCATCATCCCTATTGATAGGGAGAGGTCTCATGACCATAGAAACCTAAACAAGATTGTCCCTCCCTACCAGAGTGGGGATGACATCCACAAATGCATTACTGCACTGGAAAGGGCCTGTAAAGTACAATGGGTCCCCCAGGAGCAGTGGGCAGCAATCGTATGCCTCTCCTTTGCAGACAAATGTAGAGATAAGCTCCTCACTGTTAGAGAGGAGGATGCTGATGATTACTCCAGTCTGAAAAGTGCATTGATTGAAGGGTTTGGCCTAACCACTGAACAATATAGGTTAAAGTTCAGATATACCCAAAAGGCACAAAGTCAAGACTGGGTGGACTTTGTAGATTGTGCTACCAAGGCTCTGGGAGGCTGGTTACTTGGCAATACGGTGTGTGACTTCAAAGGATTGTATAATCTAATCATGAGGGAGCAAATTCTTAATAACTGTCAAAATCAGTTGCTACATCAGTACCTGTGGACTCTGATCTGACCACACCCCAAGAATTGGGAAAGAAGGCGGACAAATGGGTCAAAACCAAGGTGAGGCAGAAGGTACAGAACCAAGGTGGTGACCCAAAGAAGCAAGATTGTAAGAACTCTGACAAGGGTGGGGAGAAGGGTAAAGACCAGAAGTCTTCACAAGGTCCCCAAAAATCGTCCTCAGGTGGGGATTCCCAGTCTAACAAGGGAAAAGGCCAAAAGAAACCATGGTGCAAGATCTGTAAGCAGAAAACTCACTGGAATAGTGATTGCACCAAGTCCAAAGACTCAACTCCAGCCACCATTGCCCCTAAGGCAACTGTCCCCCCTAGTGCAGCTACAATTGGTGGTAGTAATACTCAGAATAAGGGTGTAGTAGGGTTAACCCTGGGTTCTGAGATGGACTCTGGCCTAGTCAGAGTTCCAACTCAGGCTGTCCTGATCTGTGATGGAGGCATTGACATGTCCTCCTTTGTGAGTCCCAGTAACTTTGGCAAATACAGGCAGCAGCCTTTGATTAATGGAAAAGAGGCTTTGGCATTAAGGGACAAAGGGTCAAGTGTCACAATGGTGACAAAAGATCTTGTGGATCCTGGGCAGATTATACTTGGTGAAATGTACCAAGTGACCAATGCTAGCAATGTCAGAACAGACCATTCTCTGGCAGTTGTTAATTTCTCCTGGGAGGGGTAACTGGTCTTAAGAAGGTTGTGGTGGGGGCAGACCTACCAGTTGAATGCTTGCTTGGCAATGATCTGGAAACTTCACCTTGGGCTGAAGTTGAGCTCAGGACACATGCAGAAATGCTAGGGATCCCTGCACATGTATTTGCTATGACTAGGTCACAGGCCAAAATGTCTAAAGATGAACAGGCCCTGGATTCTGGAACAATGGACCAGGTGCCTCCCAAGAGGAGGAGCAGTAGGGTTAAGGTAGTGCCTTCCCCCTTGACTCAGAATACAGATCAGTCTCCCGAGGGAGATGATCTTGGACCTGAAAAAGGAACTGTCCCAGAGGAGCTTGAACCTGACCAGGTTGAGTTCTTGGGGACAGGGGGCCCTTCCAGGGCAGATCTGAGCCAGGAACAGTAAACCCACCTTTCTCTTGAACCCCTCAGAAAGCAAGCTGCTGATGAGGCTGCTGAGAATGCAAGTGGCACCCATAAAATCTATTGGGATGATGGACTCCTTTATTCAGAGTGTAGAGACCCCCAAGCCTTGTGCTTCCAGGAGGTTGGTCATACCTCTGAAGTTTAGGGGCTTCCTACTGACACTAGCCCATGATATTCCCTCAGCAGGACACCTGGGCCAGAACAAGACTTGGGACAGAATTGTCCCTCACTTTCACTGGCCCAACATGTCTGAAGACACTAAGGAGTTTTGTCGCTCCTGTGTAACCTGCCAAGCCAGTGGCAAGGCAGGTGGAACCACAAAGGCCTCCCTGATACCACTACCTGTGGTGGGGGTTCCCTTTGAGAGGGTGGGGATTGACATTGTTGGTCTCATGGATCCTCAAACAGCCTCTGGGCACAGATTTATCCTGGTGGTGGTGGACCATGCCACTAGGTACCCAGAAGCCATGCCCCTTAGAACCACTACAGCACCTGTGGTGGCAAGAGCCCTCTTGCGTGTATTCTCAAGAGTGGGTTTTCCTAAGGAGGTAGTATCTGACAGGGATGTAAACTTCATGTCCAGTTACTTGACTGCAATGTGGAAGGAGTGTGAAGTGAATTACAAATTCACCACACCCTATCACCCACAATGCAATGGTTTAGTTGAAAGATTCAACAAAACCTTAAAGGGCATGATCAAAGGTCTCCCAGAAAAGCTTAGGCGCAGATGGGACATCCTTTTGCCCTGCCTTTGATTTGCCTACAGAGACGTGCCACAAGAGGGGCTTGGTTACAGCCCTTGTGAACTTTTGTTTGGCCATCCTGTTAGGGGTCCTTTGTGTTTGGTGAAGGAGGGATAGGAGTTACTTCTCAAACCCCCTAAACAGGATATTGTGGACTATGTACTTGGTTTCCGCTCCAGGATGGCTGAGTACATGAAAAGGCAACTAAAAACCTTGAGGTTAGCCAGGAATTGCAAAAGGCCTGGCATGACCAAAAGGCTGTGCTGACTGTTTACCAGCCAGGGCAGAAAGAGTGGGTGCTGGAGCCTGTGGTCCCAGCTGCCCTCCAGGACAAATGGAGTGGCCCCCATACAATTGTTGAACAGAAAGGGGAGGTCACCTACTTAGTAGACCTTGGAACCCCTAGGAGTCCCCATAGGGTACTTCATGTCAACAGACTTATACCATATGTTGACAGGGCAGATGTGGGCTTGCTCATGGCTACTGATGAGGGACAGGAGGAAGAGAGTGACCCACTACCTGACCTGCTCTCTCAGAACCCTGATGATGGATCAGTAGATGTTGTAGCCTTGGCAGGCATCCTCACTGTCCAGCAGCAAACTGACTTCAGAAAACTTCTCAGCCAGTTCAGACATATGTTTTCTCTGACTCCAAGTCAGACTACCTGATGCACTCATGAAGTGGACACTGGGACAATCTGCCTGTGAAGAATAAGATCTACAGGCAATCCGACCATGTCAGGGACTGTATAAGGACAGAAGTCCAAAAGATTTTGGATTTGGGAGTCATTGAACCCTCAGATAGCCCATGGGCTAGTCCAGTAGTCCTTGTGCCTAAACCTCACACCAAAGATGGCAAGAGAGAGATTAGGTTTTGTGTGGATTACAGGGGTCTCAATGCAGTCACTAGGACTGATGCCCATCCCATCCCAAGGGCAGATGAGCTAATAAATACTTTGGCCTCAGCCAAGTTTCTAAGCACATTTGACTTGACAGCTGGCTACTGGCACATCAGACTAGCTGATGATGCAAAGCCAAAGACAGCATTTTCTACCCCTAGTGGGCACTATCAATTTGTGGTAATGCACTTTGGTTTGAAGAATGCACTTGCCACTTTCCAAAGGTTGGTGAATCAAGTCCTTACAGGCCTGAAAGACTATAGTGCAGCATATCTAGATGATATTGCTGTCTTTAGCTCCACCTGGGAGGATCACCTGGTCCACTGAGGAATGCTTTGGAAGCCCTGCAAAAAGCAGGCCTAACTATCAAGGCTGCTAAGTGCCGGATAGGGCAGAGTCAGGTTGTGTACCTGGGCCACCTGGTAGGTGGAGGCCAGGTTCAACCATTGCAGAGCAAAATCCAGACCATCATGGACTGGGTTGCTCCCACTACCTAGACTCAGGTGAGAGCCTTCTTAGGCCTGACTGGGTATTACAGAAGATTTGTCAAGGGTTATGGATCAATAGTGACACCCCTGAATGACTTAACCTCTAAGAAAATGCCCAAGAGGGTTCAGTGGACAGTTAGCTGTCAAAAGGCATTTGATGACCTGAAGCAGGCCATGTGAACTGCTCCCATTCTGCAAAGTCCTGATTACTCCAAAAAGTTCATTGTACAAACAGATGCATCTGAGTTGGGGGTAGGGGCTGTACTGTCACAGTTGAATGATGAAGGTCAGGATCAGCCAGTAGCTTTCATAAGCAGAAGGCTGACCCCCATAGAGAAACGTTGGTCAGCCATTGAGAGGAAGGCCTTTGCTGTGGTTTGGGCTCTGAAGAAGTTGAGACCATACTTGTTTGGTACTCACTTCATTGTTCAGACAGACCATAAGCCCCTCTTATGGCTAAAACAAATGAAGGGTGAAAACTCCAGGGTGCTTGGTTATATGTGAGAGGGTGCCCAGGCATGAGCTGAGCCCCTCTGCAGCCTTCGGAATCTATCCACCGGGGTTGTCAGTAGTGCAGCCTGACCATCTACTCTTAAGTGCATTATATCTTAAATGGTTAATGCTAACTTTGGACTGGTTGCACGGAAACATGTGTCAAACACCTTGGAATCATACCTCCACATCAATAACTGGTGTGGGAATATGATCCCACCCTTCTAGAGGGAGAGACATGACAGCACCGGTATGCCCGGTACCAGTTTAAAAGAGCCTTGGCATCACAAAATGGATGCTGCAGTCACAGACACGAGTCTGGCCTCCTGCTGCTGACCGAAACTCCGGCAGGAAAATAGGTTTCCTATCACAGGGAGGTGTAACCACCTCCCAGACAGGCTTTAGTGAATTGAGGCTGGGTGGGAGCACTCCATTAGTGCTTTGAAGTCTGCACTGGCCCCTGCTCTGGCGTGAAACTGGACAAAGGAAATGAGTGTAGCCACCCCTCTTTCCAAACCCTCCCATAGGTGGGTCCCCAGAGTTAGTCCAACCCCTTTCTTAGGTATAAGTAAGGAACCCCTGGCAACAGGACTTTAGATATCCCTGGACAAAACTCTGCAACTGAATCCTGGAACTCCGACGCTCTACTCAAGATTAGAGGACTGAAGAAATCTCCCTTGGGGTCAAGGAGTGACTCCCCTGCTTGGCAGGCAATCATCAAAGCATTTGCCGGTCTGCATCTCCGAAGCTCCCGACGGACTCTGAAGTATCTGCAGCCCAGGAAGAGGATTTCCAGACTTCTCAGAGGCCGACCCGAGTCCCCAGCAAAGCTGAGACCCGTAGCTCTTGTGAGTAACAAGGAACCGGAACTCCTGGTCAATGTGCACATTTGCAAGTGCATTGACTTCTCAACATCTCTTGAAGTCGTGCTTTGGGTTACTTGTAGCCCAAACCCCGTGCAGAGAATCCACTGAAGATTGTTGGCCTAGTCACCCTGAGTGACCCGTGAGCCTCCATTTTGTGATTCCTCTCGAGGTCCCTTTGCGATCCCTGGTCTGTCGACTGGTGGGTCCCTGTGAAGGTAACTCTGACTTTCTTTGGGCTTCCCTGCTTGCTTCAGATGTGCCCTCACTCCTCCTTGCTGGTGGAGTCTCTCAGACCTTGCTGGTCTGCACCGAAGCATCTTCCTCCTTTCTGCGTGGGTTGCTGTTGCCAAGGCTTGTTGTGCCCAATCTGGGCACTGACGCTGCAGCACTCGACATTCTTTGTGGGATAGCTCGAATTCAGCTCCTGGTCATCCTCGAGGCCTCCTGATCCTCGTGGCTGAAGAGTCAAGCTTCACCTTCTTCACCTGAAATCACCCGACATCGGTGGGCATTTGTCTATCGTGTCCCTGGTCAGGTTCTTCTTATCTTCGATCCAGGCTTGGATCTCTTCGGACACTTCGCATCTTCCCGGCAGCAGCACTTCTTCGCCAGCTTCCATTGAAAACGACGACGCGACCCGACACCATTTGATACCTATGCACCCGGCTTTCCTGGGTGAGGTAACTCGAGTACTCCGGTGCTCCCGTGGGTGTTGACCCTAGAACTGCCTAAGTCCAACAGGGTTTGGTCCTAGTTTCTAAGTGTCTCTAATCTTTACAAATCTAACCGCGACTTTCCCCATAGAAGCTAAGGGGAGCTCGCGGCTGTGTTCTCACACTGCACACAGCCCCCATGGGTCCCCTGTGTCACTACCTTGGGTGGTCCCAGCGATTCTACAGGCTCTAGGCCTTGTGTCCAGTTTAGTCGTGGTTCTTATACCACTCTTTTAGTATATGGTTTGGCTCGCCCTTAGGGCCTAACGTGTATTTTGTGCTACTTTACTGTTTATTTGAAGTGTAACTTATGTGTTTAGACCTCTAGCCTCATAAAGAGACTAGCAGGGTGTGTTAAGTATTAAATACATATATTTTATATACATACCTGGTGTGGTTGTTTCATTTAGCCATTCAGGAGATTATAGACTGGTAAAACAAGCTGCTTTACATTCCTACCACTAGGATAGCTTTCAATAAAGGTTGTCTTTAACATATCATCAATAAGGGGTTGTTTGGACTGGTGCAGGGTGCCCACTATAACTAGTGGACAGCATATACCAGGCCAACTTCTCACAGTTTCCTTTAAAAAAAGCAGGCTTAACAATAGTATAAAGTGTATGCATCAATACTTGCCAAATATGTTGTGAGTTGCAGCTCGGCCAGCATGTTCCCCATAGATCTTCTTCTAAAAGGAGACTTCTTTCACCCTGAGGAATTTACCACCCAGTTGTTCCTCCAAATCTTTGGGTGCGCCCAGTGGTGTTTTCGGTGCCTGCGCCCAACTCTTTAATTGCATATACTTAATATGGGAAATTTTGTCCCCCATAAGATCTTTTATCTTGCTCCATGCGATGGCTGTCCCTCCTGTGCAATCTACCCCCAGACAAGTGTACCCATCTCCCTCATTGGTAATGCCAATTTATCTTTGAGGCATTCCGGTGTCCCTGGGGAGTCCTAAATTGGAGCTGAAAAGGAATAGTAGTCTAGTTAGAGCCGCCTTCTTATTGTGTGCCACATTCTGGTGAGTGCTTGTAGTACTTTTAAATTAATCTTCTTGAATAGGTTTGGGTCCCCAAACTTAAAAAAAAAAACACCAGTACCCATTTTGCTTGCTTTTATCATTGCGGAGAACATAAGTCCGACATCCATATCTTCTGGGGTTCTGAAGAGAATTCTAGAGTTAGTGATATGAAAAGCCCAAGCGTAGTACTGAATGTCCAGTAACAATAGCCCGAACTGCCAGGCCAGGTCCTCCCTGAACTGGAAACAAGCATCCTAGGACCAGTTTCGGACTTTCAGCCCTCATCAGCCAGGATAGCTTGACATCAGTGGCACGGGACCCACGTCTGCGCATACCTGGCCCACTAGGGGTGACAAGTGCAAAAATAACAATTGATGGACAGAATGGAGAACAATGTCATACATTCACCCCAGCACAGAGATCTGGGCCTAAATCCATCGTTTTTTTGCTCACCATGCCATTACAGTTTGGACCCAGCCATATGCAAATCGGCAGTTCGGGATGGACTGTTCCCATAGGGCACAGAGTCAAGACTGATTTGCATATGGCTGGGTTCAAATTGGAGTGACATGGAGAGTAAAAAAACGATGGATTTAGATCTCTGTACTGGGGTGAATGTATGACATTGTTCTGGATTCTGTCCATCAATTGTTGTTTTTGCATTTGTCACTCCGAGTTGGACGGGTATGCCCAGACGTGGGTCCCGTACTCTCCATGCCACTGGAGTCAAGTTATCCTGGCTGATGAGGGGTAAAACCCCAAAACCGGTCCTAGGATGCTTGTTTCCGGTCCAGGGAGGACATGGCTTGGCAGTTCGGGCTGGACTGTTCCCATGAGGCACAGGGTCAAGACTGAATTTCATATAACTGTGTCTGAACTGGGGTTGCGAAGTGAACTAAAGAACAATGATGGATTCAACCCAGATCTGTGACTGGGGGTGAGTGTCTGAAAAGTTTCAGCGCTCTGTCCATCATCTTCTTGTGTTTGCTTTGTTCGCCCTACGTTGGCAGGTTATGCCCAGACGTGGGTCACTGGATTCAAGCTAACCTGGCTGATGAGGGCTGTCAGCCCAAAACCGGTACCCGGATGCTTGATTCCAGTCCAGGAAAGACATGGCTTGGCAGTTCGGGTTGGACTGTTTATATGAGGCACAGGTTCAAGACTGATTTGCATATAGCTGTGTCTGAACTGGGGTGGCAAAGTGAGCTAGAGAACGATGATGGATTCAACCCAGATCTGTGACTGGGGGTGAGTGTCTGAAATGTTTCAGCACTCCGTCCATCATCTCCTTGTGTTCGCTTTGTTCATTAATGTAAGTGGGCACCTTGCTTCAGTCCAGACAACCCTTATGTTGATTTGAGAAGTCTTAGACAACCACAGAAAGTTCTCTAAGTGGTAACTTTGGAGAGCAGCCTTCAGGCGTGGTCTTGAAGGAGTGTAAAGCAGCTGTTTTACCAGAATGCAATCTTATAGTATAGATTAAATGAAAGTATTTTCAAAAATATGTATTTATTATATAACACTATCTAGTATGTTACAGTATCTCCCACATGGAGATAGACACAAAGCACACAATATTTCAGCAAAGAAATCAAAGTAAATAGCACTAATACACAGTGGGCCCCGGGGGGGATGACCAAACCATATACTAAGAAAGTGGTATAAGAACCACAACTCAAGTCAGGACAATGTTGAGAGGCTGTAGAATCACTGGGGACCCAAGGAACCACCCAAGGTAAGTAGATGGGGACCCCACGGAGGACGCGTGCAGTGTGAGAACACCACCACGGGCTCCATACAACTCTACATGTAAGCTGCGGTTGGAGTGTTAAAGATCAGGAACCCTTCTCAGTGGACCCTGAAGAAACCCCATGGAGGACAGAAGGTTGGAGAGCCACCCCACCTGTGGATACCGTGATAACCAAGTTACCTATCCCAGGGAAGCCGGGTGCATAGATGTGAAGTGGCATCTGAAACAGCCGTCAAACCCAATGGAGGACTTCAGGAAAGTGCCGCTGATGGAACAGGAGAATGTGTCTGTGGGAATTCATATGTGAATTCTTGAAGAAGAGTACCTGAAAGCAGATGGGACAGAGTCTGGGTTACTTGGGAGTGACCAGGGGCTCGGTAGACAAATGCCCACCGATGTCGGGTGCTTCAGAATAGATGTCGATGACCTTGACTCTGCAGCTGTGGGGACTAGGCGATGTTGAGGATCACAAGGAGCCGGATACGAGCTGTCCCATGAAGGATGTCGAGTGCTGAGGGGCCAGTGTCCAGTGGGAGCACCAACAAGCCTTGGCAAAAGCAGCCCATGCAGGAGGTCAAAAAGTTGCAGGAAGAGGGCCAGTAAGGTCCAGGAGTCTCACCACAAGCAGAGGGAGTCAGGGTAAGCCCAGAGCAATCAGGGGAGTCCAAAGAAGATGTAGTTGACCCCCACCACAGGACCCACTGGTTGAAGACACTGGAGTCGCAGCACGACCTCGTGCAGCTTTATAAAACAACAGACCACGGAGCACCCAGTGTGAGGTGGTTGAAGATCTTTGCAGGAGAAGTTGCCAGAGGTTTTGGCTACTTGGAGCCCAATGCACCTGTTACAGAATTGCCAACAAGCAGTTGCACTTGCAAAAGTATGCGGTGCACAGGGCTCGGGTATTGCAACCCCCACAAGGGATGCTGGCCTCAAACTCAGTGAGAGGACAGCTCAGGCCTCAAGGGATGTAGGAACTCACCTCCTGTGTTGTTGAACCCTTCAGAGTCCGTAGGAGCTCGGGATCAGCAGACTGATCAGCAGTATTGCGGTGTCTACGAATGCAGGGGAGTGACTCCTTCCTTCCAAGGGAGATTACTTCTGTAGTCCTTGATGCTTCACAGACGTTGGAAGGTTCCTGTATGATGCACAGGCACAGATGATGCAGCAGACTGGAGGGGAGATGAAGTCATGCCCAAACGAAGTCCAGCGAAGTCCAGAGCGCCTAGACGGTAGAAGTGCAGTGGTATCAGGTCTGAATCTTATCCCACCATGAATCTAGGGACCTACACCCAGGTAAGCCCTTAAGTACCCTAGGGAAAGGGTTGGGAAGATTCAGGGGACCCTCCCCGGGGTCTGTCTGGACAGAGGGGAGGTTACTCCCATGTCCTTTGTACAGTTTTGCACCAGAGCGGAAGCCAACGGCTCCCAGCACTGGTATGAACTGGACTATGCACAGGGACACCAAATGTGCCCCTCACGCCGACTTTCTGGCGTTGCAGGCGCACCCACCCAGCCCTAATACACTAAATCCTGCCTGGAAGGTGGTCACACCTCCCTGTGACAGGATGCCTATTGTTCCACCTTCCTCTGCTTCAACTTGGCTCAGCAGCAGGAGGGCAGAAATGTGTCTTTGGTCGGCAGCAACCATTTTGTGCTGTCTGGGTCAAGAAGGCTGGTGCCGGGAACACTGAGAGTCTAATGGAGGGCTCTTCCAGTGCTTGGGGTCGTACCTCCCACAGCGTTTATGGTGTGGGGGTGTGATTCCAACATGTTCGATACCAAACATGATAGGATTCGTTGCAGCAGTTTTCGAGATGGTCATCGCATAATTAGGTGGTGCCCCTCTATTTAGTATATGGCTGCTTCACTGACAACCCGGGAGAATGGACTCCGTAGGCTGTAAGGGTGTCCTGCTCATGCAGGGGCACCCTCTCACTTAGAACCAAGCACCCTGCCTTCAGGTTTGTAAAGGCCTGCTATACGGGTGACTTATAGGTTTAAAGTGGAGTGACCCTTAGATATAGTAAACCTATATCTTTAGTGAGTGGTGCATGCATCAACTTACACAGGCTACAATGGCAGGCCTGTAGTTCAATTTTTCATGGTCTCTCATGGGTGGCATAATTCATGCTTCAACCCATGGGAGCCCTCTGGCTACCTTTGCCCTGGGTACCATATACTAGGGACTGAAAAGGGCACTCCAGTATCCAATCTGGGATTTACAAAGGTACTGAACACAACAGTTTAGGGAGAAAGCAGATAGACTGAGGTCCTGATTTGCAGAATCCCAGTCAGACTAGTCAAAAACCAGCATAGCACCAGGCAAAACGTGAGGGGCCCATGCAGAAGGATCCTACATTCCTACAGTGTGGCTTATTTTCCCTCACAAAATTTAGCAGACAAGTTAAACAACAATATAGTTGTTATCTATCCCGAATCTTGGACTGCGATGAGCCCAATAACAACTTCAACTGCTCAGCATTAAGCGCATATCCACTCACAACCAAACAAAATATATCGTCGGCGCGTGGCCACGCTGATGATCAAGATGGCCGCGCGCCAGTGAAGCTCCGTCACCTGATATACCTCTCTATCGCCAGAAAGGGCGCTATGCTGCATCCACAGCCATCCAATGGAACGATGTTGCAGGCAGAAATGGTGCTGCGAGGGTAGCACCAGAGCCTGAGGCTGCGGGGTATCGAGCACCCCATGACTGCCTGGGCTGTCCTACGGCTGCCTGACAGGGACGAGGGCAACTGCTGTGAGCCCAGCCTACTGTAGGCACCATGATGTGTGCCTGCGAGCCTGAACCAGATGGGGGCATCAGCACTGTTTGGGGCCCTGAGACTGCGGCATGCTGATGTGCTTGTGGAGTGGGCGACCGCATTTGACCTAGCTGCTGCACTGCTGCCTTAATGCCCCGGTAAGCTGCAATCACTGTGCAGTGCACCTTGATCTGTCGAGGGGATCCTTGACTGTGGTGCCTGATGGAAACTACTGTGCCCGTAACTATATTTGTTTTGCCCTGCGGTAGAATGAGGTGTACTCACCACTAGTAGGAGTGGTATACTGAATATGCGGTCCCGAGATGCTCTCCAGACTCCACTTGGCCTCATGGTGCCATGCTGAGAGCAGCCAAAACCAGCCCTTCCGTCAAGATGCATTATTTGTTCCCTGTTCTGTGGGGAAGCATACAACAAGAAGGAGGTCACACCTGCCTGGCCCTTTACTGTAGCTCTGACCTGCAGAGGACATTTGGGAAGCACCCCCCGAGCTTATACCTGTGACTGGCTGACTTGTTGGATGGCTGGTGAAGCTACTGCCCGGTCCATAGTGCCCCCTACATGACCTTCCTGCTACACACCTAGCACTGTATACTACTGTGACACCACCCTGACCACAACTCATGTGGCGGGTGCTTCCAGGCAGTTGCTAATATTCAGAATGGCCCTAACTTCCACTGCTGGTTGCAACAAGTTCTCTGCACGACATTACACTACTGCACTGCACTGATCATGGCGCGCGGAGATCCAAAACACTGCAAGCTACCATTCAAGCGCACCAGAGAGGCAGGAGACACCTCCAACAAGGAGACGGTTGGCCGGCACCTCAGACCAGGAGCTTGCCTCTGGCACAGGTGCAATGATGGCCAAGCTCCTTCTGGGGTTCCACGCCATCGACACCTAGTTCAACACCCTGAAATCCTGCATTAACCTCATGGGTGAGCACTTAGATCGCCAGACTGTTCGCTTGGCCGGTGCGGTGGAATGCATCTCGACCCTGGGACAAATCAAAAACCATGAATAAGTGACTGGAAAAGTCAAAAACATCCTGAAGATGGTGGCTATCAAGAATGAGGACCTTGAGGCCAGGTCCTACCGCAACAATCCACATATACTGGGGATCCCGGAATCCACTGATACAGGGTGTATAGACCTCTTTGTCAAACACCTTCTGTCAGACCTGTTTGGGCACCAAACGTTTATGCCCACTTTTGTGGTGAAGCTTGCTCACCATTCCCTTGGCAAGTGACCCACTCATGGTACCCTGCCATGCCTTATCAACGCACAGCTTCTCAACTTCTGAAAATGGAACACTGCACTCCATCTGGCATGTAGGGTGGGACAGATGCAATATCAGGGCTCCCAACTATCTTTCTTTCCAGACTTCACCATGATGGTGCAGAACGGCCAATGCAAATATGCTGATGCTAAAGCCGTGTAATGCAAATTCAGACTGACATATAGCATGCTTTACCCGGCCTGGCTGCAGGTGAATGATAATGGTAAATCTCACTTTTTTGATGCTCTTGCAAAAGTCCTGGCCTTCTGTAAACAGTACAAATAAAGGACAAACCTCCTGCACATCGTGGTGCACCTACTTTGTTGCCACAGACCTGCAAGCCTCTTCCAATATTGACCTATTCCCACCTAACCGATTACAGCCGAGGGCTACCCTGCGTTCTTCCCCTATTGAACATTATTGCAGCATTGCCACTTGTGGGGAGCTGCGATGGGGCTTAAATGACTCAGTAGGCCCACACCCCTCTTTAACCATTTAACCCATTCTGACTCCATTCCATTTCATTCATAGATTCGCCATCGGGTATAGATCCCACAGCGGTGTTCTCCCCTCGTGGTGTACATCAATTTGCGGACTATTGGTTTCTTTGTTTATTGAGGTTTTCGTTGTCTGTTGATGATGATGTGCACTGGGATGCACTGGGTAGTTCAAATGCCCAGTGTGGGTGGGGGATTGTGGATGTTCAAATAATGTTTGGTGTTTTAGGTCACGGAGGATGACATCACACAGTAAGTACACAACTGTGAACGCTTTCTCTAACTTGCACGATGATGTCACATGATGGCCGAGGCTCTGTGGTTGAGCTTCCAGTCCTGACCTCGAATTTTAGGGGATATAAATAACCCAATCGAGGGAAAGCAAGTTCAGCAATAACTTACCTGTCATGGCTTCAAAATAGCATTTCTTCAGGAGACCCATATCCCTCCTGGGGACCCACACTCTTACGTTGTCTCACGGCGGCCTCATAGTTATTTCTTTAAGTACAGTACGTACTCCTGGGGTGTATGCATTTTAATACATAGGTCCATCCCCTTCCATCCCACAACCCACTTCACAGATGACAATGGCTGGTACCTTGCAGGCACAAGACAAAGGCCGGCCAATGTATACTTCTTATTAACAAATACGCTACAAACATAGACTCCCCGACTTTTTTCATACACGGACATCCCTATTGGGGCACGTAGACACTGATCACATCATCCTTGGAGGGGACTTTAATCTTCTGCTGGATCCACTTCTTGACTCCACATCCGTGACTCCTAGTGGTAAACTGCGAGCTCTGCAAGTCTTCTGCTCCCTTTGTGGCACATATATGTTGAGAGATGCCTGGTGCCTGACACATGCTGACACCCCTTGTTATACATTCTATTCTGCACCTCACAACACGTGAGCCTACATAGTCTACTGGCTGCTGTCGACCACCGCTACCCCATGGTTAAGTAATGTGAGCCATGTTCACTGCACACTTTCTGACCACTCCCCAGTGCTGATGGTGTTGGTGATGTCTTATGGGGGGGGGTCGGTGGAGTGGCAATGGTGCTTCCTTTGTAACGCCTTCTTGGAAAAGGTATTTCACACTCAGCTGCGGGCTTCCATTGATGAATATTTAGACCTGAATAAAGGATCAGTGTCGACACAGGTTGTCCTCTGAGAAGCATTCAAGGCGTACATCAGGGGAGTCTCCATTTCCAAACGCTGTAGGGTTTTGTGCAGCATACGGAATACCTTAGCCTGCATAGAAACTGAACTTTGAGACATCGATAATGTAGACACCCAACAGCTGCATGGTTGGCAGTTATGGCTCCCTGTGACCCTTTGTGACAACCTCCAGGAGTCGGCAGAACAAGAGGTTGCCATCCTCTGGAAAAATACCAGGGCCAATCGCTACGGGGAGGTGAAGTGGCCAGGATGTACCCTGGCACGACTGCTGCGCCAACCCAGGGGCAGTGCCTACATCCCTGAACTGAAGCAGGCCGATAGTGTCAGAGTTACGAAAAATACTGGGATAGGGGCAGAACTGCTCTGTACTTCTCCTACCTACATATGGCTCATGTTACTTGAGATCATAAAGACAGATCTGACTGCCTGGCTGAGATTGACATAGTATGGCTATCAGAGGCCCAGCAGCACTTTCTAGGTTAACTGATCTCTGCTGAAGAGATCATGCAGGCGATCAACCCCCTTGGTGCATCTAAGAACCTCAGTCTGGATGGTCTGCTGGGAGACTTTTACAAGTCTTACAAACAATTATTAGCCCCACAGCTGCTTGAAGGTTATGCTGAATCCCTATAAAAGGGGGTTCTACCCCTGATATTGCATGAGGCTGTCATTACACTATTAGTGAAAATCAAGAAGGACCCCCTGAATTGCACCTCTTACTGGCCCTTCTTAACTCTGATACATTTTGACACCAAGATACTGGCCAAGGTACTTGCGACTCGGTTGTCCCTCCAGCTGGACCATATCATCTAACCTTTACAGTTAGGGTATGGTCCAGGGTGCTCTGCATCACACGATCTGCGTACAGTGTTCTCGGTGCTATTGAGGATCTCTCTCACTGAGCCAGCTGCGGTTGCCCTCATGGATGCAGAAAAGGCATTCGACTCCCTCAAGTGGCCTTTCCTGTCGGTGACGTTGCAAAAACTGAAATTCCCCCACAGGTTCATTGCTCTGGTCCAGTTATTATATTGTGTTGTGCTCACTGTGTTTTAAAAGAACCCTCACTCACCAACCTAGTTGGTGACATGCTTCATCATTGGGTTCCCACCAGAGAGGCCGAATGCCCCTCTGGTGTGCTGCAACGCCGGAATTACAGCGGAGCTGGATGTTTTGGGAAGACAGTGCAATGGTAGTGACAAAGTGTAAGGTGAAGTTAAAAAGGTGTCACAATTTTATCCAGAAACAATTTTAATGGTGGAAAACTGGACACAGTTAAAATGAGTGTGGGATGCGTAAAGACTGGTTATAATAGGCCAGTTGCATCCTAAATATAAGTGAAAGGGGTCAACATGTTTCTGCTTCAAAAAGTTATTCACAAAGCATTCATCAGGACCTAGAAGGACTAACACGGCGGTATACGCACGCTAAGGCGTACCCTAACCTGTGTAGTCAGGGACCGTTTAAACTCACGGTTCTTGAATGGCAATCAAGACTTTTGAAAGCTTTATTCTGAGACTCGAAGGGTGCAGACAGGTTCCGGGCGGACGGTGGACTTTGACGAATGTGTGACTACAAGTCCCGTCCCCCACCAGACCTCATGTTGCGAGTTGCACTTGTGCTGCACAGAATAAAGCTTTCAAAAGTCTTGATTGCCATTCAAGAACCGTGAGTTTAAACGGTCCCTGACTACACAGGTTAGGGTACGCCTTAGCGTGCGTATACCGCCGTGTTAGTCCTTCTAGGTCCTGATGAATGCTTTGTGAATAACTTTTTGAAGCAGAAACATGTTGACCCCTTTCACTTATATTTAGGATGCAACTGGCCTATTATAATCAGTCTTTACGCATCCCACACTCATTTTAACTGTGTCCAGTTTTCCACCATTAAAATTGTTTCTGGATAAAATTGTGACACCTTTTTAACTTCACCTTACACTTTGTCACTACCATTGCACTGTCTTCCCAAAACATCCAGCTCCGCTGTAATTCAGGCGTCGCAGCACACCAGAGGGGCATTCGGCCTCTCTGGTGGGAACCCTATGATGAAGCATGTCACCAACTAGGTTGGTGAGTGAGGGTTCTTTTAAAACACAGTGAGCACAACACTTTCACTTTTATGCTTATATTTAATTGTTGGATCCAGGATTCACTCTTTTGTTGTTTGACCGATATAACCCAGGGGGATTAAGAGTGGCTCCCATAGCTTCCCTCCCTCTCTTGTTGTTGATCTATATCCAGTTATTATATTCACAGCCGCAAGCACGCATTCTGAACAAAGTCTCCCTCACCACCTCCTTTGACATTACTCATGGAATCAGTCAGGGTTGCCCCCATCCCCACTTTTTTTCATTATTGAAATGGGCCCCCTGGTATGCTACCCGCAAAAAAATGTACAATTTTGACCCGGCCCGCTACTCCTGTCCCTCTATAGAGACGATATATTACTATTCATCTGCCACTAAGCTGACCAAATGGTCGGTATCATAAAAGAAGTGGTTAGATTTGGCAAATTCTCCAGTCTTACCATAAACTGGAACAAAACAGAAATATTTCCACTCACCAATATTACTATCCCATTTGAGTGTATCTACCCCCTGAAATGGTGTGACAGTCTTGTTCAATACCTGGGCATCTGGCTACACCAAGACAAGAAGCAAGTTCTCCGATTAAACTATGGTGTAGTCATTGACAAACTAACAACGCAAATCCAAGGGTGGTGTTGGCTCCCGCTGTCAATAGCAGATCATATCACCATCATCAAAATGGTGATATATCTCTTTCAGAATATTCTGATCCCTCTCACTAATGCTTTCTTTCTATGCCTAAGAGTCTGCTTCTGCGTCTGGTCTGGGTGAGGCGAAGACCCTGGGTGGGCTGGGACACCTTGGTGTTCGGAGTTCCACATTTACAATTATATTATTTAGCTGCTCAATGTCATTTTGCTTGCCACTGGTATAATTGTGATGCCGATCTCCCCTATGCCTTACCAGAGAGTGACCAGGCCGAGCCTACACCTCTCACCTCCATCCTCCTACAAGGCATACAGACCCTCTCTACTACAAGCTAAGCATGGTGGAAACTCCTCCAGCTGCTTGGGGGTAACCTCCTCTACTCCCCTGCTCTGCCACTAGCCAACAATTGATGGCCGCCCCCACACAGGAGAGGTTGGTCCAGAAGACATTGACATGCAATGGTTTACATATATTTGGTGACCTTTTCCAGATGGTCATCTCCTGTTACAGCATGACGGTACTCGGTTTATTGATGCTTCTCACATGGACCATTCTGTTTTACAGTGTGTTCACAGTGTTCTGCATGCACAGATCTCCTCATATCTGCTGGCTCTTATAATTATGGACCCAGATGGAAGGCAGCTATTATCCAACTTGTATCATGCCTGCCTTTTGCTGTTGCCATCCTGTGATACAAAGCTCAGGGAAGAATGGGAGTGCGAGCTGGGCAGACCCCTCCCAGATAAAGTATTGTTCTTTAGCTGTAGCAAAACTTAACTCATATTGCCTAATCATAGACACAAACTGATACACTAAAAATCCTTTCTGCCTCCACTTTGACTAGCAAGTTGCTCAAACTTGATCCCTCTAGAGCCTCCAACTGCCCAAAATGTTGTTCTGCTGATGCAGACTTTGCACATCTGACTTGGAACTGCCGCCCTTTCAATGACTCATGGAGGGCTGTCTTCACTTCATCTTTCGGTGATGATAGGGGTGGACCAGGTTCCTGACCCAATAGTGGCCTTGCTGAGTATGTGGTGGAAATGCCACATGGGGTTTGTAGATTTATGGCTATTGCGCTGCTGTTGGCAAATAGGGAGATTGCCCTACACTGGGGCATTAGACGGTGTCCCTCCACTCTTGACTTGCTGAAAAGCATAACACACTGGGGCATATTTAGAAGGAGCTAGCCCTGCAACAAAGTCCACTTTTTTGATGCCTAGGTGGCGCTTTTTTGGCGCCATATTTACTCAATGATGCTAGAGACCTTTAGCGTCACTTTTAACACTCCTGCACCTATTTTTCACAGTGCCAGAACCGGATGCAGCAGATAGCAATAATTATATGCAAGTTAGGCTTTCCCAATTAAAAAGCATTGCAAAACTGACGCTGCTGTATCATCATCTAAATGGGATGATGACTCTACTTTGGCAAAAGACACGCTGAGTTCCAACAGTGGAGAAAATGTACCGCTATAGCAAACCAGGTGTACAAATGACTCATGTCCACTGGTATGAAAACAGAACAGATACAAATTACTCTGGCAAGCTCAACGACACCATGGACCTAGTCCTACAGCTGTTCAGAGCACCAAGAGGACCACCACCACCTCAACTATCCCTACCACCATCACCATGGATGCAGCGACGGAGAAGGGAGCGGACTTCCCACCAGAGCATTACCCTCACTGACCTCAGGGAAGAGGACATCATTGCCCATTACAGGCTCAGGAGGGAGTCCATTCTCCACCTCCTGCACCAGGTTGCAAGCCAACATTGCAGTGGTGCACCAAATCCCTCCTCAGTCTAAGCTACTGGCTGTCCTACAAATGCTGGCTTCTGTAACTTTCCAACCCACCACAGCCAGAGTGGCAGCACTATCTCATTGATCCTTCTTAGCATTCTTCCCCCCGTCTTGGATGCCATCACAAGCCTCACACCCCACTACCTCATCCTTCCCAACACAACACATAAACAACAGGAACATAAGCAAGGCTTTTGAGGGGTTTTGTTTTGTTTGGGTGTAAATTGGCTTTGGGTAGGGTAATGCCTGGGTCGGTAGGGCACACTACATGAACGCCCTGGAGTTTAGGAGCTTCCTGTGATTGGTAAATTTCTACCTGCCAAACATTGTAGCCAGTGGTAGATGGGTATGCCTGGGCTACCCCACGGCAATGCAGAGGCAACAGTGGGAGAAGGAGCGGGCACAAATGGAGAGGATGTTTGGCATCGACCAGACAGTCTATCAATTGAAACATTTCTGGGTGGATGTAGTTGGCCGTGAGTCAGACCTTCTGTATTACTATATGAAAATATGTGGTAGTGGATAAACATCTGAACATGGCCATGCATGTGAAAACTTCTAAATGTATGTAAGTTGCACATGCTATGACATTGGGAGCATGTAATAAGCCAAGGTATGGTCCACTGTGGACTTACAACAGTTTAGAAAGGAGATGTTTCATATGACTCTGTGTGATTGTTGCATCTAATACCTGCCAAGTGCTCAGTATAGTTAGCAATGTGTCCTAATATAGGTCCTTGGCTTATCACGTTGTGAGACAATACATGTATTTTGCAGACATTGCATATCTAACTGTGGCAAATGTCAGTGGTATAAAGGTCATTGCAGGATGCAGAAGGCACACTAATGTTCAGTAAAGATGACATGCGTACCATACAATCAGAACCAAACAACATTGCTCCTAATCATACTATGTACTGACATGGTTATACCTATATGGGCCAAAGTGTTGTAATTCCATTGTGCAACATTTGCCACACTTTGTACTTTGGCCTTAGTAAACGTGAGAAGATAGATAATAAGCATGTGTATGCACACTCTAACCTGCAAGATTATTTTAGGCTGTACGGGCTGCTTCATTTGATGTTACAAAAATATTGTTGATTCATGATGTTTGTATCTGTTCCTAGTCACCTTTTGACTGACACTTTTCCTTTTTGCTTCAACAGACAACGTGGCCTGAGAGCAGTTGAGGCAGCACAATATTAGAAAGTACCGTTACCTCCACATACATTGAGTAGAAAAGGCTCACAAAGCTATACAGAAGCATTAAGGAGAGGAGAAGGCAGCTGGGAAACGGCATTTCTTCCCTCAGGGACCACCAAGCTTGGGGAGGCCAAGCAAACAAAAAGATGTTCGGGCCAGCCAGGGGACCGGTACCCAGAACCTCCAGCAGCAAGTCCACACAACTGGCAGTCCCCAAATCTCAGCCCACAGGAAGGGCTAACTCCTTTGAGCAGGGCATGAGGAAGGACCTTTCAGACCTAAGTTGAAAGAGGCGGTGCTGGAGCATAAGATGAATTGTGACATAACCCTTCTACATGAAGTAAAACAGGCAGTGGTGAGACTGTAGCCCCCAATGAGCCACAGGGAGGCTTTCTGATCTTCCCCTTGTACAATGATTGTTCTTGTTCTTAATAGTTTTATAGAGCTTAGTTTGGGTTAGTTAGTGTAATTATAGTGTATGGGTAGTAGTTTTAGGAGTCTGATGGGGTGGTTCTAGTTTTAATGGGTAGGGGTACTTTGTGTTTTGTGGGTGGGGTGGGGGTTGATGTGTTATATATGTGTTTTAAAAATGAAAAAATACAAAATTTATAAATATATATATATATTCACTGAAAAAAACATAGGTTTTAGGGAAAGTTATAGTTAGTTGGACATTGCACTCGTACAATTCCCCCGTTATAGTCAGTTCAGCTAACTATAACTCGCGCCCCCGCAATGCACTGCTGATGACGTCACATATTACATCACTCATGACATGGTCAGTGACATCACTGATGACATCACTGTGTTGTGGGATGTTGGGGTCAAAACATTCACCCAAATGGAAGGATTTTTGACTCACACACTGATGGTTGCCCCGTACATACTCACATTTGCAGCATTTACTTGTCAGCCCAATGTTGTTTGCTTGCTAGTATCCATGGGTAGACCAAGTAGACCCAGTACCTGTGTTGTGAATTTATTCACCATTCACCATTACCCCTTCGATGCGTGCGTCGGCCAACGGCCGTCGCGAGCACTACCTCTGTGTTGCTTTGCACGTCCGTTGGCCAACGCGGCCCCGCCCACGTAAGATTTCACCCACACCGCAGCGGATTTTATGCCGCGGTTAATGGGTTAATATCGACTGCATGATTCCTGTCGCACTTCATGCTTGCAACCTTGTGTAACCACTTGCTAGTCAACACACACATAGGGTTAACCAAATATGTTTCACTCTCACTGTCTAGTATTGTCCCTGACTCCAAACAACACATGTCTCTTTGGCAAGTAGTTGGTGTTTTTGCCTCACAGAATGCATAATGGTTAACTTGGTCCAGACTCCAACAGACAGACATGTGCTGATATTTATGCAACTCACAGGGACAGTTCATAGGACAACATCGCCAAAAGGTGTTTCTAGCCAGTGGCTGTCCACGCAGAATCCATGGGGGGAACATGACATGGGACATGTGGAGGAGAGGATTGCTTCAGTGAGGAGGATGACCACATTTGCATTAGGGAGGATAGGTCACATTGGCAGCCCACAAATTGTGGAGATCAACAGGGATCAAGCAAATTGAGGACAGTGCCAGCTGATTTTCACTGTCCTAAAGACAGGCAAGTTATTTAAATTTTTCCACACAAAGTGTCTGTTTAGATGTTACTAGAAAATCATTCAAAAGGAAGAAAAACTCTCTTTTTTAAACTGATGTGCTATGTTTATACTGCCTTAATTCCTTTTACACAGTTAATGCATTTGCCATTAGTTTTATGTGAGGCATGTGTGGGTAATGGCTATCACTCTAATCACATCAAAATCGAATGGCCCTAAGGGGACCAGCAAATGTACTGCTACTGTGTCACTACATAGTTTTAAACAAGTGTTTTGCACAGAGTATAGTTTACAATTTGTCTTTTTTTCTTTCTTGATATAGCTACTCCTGCTGATCCATCTCAGCAGGATAAAGGGAGCCCGGTTGCAACAGCAAAAGCTGGAGGCTATATGGGCTGAGTACCAGCGGCTGGTGGCCCAGGAGGAGGTGGAGGCAGCTGCCCAGGGCCCCAGCCAGCCGCCAATGCCTCCAGGTTCTCAGGAACACCAGTGCTGCAGTCAGCTGACAGCCACCCACCATCATTCCATCACTGATACCCCCCCTCTTTTTCAGCCCACACATTCCAACGCCGTGTCCTGCTGAGGCTGGCATGCATAGAAGCCAGGCAGACACAGATGGAAGGCACCTCAGAAAGCTCCTGGCCCACTGTGTTTAGTGCCCTCTTCTGCCCCTTTTTAGGTCTCGCGCCTAGCATTGCAGTGCCCAGCACTGCTCGCACAGTGTGAGACGTCTTGTAAGGGGGTTCTGGAAGCTGACCACATGCTTGTGCGTGTGGTTTTATTTTTGTCAGCTGCTATTGGCTTTAGCGTGCGGCCATTGGTTAAAGGTGTGTTAATTGTCCCAGCTTCTTTAGAAATGTAACCGCCCATTTCCCGGCGGTGTCTGTTACACGCAGCAGACGTGTTTCTAATTAGCGCGTTCTCATTGCTGCCGTGCTCCCTCGCCCCCGCTCCTAGGCTTCACCGCTGCTGGCCCGGAGTCCACTGATGTCATTGTCATGCTGCGCTGAGATTGGTCTCAGCCTCCAGGGATTCCCGCCTTGTCATTGCCGTGCAGCGCTGGGATTGGTCCCAGCCTCGAGGGCTTCCCCACGCTCGTTCCAGGAAGCGGAGCTGCGCCTGAGGCCGGGGAGCGTCCTGAAGACGAAATCGCCCAGACTGCTGAGCCCCCGCCGCATTGCACTATGGCAACCGGAGCTGCATTTTTTTCGAATATTGCACTTGTTTAATATCTGCAGGTTTGCTGTGTTTCATAGCGCAGCGAAGAGTCTTCAATGTGGGATGTTGGGTCATGATGGTTCAGCTCTGGCAATCAACCCTCCCCCTTTTCTTCCTCTCCATCAGTATCAAGCTCGGGCAGAAATTGATATTTCCAGGCGGAAGTGCGTGATTGATGGGGCTGCTGGGAATAGAGTGTGAGCGACGGTTCCCATGGCAGAAGGCGCTTTATAGCGCAGCAGTGGCACTCGGTCATGAGGAAGGCTAGAGCGCCCCCAAACTCATGTTTGTAGCAGTGCAGCAGGTTCTTCGAAGAAGTACAGATCACTTAAATGTTGAAGTACATGGTTAGGACAATGGGGTCCACCATTAGCAAACAAAAGATCGGATCAAATTCTAGGGTATTGTCTTCACAGTATTCAGACAGAAGAGAAAGTTTCAAAGCAATGTTAGTCCAGGAGGTGTCGGTGACCCTGCCTTTGGATTAGAGGTGCCCACCACAGCTCTAAGAGGGCTGTATCCAGGCCACGCTTTCAGACTGTCTACATAAGATCACCGGCGTACAATGATGATAAATCTAAATCATAAAAAAAAAGCATTTGCAATGCAATAGGTCTCGCATTATTAAAGTTTGAGCTATTGGCATTGCTAATAATAATGCAACACCAATAGCTCAAACATTCAGTAATGCGAGACCTATTGCATTGCAAATGCTTGTTTAACATTTGTTTTGGTTGGTTTGACTTGTTGGTGGAGAGGGTGGGAATGTGGGAATTGGGACCAGGACAGTTTAGAGTGGACTTAGTTGTTGGACAATGGACATTTGATTTTGGACATTGGTTGGGGATCGGGAGATTTGTTTGGGGAGAGGGGTGAGCCAGTTGTGGGTGGAAGGGATGGGTTTTTATTATATTGTTATGGCAATGAATATTTATTTTATGTTATTTATGCCTCACATCTTTTTTGGGGTGTTTTACTTTGCACTGCTGCCTTTTAATGCAGCCTGTTTTTAAAATCTGCTGAAAGTGTATAACAATGAGCTATTCAGTACCCTCATCCTACTACTCTTCTAGTCTCTGCTGTCTAGAACTATATTGACCCCTAAGGACGGGGAGGATTTGCCATTGCCTATAACGCCTACAAGTAAAAAAAGCCCCATAGTTCTCCTATCTGAATAAATGAAGCGAGGGCTGCATGGTTTCCAAGGAGCCATGGTGGTTGTAGTCGTAGCAGGCTAGCGCACTAACAGTGAAGGAATCAGAAGCGAGGTCCTACTCCCACCTAGGTGAACTCCAACTGTAGGATTAGGCAGAAGGATTATTAATTTTAAGCAACTGGATTGAAATGAGAACTTTGTTAGTGGGATATATATTTATATGTCATAGGTTTACAAACAATTGAGACTAGGCTACTACAATTAAAGAATACCTGATAGTGAAATTATAACAAGCAATACTAAATTATTCAGAGCAATGGTGAGCTACTATTTTAATTAAAACTAAAGTTAGGAAATACTCGAAATGTGAAGTGAACTCAAAGTCTGGAGTGGACAAGGTTAAGCTTTTACACAACACAATGCCTCTATGATGATGCTGACGAATGATGTTCTTCCATATCTAAAATATCATCACGTTTTATGCATGGGTGGGTAAATGTGGGCAGTGTGGGCTATTGTTTAGGTACTGAAGATCCTACACTGAGTTAGTATTGCCTTCACCACATCAGCCCACCAAGTGTTTGATCAACACACCTTAATAAATCATAGAGCCCTGGAGAAGAGGGTTAGGGGCTTGATGAATGAATGGGAAAGGGGATTTGGGGAAAGGTGTGACAAAGACAAACACTACACAAAGACAATATTCATCTGGGCGATGAGCAGCCAACCATCATCAATCTGTTGTGGGAGGAAATAAAGGAATGACTATGACACAGTTAACTTAAATGCATTGCAAACAGTCTGTCAGCCCCAGAGAGACCCAAGTTAATATATTATTATATATCTGATTCTTCTGTCACTAAGGTTTGAAAAATAGTAAATAAAGATGATGTAGGAGTGAAGCGAACACACACAGTTCTAAAAAATTATTATTCATAGAAAAATGATGCTGTATTGCCAAATTTGCCAGTGCATCTGCATTCTTCTTGGATTGCCCATCAATCTTGGGTGCCTGCTTGGTTGAAGTGATCTGGTATGGCAAGCATGAGTGTTATGTGCTTTTGCCTTTTGTGCAAGTGAAGAGAAGGCTTGCAGATTGTAAAACAGAAATGATATTGTAGAATCAAGGAGAAGGACAGAAGGTAAGCTTCATGAGGAGTAGTGTACCAAGAAGACTTAGAGCAAGAGCATAGTCCTTTGCAATTATTCATTTTATGACTGATGTGCGATCAGTTAAGTGAGAGCAATTACTACAACAAATGATCACAGACAAGTAGCTGCAAGTATCAGGCTGATTAAACTCGCAACTGTCATGATTATCATCATAACATTTAGCCTAGCATGTGCATAATGTTATGATGTGACATCATCACATCTGTTTATATTTACCTACAACAGCCTCCCCACCCAACCACATAGTTTCAAATTTGAGCCAACCAGCACACATACTCGGAAGCATTGCATTTCCCGAATCAAGTAATCAACATACCTCTTACCAATCCACAGAGTTGAGTAAGCCTCTTAGTGTCATCACCATATTGGTTTCCGTGAAGTTGATAACTTCCTTCTTCTAGCAGTTATTGAGGTAGTCTTGCCCTAAGTCCTTCCATCATCTCCTGACTCCTGAGTAACGAATAAGTCAAACTCCGTGCCGACTCCAGTCCCAACCAAAATGAGAGAGATTGACTTGTAGTGCAATGCTGTTGATGAGCAACATTGAATAATTTTTTTTGTAGACTAGATTTGTGTTTGTTAGCTAAACAGACTGTTAGGGTCTTTGAGGAGTGTGAACCAAAAAATGAAACAGTGTGGACCCTGCAAACAAATCTCAGTAAGTGTCAAAGGGGAAGGAAAAAATCACCTTCAGGAAAAAATAATCACCCAATAGGCCACCAACTTTGTAAATCATCACACACAGTGGTGGTTCCTTCGCTAAAGTAGAGGACCTTCACCCCACTGCACTGAAGCAGTAAAAGAAAGGGAAAAATAAAATAATAATAACGTAATGTTATTATCATTTTATTTTGTCCTCCTGCTGTGGCACCTTTGCATGAAGGGGCGAGCTGCAGAGCAGGGGAGGAGTCGAACAATCCTCCTAAGTGCAAAATAACTGTTTGGCCAGCCCTCTTGGGCCACCCAAAACTGTCATGTCCCTGTTCTCCATGCAGGCTGCATTGCAGCCTGCATGGAGAACATGCCCCGTCCCTCCATCCCTGACTGAACATCGAATCCCAATGCTCAGACCAATCACAAGATTGGTCAGGGGAGCCTGGCTGTGCTTCCTGTTCCTGGAGTATAATGCAGGAGAGCAGGAGCAGACATGCAGGACCTGGAGGCAAGGTGTTTAAAAAAAATTTACATTGTGCCCCGTGCCCCGTTGTGCCCCCTCACATGCTTGCTCTGCCACCTGTGAGCCGTGCCCACTGCCATTGATCACAATCAAGCTTAATAATTATAGTTAAACACCCACTTTTACTGTCTGCCACCATATGAATCATCTCAACACTCACAAATAACAATCATTCATATATCGCTCATTGGTGCGTTACTTACTTGTTCCAATTCACGCATGGTGGATCATTGCGGTCCTCTTTGATTGACGAAACACACATTGGCCAGTCTTGTGAATCAAATATTCTGGGGCAGTACTGCTAGGGTATTAAAGAAAGGATAGGCACAGGATGGAGGCAAGCATTGTCTCCCCAATGTCCTTGAAGGCATTAGGGGAAGGCTTCTTCACTGTACACTGGTCCAACTCCAATCTTGCCATACATGTTTTTTAAAACGGTGGTGCTGCATAAGTCAGTGAGACACAAACAAACTAAATAATATAACGTTTCCCTAACAATATCCTTTCTTTCTATTTTTTTTATCAAAGCAATTCAGCAATAGAAAGTTCTATGGTGGCCCAGGCCTACTCAGTAGTCATGAAAGTAGAATTAACCCTCAAACTCATGTGGTTCACCTAGAAGTTGGCCAGCTTCACACACTACCATGACCTGAGTCTGACCAATCACCCATATCCTCATCCTGTCGTATTCAGATATGGTGTAATTCTGTGGTTTAAAGTGGTGATTAATTTTGATCATGGTTACTCTCTCCATGTTTTGGGATGAGAGACTGGTCCTTTTTACTGTGACAACTGCACCAACTGCACTGAACACATGCTCAGCAGACAAACTGGCTACTAAGCAATCCAGATACGTTATTGCCAGCCAGTTGACCACTAGCCATTGGTGTCTCTTCCCATACCAATACACCTATGTATTTTGAATCAGACAGACCTCTGTTGGGTCATCCAGATAGGCCTGCATCGTCCTCTCAATAGTCATTGGTGCTCCAACTTGCTCAAACTCTTTTGACTTCGTCTCTGCTCTGGACTTAAGCCCTGCCTTTAGGAACCAACCAAATGCAAACTTTGGCACTGATGCTCCTGTTCCTGTTGTTGTTACTGGTGTTCTTGCTGTCGGTGGTTTTGGCTGTTGTGAGCCAACAGCACTGCCCTTAGGCTTTATGGAAGTTGAAGGCTGTACCTTTGAACTTTTACCCGTGAGTGGGCCTCTAATTCCCAGCCGGTCTTTTTTTAGGTCACTGGCTTGCTCAATGAATGAAAGCGGCAAGTAATTGTTTCTACCATGGATCAAGAATTGTGGCACAGATGTAATGTTTGGATAACACAATGTCTCTTTGTAGCCTTGTGTGAACAGATAAGTAAAGGATTAAGCTCTCCACCAACTCATGTGCATCTGTTTTTTTGTCCACACCTGCATTCATTTGAGACATCTCCTTTAGCTATTCCTGTAGCATAAGCAACAACAGGATAGCTTGGCTGATGGTACTGTCCTTCTTGCTGACTTCCCATGTGAAAACCTCAAAAGGAAGCAGCATCTCTGTCAGGCAATTGACTTTAACTGCCATTCTATTATCATGCTGAATGATCCTCAACTGCTTCCGGGCTTTAAAAGAATGGCTAAAATTAGTGCATATTCTTCTGTAGGTGGCCAGTAAATTGTTGACGTAGTCTTCTATTATGAGAAAATCCTGTACAATGATGTTGATGCAGTGTTCCAAACACAGGACCCTAAAATAGCAACCATCTGTCATGGCCTTAACTATATTACTCAAAAGTGGCCAGGTTCCACACGGGCAACCTGGACTCAAACGTGCACAGCTGGGGGGTTAAATACTAACTAGGTGTAAATCTTTCCGTATTTTTCACAATTAAGCAAGAGAAATTTTCTATATACAATATGCAATTTATTACTCATTGCATGATTCAAGAAAACAATACAGCTTCACAAAATTGAATTATTGCCAATAAAGCTTATCTCATTTGAATATACAATTCATTATTGTGAGGCGATTGAAGGTTACAAATTAAATCCAGCCCAATGCATTTCGGGACTGCCTGTCCCTTCGTCAGGGGCGAACCTGTAAAAATGTATATAACCGTAAAATATTTTCCAATGCACATCGATAGAGCCATCATAATCATGAGTTCAACTCAATAACAGAAAACAATAGAACACTTAGATGTTACGTATGTCCTCCGTGTATAGTGGACATATCAATTTAAACTACACATGTCAGAAGTCCAGTATCAATGCAAAAATCATGCAAACACCATCCACACCGTGTGTAAAACTGAATGCCAAAACGAAAAATCCCGACACCGCTATGGTGATCAAACCAGGAAACTGCCAAGTGTACCCGCCTAAATGCGACAAACTTACTAATGTGATGCCAGTTGGATAATACACTCCACACTGGATGTCAACGATTTCTTAATGATAAACCTCGGGCAAGGTTTCGCAACTGTAAACTAGCGGTCACGTCGTGAGCTTTAAATCATAACAAAATGAGTGTTCATCTGGATGTTAGAAATTCCTGAGTGAATCAACAGCCACCAATGAAATGTCACCTCGTTCTTACCACAAAATGTCACAAGTTCCTCACAAGGTCCGTAATCATCTAAACAACGTGTATTACCTGTGTAACAAACAGAACACTATCACCATAATGTCCCAATCGATACTGTTACTCTAGCTTTGTGCTCTCAAAATTTTTAATTATTCAGCTCTTACCCACGCGGGGTGTCCGTGCTGTCCAATATCCAAACTGCTTAACAAAAAACGCGATGCCACCGGTTTCAACAAACTCCGATCTTTTAGCGTCGTTCATGTACCTTTGTGTACTCTCGCGAGTACACGCCACATCATAAGCGCCATCTTGAGGTGGACAAAAATGCAATGAAGGATTGCGCCGTATAACTGATATTGTAGCCGATAATGTTGAAAACCTAATTATGGTGAAAAGATTCGTGAAATCCAATTGCAACTCACCTATACAGACGATTGTGACAAAACTCGTCTCCAGCCTTATATGATATAAAAACCTCGACGCCATGATGGAATGGGCAAACTCACAGGGTTCAATCAACTTGATTATAACGATACTGAACCTCTGATATGTTTACAAACTTTACTAGGTTTTCATGTATCCAGGTCTTCATGGAAACATCTTAACAAATAAACATCTGTGTCAAAAAACGTTATGTGCGTTGCAATTTGAACAATGTAAACACGATTGTGTAAAAACACATTATTAAATATGACTTCTCATCTGATGCAAATATGCACTGTGAACACTTCATGCTCTATAGTGAAGGAACAACTGGGTGTGTGTCGATGGATGTGTGTAGGGATAAAACGTGATGTGTTGCTTTCACAAATGAATGGTCAATTTGACGATTTGATCTGCATGAATGCAAAACTACCATGTGTAACTTTCATAAAAAACATGACATGTCCAATTTGTCATTTAGTCCAAATGGCATCAAGGTGTTAAGATTCTTGATCCAATGAATTTCCCTTTGTAAAAGCAATTTAGAATTATCTATGCCTTCCCTTGGAGGAATGTGCTCAATAATTTGGAATTTTATTTGTGCAATGGTGTGGCGAGCTTCTTTCCAATGCAGGGCTAGACTTGAAGTAGTGCTTTTGTTCCTGATCCGACTATACGTGTGGAATTACAACCAAACACTTCCGTACTCGCAAATTTTGAGGATCCAATGCATCACCACCAATATTGACACCAGCTTAGAAACCATGGAGAGTCAAAAAGAAAATTATGTGAAAAGAGGATACCCAGACACATTACTAGATGCACATTTACAACATGCGAGTTCACGTTGTAGAACAGACTTACTTCAGAAACATCCCAAAAAAAACACGAACAGAACCGTGTTCGTCTCTAAGTTCTCTACAGTTTCAACTCAAGTTAAACAGATCATCCTTAAACGTTGGGAATTACTGAAAGAGGAACCAGAGTTCAATGGTTTAATTGGTGATAAACCACTGTTTGCGTTTACAAGTGGGCGTAATCTCAAAAAGATGCTATCTAACAGGAAGATTAAGAAAGCAGACACCAAGTCGGAACGTCGAAATGCGGAAATTGCATCAATTGTAACAATGTTATAGTTGGAGATACATTGTTACATACCAGAACTGGAGTAAAAATAAAAATAAAACAAGCACTTGATTGTAATACCACATCTATAGTCTATTCCATCAAATGCCCATGTGGCTTATTATACATTGGTAAGACCGATAGAAAAATGAAGACTCGTCTAACTGAACACAAAAGTCGGATCAAGAACAAAAGCACTACTTCAAGTCTAGCCCTGCATTGGGAAGAAGCTCGCCACACTATTGCACAAATAAAATTCCAAATTCAAAGTCTTTTTACTATGTTGATGTTTGATTAGGATTGCTTTCTATAGAAAATAGGGCCCTTTTGAATTGTGATGTTGTGGCTTTGACATAGGCTCAGGTCGTCAAAACACGTCAGCCTAATAAACTTTATTGCTAAGAAACATCTAGGAGTGCAGGTGTCTTCTTGAGTGGCAGCGTGAGTATCTTCATTATGTATATAAGGGTCCTGTGCCTGTTTTGCCTGGCACTGACCCCGTGAGGTGGAAGCAGTCGGGAGAAATTCAGGAAACAGCAGTGGAGAGATATATACATACATTTATATATTACCTACTGGCGGTCGCCAGTTGGTAGATATAGTTAGGACCTATTTTCCATAGGAAATCCGCAACATTCTATTTGGAATAACGTTGGCGCCGATTGACGAATCTTCGCGAAATTTTCCAAACTTTTGGACAGTTCCGGTCCGCTCCTATCCCGAAAATTTCACAGTGATTCGTCAAGCGGGGGCCGAGAAAAAAGGGGGTCCCAAAACGCATTTTCCCCATGCATTTTCCCATAGGACCTGTTGACGCAGCTACAGCCCGAACTGCTGAACGGAATTACACCAAATTTGGCAAAGAGGTAGTCCTCAGTTCAGACTCGTGCCTTTTGCTTAAATGGTGTAAATCCGTTCAGTAGTTCCTGAGAAAGTTAGAGTTAAAAAGATAGATATATCTATGGCCTCGGAGGATCCGCGCACCCTCCCCGCACCCAGCGCGCACCCTGCCGTGCATGAGCTGTATTCTAATTGGCTGTCAACACTCCAGATCAGGAAGTGTTGGCAGCCATCTTGTGCCTTGGCAAACGCGAAAAACGCGACAATGGGGCAGGGTAGAGACACCCTGACCCCCTAGGCCTGCCCAGGGCCAAAAAAAATATATATTTTTTTTAAATCGGCGAGGTTCGCGCACGGAGCGCGAATTTCGGCCGTAAAAAATTAAAAAATTCAGCGCGGGCTCCGGCACTGAATATTCTAATTTTAAAAAAAAGTGTGGGGGGGTCCCAATCCCCCCCACACTGCCCCGGGGACCACCACCCCCGGACTTGTTTTTAATGTACGTGGGGGGGCTCATGGCCCCCCCGCAGCCCCGGGGACCGCCACCCTCCTTTTTTTTTTTTTTTTAAATAAAATACCCTGTGTGGGGGGCTCGAGCTCCCCCCACATGCCCCAGGGACCGCCACCCCCGGGGCTTTAAATTAAGTGGGAGGGGGGCCACACGCCCCCCCCCTGGAGCCAATGATGGCCCTGGGGACCGCCACCCCCCAGGGCCGGCTCCTGCAGTGTCCCGGGGTGCCCACCCCCGGGACACTGCTGTTTGCAATGGCAGGAAGCGAGAGCCGGCTGGGACCGTGGGGGGATTGGGACCCATCAAGGTCCCCAAAGAGGTGGCCAGGCCCTGGGGGATGGGGTCCCCAGGGCCAGTAGTGGCCCGGGAGGGGGGCCACGAGGCCCCCCTCCTAAAAATAAAAAAAAACAACCAAAAAAACGGCCCCGGGGGTTGGGGTCCCCGGGGCCAAAATGGGCCACAGGAGGGGTTAAGGCAGCCCCCCTCCAATAAACAAAAAAAAGGACCATGCCCGGGGGATGGGGTCCCCGGGGCAAGTTATGGCCTCGGGAGGGGGGTCACGCGGCCCCTTCCTGATTGGGGGCAGGCCCTGGGGGATGGGGTCCCCAGGGCCAATAAATTAGAAAAAGAAGGGGGGCTACACAGCCCCCCTAATAAAAAGAAAAAGAAAAAAAGAAGGGATCGGGCCAGAAGCCACCCCCGCTCCTTGCACCACTCTGCAAACGCGCCCCCTGGCACGTTTGCAGAGGGGGATCTAATTCCCCTTGAATACTGGGGGTCCCTGGGGGCCAACTAGCCCACCAGGAACCTCCAGTATGCACCAGGGGGCTGCGTTGCAGAGAGGTGTAATGAGGACACGCCCCTTTTTACACCTCTCTGCAACGCAGCTCCGTGGCGCTTACTGGAGGTACCTGGTGGGCAGGTTGGCCGCCAGGGGACCTCAGGATTCAAGGGGACTTAATCTCCCAACTTAAAACGCGCCACAGGGCGCGTTTGCACAGTGGTGAAGGTAGGTGGCGGGGCCTGAGGTGATACTGTGCAAACACGCCCTGTGGCGCATTTTAAGTTGGGGAATTCATTCCTCTTCAATCCAGAGGTCCCCTAGGGGCCATTTAGCCCACCAGGTACCTCCACATAAGCGCCACGGAGCTGCGTTGCAGAGTGTTGTAAAAAGGGGCGTGGCCTCTGAACACCTCTCTGCAACGCAGCTCCCTGGCGCATACTGGAGGTTCCTGGTGGGCTAGTTGGCCCCCAGGGGACCTCAGGATTGAAGAGGAATTAATTCCCCAACTTAAAACGTGCCACAGGGCGTGTTTGCACACGTCACCTCAGGCCCCGCCCCCTTCCTTTACCATTGTACAAATATTCCTCTAAAATCAGCCGAACTACAAATTCCGATTTACTCACCTGTTATCAGGAGAAAACCCAGGGCTGAATCTTTTAGACCAGCACTGACCCTGAAAAGTAATTCTAAGCGTACTTACCAGTAACTTGTATTTCTTTCCATAGGAATCCATTGTGTGGTTTCCAGCAGAAAAGTTTCTAAGTGTCCATTTTTGAAACGTACAAATATTCCTCTAAAATCAGCCGAAGTACGAATGGCGACCATGAATGATGTAATATGTGACATCCTCAGCAGTGGATTGCGGGCGCGCGAGATGTAGTTAGTACAACTAACTATATCGGAGGAATTTCAATGGTTTTGTTCGCGTGAAATGTCCAGCTAACTATAACACCCCTAAAACCTATTGTTTTTTCAGTGAATTTCTAAGGTTTTTTAAATGCTAATTCCTAACTATATCAGGCCTGAAACCTATGGTTTTTTCAGTGAATTTCAAAGGTTTTTTAAATGCTAATTCCTAACTATATCAGGCCTGAAACCTATGGTTTTTTCAGTGAATGTATATATATATATATATATTTAGTAGAGAGCAGTTCTGCAGTAGCCCAGCCACGTCCACCCAGCGGGATCGGTGCAAGTTCACAGGTGCAGAGCCCGTATCAATATCCACAGGCTCTGAGTCCAATTTTCATCGATTCCGGAATGACTCGCATGCCACAATTTTGATTTCTCAATACTTTATTCAGCTATGAGTTTCACCCCCTCAGAGGCTGCGTAACATCCTGATTACACATACACTGTGCCCTATCACCTTTAGAAAGAGGGCTTGTCAAGTGAATTCATAGACATCAAGAAAATACTTGTAGCACATACAGAAGTAGAATGCCGATCATGACATTTGATTTAAATTTAAATTTTTAGATGCATGAGAATTATCAGTTCATAAATCGTTCAAATACATTTGTATGAATGTGCAAAAAACGACAAAGGGAAACCACGGGTTTGCTGGCTCTTTGTCATATTGGTACATAAATGCCTGTGCATGTATCACTTCACATTGCAAGGTCAGTGCTGTAGGTCCCACCAAGTGGTATATTTAAAAAATACATTGTGCAGAAGAGACTGCTGATCACCAATATCAAACGGTCATAAGATGTGCATAGCCAAAAGCACACTGTTGAAAAAATGAAAGCCAAGTAGCTAAATGTCTGTTGTTCTAAAACAATGGGTCCCATGTCGTAATTTGGCCAAAATCACTCTGTTAAACATGGGACAGCCAAGCGGCTAAGTACCTGCTAGCCACAAATGTCCCCTAATCCTTGCCAGTTACCAAGTGACGACTTGCACTGGCAATTAATAAGGGAGCAGATTTTCTATCACAGCCAGCAGACTGTGGCGTTCTTGAAGACAGTCTACTGGTATGCTTAGTGTCGAGGCCAAACTAAATTGGAAGCAAACTCTAAATTTATCAGATGTTAACACCAGCCTCAGCAAGCGGCAGACGGTGGGTTCTCTTCCTCAACAGTGAATGCACCAGCTGATTTGAGCTAATTGAACGTGCATCTATGCTGAAGGAATCTGGATGTGTATCTGCCATGCAGGTGGGTGTGGTCATTCTTCCAGGGTGGAGGCATAGCAGTCTATCAACCAAACTCTAAATGATTCCCTCTGCCTTGGAAAATCTTTCCTACAAAATGTGAAGGAAACTGATTTTCAATATTTCGTCTGCTTCCTCACTAAGAAATGTAACAAACTGATTTACCCCACATTTAGTGCTAGTTTTCACATTTGAGAAGGGCTAGAAATGTAATTGCTCGATTTCTTATTGAAGGAAAATTAATATGAGATTATCAAAATATGAAGAATTACACTAGAACATTGATTTTCTCACCAGTAAAATTGCAATCATACGGTGAAATTAAGGTGACATTTTAAGCTTGAGCAAACTTACTCAAAGGGCTAGGTTTTGGATATTTCAGGGAGAGACACATGAAAAATGTTGTTTACATTCCCAAATTTTTTGTGGGTAGATATCTAAAAACGTTTGCAAACTGAGGAGCTTATTTAGAGTTTGGTGGGCTGTACTCTGCTGCTCTGGCTGACAATGCTTGCCATATTCATAGTAATCTGTTCTTTCACAGGACCCACAGCCTTAGTGGATCCTCCGAAGGCACTGAAGCTTTGGGCGCCATGATCAGTTTGTCCGCACTGTGTATTTTAAAAAATAATAAATAAATGTCCCTGACACCCTGGGATTTTTCTCCCAGTATGGGGAGGCCGAGCAATTACACTCTGTGCGGCCAGACTTTGGAACAAGCTGCCTCAAGTCATGAGGCTTCAATCCAACCTTCAGCTTTTCAGGAAGAGCCTGAAAACCCAGCTTTTTGCAGCTACATAGGCCGCGCTACATCAGCTTTCCCTGTCACTACACTCATAGCGCCAAGACGCCTCGGCATTCGAGCGCTTTACAAACATACAAACATAAACATAAACATTCCCTGGCTCTCTCAAACAGGAAAAGAGACAAGTTATTGCAACTATCCGGAAAAGGGGATATAGACTGAGGAACTTACAATGACAACCCGTGGTCCATGGGGCCTTCGGTCTAAGGTTTCAACCAACAGAGCTAGCCGATGCACTGCTGGTGACAGCATAATGGTTCACCCAACTCTGAACAGAGCCCTAAGTCTTGAAAAGTGGGGGTGTAAATCTGTTCTCTCGTGTTATAAGTGAAGGAACACTTTTAAATTAGAGGTAGTGTAGGTGATGGATTTCCTTCTTATGAAAATATCTTTCCAGTCGAGAAGCAAAAATAAATACTTATCCAGTGCGACTGTAGTAATGGATTGCATTTATGCTTTGTAAAATATGCATATGCTACATCTCCAAATGCATACATTTGTATGTATGGGAGTACTTCTGGGAATTTGCAGCATTTGCGCATCCGAGGAATGTTCCAGGACGTCTTTGTGAATTCCAAGGAAACTCTACAATTTACTCCACACACATACTCCATGGCACAAATGTCTTTCTTAAGAATAGCATTAAATTTCCTTCTGATCAAAATTGAATAAACATTGAAGTAGACAGCAGTTACCTACCTTTTATCAGGCTCTTAAAATAGACACCATATGTACCCACACCCGTCCACACCATGAAAGAGTTAATATCTCCCTGAATGTGGCCACTGGGTAAGCTGCTGATTTATGCAGTGGGCAGATTTACCTTCACTTGGAGACTCAATAAAATTCATTTTACTGAGCCAGGGAAGTTTATTGCAGTGTTGTGTTCTGGTGATTGTATGCCTTGCATGTTTGTTTGTCATCTGGAGACAAACCACACACGTTTTTACAGAAGGTCCTAGGATTTGCAGGGAACTTTAACAAAGGCATTTAAATTTAACCAGATGGGCGGTGCTGCTTCTTTTCCACGAAAAATTAGTTTATGCTGCTAAAAGTATTCTACATGGAGCTGTAACCTGCACCCATATAAAAAACTGTTTTTTGTTGAAAAAACTAAATTCAGGTAATTTTAGTTTCTTCCTTGTATTTGACATTATTGTAAATGCTATTGCAATAGAAAATATACACTGTTATATTATGTTATATGGACTTGCTATAGCGCAGCAAATCACCCCCACAGTGGTTTCTCAGAGCTGCAGCACAATCCAGGTATGCATGAAAGTAGGGAAAAAGGGGGTTACAATAGCCAAGTTTTAAAAGTTTTTTTTTTAATTTTAAAGTATTTGATTCATTTTTATATAAGCAGATACATTAGCATTTCTGTTACAAGGTTAGCCAAACCTAGTTTGTAGAGAAGTGTTTACAGGTACTTTGAGATATATGTTTCGCTAATCCCTTCTGGCTTGACTTTGCTGGAAAATTAGGCAAAGGATGATAGAAAGAAAGAAGCAGAAAGTAAGAGGTGAAAGAGAGGATACAAGAAAGGTTCTGTAGCAATTGAAGTGGGTGAATTCAGAACAGTCACAAATGTGCTGGGAGAGTTTGTTCCAGTGATTGGGGCCAAGGTAGGAGAAAGAGCGGCTGCCCTGTTTTAGCTGATTGTTCATGAGCTAAAACAAAACAAGCTGAACTCAGACCCACACACCCATCCCAGCTTTTTATCCCTCTTCCTGTTTCATTAAGGAAAGAAACTGAAACCACAATTTATGGCACGTGTGGAAATGATGCCAGGGCAAATTAACTTGTTGGTGTCTTTTGTTATTTTGGGTATAGAATAGAAATCACTTTATGGTATATTCGGCGATACATACTACAAAACAAAATATATTACTAATTTACAATTTTAGAAAAACATGCAGTTCTACATACAATTTCTAAATGTAATACATAAAAGAGGTATAAGTGAAGTCAAGTTGTCACCAATTTCATACGTATTTCTCAGGTTTAGTGGAAGCTCACCCCACGCCCATCCCATTTTGACATGTACAGTGAGCCTTGCATTTATTAAAACAATGCTAATCCTGGACAGCTACAGCTATTTCTTTCTCCATGTGGTAGACCATCATGAAGAGAGCGGTGTAAGCCCTTTGCTTAGGAACCTTTGTTTGAATAGATCCGGTTCAATAGTGTAAGGGTGGGAGAGCTATGCTCTACTCTTGCTGCTCTTGAGATGTGAGGGCAATATTGGTGTGCAACACCTTCAATGGGTTTTGGTCCTTTTCATTACGTGCTGCTCTTTTACTTCAAGGAGCTCTTGAACCAATGTACGTAAAGTTCTAAAGGATAAACTGAAGGTAGGTAGAAAATATTTATTCAAGATCCCTTTGGACAGAACTTGATCATAAAAACTGGGCTCAGCGTGTAATCAAAAGTAAGGACCAGAAATGTCACTTCACTGACAAGAAAACACAAGATTAGGGGGGCTTACCAGTCAGCCAGTGTCTTTTTTGGGCCACATTTCCCTTCTTTAGATAACATTACTGTAGATCACGGATACTCATAGTACGGCCCGCGGGCCGCCAGCAGCCCGGCAAGCCTTCCTTGGCCGCCCGCGGACCTTGCAGACATCGTACCTGTGCTTTTTTTTTAAAAGAGTGTCCGCAAACACCGCTGTTTGCAGCAGCGCGGAGCTATGTGCAGAATATAAGTCCCAAAGAAAGGTTACAGTTATCTGTTTACTTATTTATTTATATATTTTGATATCGTTGTTAGAAGGCGGGGCAAGATGGCGGCCTCACCGATGGCCGGTTGAGCTGGGCTGAGACTCGCTCCTGCTGAGCATCACTACACTAGGATGCATACCTGATTCTTGTCGTATTCCTCTGTGCTGGGACGGTATGTTGTGGCGACTCACGACGTTTCTCGATAGAAGCTCCCTCCAGCCGCTTCGCGCTGCGTTCCTGCTGCACGGCTCTGTCACGTCATTTGGTGGGATCGTCCTACGGAGAATCGGAGTAATGCCCCCAAAAGCCCTAAGATCTCAAGCACAGGGGCGGACTGCCCTGGTCTCCGCCTCAATTACAGGAGCTGGCGTTGGTAATGGAACATCAGCGGCAGCAACAACTCGCCTCACAAAAGTGCCTTTGCCTTTGACTGTATCCGCAGCTGATGGAGCATCGGAGTCAGCGGTTGCGTCCGGAGGTAACCTCTTGGCCGAGGAAGCAGCTGCAGTTTCTACGGTCAGTACCGGGACTCACAAACCAGGTCGGATTATTCCTAGTATGTTTCACAAGGCAGGCGAGCAACCAAAAACGCCGCAAATTGCTGGGGGGAGACGGGAAAGAGCAGCTGCGGTGGCGGCAACAGCGCTGATCACTAAAACTACCGCTAAAACCGCTAAGAACCCTGTCGCAAATGGTTTAAATGGCCCCAACGTTTCTGCTGCCCCCGTGGTTCTTTCAGCCCCAGAGGGTGTTGCTCCTAAGCATTTAGTTGTGTCTACCTCAGCAGCTACCTCTGTTTCTGCTTTGGTCTCGGTGGGATCCATTCAGTCAGAAGGGATTCTGGGAGCTGTAGTTCCAGCGGATGGTATTGCGCTCAGTGGTGCTGGGGAGGCAAGCTCAAATCTGGATGGCCCCCAGGCTGTACGGGTCGAGGCCGATCCTGCAGATAAGTTTTACTCTCTTTCAGACCACACTATGTCCTCAGAGGAGGAAGGCGATCTTGTAGAAGGCAAGGACTGGTCTGATGCCAGTGACCCGGGGGACTGGGATAGCAGCGAGCATGTACACACAGCTAGGGGAACAGTTCGGAAATCTGTAAGAGCCCCAGATCAGGAGCGCTTGGAAGCAGGCTCCCTAACTTGGGATTACTCGTTTTCTGGACGGACCCCATTTATTGATCCCCCTATACCCGGGCTACCTTCAATAGACGTTGCTAACCATGGGTCAATCCCAGGATCTCCTCCAACGGAAATTACATTGGCAGTGATCTATCAATCCATAATGGCCCACAGGGAAGAGTCAAGGCAGGAAAGCGCTCGGACACAGGGGGCCTGTCGTCGCCTCCAAAATTCTATACGGCGGGTCGCAAAAACCTGTACTGAAATTGTCACAAGGGTAGGCGAGGCTGAAGAGAGAATTTCTACGTTAGAGGACGATTTAAGCTCACAAAAAAATTTAACTGCGACTATCTAGTCACAACGGGAAGACATTATATGGAAACTCACGGATCTTGAAAACAGGGCACGTCGGAACAACCTCCGGGTCCTTGGTGTTCCTGAAGGGATTGAAGGATCAGACACTCACAGATTCATTGTCGAATTATTCACAGAATCATTCCCAGAGATTCAACAATGGGACTGGGGGACAGAAGTGTTACGTGCTCACCGCTATCCATTTAAGCAGAGCGGGGGTTCTAACGGGGGTTCTAGCCATGCTTCGGATAAGCCAAGAGCTATCCTCATTTGTTTAAATAATTTTCTGGCCAGGGAGAAACTTTTCGACCTGGCACGCCCAGATAGAAAAAGGTCGGCCAAGGGGTGTCAATTTTTTGTGCGCCCTGATTTCTGTCCTGTTACTGTCGAGCGAAGGTGGCACCTCCGCCAACTAATTACCCCCTTTCAGTCAAAGGGGGCTCAGGCATTTTTGCTTTTCCCTTCAAAGCTCAAGGTCATTTTTAAGGGACAAGTTAAGTTTTTTCAATCTGAAGTGAAAGCTAAGGATTATTTGGACTCATTATAAGGAAAAGCATGGCTCGATTTGTGGTGATAAAAGGTTGGCGTTCATCAATACTGGTTTTTCTTTAAGACTCCCCTTCCCGGACTCTTAACTGAAATCTGAAATCTGATAACGTCTATGCTTGAATCTCTTATATGACCCATTATCGGCCCTCACCAGTTTTGCTTATTGTATTAGATCAATAAAGGGTGTTGAAGTCAGGAGCTAGTAAACTACAGGGGTATTTAGCTACATATAGTGTGGTGATGGCTCTCAGGAGTGTGAGTCTTGCCGGCTCCTCCATCGCAAGGGCTAAGGCCTGTTGCCCTTTGTAGGGGTTGGCGGGGGTGTGGGTGGTGGGGTGGGGGGGTGTTTTGGGTGGAGGGGGGTTATTTTTAGTATTAAAAAATGCTTGTGGTTCAACTTAGCTTTGTGTAGTTCAGTATTTTTTGATGGATTTGACACAGAAAAGATATTTGCTGATAGTCGTTTAAAGTTAGAAGCTTATTATCATAGTGCAGGTATACGTATTTACATTGAATGCCGCAAGCAAAAATTAGGATAGCTTCCTGGAATATCTGTGGGCTAAATAATGGAAGGAAAAGGGCTCTGTTCTCAAAATTCTTGTCAGTTTTTCGGCTGGATTTGATTTGTATTCAAGAGACCCACATTCCCTGGAATGAGCGGGGTATGCTTCGGATACCTGGATTTGAATTAATTGGCTGCTCTCGCCAAACTTCTAAGATCAGGGGGGTGGCGGTCTTGGCAAGACGAGGTCTTTGTACTTGCAGAAGGACTAGTCAAGATGGTGCAGGCAGGTGGGCGATTGTTGAGGTAATTTTAAACCTTAGGTCTTATACAATATGCACGGTGTATGGGGCAAATTTAGACGATCCGGCAGTTCTGCACCACCTGAATACTGAATTAGCTTTGTATCCCAACCCTACGTTTCTCTGTGGAGATTTCAATATTAATTTAGCGGTTAGTATTGATCTATCTACGGACCAAACATACTTTGGGAAAAAGCCCAGGGTGTTTCGGGCATTACAAGCTTTAGTGCAAGAGCATTGTCTGTTAGACTGTTGGCAGGCCCATAACCAACTATTAGATGGATTCACATATTATTCGGCCCCACATAATAAAATGTCCCGACTAGATTATTTTTTTATATCTGAACAGTTGGTTTTGTCATCTTCCATTGCACTGCATCCAAGGGTACTATCTGACCACAACTTACTTATGGTGGAATATACTCTCCCACAGCAGGCACTAGAATTTAGGGCTTGGACGTTTGAAAGAAAATTATTGACAGAACAGGCCTATATAGACCATATGAAGTGCTGGATTAGCGAATTCTTTGATTTCAATGTTGGCACAGCCTCTGAGAATGTGGTGTGGGATTCATTCAAGGCGGCCATGAGGGGTGAGACTAGGAGTTTTTCCTTCTTCCGTCGAAAAGTAGCCCAGCAACAAATTTACGAGCGCCTGGCAGTATTAAGCACAGTAGAGACAGAATTGATTGAAGCTGTAAGAGAAGGCAGAGGTATTACGCAAATTCAAGCCAAAATAGCTAAGACGAGGGCCTCTTTGCTGGAGTTTTTCGGTCAGGATTTAGCCGCTAAATTCTTGCAATATCGCTCCGAGATGTTTGAAATGGGAGAACGGTCAGGTAGGGTTCTGGCAAAGAGACTTCAGCAGAAGGGGCTGGCCAATTCTGTTACTAAGATACAGAACCCACAAGGTCAGCTTATTGAAACCTCAGAAGGGATCCTTGAGGTGTTTCAACAGTTTTATAAAAATCTCTACAATGAAGTCAGGAATTGCGTTGCAAATCAAGGCCAGTACACTGCAGCCTTTCTGGCCAGTATTCCAACTACCCAACCTACCGATCAACAGAAAAGCGTCCTTTTGGCCCCCATCGAATGGGAAGAGGTTGAGACAGCAATTGGAGCACTGGCCAACGGCAAAGCATCAGGCCCTGATGCAGTTCCACTAGAGTTTTATAAAGTATTCACCCAGGAGATTCGACAGGTTCTTCTCTCTGTTTTGAGGGCTGCACAATTGGGAAGCATTCCCGAGTCCTGGACCCTGACTAATATTATTCTTTTTAAGAAAAAAGACAAACCTGAATTGGATCCTGCCTCATTTAGGCCTATCTCACTCATTAATTCGGATAATAAAATCTTTGCCAAGATTCTATCATCTAGATTGGCTGCTATAATTACTCCCTTGGTTTCGTTACGCCAGCATGGTTTTATCCCTGGTAGAGATACAGCAAATCATATATCTCGAGTAGTGGCATTATTGGACTGGGCCCAGGCAACATCATCACCTGTTGGGGCGATCCTGCTGGATGCTGAGAAAGCATTCGACAGGGTCGCCTGGCCCTTCCTATGGGAGGTTCTCAGCTGGAAGGGCCTTGGCCCTGAATTTATCCATGCAGTCCAATCTTTATACATTTCTCCTAAAGCCACTGTCTCTGTTGCTGGGCTAGTTTCTAAGCCATTCACAGTAGGAAGGGGTACTCGCCAGGGATGCCCGTGCTCCCCTCTTCTTTTTGCGCTGTATATAGAACCTTTTCTATATTTAATTGAGAAAGCGCAGGACATTCGTCCAGTTACTATCCATTCAACGGATTATAAGGCATTAGCTTATGCTGACGATATTGTAGTCCTGACCTCAGATGTCTCGTCTGCCTATACGGCTGTTAAGATCATAGCAGATCAGTATGGAGCCTTTTCAGGCTACAAACTTAATGCCGCTAAGACCCAAGTTATTCAATCCACAGCTATGGGCCCCTCAGATGCCCCTATAGTGCAGTCTGCAAAATACCTCGGTGTATATATTACAGCACATGTAAGTACTGTCCCAGATTTAAACATTTTGCCTATAATTAATTCTGTAAAAACAATATTGGCAAGGCTGGATAATCTCCATCTTTCCCTCTATGGCAGATGCAATGTCCTTAAGATGTTGATTCTTCCTAAATTTTTATATATTTTTAGAACAGTACCTTTGGAGATGCCTCATTCCAGCTTAGTTTTGGCAGACAGAATTTGCAGTAGGTTTCTCTGGGGTTACAAGCAGCCCAGAAGGGCGGCTAAATGGATGCTCCAGTCTCGCTCACGTGGTGGTTGGGGGGTCCCTAGCTTGTTATTTTATTTCTGGTCTTCAATGATTCAATACTTTGGGCTACCATTGTTGGGAGACGTCGCCGGCCCCTCTTTGGCCTGCAGGCCCTCAATTTTTGAAATCGGGCTGGGTGAAGATGTTAAGCGAGTCTTAGTTCGGGTTTTAGAACCAAGTTATTATAAAAGAACTAGGTTTAAGGTCATTTGATCCATGTTTTCGGTGTGGCGTAAGGTCCGCCGTAAATTCTTAGTCCCCAACATCAACTTCTATACACCCTTTTCTGCAGCCCGGTTATTGCCAGCAGTCTTTCAGGATCAAGTCACCTTTAATTGGTCAGCCTTAGGATTGACTGTGCTTGGTAACTTAGGGTATGAAGGGAGGCTGGCCTCTTTCGCATGTCTTAAGGAGAGGCATCTGCTTAATACATCTGACTTCTTTAAATATTTACAGCTCCGTAGTTTTATAGAAAAAAATAAATTGGAGTCTGAAGGACTATTTGGGAAGATAATGCTGATTGAACTTATTGCTAAGCGTTCTAAAATAGGGGTAATTTACCGTCATTTACTTACAAAGCTTCCTGACGATATTTCTGCGTCTACATCAAAATTAGAAGCCAAATTTGGTGTAACAGGAATAGATGTAGTCACTTCCCTGGAATTAGCCGGTAGGGTCCTCATTTCTGGCAGTCTACGATCTCAGTGCTATATGGCTCTATTTGACCTTTATTATACGCCAGCCAAGATATCTAAGTGGGCGGGTTGTGTGGGGCACAGTTGCCCAAGGTGTGGGTTAATGGCGGCTGACGATGTCCATATGTTTTTCGGATGCCATAAGCTGAAGATTTTTTTGAAGGACGTAGAGCAGTTTCTCAACGTTAATCTTGGGATCCCAGCTGTTCTCTCTCCCGAGTTAGTTATCTGTGGGTATCAAAGTAATAGCGAGCATACTCGGCCCCGATATTCGTCAGCCTTCCTGTTAATAGCTATGGCTATGGTTCGCCTTTGTATCACCTCAGAGTGGATAAGCTCCGGGTCACCTACCTTCCTTGACTGGAGAAGGAGGATTCTTGCACTATATAACCTGGAGTCCGGAGTCTGGGCTAGGTGGGGTAGATCCAGGCGTGATTTTGGTAGAAAGATCTGGGCTTCACTCGAGGCATGGATAGGTCAATAACATTGGTTCTGCTGCCCTACCTAGGTTAAGTAGTAAGTCTTTTAATAGTATTGCAAGATGTTATATAATGCCCCCTAATGACCAACTGTAATGTAATGATTAATGATGGAAGAATCCTTATTTATGTGCTTCTCTCTGTTTTTTTTTTTTCCGCTCATTTATACTGTGCCGAGTACTGTTTAGTAAGTTTTTGCTAGTATCGCTTATGCTTACAGTTATTGTGTACTCTCTCATTGTCCTGAATTAAGGCCTGTTCTTTTCTTGTTTTTTCTTTTCTTTTTATTCATTGTTTTTTCTTTTCTTCTTTTTCTTTTCTCTCTGTTGTAACCACAAGCACAAATAAAAAAATTAAAAAAAAAAAAAAAAAAAAAAAAAAAAGGAACCTTTGTTTGAATAGATCCGGTTCAATAGTGTAAGGGTGGGAGAGCTATGCTCTACTCTTGCTGCTCTTGAGATGTGAGGGCAATATTGGTGTGCAACACCTTCAATGGGTTTTGGTCCTTTTCATTACGTGCTGCTCTTTTACTTCAAGGAGCTCTTGAACCAATGTACGTAAAGTTCTAAAGGATAAACTGAAGGTAGGTAGAAAATATTTATTCAAGATCCCTTTGGACAGAAATTGATCATAAAAACTGGGCTCAGCGTGTAATCAAAAGTAAGGACCAGAAATGTCACTTCACTGACAAGAAAACACAAGATTAGGGGGGCTTACCAATCAGCCAGTGTCTTTTTTGGGCCACATTTCCCTTCTTTAGATAACATTACTGTAGATCACGGATACTCATAGTACGGCCCGCGGGCCGCCAGCAGCCCGGCAAGCCTTCCTTGGCCGCCCGCGGACCTTGCAGACATCGTACCTGTGCTTTTTTTTTAAAAGAGTGTCCGCAAACACCGCCGTTTGCAGCAGCGCGGAGCTATGTGCAGAATATAAGTCCCAAAGAAAGGTTACAGTTATCTGTTTACTTATTTATTTATATATTTTGATATCGTTGTTAGAATGCCTCAGTGAGTTAAACTCTCTTGCTTAAATGTGTGGTGATCTTCAGGCCAGAAGTTCTAATTCCAAGTAGGCCGATTCAGCTTTCTATCTGTCACTAAATTTAGTCAAACACACAAAAGGTGATGGGACAATGCTTGCAATAATTCTAACCACTGGCAATCACTCGGGGTAGCATTGCACTCGTTCTTTTGCCTACCATGCCAACTCAAATTAGACCCAGCAATAAGCAAATCAGTCTTGGCCCTGCTCCAATAAGAACATTCCACCCCGAACTACCAGTTCATGCCATCTCTGATTCGCAAATCAAGCAACCCATGACCAGTTTCTCCCTGATTGAGGATCTTCATTCAGGTGTAGCTTCTTTCCAATAAGACAGTGAGCAAGGGAGCCACGTCTGACCATACCCTTGACCACTTAAGGTGGTACATCAAACACACAAAAGGTTAATGGGAGGATGCTTGCAATCAGTCTAACCACTGGCAATCACTCAGGGCAGCATTCCGCCCATGATTATTTTGCCCACAATGACACCTCAGATTAGACCCAGCATATGCAAATCAGTCTTTACCCTCCTCCGGCTGAAATCCATGAGAAATTGATGAGGTCTGCCATTAATCAATTAGCTCAGAGAAAACTGTCATACAACGTAGGAAAAAACCCACTGCCCCTTGGTACAACCCGGAGCTGAAAACAATTAAATCCACATGCAGACGCCTTGAACGAGTATGGAGGGTGGACTATAGCATGGTGGCCAAAAAGAATTATAAACAGGCACTAAATGATTGCAAAGCAGCCATAATCAGTTCTAAAAAGACCTTTTACACTAGCAAAATAGAGGGAGCCAGAAAATCTGCTAGAGATCTCTTTAAAACCGCTAATGCGCTTTCTAAAATCCAGCATAGCTATGTATTTGCTGCGGATCAAGCACTGTGTGATAAAATGGCTACCTTCTTTCAGTCAAAGGTTCAAGTAATATATCATGAGCTGGAGAGCCTGAGCCATGACACCCCCTCCTCTCCTACCACACTTACGGAAGACATGACATCCAACACTTGCCTCCTAACCAGCTTCTCCTCCTTGACAACCAACAGCGTAAATGACCTATTACTGGCCATTAAGTCGTGATCTCCAACTGACCCTTGTCCACCGGACATCATTCATGATGTCTCTACAGTCAGTGCCCTACTTGCCCCCCTCTTGAACAATGTTATTAACACAAGTGTCTTCCCAACCTCCTGGAAGAAAGCCTGTATTCGACTCATCATAAAGAAACCCTCTCTCGACCCTCTTGAGGTAACAAACTACCGCCCCATATCCTGTTTGCCTCTAGCAGCTAAAATCCTGGAAAAAGCCACTAATTCAGAGCTCACAGACTACTTAAATTCCAACAACCTTCTACACCCTACACAACATGGCTTCCATTCGGGCTACTCGACAGAATCTGCGCTAATCATGGCCATGGAGGAAAGTCGATGGCAAATCGACAGGGATGGCAGGGCCATTCTGATCCTACTTGACCTATGAGCCACGTTCGATACGGTTAATCACTCTGTACTTACGCAACGACTGGAGGCAGTAGGAGTCGGAGTCGGAGACACCTCGCTCACCCTTCTCACCTCCTTCCTTTCTGCTACAGATCAGAGAGTGTTCTAGGACACACTAGAATCAGGTATATTTCATCTCCCTGGGGGAGTGTCGCAAAGATCAGCACTCTCTCCAATGCTGTTCAATATTTATGTGACCCCGCTGGGCAAACTAATCAGGGACCATGGTTTCTCGTTAGTATCGTATGCTGACAATACTCAAATTATTATCTCCATTGCATCAATGGCAGACTCGGAGGTGGACAAATTCCATAGTTGTCTTGGCCACATCATGAAATGGATGAAAAAGAATTACTTAAAACTAAAGAAGGACAAGACTGAGGTCATGGAATTTGGAAATGGTCGTCCTATCTGGACCCAAGCAAGGGTGCCAACTGTGGCTGGCGCCTGTCCTGTCCCTGCCACCAAAGTGAAAAACCTTGGCTTTGCTATCAGCTCAATTTCTCAGGGCAGATCAAACAACTGACATCAGCTTGTTACTTTCAGCTCAAAATGCTTTGTAAAATTCAACCTTTTCTACCTGAGGAATTGAGAAAAACGGTTGTGGTAGCTCTTATTCCCTTCCGTCTAGACTATTGTAACGCCTTGTACTTAGGTGCTGACAAACGCCAGTTGATGAAACTTTAATCCCTGCAGAATGCAGCAGCACGTACCCTGCTAAATATCCCAAAATATAGCCCTATCTCGGGCACAATCAGAGCCCTGCACTGGCTCCCAGTTAAGCAGAGAATTCAGTTTAAGGCATTGTGCTTGGTTCATAAAGCCCTTTATGGAAGAGGGTGCCCAAAGTCTACCACAAACTTTTCCAATGGCATACTTCTTGCAGGTTGCTAATATCTGCTAATAAAGCCCTGGCTCACGTCCCCTGACTAAAGAGGACCAGATGGGGAGACAGATGTCTATCTTTCCTGGCTTCTAAGCTCTGGAATTAACTTACACTCAATATCAGGTTGTTACCATCCAGATCACAGTTTAGGAGTCAGATTAAAACCTGGCTTTTCCCTCCCCAATAGTGATCAAGCCCCTCTTGACTTTGCCTCCATCCTGCTCCCCACAGTGCCAAGACGCCTCGGCATTTGTGCACTTTATAAGCCTTTAAGTACTTACTTACTTACTCCAATTGAAACAGTTCAACCCGGACTGCCAAGCCTGGTCCTTTCTGAACCTGCACACAAGCAACCAAAGACTACAAAAAGTGAGGGATGGAATGCTTGAATCAATCTCAGCCACAGGTACATCTGACTGAAAAGCCCCAATCGGGGCAAAACTGACTTGTTTTCTGGTTCAGGGAATACCTAGCCTGGCAGTTCAGGCTGCACTTTTCCCATTGAAGTATTGATTTGCACATGGATGGATCTAAACTGAGGTGGCATAGTGTGCAAAATAACAATGTACTGGGATGCAGCCCAGGATAATTACCAGTAGTTGAGACTGATTCAAACAATCCATTTATCCCTTTTAGTATAGTTTGGTGTGTCACTAAATTGAATACTATTAAAATTGGATAATAGTAACACCTACTGTTAACAGTGCTTGGAAAAGTATTATATTCTTACATTTCTCATTTTGTCAAGGCTAATTAATGGCACTATAAGTAGTCATTGTTGTTGATACAAGCAAGTTCTGCATAGCGGGAAGGTATGATGAACATATCAGTCATTAGTCATTTTGTAATTCATAGATAATCTTATTCTTCCAATAGTGCTGGCATATCTTTGCTCCTGATTTCTAGTTTTCTTTATTTTTTTTAGTCATCATCCAATGCAGATATTTATTTTTTTTAGTCATCATCCAATGCAGATATGTTTAAAATATCACTTTGAAGCTTTGTTACATTTGCTTGACCTCCAATCCCTGATAGTGCTTTACCCCTTTTTACTTGCCATATCATTAATTCAAGCATAATAGAATGATATGTAAGAAGATTGGTATCTAAAGAGTGATTACTGCTAGGTGCAGATTTTTCAAACTGCACAATTTCAACATAATTTAGTGATTTACAGCAATGGGGAGTGGCTATTTACATATACATAAGAAAGCAGCATTTTTGATAATTAAAGTACAGCATTTTTCTGTTATGATTGATTCCCCAACAATTCTGTGTGAATATTTGGATCTATATTATTTCATCGATGTAATTTTCAAAGAAATACCTTTTCAAATAATTATTTTTTTGAAAATCATTTCAATTTAATTGAAATTAAAATATCAATAAAAATAGATTTGCTTAAAACGTTTGCATCATTCATAATGATTTTCAGTGAAATTCCTTATTTTCCAAAAACATTTTCATAAGTACTTAAAACTCTATCACTGACTCAAATGCTCATTGTACCTCTTACCCACTCCTTTAAGCCTAGATCCTTAACAGCACTTCACATAAACCTGGCTTTTAACCCTAGCCGTAACACGGGTTAGACTTAGACTGATACAACCACAATGGGTGTCAACAGTAAACAGCCCCATCTCCCAACCCAAAAATAGATAGCTGTAAATTTCGCACATCAGACCTCCAAAGTGCATTACAGCGCAGGCATATCAACCAGATCGTCCCCTTCTTACAAACTTTAGCCCTAAATATGGAGCGCACAGGCAACCACACCTATTCCATTAACTACCCCCCCAACCTTACAAAAAAAGAAGCTAAAGGATTGTACTGCTCGATTTTCCCGGCCTTTTCGTGTTAAAGGGCAACTAGTGTGACTTCAGTCTCTTTCCATCCAAGTCTAAGGGTTAGAGTAGTGAATGGAGTCTATTTGTTAGGCACTTCGACATGATCCTGTGCTCTTCCCCATAGATCAGGGCTTGCACACATAGCCTAGGGGATAGATTTGTTAGTATTAGGGATACCCTGTCCTGTAGTGAGGGTATTTCATGGAGCCGTGCTGAATTCAGGCCTGGTAGGCCTCAAACGGGAGAGACTCCATCTTTCTTTCTGCTCCGGCAGCTTGGGAGGCTTCTAGGTCAAAAGTGTTGTTTTAGTTATGAGGTGTTATTCGCTTGGAGAGAACCGGTTCAGGCCGGCCCTTATCGAAGGATTGTATTTTTCTTCATGCCGAAGACACTACATCAGGCAGGCCGGCAGGGAACGTGTCCTTGGTACGGGGAGGTACAAGAATTTGGTGGGCGGCAGGTTACGGGCTGGAATTTTCCATGAGGAAATGCACCTCTATATTAGTGAAAGTCTGAGGCAGATACCGGCACTTATTCTTTCAATCCATAGGCGGCACCTAGCCGTTAGCAGTAAAGCTACTACTTATTCCAGGGAAGACAGATGATAAACTTAAGGATGGAGAAAAACCGAGGAGCAGATACTCTCCTAGCAGAATAGCCAGAGAGGAGAGAGTAGCCGATGAGGAAGAGGTCCCAGTGACTCGGAGAAGGGAGAAGGGAACAGACCCGTGATTGCGGAGGTGTTACTTCCAAGCGAGCCGTGGCACAGACGAGGAGGGAACCTAGATGACCATTGAGTGCAGGCTACACACGACTAAGGTGATGTCGACCCCTTTCTTATTAGAGTATACAATCTAATCTTTCACTTTTCTTTGCAGGATATGTGTCATATAGTACTGTTATGTGATTGCGTATGTAATTGGTAATAAAGTACTCAGTTTGTAGTGAATCAACATGTGCTGCGTGTTCTTGTATAAGGGGGTAGCCTATTCTTCTAGTCAGCTGTGACTTGACATGAACAGATGTTAACACTGATCAGGTAAGTGGTAACTGAATAAAGGAGGGAAAACCCCTCAAACCAGAGAACAGGTTGTGCTCAAACTGGCAGTTCTTGTGTGATCCGATGAATAGTAAAACTGATTCCCTTGTTGTATGTTATGGTAATTATAGGATGAACTTGTACTAAGTCTGCCGTCTGGGTAGGAAGTCCTGGGTCCGTTTGGGACCGCGAGGCTAAGGCTGCCGTCTGGGTAGGAAGTCCTGGGTCCGTTTGGGACCGCGAGGCTAAGGCTGCCGTCTGGGTAGGAAGCCCTGGGTCCGTTTGGGACCGCGAGGCTAAGGCTGCCGTCTGGGTAGGAAGTCCTGGGTCCGTTTGGGACCGCGAGGCTAAGGCTGCCGTCTGGGTAGGAAGTCCTGGGTCCGTTTGGGACCGCGAGGCTAAGGCTTCCGTCTGGGTAGGAAGTCCTGGGTCCGTTTGGGACCGCGAGGCTAAGGCTGCCGTCTGGGTAGGAAGTCCTGGGTCCGTTTGGGACCGCGAGGCTAAGGGTGCCGTCTGGGTAGGAAGTCCTGGGTCCGTTTGGGACCGCGAGGCTAAGGCTGCCGTCTGGGTAGGAAGTCCTGGGTCCGTTTGGGACCGCGAGGCTAAGGCTGCCGTCTGGGTAGGAAGCCCTGGGTCCGTCTGGGACCGCGAGGCTAAGGCTGCCGTCTGGGTAGGAAGTCCTGGGTCCGTCTGGGATCGCGAGGCCGCCACTTGTATTATAAGAGGTCTAGATATATATATATATATATATATATATATATATATATATGGATATATATATAATAGGAATTCCCTGTCCTTAGGTGGTATGTACATGTGGTTACTTGTTGTGAATAGGCCCTAGGGAGGGAGTAACGTTCTGGCTGGGTTAGAGAGGCTCTGGTGAGCGGGTTCCATCTGATCCGAAAACCCAAGCAGAACATTTGGCGTCACGAACCGTTTTCGAAACCTGTGTGCGTTGTGTTGTCTCGTGTTTGCTTTCGGCGTGTGCGTGGTTTTGTTTGTATATTATTTGTGGTATAATTGTGTGTATAGTTTTTCTTCTTCTTTCTTTTCTTTTTCTTTCTTTTCTTCTTTCTTTTTCACGATGTTTTCTAGAAAATCTAAATCTACTTTTAAGTTGCCTGTTGATATTCCCGGATGGGATTCAACGCCTTATGAAGCCTTAGCCCGTGAGTGGGCTGATTCTACTGGTTTGAGTGAGAATTGGAATTCTTCTTTGGAGCTGGCGGAGCCGGCTAATGTGATTACTTGTTTACAGAAGGCACCTGTATCGAAGGGTGAGGAGATTCCCATTTTGGGGCGCAGAGGTTGGATTGTTCTGTCTGCGTACAGGATTCTACATGAGAGGTTGTTGAAGTTACAGATATCTCTTAAGGATGTGGAAGCGCACTTTGTTGAGATTCAGAATTCTCATACTTTGTTGCGGTGTCAAAATAAGTTGCTTGCTGATAAACTTGAGACTTACCAAACTATTGCCGAGAGGACGGCTGTGCGAATTGCTCGTTATAAATACAAGAATCGGCGCGGTCGGGTTTCGACGCGAAAGGTGCGTCTGGTCGTGGCGAAAGCTGGACTGGATTGGAATCCTGATGAATGGGATGGTAATATCTGGAACTCGAGTGATTCTTGTTCCTCGGGTGAGGAGTCTGCCAAGCGCGAGTCTTCTCGCTCCCGCCATGATTGTAAGTCTGCTTCTCGCTCCTCTGATGGTGCACCCCGTGATTGCGCTCGCTCTTCGAGTGGGGTCGATGCCTCTTACACTGATTGTCCCTCTATGAGTACTGATCGGGCTCCTTGTGCTACTCGTCCCGCGGTCTCGGCGCACCCGGTTTTTCGACGGAAGTTGCAGCATGGTCCCAACGCTCCGAATGGTATTTCTTTAGACTCTTTGGAGGATTTTACTCAACAAGAAATTAGTGATATTTTGCAGCGTTTTCGGCAGCGAGCTGGTGAGACCATACTCACATGGATGGTGCGCCTTTATGAACTGGGCGCTGCTGGCATTATGTTGGATAATGGCGATTGTTTGAAGTTTTGTTCCTTGAGATCGGATTCTACGGTACAGGATCATTTTCGTAACTATAATGGTGGTGGTCAGATTTCTTTGCTTCTGTTAGCCACTGAGGTTTGTAATCAAAAGTATCCTACTGAGTCTGACTGGCCTGTGACTGACAAACCATGGTATACTTTGCGCGACGCTGCACAACGTCTCAAAGAGGAGGTGATGAAAACGGCGATTTTTCTGGGTACTGCTGACAGGTTGCTTGATGGTTCGTTGACATCTTCTGTGCGGAATCGTATTATTCGTTCTTCTCCTGTTGCCTACAAGCAGGTCATGATGACTTTATTGATTAATCAGACTGGTAACACGTTATCTACGGTTCTGGAGTCGGTGCGCCAACTCGGTGAGTTGGGTGAGTGGTTTAAACCTGAACGTCAGTCCCGGCCTGACACTCGTACTCCTGGTGACAATAAACTTACTAGACGTGATATCTTTTCTGCTCTTCTGGCCGATGGTGTGCGGAGGGAGGACATTGACGGTGAGACTACTGCTCGTTTGTGGGAGTTGTTTCGCAAACGTGGTTTGGATCGGAAGGAGGGTGCCCGGCGTGTTCGGACGACTGAGTGTGATCGTGGTGGTTCTGACGGTAGCGGTGATGACGACCGCCGTGGGCGCTCTGTTCGTCGTGATGATCGACGATATGTTCGTGATATGTCCCCCCGTCGTGAGAGAGACAGAGAGAGGGAGGAGGACAGAGAAAGGGGGAGAAATGATTATGTTCACAGCAGACATAGAGATGATAGGGATCAATCCCCTGAGTTGAGGAGGAGGGAGGATCGTCACAGTTTGGCCGATCGAAACCCGCAGTACAATGCAGAAGACACGAATCCATTCCGTACTGGGAATGGATATGAACAGGAGGCACCGATACCTAAGAAACGTGAGAGTCTTTATCCTGATTTATCCTGGTACACAGAATGCAGTAAAAATGACTAGGAAATAGGTCAAGCTCCGGTACACAGATGGGCTCCCAGAGATAATAGACCCTATGTAGATATTGATATTTATTGGAGACACCGTAATATCCAAAGGGCCCGAGCATTGGTAGATACAGGAGCGGAGGCCACTCTTATTCATGGCAAATCAAAGAAGTTTAAAGGTCAGCCTTTTACAATTACCGGATTAGGTGGAAAGGAAACTCCTGCAGTTCAAACTTTGCTTGAAATGAGAATAGGTAGAATCCCTAGAAAAGAATACTCTGTACTAGTGGTGCCACTCTTAGAATTTATAATTGGAATTGATATTTTGAAAGGAATGACTTTGCATTTAGATGACGGATGTTACCAATTTGGAACTACGCATTATATATCGTCCAGGCCTGTACGGGTTGGTCGTTTAAGGATGCCCCCCATAAAAGTTCCTCAGGCGACAAAAGTGGTTTGTCAGAAGCAGTATCGTATTCCAGGTGGTCATGAGGAGATTAGTACCACTATTCAGGAGTTGGTGGATGCTGGAGTTATAACCCCCAGTTACTTCTGCTTGGAATAATCCTGTTTGGCCTGTACGTAAGAGTGATAATTCTTGGCGCATGACTGTTGATTATCGAGAATTGAACAAACACACGCCCTCTTTGACTGTTGCAGTACCGGATGTCATTACTTTAATTGAAAGAATCCAAAAACATCCAGGTACATGGTATGCGTCCATTGATATTGCTAATGCTTTCTTTTCGATTCCGATTGCCCCTGAGTGTCAGGAACAATTCAGTTTTACGTGGAACGGGCGTCAGATGACGTTTAGAAGTCTTCCTCAGGGCTATGTGCATAGTCCTACGATATGTCACCGGCTGGTGGCAGAGCATTTGGCTGAGGTACCAGTTCGGCCGCAAATTCAGATGTGTCATTATATTGATGATGTTCTGATCCAAGGCGATACACAAGAGGAAGTTCAGACCCAATTGGACAGGGTTATTGAATGCCTGCGTGAGAAGGGTTGGGAAATCAACCCGGATAAATTACAAGGCCCGTCCCAGGCTGTAAAATTTTTGGGTATTAATTGGCATGAAGGGCACCGTGAAGTGATCCCTCAGGTTAAACAGAAAATTCTTGATTTTGCTGTTCCGAGGAACAGGAAAGAAGCCCAAAGCTTCATTGGTTTGTTTGGTTTTTGGCGCCAGCATATTCCTCATTTGAGCCAAATTTTGGCCCCTTTGTACCGTGTCACGCGTAAAAAGAATGCATTTGAATGGGATAAACCACAGCAAGATGCGTTTAGTCTGGCAAAAGAAGCAATTCAGCATGCTCTGGATTTATGGCCTGTACGTGATGGTGATGTGGATTTGAATGTGTCTGTACAAGGCCTTTATGCGAATTGGAGCTTGTGGCAGAAGCAGGGCAGGAGTAGAGTACCGTTAGGTTTCTGGACCAAAAAGTTACCTGATGCTGGTGAGCGTTATACACCTTTTGAGAAACAGTTACTTGCATGTTATTGGGCTCTGGTGGATACCGAGCAATTGACTTTGGGACATGATATAGTTTTGCGACCTGAAATTCCTATCATGCAGTGGGTTATGAGTTCGCCGAAAACTCACCGAATTGGACATGCTCAAGAGGCGAGTGTGATTAAATGGAAATGGTATATACAAGACAGGGCACGTGTGGGACAGAAAGGAGTTACATCTTTACATGAGCAGGTGGCGCGAGCGCCATCGACTGAGTCTGAGAGTGAATGTTCCGTACCTTTAGTACAGGAGTCTCCTGTCAAGTGGGGTAGACCTTTTGATGATTTGTCCGCAGAGGACAGAAATCATGTTTGGTTTACGGATGGGTCGGCGAGGTTCATAGGGACGAAACGGCACTGGAAGGCGGTGTCCTATAATCCGATCACACAAAAACTGCTGAGCACAACTGGTGAAGGTAAAAGCAGTCAATTTGCTGAACTTTATGCTGTTTATCAAGTTCTGAAACAAGAGTTACCTGGCACATGTCATATTTTTACCGATTCTTGGTCTACTGCCAATGGACTGGCAGTTTGGTTGCCGACTTGGCATTCCCATAATTGGAAATTGCATTCGAAACAATTGTGGGGAAGAGAATTATGGCAAGAGATTTGGGAGATGCTCCCACAGAGTACTGTTACAATCTTCCATGTGGATGCTCACACCCCGATAGATTCTCTTGACAAATTTTTTCATAACATTGCAGATGAGAAATCTAAAATTGCTGAGGCAGTGGTGGACAGGCAAGATTCTGATATTGCGGGATTGGCGAAATGGGCCCACCAGAAGGCAGGACATTTTGGAGAGAAGGCCACTAGCAGGTGGGCTGCTGATCGAGGAATTTATATTCCCCTAGATTTAATCAAAAATGTTATTTTACATTGTCCCGTTTGCCAGCATATCAGACAGCGCAAGGTGCCCCAAATTGTTAAAGGTCATTTACATCGCGGGAAACTGCCCGCTCAAATTTGGCAGATTGATTACATTGGTCCACTTCCTATGAGTAGGAATTGTCAATACGTTTGCACTATTGTTGATACATACAGTGGCCTGCTGGTAGCCCTTCCCTGTAAGCAAGCTACCCAATTGAATACCATTAAAACATTGGAATTGATTATGATGTATTATGGTGTGCCATTCCAAATTCAATCTGATAATGCATCCCATTTTCGTGGAAGATTGGTACAGGAATTCTGTGTGGAAAACAATATTGAATGGATATTTCATATCCCTTACTATCCACAGGCCTCAGGTCTTGTGGAGAGGTTGAATGGCCTGCTGAAGGAACAACTCCGTAAATTGACTGATGACAAGTATAAGAATTGGCGAGACTTTTTGCCCCAAGCGATATTGATTTTGAATAATCGTCCTTTTCTAAATGCTGAATCTCCACTTATGCGTTTGTTTCCTCCGACTGTTAATGCTAAGCCCAATGAAATCAGAGAGACTGTGATGTACTGGGAAATTACTCCTGGAGCTTTGGCTCCATGTAGAGCGACCCCAGGGTCGGCAGGTTTAGACTTGCATGCCATGGATGACACCGTTATAAAAAGTAAGGATCGGGTCATCATTGCTACCGGTGTTGGTGTTCATATACCACCTGGGAATTTCGGATTAATCGCCCCTAGATCGGGGCTGGCTGTAAAAGGCATTCAGGTGCTTGGAGGAATCATTGACAGTGATTATCAGGGAGAGATTAAGGTGCTCCTGCTGAATAGCAGTGAGGTTGACTTACTAATACGCCAAACTGACCGAGTGGCTCAATTACTCATAATGCCTGTTTTCAGTGGCGAGATCGCAAAAGGCACTGCCCCAACTTTGCTAACGGTACGAGGCCAGAAAGGTTTTGGCTCCACAGACAACCCTGGGGCCAGGGTTTGGGTGCAGTCGCCTAAGAATCCCCCTGAACAAGCTGAAATCATTGCCACCGGTCATGACAACACCATTTTAGTCATGAGACCAGGGAAAGATAGCTGGGAAGCAGTTCCGGCTGACAAATGTTACTTACGAGAATGATTAATGCCTGTATTTGATTCTCTTTCAGATCATTCTTTGGACTGTTGCTGCAGGATGTGTCGGCATCAGACTGTATTTGGGATGGTTCGACGAGAGAGGAGGGATCCCGTCAACCCGGGATGAGCTACGCGCCCGAGTGTCGCGTTCCTTCGCTGCGTGGGATTCGTCATCGAACTTTTGGACCTCACTGGCAAAAAGGGTGACTGATGCCCCTCACTTCTGTTTGACACCGATGAGATCTGTACACGACATCTTGGCAACCTGCCTGGTTGCTGTCCCTGCGTCGCTTGAAACTCTGACTCATATTTTTAACATTTCAAAGGCTAGCCCCAATGTTCTCCTGGGTGATTTCGCTACCCATGTGTATTGCCCCTTGTGTACTGAGATGGCAGACCAGACACCCCCCATCCAGTCCCAAATAGTTACCTATAATATCACACAAGGAGATTTGTGTTTTTTCCTTACGTGTAATCCTAGTGCGATCTCTGAATGTCTGCGTCTCAAATTGAAAGGTGCCACTTCATTCACCGCTCATGAACGAACTTTGTGCCTTCAAAGGACACCGAAAACATGTACTTCCGTACAGAATAACATGACTTGCAAGAGTATGGTAGTTACCCCCAGTCATTATCGCACAATGTTACTACCTGCCGGATGGCTTTTCTCATGTAGTAATACCTCCTGGCCATATGTCCCTGCAAATATTTCCGGAGGCCCTTATGCCATTACGAGACTGAGCTTGTTGATGTTCTCGTCACATCCGAATGCCAACTCTCGTGTGATTCGAGATACAGTGATGTTACAGGAGGATTGTGACTCGTCTTTGCATTTATATTCTAAGTCTGAATACCTTAGCCTAGCTATTTCCATTATTGGTGTTCCTGCCTTGGCCGTTTATAATGCCAAATCTATTGGGAAAATGGCCTGCTGGATGGTAAAATCCATCAATCATACTTCTACAGTCCTGTCTGACATGCTATTAGACGCCCAGGGTGAACGTAGGGCTATTTTACAAAATCGAGCGGCCATTGATTATCTTTTGCTTAAACATGGACACGATTGTTCTGATTTTGAGGGTCTTTGTTGTTTTAACTTGTCTGATCATACACAATCCATTCACGCTCATATTGACAAGTTACGTGACTTGACGGAAGAAGTTAGAAAACACATTGATCAGGGCTGGTTTGACTGGCTCTTTAATTGGTTGCCTGATTTACATATGTTACGTCAAATATTAGGAGATATTCTGGTTACTATCGCTGTTTTGATTTCTATCTGTTGCTTTATTCAGTGTATTCCTTCACTACTTCAATTCTGCACACTTGGTACTAGACGTAGATCAGTTAGCTTTGTTTCATATTATTCTTCCACCGATATTAGTTCTGTTTAATGAATGTATAATAGACTGAAGTCAAGGGTGAAATGTACTGCTCGATTTTCCCGGCCTTTTCGTGTTAAAGGGCAACTAGTGTGACTTCAGTCTCTTTCCATCCAAGTCTAAGGGTTAGAGTAGTGAATGGAGTCTATTTGTTAGGCACTTCGACATGATCCTGTGCTCTTCCCCATAGATCAGGGCTTGCACACATAGCCTAGGGGATAGATTCGTTAGTATTAGGGATACCCTGTCCTGTAGTGAGGGTATTTCATGGAGCCGTGCTGAATTCAGGCCTGGTAGGCCTCAAACGGGAGAGACTCCATCTTTCTTTCTGCTCCGGCAGCTTGGGAGGCTTCTAGGTCAAAAGTGTTGTTTTAGTTATGAGGTGTTATTCGCTTGGAGAGAACCGGTTCAGGCCGGCCCTTATCGAAGGATTGTATTTTTCTTCATGCCGAAGACACTACATCAGGCCGGCCGGCTGGAAACGTGTCCTTGGTACGGGGAGGTACAAGAATTTGGTGGGCGGCAGGTTACGGGCTGGAATTTTCCATGAGGAAATGCACCTCTATATTAGTGAAAGTCTGAGGCAGATACCGGCACTTATTCTTTCAATCCATAGGCGGCACCTAGCCGTTAGCAGTAAAGCTACTACTTATTCCAGGGAAGACAGATGATAAACTTAAGGATGGAGAAAAACCGAGGAGCAGATACTCTCCTAGCAGAATAGCCAGAGAGGAGAGAGTAGCCGATGAGGAAGAGGTCCCAGTGACTCGGAGAAGGGAGAAAGGAACAGACCCGTGATTGCGGAGGTGTTACTTCCAAGCGAGCCGAGGCACAGACGAGGAGGGAACCTAGATGACCATTGAGTGCAGGCTACACACGACTAAGGTGATGTCGACCCCTTTCTAATTAGAGTATACAATCTAATCTTTCACTTTTCTTTGCAGGATATGTGTCATATAGTACTGTTATGTGATTGCGTATGTAATTGGTAATAAAGTACTCAGTTTGTAGTGAATCAACATGTGCTGCGTGTTCTTGTATAAGGGGGTAGCCTATTCTTCTAGTCAGCTGTGACTTGACATGAACAGATGTTTACACTGATCAGGTAAGTGGTAACTGAATAAAGGAGGGAGAAGCCCCTCAAACCAGAGAACAGGTTGTGCTCAAACTGGCAGTTCTTGTGTGATCCGATGAATAGTAAAACTGATTCCCTTGTTGTATGTTATGGTAATTATAGGATGAACTTGTACTAAGTCTGCCGTCTGGGTAGGAAGTCCTGGGTCCGTTTGGGACCGCGAGGCTAAGGCTGCCGTCTGGGTAGGAAGTCCTGGGTCCGTTTGGGACCGCGAGGCTAAGGCTGCCGTCTGGGTAGGAAGCCCTGGGTCCGTTTGGGACCGCGAGGCTAAGGCTGCCGTCTGGGTAGGAAGTCCTGGGTCCGTTTGGGACCGCGAGGCTAAGGCTGCCGTCTGGGTAGGAAGTCCTGGGTCCGTTTGGGACCGCGAGGCTAAGGCTGCCGTCTGGGTAGGAAGTCCTGGGTCCGTTTGGGACCGCGAGGCTAAGGCTGCCGTCTGGGTAGGAAGTTCTGGGTCCGTTTGGGACCGCGAGGCTAAGGCTGCCGTCTGGGTAGGAAGTCCTGGGTCCGTTTGGGACCGCGAGGCTAAGGCTGCCGTCTGGGTAGGAAGTCCTGGGTCCGTTTGGGACCGCGAGGCTAAGGCTGCCGTCTGGGTAGGAAGCCCTGGGTCCGTCTGGGACCGCGAGGCTAAGGCTGCCGTCTGGGTAGGAAGTCCTGGGTCCGTCTGGGATCGCGAGGGCGCCACTTGTATTATAAGAGGTCTAGATATATATATATATATATATATATATATATATATATATATATATATATGGATATATATATATATATATATATATAATAGGAATTCCCTGTCCTTAGGTGGTATGTACATGTGGTTACTTGTTGTGAATAGGCCCTAGGGAGGGAGTAACGTTCTGGCTGGGTTAGAGAGGCTCTGGTGAGCGGGTTCCATCTGATCCGAAAACCCAAGCAGAACAAGGATTTAAACACAACTTCCTAAAATCTCTCCCTGAAACCCCTATCTCTGATCCCTACTACTCATTGAACAAAGATCACATTACTAATGACATCATCTTCTATATTAAAAGAAGAGCTCAATGGAGGAAAGCCTTTCTCGCTCTCTTTAATGTCGCCAAAATGAGGCAAACAGCGCACGGAATCACACTATCTATCCCCTCTTCTCCATTCTACAAAGCAGCAGCTACAATTTCTAACTGTCATACTGGGATTATCCTCTTACAATCATCGGACCGCAATCTAAATCTACTAGATAACATCTTTCCACTTATCAAGGAAAAAGCAGCCAACCGCAGCTTACCTACTAACTCCCAACCTGATTCCCATTTAAGTCAGGAGACCCAGCTGCCCCCTCTGCACAGACACCCACCCCAGACCTAACCAACACCTAGGCTAACAATTCATACCATCAGAAGCCTTTACCGCACCCTAACACCACTACGACACACACTATCTCCCCCACCCCGCTCTTTCAACCCCACCCGCGCTAATATGCCCAGTGCTCCACACACACCTCTTAGCCAATCCATCACTCATCCTCAGAGCTTCACTCATCTCCCCTATTCTTACTCCTTTACTAACAACAACATTAGCCACATGGTCAGAACCGGACATATAGCCCCTTCTTCCCAACAGTAGTCTCCTGAGGCTTGAGCCGGGAGGTAGTGTACACGCTCTTTGTTTTTAAAAACGCTTGCCATTACTGCATTGTGTTATTGAATTTTAGTTTGATGTGCTTTTTATATCGCCGCATTCTCCTTACCTCTGCTGCTTAATCGGGGCGCTAAGGTGAAGAGGTGAAACCCGACCAGCACTCCGGCCTCATTAGTGGAAGTTGGGGGGACGCCATCTTGGGGGAAATCTTGTCCTCGCACTAGCTTTCTTTTCCCGGCAGGCACTAAAGCGGATGCTGGCGCGAGCGTGACACTGTAGTCTCCTGAGGCTTGAGCCGGGAGGTAGTGTACACGCTCTTTGTTTTTAAAAACGCTTGCCATTACTGCATTGTGTTATTGAATTTTAGTCTGATGTGCTTTTTATATCGCCGCATTCTCCTTATCTCTGCTGCTTAATCGGGGCGCTAAGGTGAAGAGGTGAAACCCGACCGGCACTCCGGCTTCATTAGTGGAAGTTGGGGGGACGCCATCTTGGGGGAAATCTGGTCCTCGCACTAGCTTTCTTTTACCCTCAGGCACTAAAGCGGATGCTGCCGCGAGCGTGATACAGTAGTCACCTGAGGCTTGAGCTAGGAGGTAGTGTACACGCTCTTTGTTTTTAAAAACGCTTGCCATTACTGCATTGTGTTATTGAATTTTAGTCTGATGTGCTTTTTATATCGCCGCATTCTCCTTACCTCTGCTGCTTAATCAGGGCGCTAAGGTGAATAGGTGAAACCCGACCGGCACTCCGGCCTCATTAGTGGAAGTTGGGGGGACGCCATCTTGGGGGAAATCTGGTCCTCACACTAGCATTCTTGACCCGGCAGGCATTAAAGTGGATGCTCGCGAGCGCGCAGCGGGTGCGCCGCGGGCGCGCAGCGTGTGCGCTGAAGGCACGTTGAAGGCGCGCCTGAGGCAAGCCCATCTGCGCCCGTCCGCACCTGGACGTCGCCAGACGCCAGGCATGCTGCCAGTTCCAATCTTGAGACACCTAGCTATACCAGGGAGTCTTTGCTATCCATTGGCCAGCGAATAAATCCTTGTGGGCTACATCCAAGATTAGTAACGGAGGGGCCTTTCTGCTGCTACAAGTGTGGCTATAATTCTCAACCGTCATTGCCCTTATCATCTCCAGTCTCTACCAAGATCCCTTTGAAAATCTTATATCTGAATGTGCGATCTCTAGTTAAGCACTACAGGGAGATCCATGATCTCATTGAGAATGAATTCCCCAATGTGTTTTTTGTTACCGAAACCTGGCTTAATGAGGACACAGTGGCCGAACCCGGTCTTGCACTACCTATGGGATTCAGTATTCAAACTATCAACAGAGAGACCAGAGGCGGGGGACTGGCTGTTATTTTTAAATCTCACCTTCACTGCACTTTTATTAAGGAAGATGTTGCAGGGTGCGAATGCGCCCGCTTTACCATCTTACTTAATGCTCATCTTTCATTTTCTGGCCTTTTAGTCTATCGTCCCCCTGGTTCCTCATCAGAATTTAAACTAGCGATTATGGAGGCGGTTCACTCAGTAGCACTGAGATCTAAATATCCATTTTGATCGTCCTTCGGATCCGGAAATCAGTACTCTGATTGCGGATTTTGATGCCTATCAATTGAGACAGCTGGTAGTGGGACCTACACACACAGCTGGACATTTACTAGATCCAGTTTTCTCCAATATCCCCTATCTTCGGGTTAAATCTCCCAGCCCGGTGTGCTGGTCTGATCATCATCTTATAACCATTACCCTTCCTCCGGTGGAGGCAACGTCCAGAGCTGTTTCTAGGGCTACCCTTAAACGCTGTTGGCACAAACTTAAGCTGGATGATCTTCTTGCTTATTTGGCTTCTTGCCCTCCTATCCTTGATACTAACCCGGAGCAAGCGTACAAAACAATCTGTGAGTGGATATATGAGGCACTAGACACTCTTATTCCTGCTAAATGGTCCAAGGGCCGTAGCTCCAGCTCCAACCCCTGGTACACGGACTATCTAGCTGTCATGCGGACTACATGTAAACAGCTAGAACGAGCCTGGAGGAAAAATTATGACCCCCACAGATAAAAAGCGGTACTAGGACGCTATCAAATGCTTCCATAAAGCGATATATTCGACCCGAGCTGCCTATCTCGCCAATGAGATAGCATCTAGTAAAAACCCCATGAAATGCATTTTTAAAATACTCAGTGATTTTAAAAGGAGGAAGGATCCGCCCACCTCAACTATTACATCTGAGCAACAATGTGAGGATCTAGCCACCTATTTTGTTCAAAAAGTAGAAGCTATTTATAAATCCTTATTAAACTGCCCTAGGGACCTGGTGAACCCTCTAATATCAAAGCCTAATACCACAATGGAAGTTATACCTTCCATCTCCCAGGATGAGTTTCTCGCCTTGAGCACCAAAGTCAAATCAGGTTCCCCTCATGACCCCATGAGGCCGGCCCAATTCAGAGACTGCCTACCCATACTTCTCACACCTCTATGGCAGACTATTACTTTTTCTTTTAGCAAGGCAATGGTCTCATTGGCTTGGAAACAGGCCAAAGTTCTCACTCTTCTAAAAAGAACGTCACTGAACCCCGCCAAGCCGGAGAATTTTCGACCTATTTCTCTTTTGCCCTGGGTTGCTGAAGTTGCGGAGGCCCACGTCAATAAAGTCCTTTCGGACTTTTTGAATAATAATAAGATCCTAGACCTTTCCCAGAATGGTTTTCGCTCTGGCCATGGTACCGAAACAGCGCTCTTAGCAGTGAGTGAACATCTGCGGACCATTCTGGATGAAGGTCAAACGGCACCGCTCATATTGCTTGACCTGAGCGCCGCGTTTGACACGGTCTCCCATCAGATCCTACTATGCCGTCTAGAAGAAGCTGGGGTAGAAGACTTGGCACTGGAATGGTTTCGGTCTTTCCTGTCCGACAGATCATTTCAGGTCTTTGCCCCCCCTTTCGCTTCTTCCGTCCAGCTCATCAAGCAGGGGGTTCCCCAGGGCTCGGCTTTAAGTCCGGCTCTGTTCAACTTTTATGTCCAACCCCTGGCAGTAGTCGCGCGAGACCATGGTCTGACCATGGTCTCCTATGCGGATGATACCCAGATGGTGGTGGCTCTCTCGGATGATCATGCCAAAGATGCTACCCAGTTTCGAGATGGTCTTGAGGTAGTTGCAGGCTGGATGACGAAGAACTGTCTCCAGCTTAACGCCAACAAATCAGAGGTGCTGCTGGTGGGGAAGGACAAGGGGCTCTGGAATACACAGTGGTGGCCTCTATCTTTGGGCACTGCCCCAACCCCTAAGTTGGTGGTAAAGAACCCAGGGTTTTGGCTTGACTCTACTCTGGGTTTTCAAGATCACACCAAGAAAATCGCGGGTACCTGCTTTGGACTCCTACGGGGTCTGAGGCCTATTCTAGGGTTTTTTGACTCGGCTACACGTCAACTAATAGTCCAGGCAACCATCTTATCTAGACTCGACTATGCTAACTCCCTGCTGTTAGGTGCCAATAAAGCAGAACTGAACCGCCTTCAACATGTCCAGAATACACGAGAACGTGCTCCGGGTCGGACGCCCTACGTCGCCTCCATTAGCTCTCAAAAAGGATAGAATTTAAGACCTTATGTCTAGCTTTCAAAATTTTAAAACTCTCTACACCCGAGACCTTATCTAATCTGCTCGTCCCCTATGTCCCTGCCCGCCTGTTGCGCTCGACCAAGCAGATCCTGGCTACTGTCCCTCGAGTGAAACGAACTAGAGCAGGGGGTAGATCTTTCCGTTTTCTGGCCGCTAAGTTGTGGAACTCCCTCCCTCTGAAGATCCGTTGTTTAGACTGTCTGCTGTCTTTCTGAAAGGCTATTAAAACCTATCTTTTTCCCATGGCCTGACCTGACTGTCCTTGGAAACTGCTGTTAGCGCCAGGACGCCTCTTCGCTGGGGCAGCTGTGCACTTTACAAATGGTATAGCATAACATAACATAACAGCCCGAAGTCACAACCATCCCCTATACCCCAACCCATACCACCACAGTCACTCAGATAACCCTCATCCAGACCCCACCACACCCTACCTCTTCACTTCCCCTCTCCATCGACTTAATCACAGAAAGATCTCAACAGAAGGAGCCCGAATTCGACAACTCCTCAAACTTCACACAAGGCATAACTACTCCTCCTCCTCCCACAGCCCATCCCACAAATATGGCAACTCTCACTACAGACCCCAGACTGGACAAGATATATTATCTCTGCAACAAGTCAAAGCTGACATCCAAACTCTACACAATCTGATTCTACAGCAACCCCAGCACGTGCACCCTAAACATGATGATTCCAGAACATACCCACACATAAAAAATTCTAATCACACCCATTATCTAAAAGAAAGCTCCCAAAAGCAGATGCTCCAAAATGGGGTACAGTGCCTTACCCCAATGCCTTATCCCGCCCAACCAGGTTGAGAAATTCCTTATCATCTAAAGAATTAGGTGCCTTACTTCGCTCCTATGAACAGTCCTACCTCCCACATAACTCTGGGCACACAGATAACTCACATACAGACTCCTTAATCCAGTCTATCCCTATCAACACAAACAGAGATATAAGACTTAATTATAGAGGCATAGTTGAAAGCAACCTCACACGAATCCCTCTCACATCCGAACCCAACATATTACCCAACAAAACGCGGCTAAAATGTATACTCCTAAACTGCAGGTCTAGACACGCAATGGATATAGCTGACCTTCTTCTCACAAACAAACCAGACATCTTAATCCTGACGGAAACATGGCTAAATTAATCATCTACACCCACCCTGGACATACTAGTACCCCCTAACTATGACATCACCAGACTTGACAGAATTGATAGACCAGGTGGTGGGATCACGTGCATACATCAGAGCAATCTAACAGTGATCAACTCCAATGCCCTACTTACCCAATGATCTTTTATCCCTGACGGTCATGCAAAATAACTCTGCACCGCCCCTGACAGGTGCCTCAGTCAAATGCTCCACAAAATTCAACCTGAAAAACAACGCATCCTGGTCCTACTTCAACACTTATAGTGACGAATCTATACTAAAGACACTAAACGCCCTGAATCCCTCCAACCACTTCACAGACCTACTTCCCGCTAATTATCTAAAAGACTTCATTCCATTGTTACTACCTTTCTGGACCAAGATTATAAATACCTCCCTCCATCAAGGTACCATCCCAGATATCCCAAAAACCGGACCTAAATAATTATCATATGCAACATACCCACTCTAGTCAAGCTCATGGAAAAATGTGCTCACACTCAGCTTAGCAACCACATCGATCAATTCAACAATCTTAACCAATACCAATCTGGCTTCCGTGCAGGCCACAGTACTGAATCAGCCATGACACACATAATTGACGACGCTTTGAAAATCTTTGACCAAAACGAAGCCTATTTACTAATCTTACTCGACTTGTCATTGGCATTTGACACCGTCAAACACGACAACTTACTTGAACTCCTGAAACTCAGAATTTGAATATCTGGGTCTGTGCTTACCTGATTTACCTCTTTCCTCCAAAATAGATCTCAAAGATTCAAGATCAATCAAACCTTATCCAACCCCGTAACAGTCACTATAGGAGTACCGCAAGGATCTTCCCTCTCACCCACACTATTTAACCTTTTCATGGATCCTCACACCAAACTTCTCAGTCTCTCAGAGGTCCATATCCAGATGTATGCAGACGACACCCAACTCTATATCAAGATCCATTAACTTGAGGACATCAAAGCTCTCAACACAACGCTACAAAAAACTCAAACATGGCTGGCCGAAAACCATTTGAAACTAAACGCCCTCAAAACCGAGTTCCTCCTAATCGCCCCCCAACAAATCATCCACCATTCTGGAATGGATGAAGCACCTAACAGAACTCCAAGGGCAACCGCTCATTGTCAAATCAGCGAAATCGCTAGGGGTGACACTGGACAGAAACCTAAAAATTCAGAAGTATATTAGCGCCTCCACAAAAGAAGCAAATTTCCACCTGAACACACTGCGAAAACTGAAACCCTTCTTGCCAGCAAATGACTTTAAACAAGCAGTTCAGGCCCTAGTAATCCCAAGAGTGGAATATGGGGCAGTAACCCCATGCGGCCTCCCTAGGTCGTCAACAGCCCCGTTAATAGCCGCTATCAATTCAGTGGCGAGACTCATCACAGGCTCAAAGAGAACCTCTCACATATCCCCAGACCTCAGAACCCTCAACTGGCTACCGTTTGAGGCTAGAATACACCTGAAAATAGCATGAATGACACACAAGGCCATACACCGCAATTCCCCGAGCTATCTAGCTCAGAAACTGGTACTCTCTGCTGGTAATAGAGCTTCCGGAAGCGCCAAGAATCTTTTTTCTGAAACCACAACGATTTGCCAAGAAAAAAATGTACAACCGGTCCTTCTCTGGAATGGCTCCCAGGATCTGGAATGCTTTGCCCAGAGAAACAAGAACAAACCCATCCACTGCCGCCTTCAAAAAAGTGAAAGTGATTTTCATGGCCAAATTCACGTGAACTACTTACTTTTTACTAGATGTTAATTACTAGGCTGTATTATTGAGCACCGTATTTTAATTGCTAGTTTCGTACTATTGAGCACCTTATATCTGAGTCACCTATAATTGTATTCTTCTATGCTTATTTTGTCTTTTTTCCATGTTTTACTCTTGCTTCAAAATATTTGACATGTAAAGCGCTCTGATACCCGCAAGGGTCTTGTTCGCGCTATATAAAACCTTTAAAATAAATAAATAAACACTGACCTATTTCTAATTAGGCCCAAGAGAAATTTAAACTATGCAGCTGAAACTTGTGTAATTTTGGGAATTTCATGTTATGCTTGTAATGCAACATTCCCCAAATTATGCAATTATACCACGCTACATAATTAAACTGCAGTTGGTGGTAAAATTAATAGTTGTGGTAGTGTGGGAAAAATGTGAACATGCAGATTTAAAGTGATTTTTGTTGGTGGCAATTGTGTATTTTGAGTTTTTTTAAGCGCAAAATGCATCCTCATATCAAACGTTGGTGTGATAGTGCTAAATAACAGATTTCACCCACCCTTATTCCTAACCTAATCTTAACATTATTAAAATCCTGTTCTCAAAAATATCCAAACCATAAGCTAAACTTCACCCTAAATATTACCTTAACTCTTATGTAAGCGCAACACAATACTTCAACCTACTCTTCATCCGGACCCTAGCGTAGGCATAATTCTGATCCCTGGCCTGAAATTAATTTTTACCACTACCCCAACAATAATGTGTCAAGAGCACAACCACTATTCTTCACCCTTATTCATTCACTTTGTTTGACTCCTATCTTAATCCTTAATCCCGATCCTAATTTAACCATAAATTTGATCTTAAACTACGATATTTACCCTAAGTCTAAACCTGTACATAAAACTTCAATTTACTATTCTAATTTGGAAGACCTGTGTTTCTCTGATTGATAGGTTTCTAGTTTTTTTTTTTAGTTTAAAGAGCTTCATTGAAGCAAATAAAAAACAAGGTACAATAATAAATCAATAATTATAAAAAGAAGTACAAAAGGTATCCTAAAATGTATATGAAAAAGGAAACGCCTAACATAGCAAACTTTATCAAAAAAGAAAAATAGTGCAAAATTTAAAAGCAATTAAGGAGTTAAGTACCATAAGAAATTAGCATTTTAGATTTTATAAGAAAAAAGAAAAGATAGAGAGAAAAAGAAAGAAAATAAAATAAAACAGTCAACATCCCACAAAATATATTAAATGGAGATACCTAATAGTGTACATTATACAGTCTAAGCCTGGGCAAAGCACTACGCTACGCTCGCGTAGTTTGCGAAATTTGCGCTACTTCGCACTACGCGAATTGCACGTAGCACAGTGCGAACACGCGTAGCGTAGTGTTGCGTAGTGCAGCGGTCATTTTTTGCTTCCTCACGGTCCTCAACGTCAAGTTGGCGACCGCGAGCAAGCAAAATGACATCCCGGCGAGACTTTTTCCTCGTTCGCGATCAGCAACATCAAGTTGGCGATCGCGAGCGTGGAAAATAAACCTCCCGGCGAGATTCTCAACGCGAGGAGGTCAGGTTTCTCATTGCGAATGGTCGCGTATGCTCGCGACCGCTCGCGATGAGAAACTACCAGTCCGCGTTGAGAAAGCTGCCGCTCGAGTAAAAATCTACTCGAGCTACAGAAAACTACAGCTCGCACTGTGCAAGATGCCGTTTTCAATGATTGCACAGTGCCGGTTGCTTGTCCGCACTGTGCAATCATTGAAAACGACATCTTGCACAGTGCGAACAGGGTACTACGCAGTTCGCGAAGTGCTACACATAGCTCGCGTAGTGCGAAGTGCACTTTGCGTAGCTTCGCGTAGTGTTACTTCGCGAACTACGCCCAGGGTTAATACAGTCTCAGATAAAATAACAATCAAATATGAACATTGTGAAAAAGGTCAACAATATACTCATGGCGGTTGTAAAATAAAGGTAATGTCTTTGTTACGTAATGCAGAAGAAGATAAAAAAATTGGTAAGTGGAGACCAGAAGGCTTCTTTTCAAAGGAGTTGCTGAGAGGTGGTTGCAGAGGCTCTATCAAGCCTATGATGGGAACAGAAAACATTCCACCAAGCAGAAACAGTAACTTTAGAGGCATCCTTCCAGTTGGAAGTAATAACCTGAAATGCAATGGCAAGTAACATATCTACAAAGGAGGCCATCCTACGAGCACCAAACCAGTGCATGGAATTACTACCCAGAAATATGGAGTATGTAGCAAAAGGAAAGTTGATGGAGCAAATGGAGGCAATCAACTTACATACCTTTGACCAGAAAAGAGAAATGTCAGGTCAGAGGAAAAGAGTGTAAATATGTGCCAGGAGTGTGTGTATAGGACCAACAGTTGGGGGAGAGGTCAGAACTGAATTTAGAGATAGATATTGGGGTTAAAAACAACCTTTGATAAAAATAATAAAGAGTTTTAGTGGTACTAACATTACAAGAAGTATGATGTAGTCGTGACCAAATGGAGTTCCATGTGTGTATAGGGAGAGTCCGTTGCAAGTCAGATTCCCATAAAATTTCAGTTTTACTATTGGGGCAAGTGGGAAGAGAGAAGTGGAGATATTTATATATATGGGAGGCCCGAACAGAGAGAGAAAGTAGATAATGGTTCTAATAGGGGGTCAGACGAAGAGGAGGGTGTTCCAGAGAAAAAAGAAAGCTGTTGAGTTGAGAGCAATCTTAAAGAATCATATTTAAGAAGGGAAGTGCCAGGCAAAAGGAATTTAGATTGCACTTCCTGAGAGGATAGAAAGTGCACATCCTGTAATAAGTGTTTAACTTGAATGATCCCTTTAGCCGCCCAGTCCTTCCAAAAAAAGGTACGTTTGGAAAGTTTAATGGAGTTATTATGCCGGATGGGGGAATCCAGGAATGTTTGCAAAGGCGAAAGGGATGTTTTAAGGACCAGATTAAAGGCCCATATAAATTGTGAAATGGTTGGGGATTTAAATGAACGAGGGGAATGAGAAAAATTGGCTAACGAGGAAAAGGAAAGCGGTTGAACCACAGATTCCTCCAATTTATACCATACCGGTACGGAGAGTGCATCCGAAGAGGAGAGATAAGGTAAAACCTGACGGATTAAAAAGTGGTATTGATGAAAGTTGGGAAAATTGACACCTCCCCTATAATTAGGAGCAGACAAGTAACACCATTAAGAGTTTTAAAAAAATTAAAGGGAAGCCTGACTGGTAGCATGGACAAGCAAAAATTATTAACAGGAAGCATCATCATTTTAGAAGTGTCCAGCCAGCCCCACCATGACAAAAATAGGGGAGACCATTTATCTGACATACCAGAGATCCTTATTATAACCTCCTCCAAATGAAGCTGGACCCGTTCTAGTGATTGAAGAGGCGTATTATATTCCCAAACAAGTAATATAATTTATTGTTCCATTTAAAATCAGTTCCTTCAAACATACTTCATAATTAATATTTATTTAATGGAAGTACTTCGGATTTAGACAAATTTAATTTATAACCAGACAGATTAGCATAGGAAGAAAAAAGATCAGTGAAAGTGAGTTAGGAGGTAGAAGGATCGGAGAGATATAATTGAATATCATCTGCGTATGCAGTGAACTTGATTTCAACTGACTAATGTGTAAAACCACGAAATGCAGAAGAATGTTGTAGGAAGTGAAGAAAGGGTTAAAGAGATAAAATAAAGAGCAAAGGTGAAAGAGGGCAACCTTGATGAGTACCTTCGAGGGCAAAATAAGGAGATTGAAGTCCATTAACAAAAACAGATGTGGTAGGAGAGGAATATAACAAACTTATAAAAGTTAAAATAACAGGACCAAAACCATGCCACTTTAGTGCACACATCATAAAAAGCCAGTGAATGCGATCAAAGGCTTTCTCCACATCCAGGGTGATGGCTGCAACAGGGGAGGAACTCTTAGACACAAGATGAATGATATTTTAAAAAAGTTCTTGATTTATCTGCCAGCATTCTGCCTTTGACAAACCCAGTCTGCTTGTAACAAATCAGGGGTAACCTGATTAATACGGAGGGCCAGCACATTAGCCAAAAATTTCAATTCAAGTTGATTAAAGAGATAGGGCGATAATTGGCACAGGAAGGAGCCGTGAGCCTCCTTGTGAGAGATAAAATATTGAAAGAGAGATTAAAGATGAGGAAGCAGAGTCTGTGACAAACATGAATAAAATTCAGCAGTAAACCCATCTGGGCCGGGGGCCTTATCTTTAGGTAGCTGAGCCAGGGCAGACTTAAGTTCAGAAAGGGACAAATCTTTCTCTAATAAAGAGCAATCAGGAAAGGAGGAAGAGTGAGGAGGTAACAATTCAAAAAATGACTCTAAAGCAGTGTAAGATGGTGAAGATTCAGAAGTGTATAAGGTCGTATAAAAATCTGTAAAACATTTTAATAACTCCTCATCTTTAAAATGATTAACACCCTTATCATCAATAATATTAATTATTTTGGATCTTTGAGATTTGACCTTCAAGTAATTCGCGAGCAATTTGCCAGCTCTATTATGACCACCATACAATTTAGGGTTAATTTTAAGTAACACCCCTGAGGCTTCCACCGTCAGTTTCCTGTTATAATTGAATTTTGCTTGGTATAATTTCTTGAGAATATCGTAATTTTTTGAAGTGAAATAGGTATGCTCAAGCTGTTTAATGGAGGATAGTAAGGAAGCTGATTCCTTGAGAAGTGGTTTCTTTTTAGCGGCAACATAGTCAATGATAAAACCTCTGTCTGTCGCCTTCAAGGCGTCCCAAATGGTGTGAAAGGGGATGTCAGGGTTAGCATTAATGAGAACAAATTCTGGCAAAAACTCTTTGAAGCACCCAATAGAAGTGGGATCCTTGAGTAAGTAATTATTGAAGCGCAATCTATGGGTTTGGAGGACTCCGAAGGGAGATCTAGATAGATTAAAACCGGGGCATGGTCTGAAATAAGAATGGATCCAATTTCAGTGTGACTTAAGTCAGGAATGGGATGAGGACTCAAAAAAATGTAATCAGTTCTAGATGTAGAATTATGAGTGGGAGACTAAAAAGTAAATTCCAAACTGTTTGGATTATATAGTCTCTAGGCATCCACCAGACCTCTCGAGCGAATAGTATTAGTAAAGGTTTTTTGCATTTTATTAGGAATTTACTTTGCAGTGGATTTTCTATCAGTGAAGGGATCCATGACCTGATTGCGGTCCCCACCCACCAGGAGGTTAGAGTCAGGGCAGGAATGAAGTGTATGAGACATGGACTGCCAAAACTGTGAGTCAACATCAGTGGGACCATAATGTTAAGAAGTGAAATAGGGGAATCATTTATGGTGAGATGTAACAGAAGCCATCTTCTATCAGCATCCTTCTCTCCCCTCTCTATAATAATAGAAAGGGACTTATGAAATAATGTCACCACTCCATTCCATACTTTCTGTCCTTAGCTGGGGAGCAATACCCATTGTGTTTTAAGACAACAGATATCGTTATCATTGAGATGAGTCTCTTGAAGCATAGAAATTTTACAATGTAATCTAGATAAATGGGTAAGTACCCTTTGTTTCTTAATGGGATTACGCAAACACTTCACATTCCAGGATATTATGCAAACATTGTCAGTCGTAATGAGAGGGAAGAAACATTAAGCAGCACCATGAGCATTCTAAAATTGGTAACACTGAAAATTAAACATGCGAAAATTATACAACCAACAAGCAGGATATTACGGAATAGAATCAAATCAAGAGAAGGAACAGTAAAAGAGTAAAGAACAAGAAAAAAGAAGAAGGAAGTGATCAAAAATGATATATTAGAAAAATTCAGAGAATAAAGGAGAAAACAGAAGAGAGAAAAGGAAAGAAAAAGAGATAGAGAAAGAAAACAGAAGGGGAAAGACGTGATAGAGAAATAAAAGTTGACAAGAAGCCCAAAGACTCCAGTCAAAATAACCAAAACATATTGCAAGAGTGAAGAGATTGACATATGGAGGCGGGGAACCACAAAGGGAGGACAGACAAGAATCAAAGAAGTCAAAGAGAAACAACAGAGACCAATAGATAAGTAAGGGAAATAAAATATAAGAAAATAGGAAAATAAAATGAGAACACATATAGGAAACTAACACACTATAAAGAGGGAGAAACACTTACCAATACGTGGAGTACTATAAACAGTGGGAGTAGGGGGGGAGGCACAATGAGGAGAGAACGACAAGGAGGGGAGTCCGTACTAGACAAGGGACATCTGTGATGAAAAACCACTAATCATTAGAGGATGTTAGTTTATGAGGGTAAACATATAGCAATCACAAAATAAACTAACGTATAGAGACAAAGAAAAACATCTGACCCTGTAAATTGAAAATAGTTAAGCAAATGGGAAACAAAAAACATGTTAGTAAAGTCAGTATTCAGGTTTTCCCAAGGACCATTTCTTCTCCTTTGTGACGGGAAATGAATTGTCTTAAATCTTCAGGGCGGTCAAAAGAGTGGGTCCGTTCCTTATAGGTGACTTTAAAAAAACAAGGATGAACCAGGCCATATCTAGCGTTCATGGAATGGAGAGTGGGGTGGAAGGAAAGGAATTCCTTACGACGGGCGGCGGTGGCACGAGCCACATCTTGCGAGAGAAAAACTCTGTGACCATCTGCTTCCTCTGTTTCGCTGCAGATAAAACCATCAACAATTCGGTATATTCCAAGAAAATAACGATTATCCCTCTGAGGCGGCTGACTGACACGGTGGAGAAGGAGCCCCTACGTTTAGGACCAATATGATGCGCACGTTGCAAGTTGAGGATAGTACCTTCCTTAAGGCCAACTAGCTTAGGAATATGAAGTTTAAGAAAGATGATCATTTCAGACCCCTCCTCTCCTTCAGGAATACCATAAAGTCTAAGATTGTTGCGCCTATTATGATTTTCCAAGTCTTCCGTTTGCTTTTTAAGAAGAGCTATTTCTCAAGACATAGCTTCCACCTTAGGGATCACATCCTGAGTATCACTAATCCTCTGCTCCACCACCATAACCCTTGACTCTAAATTGGACCAATTCTCCTCAAGTCTCTGAAGGGTAGCGTTGGTGTCAATTACAAATGGTTTTAAAAGCTTTGTCTCCTCCATAATATCTTCCAGTGTTATAGGTAGTGGAGATTTTGTGGGAAAACCTGGCTCTTTCTGTTGGTGTTTTGTCGCAGCCGAAGTAGAGCCTTTACGTGTGGAAGACATATTGGTGGAGGCAACCTTTTGACTGAGGGAAGAAGGAGGATCCATAGACATATGAAGCAAAAGATGGCACCAATGTTGGTAAAGTTAGCAGAGCTAATGGCATGCAGCAAAATAACCCAACTTGGAAGGAGACATATACAGTTACCTGCGAGGTCTCTTTTAAACCTTCCTTTGCTGGTAACTAATGTGGAACAGAGAAGAATGGAGAAAGTCTGAAGAAATGCCACTGATAACCCTCAAATCCAGAACTGCTTTAATGTCTGCAAAAAGAGAAACAAAACAGCCAGGACAGCACCTCCAAAAAGTATATATTCACCAGTCCATTGTCTGTTGCAGAAATAATGCCAGGTCCAGCATCCTGTGCTTACAGATAGGAAGAATTAACAGAATGGAGAGTCGGTCTTTAATGAGAAGAAGAAAAAAAAGGACAATATAGGTGGTGAGTACAGTTAGTAGAAGTGTAAAACACTGGGGTCAGCAGGGACACTTGGATGGTGCACACATCACAGCCAATATGTGTTTTTTGCACAGATGAGGGTTATGGATAGCAACGGTGTTATGGGAATGATGAGCACTCCCACAGATTAGCTAGTATGGACTGTGGTGCCAACATTTCCAATAAGGACTGTAAGAACAGAAAAGACCAGGAATCTGTTTTCCATGCTCCTCATCTGCTTTTAATCCAACAAACCCCACCATGTTGCAAAAAACATCTGAATGTAGCCAGTCACCGCCGCGACCCATGGCAAACAAAATGGTGGCCGCAATTGCCTCCCCTGAGGGGAATGAGACATGGGAGAAGCAGGGGCGAAAAACAGCACATAGAGGGGTAAAAATGGTACCTACCTGCTCTCTCGCGTCAACTGTTTAATGCGTCTATCCATGAAGTCGGAGGAGAGACACTTCCGCTCTGTAGCGAGAAAGGTCTCGCCCATTACGAGGAACCTCAAGAAGACGCAGCCATTTTGCGGCGGCTCAAGCCACGTCCCCTAGGTTTCTAGTTTTGAGCTCAATTAAATGCTTTTTCAATATAATGCTTTGGTTGAAATGAATGGAGGGATGATGAATGGATACTGAATCTACTTATTGATATAATCTCATTTTTGACCACAAAGGTTTGCTAAAATCTACATTGCTACATGTCAACATTCCCTTTTTTCTTTGACTATGCCCTACCAAAGCTTTTTTCTTGTTGCTTTACAGCTGTTTAAAAGGTCTCTAAAATAGAATACTTGAAAGCAAAATAGTTTTCCCTGGAAATGGAACTGCATATGCACGAATGATATGTGGTAACTTTACAAAACCCCAAAAAATATTCTGCTGCTACTAAAAGTGCAAATGTTTTTCTGGTGATTGTATTTAGGGAAAGGTTTTTCTTTAGCTAAAGCCACATGTGTTTTATTATGCTCTTGTGAATTCTTTAATATCAAGACATTGTCTATCTGAAATTGATTGTTTTTTTAAACTTATGGAGACGCACAAACTTTTTCTTGCTCCTCCACATGTATTTGATAGACTATTTTGTGGAATTCTTTGAAAGGTATTTCCAATGCAAACATAGTCTGCAAACATTAATTGTCACAAATCAAAAAGGGTCATTTTAAAGTAATTTATTCAAAGGCTTCAAAAAATTGCATAGAAAAAGAGACACTGCACTTTGTTTAGAAGGAAGTAAATGATGCATTCTTTTGAATGAAGCTTCTTTGCAATATCTTGAAGAAAGTTTTTGGTTGTGAAAAAACATCTATTAGATATCTGATGGTTCGCTCATCAATTTTCTTTTTTCTGTGCTTGTCTTGTTTTCTTTTGCTGGTGGGGCAGGTTTGCAATGCTGTTCCAAGCCTGTGACTAATTAAATAAAGAGGACTGAGTACTTCTCAATGGTTCTTTCTTCACTTCCCAAAGAGCACAAGCACACTTTATGGCTGCTGTGAATATTTTTACTTTCCTCTCAAAGGAGCAATTTGACGAAGCAGCAGCAGTAGCACTGACTTCTTTGGATTCCTGACTGTTGTCACAGCCTTTATCGTGGGCTGCCAGTTTGGAAAATTGCAACAGGCCTAACACTTTGCCATCCAAGAAGTAAAGTTACTGTGAGGGTTTAATGAAGTATAGGAAGCCCGTCAGCACTTTTATTGACTTGCGTCCCTGTGACTAGTTGTACTTAAAAGCCTGTGCATTGTACAGAATGTCTTTGCCAACACCATTAGTTTGCCTTGTCAAAAACTGAATTATGAGTAAGTGATCTTTGAGTAGATATATCAATCCTACATAATATTAACAATATGGATACCTGGAGGATTGGTAGGTAATTTCAAATTATTTTTAACAGTGTTTTTTCTACTCAGGATGTAGCATTTTCCTTTTATGTAATGAGTGAAAGTATATATAAGGTTCAAGAAAATTTACATACCTCAACAAGACAGCTAAAAGTGAATACTTATATCAAACTGTAATATCCAAAGTGATGCTTACTTATCATCATAATCCACATCAGCCAATGTGAAGCTGTTAATGAGTCCATAGAGGCTGGAATCAGGCCAGGCGCAAGACCAGGTTGCAGTCTTTAAAATTTAGTAGCCAAGTTATTATTGGACGTGCCGTTGTACCTGGATGAGGCAACGGGCCCAGTGACCTATGTGGTATTTCCATTCAAAATGTAGGGGTGAAGGCAGTTTCATCAAACTTTTCAGCAGGCCCTTCACCTTGTTTACAGCTGTGGACTCTGTGAATCCTAGTATACACATATAATTGAAGCATGGGTGGCCCGCCAGGCCTTCCTTTTTCATCTGGATTGTCAACAATGCTCTCTCGCTATACAGGAGATTTTCTAATCCCTGCCTCCTGTGGCATCTTCCACGTCCCATACATGTTGTTCTAGATGATCAATGCAATCATTATGCTTCTCAATGCACTCTTTCATCTGTTTAGGAAGCCCATCAGAGCATCGATTTTAGGATAATTGGCATTGAGCTGTGTTTTATTCCTAGTGGTACAAAAGGGGGTGGTGATGGACGGAGCATCAGAACCAATCAAACACTCACACCCAGTCAACAGATCTGGGTTTGATCCATCACCGTTCTTTAGCCCACTCTGCCACCCCAGTTCAGACATGGCCATATGCAAATCAGTCTGACCCTGTGCCTCATGGGAACAGTCCAGCCCAAACTGCCAAGCCATGCCTTCCCTGGACCGGAAACAAGCTTCCTAGGACCGGTTTCTGGCATTTCAGCCGTCTTCAGCCAGGCTTGCTTGAATCCAGTGGCAAAGTGAGCAAGGGACTCACGTCTGAGCATACCCTGCCAACTTATGGGGAACAAAGCGGTACAAAAGGGGGTGGTGATGGACGGAGCATCAGAACCAATCAAACACTCACACCCAGTCAACAGATCTGGGTTTGATCCATCACCGTTCTTTAGCCCACTCTGCCACCCCAGTTCAGACATGGCCATTTATTCCTAGTACCAGAACTTGGAGCTCTTGACTGTGGTGCATGTCGTGGTCAGCTTGGGACTGGATATCTTCTGGTGGCACCTACTTGGCCTGCGGATATAGCAGATCGCCTGCTCTCACTGCTTTGCCTGTTTAAAGTCCTGCTTGCTCATGGTCACAATTCAGATGGGCCCCACTAGGGACTGAGAGAAGGGAGGTTTGTCTTGCAAATCAGCAGCAGTAACAGGCAGCATGTGGTCATGCACTCTTACTTTCAATCAAGGACAACCAATAGTATGAGGTACAGCGGAGGGCAGAAAGATTATTGAGCGCCCCCAGTAGATTGGTGGTATTTCAACAGGGTTGGAGTCTCATACAGTAGAGAGGGAGTAGGGTTCAGTAAACCCACCCTCTGGTAGGGTACTCAAGATGGTAGGGCCTGTAAAGCTGCGGCACTACACCACCATTTGGAGAAGGAGAGATTCAGCATGAACCACAGATCGAAAGAGGCAGAGGGCATGAACAGACTCGTAGACACAAACACCAGTGATGTGCGCCTAGATTGCTAGCCAGGTGACTCTAAAGCTCCTGGTCTCAAGAATAGCCAGTTATAATGTAGGGCCTTTATGCAAGCAAATGTTAATACCTCTATCTCAGTGTGTGCCCAGGCTACATCTGGTTGGGATCATCCCTTTGCACCACTGTTACTGCTCTGCGATCAGTGACCCTACATCTCAAAATCCCAGAAGCGGGCACCACAAATCCCTCAATCCCCAGCCAGGAGGTACAGTGAAGACCATCTGCTACACTCAGTTACATCAAACTGGCACCATCCCGGCAGTCTGTGCCATCAAAACTCCAAAGGCCTAACTCCCTACTCCGAGGCCACGACTGCACAGGGCGATCAGAGCGCCATCAATGCCCAGGTGTCCCCATTTCAACAGGCCACCAACCGAACACCACACTTGCAAGACAACTCGGCAGCTGTCCTGCCACATCTCCAAGGATCACCCCCCTAAACCCCACACCTCATGAAGGGAGCTCCACCCTACCACCCTCATTGCACAATGGCTGACACTTTTAACAGGCTCTATTTCGGGTCCTTTTTGATAAGTTAAGATAATGCTTTCTCGAAACGCCTTTTACCTCTGTATTACAAAAACAGGAGTCTGAATGTGGTAAAGTGTGACAAGAAAGTTTGTTAATATTTGGATGGTGGTGTCTTGCTGTGGTGATGTTGTATTTTGTTTTATGTGCTTCTGTGCGGTATTATTGCATGTGATTTTGTTGAATTATACGGCTGGTGTTGTGTTCCGTTCTGTTTTGATTGTTTTATTGTGATGTGGCGTGTTATGTATTAATTGTACCAGTAGCGGTCCGTGGAGGGAGTTCGGTGGGGCAGTGAGGCGGGGCGGGGGAGGGGCAGGGTGGGGAAATGTAAACACCGGAATATGGATGAACGGAGGTAAGTAGATATTTAAACAAATAAAACGAATTCCTTGGTGTAAACATGGGCTTCTATTGGAATTCTCTGCGGCATATTATCAAGCCCATTATCGCCGCTTTAGCGGCAATTTTCTGCCACTAAAACGGCGATAATTTTAACGCCATGCTTGATAATATCCCCCTAAATTTGATGTGGCCCACTGTCTTTTTATGTCGCTCATCTCTGTTTCTCCTTTTGTCACTGTTTTGCTTTTTATTCGTTCTTCTTTCTCCATTGTCTTTTTTCTCGCTCTTCCTGAGGGTCAAAGTCTGAGGATCACCACCTGCAACCACTGGCATAAATCACTCACTCCTTGGTGGTAAAGAAATCGCTCCGTGGCATAACTTGCAAAATACCTTTAACCACATACTCATCTCCCCACATTTGCTGTGAGGGAACACATGTGTTATATCTTCTGTATTAAGGGGCCACACCTCATAAAGAGACCAAACGGAAGATTGGTTTAGAGCACTTTGAGCAGTAACTATGTTAGAGAATAAATTCCTGAACTGATTTATACTTTATATAATATGTTGTTCAAATTTAGCATCTACATAACTCTACACCATGAGGAATACATGCACACAAACAACAGAGCTAGCGAATTTGGTGCATTATTGTTAGTCTGATACGTAAATCAATTACACTTTGCACATTAAATTGTTGATTATTCTGCTGAAGCAGACATGAATCTTAAAATTGAAAGGATTTTTTATTATCTTCTTTCATATTTGTCATTACAAAAGAGGGTAGGGGTCAATGTTACTCTGTGGTCTGATGTTCAGGGTAAGAGTTCCATCTAAGTTATGCAAGAAAATGCCCACGATTAATAAAAACAAAACCATCGTTTTGTTTACTTAACCCCAATGGACATTTAAATAAAAAAAATCATTGCTTAAAATTTGATCTTGCCTCATTTGGGCTCCATATGGCCCAGGCATAGATTTTAATTCACAAAACAATGACAACGTTGCTTTATTTTGCATTGTTTCATTGCTTCTGAAGGCAATGATGAAGTCATCAGCTTTTATCCAACATTTTAGCCAAAGAAAAAAATGAACTCTTGGTGGTGCAGTTTAATTCACAATTTAGTTTGAAAATCCGATTTGACTAAGTATGTGTTAATGTGGGGTGAAATTGGTTGCCAGGAGAAGCAGCTCGAGTTATCTTTTTAGGAATGGAAAAGATGGTGCTAGGCTGCCGCTGAAGCTAATCGTGATGTAAACACTACCTAACAGATCTCCATGAACACAAACACACTGGCTGGCTACTGAACTTTACTGCCAATGAGTATGATGTGCAAAGTAAAATAATGTATTTATGGCTTTAGTGCTGTGCATAGATGCTGTCTTTAGGCCGTTTCTGATCACATTTGCATTATTCAGACAAACTGGCAGTTCCGCAGTATGCATGCCCAGATGCTATCATTCAAGTTCAAATTTGCTGAGGTCAATGAGTGGGACACCGGATCTGACTCTTTAAATTCTGAGTCCCAGCAGCTGTTGCAGTCAAGTTTTAGATCTGATGTGAGGGTTTTGTACTCCTTCAATGAGACTCGACCGGCACAGGTAACAGTAGTGGGCCGGGTAGTTGCGGGATGGGTGGGTGGGGCCGGAGTGGACAGACGACGGTATAGGGAAAGTAAAATAAAATATATAAATAAAACAACTTACCTTGGGCCCGCCGCATCACTGAGTCGGTGATGCGGCGAACGCAAGGTAAGTGGTTTTATTTATTTTTATGTTTTGCTTTCCCTATCCCCAGGGCTGGACTGGCCGTAGCGGGCACCGGGCAATCCCCCGGTGCGCCGCACTGGTGGGGGCCGGTTTTGGGTTCCTGGGGCCGTTTTTGTTACACCGCAAAATCGGCTTGTAACAAAATCGTCCGAAAACCGGCCCTGGCAAAGAGCTCAGCGGCACCCCACCCCCGGGTAGGGGGGGCGGCCGAGCACTTTGCCAGGGCCGGTTGTGGTTCCCAGTCCGGCCCTGCCTATCCCGTTGTCTCTCCGCACTCTCCCACCTGCCCTGCTCAGGCCCGCCACCCCACCCCCCACAGGTGTTACCTGTGCCAGCTGTCCCTGACTTCAATTTCAGTATTGCTTATGAATGCACCCTTTCCCTAGTTAAATTTGGTATGTCACAGGGCACGCCCTGTGACATATCATGCACACTTGTACGAATGCACGCAATGCACACATCCTGACCCAAGTTCAGGGTCAGAGAAAGGCATTCAATAACAAAGCAGTAAATCCCATACAGTGTGCTGCGCTTCAGTGTTTCATCCTGAAACTGGTCTCATGCGCACCAAAGCCACACTAGTGATGAGGAGAGTCATTCTTCGCTTCACCTGGCCTAAGCACCATCAACCACAGCACGTGGGTGCATTTCAGGAGGTACCCCCCAACTCAGTACCTCATCATGCCAGCTAAGTGGTGTCTATTTTGTAGCCCTCCTGCCCAGCCTCCACACTGCTCTGATTTTGTCTTTTCACACGACTGCCTGCACCTACAGCCATCTGCGAGCAGCCTCCATGGGCCTGAGCCCTGCCAACACTGACCTCAAACAGGCCGAGCACCCACGTTAGCCATGGAGCTTCAACAAGGCACACATGCTGGCCTGGCCAACAGCAAGCGCCACCACCTGCAGGAGCAGCTACCCAGCCTCAATTCAGGTACATGTCAGCACATGCCATAGGAGGGACCTCAAACTCATTACCCCCATTCAGTTAGATGAATGATCCAGCCACTGAGGCACCACAGCGGCGTACATTGGTGGAGAGTCTCAACAACTACTTTAAGGCTACCAAAGGAACCAACAGCGAAACAAAATTATTTCTCCTCCTCCACTATGCAGGGGAGGAGATCTTCAAACTCTTCCACAAACTCCGCAACCCAGTGTTGACGTGGACTACAATGGCAACATTGTTGCCCTAAATACCTACTTCAAGCCCCAGATGAACCCAGATTTTGAAAAGTTCAAACTCTGTCAGACCCACTAGCAGAAGGGAAATCTTTAGATGTTTTCCATACATGACTACCGGAGCTCACAAGCACCTGTACGGATAATGAGCCCCAGAAGGAAGTGTGGGCCAAGGTAATTCAAGACTTTAGATCAGCTGACCTATGGTGCCACATTCTCTAAAGGGCGGGAATGCCCCTGGATGAGATCCTCACGCTTGCCAGATCTAATGAACTCTCCAATGACATGGCAAAACAGAAGTAAATGGTGTTCAACAAACTCTCAGTGTAGGAGGACACCGAACACAGGCCAATTAAATTGGAAACCACTGCCACTGTCTAGAGAGGCCTGCCCCAAAAACCTTTGGTGAAGCCACCTTCCCAAGATGATGCTGGAAAAGAGATATACAGCTATTGCGGGTTTTCGCTGGAGGTGTTCTAGAAAGCTAATTGTGAGGTCCTCTCAAGGCTGGAAGGAGTCATAAATGATAGTGATGACATCCTCACCTATGCTCCCACAATCGAGAGCCATCAAAGTCACCTCAAAGCTGCCATCAGAAAGGTTAGTGTGGTAGATGAAGGACAGCTGGCACACGAGGTAAGATTAAAGTCCTTTAATCAGGACGCAGAGGAAGGTACAAGAGCAGACTCCTCCAGGCAGAAGCAGGAACGCAAGTGACTTAAATAGAATCCACGATTAAGCACAAACATAGAATGGGTATGAGGAGACATTCGTAGGGAAAACAGATCAAAGGCAAACATTCTATTGTAAGCTAGAACAGTAACCTGAGAGTATGTACTACACATCTTCTCCCTTTCCAATAACAAAAAAAAAAACGTGGAGAAAAAAAAACAAAAAGGAAATTTATGAAAGCTTAAAAAACAAAATCTTTGAGATACCCAGGCGGTCTGCGGCACCTGAGTGCAGGAGACTGACTTGACACATTGGGAACAGTACCTAAAGCTTCTGAGACATCATGTTCAGGCATGAGAGAGTCGCCCCCGCCAAGAGCCACACACGGCAATCTGGAGAGAGAGGCTTCCTCCAGATTCTGAGGTAAAACATAACCACTGTTACTCAGAGGAGTGGTCGGTTTACACAGATTAGAATTCTCAACATTTCTTTGATATAAGGCAACACGCCTGAAATTCCAACACTCTCCATTATTTAATATGACACAATGATTCAAAACCTACTTTACCGAAAAGGACCTTTGAATTTCAAAAGGCCTTTGACCACCCTGCCACTTTTGATTTTGACTTGGTCACCCACTTTAAAGCGACAGGGAAAAACAACAGCTTCAGTTTGAATGAGCAAACGTCCTATTAAGGTGACTAACTGTTTCATCCATTAAGGGACAAGCTTCGAGCCCGGGTTCTGCCCCTCATGAGTTCAAAATGAAATGACGTACCGTCAACGGGGGGAGTGGTCGGATAGGCCCAGAGTATTTCATCCACTATTTTGCATATCACTGACCCATTGGCAGAAGCCATTTGAATAATTCCTTTAACTACTTTGTTAGCTCTCCCATATAGGCCTTTGCCTTGGGGATTGTAAAGAGAAGTGCGGTGGTGGGAAACTCCGCAATCTTTCAAAAAGGTCTGCATCTCCTTCGAGACAAGCTGAGTGCCATTGTCTGTAATGAGAATAAAGGGGATGCCATCATCTCTAAATAACTTCCCCAAAAATGTAATAGTACTTTCAGTAGTGATATCATTAGAAAATTAAACAATTAGCCATTTTGAAAAAACCTCTACAACTCTACTATGGCAAATCTGTCTTTTTCGCGCAGCTCTCCCATGGGGCCAATAAAGTCAAGACAAATGCTGTGCCAAGGTAAGCCAGGGTTTTGGATGTGGGCATTGCTGAACCTGCTGCCCACCTTAAGACATTTCTCGCCTTCTTTACAATCAGAGCAATTCTCTACCCATTCCACTACTTGAGCATCAAGACAAGACCACCAGAAATGACTCTTGAGGCGATGTTGTGTGAGAGTTTGACCTAGATGGCCTTTGTGGGCTAGAGCTAAGAGTTTCCTTCTGATACCAAATGGAGGAACACATTTTTCACCTTTGACCAGAACATTATTGTTATCGAGAGAGAGTTCATCTATGACTTTAACATAAGGTCGGACAGAGACCGAAAGACAACTTTCTCTCCTGAGACCAGACTTCAAAAGTTTGGTTACTTCTTGAAGGGTGTGATCACATAACATTTCACGCTCCAAATCACTAGCATCAAAAGCGCCTTCTCCCAGGAAGACAGCATCTTGTATGGAAGCTACAGCAATGTTATCATCACATTCAGAGGTGGAAGAATCAAGAATGGTTCGCCAATCCAGAGACATTCTGGAGAGACAGTCAGCCTGGACATTCCTCCAACCCTGAATGTGCTCTACTTGGAATTGAAACTCTTTGAGTTTGGATGCAAGCTTGGCAAGTCTGGCAAAACCCTTGCCAGTATCCCCGGGTGAAAGGACTTTGATCAGGGGTTTATGGTCAGTTCTCAGGAGAAACTTGGTGCCCCATAAGTATGTCTGAAAATACTCCACAGCCCAAGACGCAGCCAGATCTTCCCTATCGATAACTGAGTAGTTCTTCTCAGCATCGGTTAAAGTTCTGGAGGCAAAGGCAATGGTACGTTCGGACCTGCTCGTGGGCAGCGACAGCATAGCACCCAAGCCTGTGGCGCTGGCATCAATCGTTAAGATGGATCTTTTTTTTTACATCAAATGGAGCTATGACGTTAGCATCGCAAATCTCTCTCTTTATGAGGTCAAAACACTCTTGAAGTTGGGAGTCCCATGAAAAACTGAGACCCCTCTTAAGAAGAGAACGTATACATGCAGTTTTGTCAGAAAAGTTTTTGACAAACTTAGAGTAGTACTCTATAAGGCCCATGAAGAAGCGCCACGGATCTTTGTCGGTGGGAGAAGGGGCTTGACTAATGGCATTACACAAATCTTTTTTTGGTTTAATACCAGAAGCTTTAATGGTGTAGCCTAGGTACTCAATCTGGTCAACTAAGAACTTGCACTTTTCTTTACGAAGGGTAAGACCTGCCTTGGCTAACCTATCTAGGACTATTTTGAGGGTATCATTGTGTTGTTCTACTGACTGGCCGTAAATCAAGATATCATCTTGGAAGTAGATGGTGTTTCCCACCCCTTTGAAAATGTTGGTAACCATGCTTTGGAAAATGCTGGCAGCCGAATTAAGACTGAAGGGGAGACGTGTAAATTGATAGGTGCCCTCTGGAGTGATGAAAGCAGTGAGGTGCTTGGAATCTTTTTGCAAGTTTATTTGATGGTACGCTCTCTGGAGATCCAGTTTGGAGAAAACTCTGGCCCCCTTCAAGGTGGTGACCAGTTCCAAGATGTTTGGGACGGGAAATGTGTCAGCAACTACACATTGGTTAGGGTCCTGAGGTCCACACAGAACCTGAGCTTGCCATCTGCCTTTTTGGTGATGATAACGAGAGAAATCCAAGGGGTGGCTTCTACCGGCTCAATAACACCTCATGTGAGCATTTCCTTGATAAGGTTCTTCATCTCCTCCCTGCTACTACGGGCACATGCTTAACCTTGTGCTGAATGGGGACAGTGTCCTTCTTAATGACTATTTGATGAACATACCCCTTAAGCTGACCAAGCTCTTCCCTAAAGACACTGCTGGCCTCACTAAGGATTCTGTCTAAACCCTCTTCTTCGATGACCATGGCCTGCATGTGTGCTTTGGGGTTGACGATGATGTGAAGGTCGTATCAGTGCACCTATCCTAGTATAGCTGAACCATGTTCTGAGACGTAAATGTTTCCTTGAATATGTCTATGGGAGAAAGAAATGGGGTGCTTCAAAGTACTCAAGTATGTCTATTGACTCTCCTTGATATCCTCCAGGGGATATGTCTTTTGGAAGAAGTTGTGTTGTACTCCATTTTTCATGAAAAAGACATTTTGGGATGATCATGAACTTAGAGCCAGTATCAACCATCAGGCTTATCTCTTGCCCATTAATGACAAAAATAGCTTTAGGTAATTTCTTCTGTAATCCTCTTAATGAGGAGACTGGTCAGATTCTATGACTAATATTTTATCATTATCTACATCATCTTGAACAATGTTGTGTACACTGGCTACGATTGCACGAAATTTGCTTCTGCACACTAGGGCGTAGTGCTCCATCCTACCACATTTTAGACATTCTTGTTTAGAAGCGAAACAAAACTTAGTCTGAAGAGTGCGCTGTGCTCCCACACCTATTGAACATTTTGGAATTGGAATTCTTAGAGAAACTTGTAGCCCTGAGATTAACTGGTTTCCTTTGTAACTTTCTGCTCTTGACACCGGCAATGGCTGTTTGATCATCATCACCATGATCACAGTCAAGTGACTCTTGAGTAGAGTCTTCATTGACGTCGTTGGTGAGAGATCTAATTTCTAGTTCCTTCATACAGCCTTCTGACTGCTCTACAATCTTAGCTAAATCAATTGCTGTTTTCAGATTTGAGTTGATCTCTAATTAGCTCATCGGTCATTGTTCCAAAATTGCACTTAATTGACATTTCTCCAAGTCTGGAAATAAATTAGTCAATAGACTCCCCGGATTTTTGATGTTGCGAGTAATATTTGAATCTGTTCATAACAAGGTTCTCTTCCTTAGCATAGCGTACTTCTAGTCTGTGAATTGCCTCTTTATACTCATCAGGCATTGCCTCACCATTTGCCTGGAGAGCTTGCGAAAGATAGCGAAATACACGCTGACCTTCTTTACCCAAGGTGCTTAAAAGCAAGGCTTTCTTTCTCGTAGGCGAAAAGTCCTGACCATCAAGAGCATCTAAGTAGTTTTTGAACATGAGGATCCAATCCTCCCAAGGTATAATTGGCTGACCAGGTTGTGCTAGAAACTTTGGCGGACGAACAACAGAAAAATTGAGAGGGGGCATGGTGTAAAAAGACACTAAGAGAAAATACAACAACGTAGTGCAATCCCAATAACAGATCCACAGCTTGAAGGTAAATTACAATATACACGGCGTGAATATCACCGAAGATGGTATAATGTTTTAAACGAAGAGCGCTCAGTAAAGTACCAGAAGATGGCACGTGTTAGAAAAAAACATTCTGGGCAGAGCAATATACTGGCGTGTATATCGCAAGAAATGCGCATGCGCGGGCGTCCGCGCATGCGCATTTGTCACAAGAAGTTGAAAATGAGGAAGAGGGAGCCCTGGAGACGGCGTGCTTCAGGTAAGTCTCTTTACTTTTAATTATTTAACATGCAAGATATGATTTAAAAGGAGGGTGGGCGGGAGGCGGGTGGCAGGCGGCAGGCAGCTACGCTTCGCCCTGGCATGTGCGTAGCGCTTGCCTGCTTTGCCTACTTCGAAAACTGCGAAGCAGGCAGCGCTACGTACACTATGTGGGCGAAGCGTAGTGTAACGCCCAGGGTTAATAACAGATCACAAGCCACTAATACCACTGTTTGTGGTGACAGCTCTACATCCTCTAATACACAGAGAAAAGTGGCCCCTCCAACTACAAAAGTGCCAAATGTACGTAGGATACTAACCAGGGTGCACCAACCTGGTTGATTATCTCCCATGGCACCCATGGCCATCCCCAGGAACCCAGAAAGGCTTAAATGCAGGAGCGGGTGAATATGTCCAATGGGTGATGGAAATATGATGTCCTCAGGCAGTAACCCTGACTAGTGTCACTCCAACAATGAGATCCAATCATGGCCTTCAGAAGGTAAATTCATGCGACGCTGATGAATAAATGGAAATACTTCCTCAGGAATGTCGGTGAGCAGACAACATTTACCAGCGTAACCTAATCACCGTATAGACAACAGGCATGAGCTTATTATTACTGATCTAGTGGTGCTCCTGAGAGGTCATGGAATAGTCAATCTGAAGAAGATGAGGTGCAAAATGCTGAGTCTAGCACATAACTACCGTCAGTTAGCCACAAAAACCAAAGCATGACTGAGGAGCAAGGCCTGATTCCCTGCTGTGGACGCAGACACAGATAAGCTAGTAACATGATGTAAACAGTGCCACGCCTACAAGACCCTGGATAGACCCCCTCCAATCATTATGGAACAGCCCAGCGAGGGCCTGTGGCATGACATCAGTGTGGACTTTGGTACCCTGCCCAACTGACGCCAAATGCTAGTTGTGTCAGATACCTTCTCCAATTTCCCTGTGGTAGAGCTACTAATCAACATAAGCTTTGAACAAACAAGACATTGCCTAGATGAGTGTTTGGCAAGACAACATTTGGACTCCCCTAGACATTAGAGTGTGACAATTACACTCCTTTCCATAACCAAGTGTTTAGAGACTACAAGGATGCACTTGCAGTCAAGCACAGGAAAACAATGCGCCACTGGCCACAAGCCAAGGGGGAGTTACAAAATACTCAAGAAGGCACTCAACAAAGCCATAGGGATTGGTATGGAACAGCAGGAAAATGTGGAAGATGTTCTCCATTAGACCCTTGGAGCATACAGGAGTCCCCCACAAAGCACCACCCACAGAGCACTAGCAGATATCCTGTTTGGTAGAGCTCCTAGGGACTTCATCCCTCATGCTGAGTCGTGGACCCCAGCGCCCCTAGACAAGGGAGTCAGTCAGTGCCGGTGTAAGCATAACAACACGAGAGTCAGCATAGCTTGGAAGTCGATGGAGTCTGATATCCAAATAGGTGATTGAGTTCTATTCGCCAGTGGACAAGGCAAAGGGAAACACTTTTGAAAGTCGTCTCCTCAGGGTCACTCGTAAAAAGGGCAGAAAGATAACAGCCAACAGAGAATATGACCAGGTCACACAGAATGGACCCGCTTTCACAAAGTGGCACCCAAAACCAGTGAGAACTAGTGGAAGAGCAACACGTAGACCTGACAGGGGATGACCAAGCGATTGAGCATGACTCTCCAGAAATCTCCAAGATCCCAGGATGTCCCCGCCCGAGGACTCCATCGGCAGGTCTGGGGTAGGAACATCAGGCAGAGCCCCAAATACTGAAAGTTCATAAACCATAAAGAAGGAGGCACCCCTACCAGGTGAAGTCACAAGTCCACTGGCCACAAAATTTGGATTGTGAGGAACTGGGTTCTTGTTGCTATACCCCCCCTTTTGCCTGTTTTTTGATGCAACCTTTACTGAAGTGTACTGGGTCCCTGCTAACCAGGTTCCCTGTACCAGTGTTCTTCCCCTAAAACCTTTCCCACCATTGGCACAAATTCAGCAACCCCTATAAGCCCCTAGTCAATGGTACCCCTGGTATCTAGGGCATTGGGACGTAAGAGGGCCCTCTAGAGCTGCAGCACAAATTGTGCCATCCTAGGGCTCCTCACCGATTCCATGCAAACTGCCATTGCAGACTGCATGTCTTGGTGCAGAGAAACTCGAAGAGTCAACATGGCACACAGCCCTGTGTGCCGTGCCCTCATACACTGCAGGAGGCATAGGTAAGACACCCCTACTTCAGGCTTTATAGCCCTAGGGCAGGGTGCACTATACCGCATGTGTGGACATATCTGCATGAGCAGATACGACCCTGCAATATATGAGCCATTCTTCGATATTGCAAGTGCACAGGGAAGCCATAGTGAGTGCATGGGCTGGTACTTGTCATTACAAGTTTCCAAGCTCCATGATGGCTTCACTGTACCCTAACATGTTTGGTACCAAGCATTTCATCTTAATAGATCCTCACTGATACCAGTGTTGGATTTATTAATAAATACACACAGGAGACCTCTTAGAGGGTCCACTGCAAACCTACCAAGCACTGGTGTGGTCTCTGACTAGTGTCAGTCAACCTGCCACCACCAGACATGTTTCTGTCCTCCTGGGGAGAGGGCCATCGCTCTCAGAGGCCAGGAACAAAGCCTGCTCTGGACAGAGTTGCTTCACACCTCACAGAGAACACGATGGCCTTCCAAGGTAGGAAGCTTCAAAGGTGAGGCCGCCTTTAAAATGTAACACAGGCAGCTCGATCTAGTGGAGGATGCTATCCCACCCTTTCCTGCTCCACAATTGTTGGAAGGACAGGTGGGACAATTAGCTAAATTAGGAGGTGGTTCCCCATTCAGCCAGCACCAACACTAAGGTGGAGAAGGGGATGTGGACCCCAGTTTTCATTTCCCTTTAACTTAGTTTGAGGGACAACTAGCCAACTAGGGTCAGGGTACTGCCCCTTGCCACAGAAAGTGGTCACTGAGAGGGTGTTGACATCCTAAAGGTAGGTAGCATGTTTGCTATTACCTGTCTCCCCCTTTAATACCCATAAATGTATTATTTAAGTGACATCCCTGGACTCTGAACTCGGTTTTGATGGACACAAAGAAGAAAAGGACAAAGAAGAGCTGCTGACCTGAGGACTGAAGACCTACTGAAGAAAACTGCTGCCAATCCAGGCCTGCTACCTCAAGGACTTGACAGTCAGGGGTGTGCTGTCTCGTCCTGCAACTGTGAGGCCTCCAAGAACCCTGGAGCTCCTCCAGCCTTCTCCAAATCACCAAAGAACTGCCTTGGAGCTGAGGCACCGCTCTCCTACAGCCCGCAGGCACCAAACAGCAGAATCCGGTTTTACAACTTGCTGCTCCCCAGCGACCCTAATGCAGCACCCAAACCAAAAGTGGTATTTCACTCCGGAGGGGCAGATCTGTCTCCCCACCAAGTTTGGAGACACGAGGACCTACTGGAGCCGTACCGCACCAATACCCAGGGTACCGGACGCTCTGCTGCAATCCCCAAGACAAAAAGTCCAATCTGCACTCCAACTGCCCAGGAAGCTAGCACGCATTGAGGGACATCAAGACCCCTGAGACCCACTTTGTGAGTGGCCCAGCTGATCCAAAATTGCCTCTCCAAGCTGCCTGCCTCTGGCCGTGAGGGCATCTTGACGCACGCCACCCACCTGACTTATCTACTCTGCACCCAGTCCGCCCGGCCTGGGTACTGACAAACCAGTTGTGCTCCCATGGGCTTGAGGCCCTTGTGACCTGCTCCCTCCAGTGGGACCCTTCAGACTTACCTTTAAGTTCCAGTGTGCAGTGTGTTTTCAGGTGGCCCCCTACCTCGGAGCACACCAGCTACCAGCGAATTCAGCACCCTGCTCCCGGCCGAATCTGGGAAGCTCCTGAGAATCTGCTGATGGAACATTGGACTTGGCCTTGCTAACTGCTGAAATCCAAGAGGCAAACCTTGAAAGTCAACTGTACGATTTCACATGCATTTTTGTCTTTTTCCTCTTTGACTTCAATAGTGTGTAATTGCGCACAAAAGGGATTTATTTTGTGAACTCTAAAAATTCATAACTTTATAAGTACTTACTGTAGAGCTAAGTTCTTGGTCTGAAAAATTATATAAAAAGCGATATTATTTTTGCATATTGGTCTCAGATTTATTCTTGAGTGCATGTCTCATTTATTGCCTCTGTGAGTACAACAAATGCTCAGCATTATCCTCTGATAATCCTAACTGCTCGCCCACACTACCACAAATAGAGCATTAGCATTATCTACTTTTTAATCTGTATACCGATCTGGTTCTCACTGGATTCTCTGCACAGTGTACTTCATTTTAGTGCACTATATAGAGAGCAAGCATCCTACATGGATGATTTTATCTGCAAATAGTAAGTGACTGTTCCAGCTATCAGGTGCTGCAGCATCAGACTCCAAGCACCAGAACATTTGCATTTATTTATCATCTATAAAGCAATCAATGATGTCACCCCAAGATTGACATTCCAAACAAGACATAGGGGAACTGCACAAAACCTACAGCAGTAACATCACATGTTAAAAACCAGAATTTGCAGGTAGGTGGAAACCAGTCTGCATCCCAACTGGAGCCTACCAAGCTACCTTTAACCTCTGCTAAGAAAACATCTCGAGACTCTGCCTTCAAGCAACACCTTGTCAACAAGTAACATATTGTCTGCCTGCGTCTTTGCATATTCATCAGACCAAATCCATCTCTGCCTCCTTTCTGGCTCTCCTTCCTGCCACTGGACACAACAAGGTTTGCCACACATATTCTCACTGATCCCTGCCTTACCAATTCCTACCTATTCCACTTTATATTCCCACCAGTTAGAAAACACTACTGCTTTACAGCTATGTTCCATGCTCTCTAAGTGCACATATATAAATATCCACACCTGACAGGACAGGCAGTAGAAGAAGTCAGATCAGCCACAGAGCTCTCCTTTGGAGTTATGTTATGTTATGTTATGTTATGTTATGTTATAGGAATTTATAGAGCGCGACTGTTACCCGTAGGTGTCCTTGCGCTATAATAGGAAGTTCCACCTTAAAGTGAGTTGGGTATGAATAGGACTATTAGAGCGCGAATAGCCATGTTTTAAGTGCCTTCCTAAAACTCAGGTGATTTGTAGTGTCTCTAAGGTATCGTGGGAGAGTGTTCCATGCCTTGGTTGCTCCAACTAAAAAGCTTCGTCCTCCCCAATTGGCTTTTTTTACCAAAGGGACTGAAACCAATTCTGCCTCGGAAGATCGTAACAATCTTCTGGGTGTATACCATCGAATGTGCTTTGTCAAGTAGGTGGGACCCTTACCTTGAAGGGACCTGTGCACCACACACATAGCTTTAAACAGAATTCGTTTTTTCACTGGGAGCCAGTGAAGTTTTTTGATTTCAGACGAGATTGCGGCATATTTTGGAATCCCTGTGATAAGTCGAGCGGCTGCATTTTGCAATAGTTGGAGTTTTTTTAGTAGCCCTTCCCGAATATTTAAATATAGGCTATTGCAATGGTCCAATTTTGATAGGGCCAGGGATGAGAGCACTATTCTTTGACTCTCTTTGGGTAGCAGGGGCAGGATCTTTTTGCATGACCTCAAAGTGTATGAGGTAGCAGAAACTACTGCATTGACTTGATCTTTGTAGGACAACTGGTTATCGAATTGAATTGAAATAAGCTTTATTTCTATAAAACATATCTTAAAAGCACATACAAACAAACATGTGGGATCAAAAAGGCGAGCCGTGAGACTATAGCATTGTCATGTTTCCACAGCGAGCAAGATAAAAATACATATATACAATATAAATAAGACAATATTAAAAAAGAGATTAGGTAGCAATAATAAAACAAAGAGACTGCTTATGTGTGAGCTACAAGAGTTTTGCATCTTATGAACCAAGTCCACCTCAAAATTTTCGATACGGCGCACACATACAAGGATCGTGTATCTGATTTTAGGATGCGCAGAGCTATGAGATGGTCTCGCGTACCCAAATCTCTGCACAAAGGTTTAAGCCAATAAGACCTTGGAGTTTTATATTTGGGACATGCAAACAAAACATGTGCAATTGACTCAACATGGGTCTCACAAAAAGGGCAAAATGGTGAAGTCTGGGAAGGTGGCTTCCAGCGCGCGGTCAACTCTCGCACCGGGAGAGTGCCAACTCTGAATTTAAAATAGAGGGCTCGATCAAAGGGCTTCTGGATAATGTCGAAATAGGGCTCATAGCGCACTTCGTCTTTAATCCTTAGGAACTCAATGGTGCATCTGCCACCATGGGAACTAGAGTTCCTTTTTGCGATGACCCAATTCCAATAAAGTTTCTTCAATATGGCTTTCGGAGGCGACGTTCTATTCTCCCAGGCGTCTTTAAGGCCAAGATCACAAAGCAGGGTCTTTACATCTTTCAGCCATTTAACTTTGTACCAGCAGGATGTAGACAATATTTCAGATAATCCCTTCGCATACTTGGCTAGCTCAGGGGTTCGCCAGAGCCGGGCCCATAGGAGCAAGGGGCGTACTTTTGCCAAATCTTTCAACGCATGACATCCCAGATCCATTAGTAAAGGTATTACTGGAGTGCTCTGGGGGAGTGCCATCAGTTCCTTATAGAAACTGGAATCGGATTTGGTAAGCTCGTCCATGTTATTCAGGCCCCAGAGTTCAGCGCCATAAAGTGCCGAGCTCACACCTTTCGCTTTATATATCTCAAGGGCTGGGGCTATTGGTCTGGACGCAGAGGAACGATGTTCCCTAAGGAGGGCACCAGAGACCCTCTTATGGTTTAAAAGCATCTTTTGTATGTGGGGTGTCCAACGCATAGTATCTGAAATGCGGATGCCCAAGTAATCAAATTCTTTAACCCTTTCGAGGATAGCCGCATTTAGAGCTGGGGGCCGCCCTAATTTTTTGGGAGGATTCAATATTAAATATTTTGTTTTAGCGGAATTTATTGAGAGACCTCTGCTATTACAAAAGACTTGGAAACTATCTAAAAGGGTTTGGAGACCCATAGGTGTTTTAGACAGCAAGAGAGTATTGTCAGCGAACAGGAGAGTTGGAATACGTTCACCCGCTAGGGATGGTGCATCGGAAGGAGCTTTCATCAAATGATCCACTACACCGTTCACATAAAGTGAAAAAAGCATAGGGGCAAGGACACATCCCTGGCGGACACCCCTGTTCACTGGAATTCTCTCTGTTTTTTGGCCCTGCGAGCCCCATCGTACTTGGGCGTAATTACCCTCATGGAGTTTTACTAGTAGAGCCAGTAAGTAGGGGGGAATATTCATGTTAGCCAAAACGCCCCACAGAGTGTCACGAGGCACAAGATCAAATGCTGTTTTGAGGTCTATAAAAGCGAGATAAAGGCTGCCCTTACCAAGAAGGACAACCTTCCAGTATATAAGGAGCAATCTAAAGACCTGTTCTATGGTGCCTGTCCCGACCCTAAAGCCTGCCTGGTAGTCTGATAGGATGTTGTTTTCATTCGCCCAGGATAAGATTCTCTCCAAGATTACCTTCCCAACCACCTTCTGGGATGAATCGATCAGACTAATTGGGCAGTAGTTGTCTGGGTCCTCTCTGCCGCCCTTCTTAAAGATCGGGACAACCTCGGCCCCCTTCCAAGATTCAGGGACCGAGGCACCGTTAGTTATGGCATTAATTAGAGTAGAAAGAAGCTTCCCCCAGCTAGATGGATCTAGTTTGAGGACATCACCTGGGATACCGTCCGGACCAGCTGCCTTCTGAGGGACAATAGATTTAATAGCATAGAGAACTTCCCGTTCGGAGAAAGGCTCAGCGCTCGATACGTCCGTGGAAGAGAAAGCCGTTTTGGGAGAGAACCCCCTCGCTACCTCTGCCCCAGAGGAGTAAAGTTTGGAAAAATGTTCATACCAGACCTCACTAGTGATGTTACATGTCAAAAGATCGTGGGCTGGCCTATTCTTAGTTCTAATTATACTCCAAAAAGAGCCTGAATCACGTTTTAGGGAGGCCTCCCTTAATGCCTGCCAATACTGTTCCTCCCAAGCCTTTTTGGCATTAGTTACACAGAGTCTATACTCCTTCCTAGCCTTCTGGATCTTTGGAGTAATCCTGCTTTTAAGGGCCATAATTAGAGCAGATTTCGTCCGCCTGCAATTCTGCGTATAACTGGTTATCAATAATGATACCTACGTTTTTTACTTTCCTATTGGGCGACGGAAGTGGTCCCAATGAATCTGGCCACCATTCTGGGGTCCAGAGATTTAAATCATTGCCGAAAAGGACCACCTCAGTTTTGTTGGAATTGAACTTGAGGCAATTTTGAGTCATCCAATTGCCAACCGCCGTCATACAGTCCTTAAACCCAGATATAGTATTCTGGTGTTCCTCAGGGAGCAGAGACACCACGATCTGGGTATCGTCTGCATAAGAGGTAAGGTAGAACCCAAAGGATTCTACCAAAGGGGCCAATTGTTTTACATAAATATTAAAAAGTGTTGGACTAATGGATGAACCCTGAGGAACACCACAGGGAAAGGAGAAGGGTTTGGCGGAAAAATCTCCCAATGTAACAGTTTGTACTCTATCATCCAGAAAAGACTTGATAAGATTCCAAGCTGTTCCTTTGACTCCAATTTCATATAGTCGGTCCATCAAGAGCACATGATGGACCGTGTCGAAGGCCGCTGATAAATCCAACATGATCAGAGCCGCTTTTCCTCCTTGGTCCAATATTGCTCTGATCTCCTCAGTAGATTTAAGGAGCGCCGATTCGGTGCTGTGTCCTGTGTCATATTGTGTGGGATCCAGCACGTGGCCTTCTTCCAAAAAACTACTGAGTTGAGTATTCATTATTTTTTCCGCAATTTTTGCAGGTAGAGGGAGCCTAGATATGGGCCTAAAATTGTTGGGATCATTAGTGTCCAATTGTGTTTTTTTTAAGAGTGGAAGGATCGATGCTGATTTCCAATCTTTGGGGAAATAGCCTTTTTCAAACATGGAATTAATCATGGATGTTAAAATTTACGTGACTGGTTCCTGAGCTAGTTTCAGTACTGAAATGGGGCAGGGGTCCAGAGGTGACCCTGATCTGATTTTATCCAACAGTTTTCCAACTTCAAAGACTGTAATAGGTGTAAAATTAGGTAGCTGACCCAAAGCATTATTTAAACATTTCTGATCTGTCGGCCTAGATGGGGGGTATTTTAGCGGAATGTGGAGAAGATGGCATCAACCTTATCAAAAAGGTGATTGGCTATCTTGTCACAGAGATCAGTTTTTATAGGAGGGGGAACTGGGTGAGCCAGCGTGATAACTGTTTTAAACAATTCTTTGGAGGAGTTTTTTGCGTTGTTGATTTTAAGAGCAAAATACTCTTGTTTAGTTTTAAAAAGAAGTTGCTTATATTCATTCAGACAGTCTTTATGTGATTTTTTATCTTTTTCATCATAGTTCCTTCGCCAGGTTCTTTCGAAAAGTTTACAACAGAGTTTTTTTCTCTGAGTTCGGGAGAATACCAGGGAGACGTTGGTCGCTTTCTGGTGTTACAAAGTATTTTTTTAGGGGCCAATTTATTACTAGCTGCTTCTAGCCAATTGGAATAGCACAGAGCGGCGTCATCTAGATCAATCGGGAGAGTGGGAAAGGTATCAACTAGCAGATTGTTTAAGTCATTTGCCTTCACCTTTTTCCAGGATCGGCTGACCAGATGTTTAGTCATGCCTTTTTTGAGATTCGGTGAGGGAGAAATAACCGTGAATATCACTGCCTTATGATCCGACCAGGTTATTGGGTAAGTGTCAATAAAGGTAACCTGTTCGTTATTAGAAAATATTCCATCCAGGGTATGGCCCGCATTGTGTGTGGCACCAGAGACTAATTGCTTCAGGTCAATTGTATTCATGAGATCTACTAACTTTCTAGTATCTCCCTCTGCTTCTAAATGAAAGTTAAAATCCCCTAGTATCGTATATGATGATATGGAGTGCTTGTATTGCTCTGAGTGGACTGTGATGCATTCATTCAGTGTAATATTGGTGTGTAGAAACTATTTCTGCCAATGCTGCGTTACCCCCTTTTTCACAGCATTTACTCCGTTGTCTATTACAGGCAATGCAGGAGCTTTTCTCATTATAAACCTTTTTCTGCTTCCAGGATTGTGGTCTGAAGTGAAGCTCAAAGGCCATGTTGCATCTTGCACTCATCCCACTGTAGCCATGACCCTTATATCACTCACGGAATGATCCCTATCCCCTTCCTTTGTTCTTTGTCACATCTGCCCCATCATGCTCATCACCTGTACCCCATCTCCTGCAGTTTTTTCCACATGGTTTCCCCTGAACCAGCACCTATATCCACTGACTGCCTTAGCCTGGTGGCCACCCCTCCTGCAGAAGAAGCCTCCAAAACCTGGAGAGAAGATTGGCCTAGTTAAAAAGGAGCCCCCATTGCCCACCCTCCCTTCGGGTAAAAGATTTCCCAATGCTGCTGTTTAAAAAGTCCAAATTTGTGTCCTGAGCAAAAGAAGATGCAGAGCTGAAGTGGACCTTTGTGCTCTAGCCATGCACTTGAACCTCAGCAGTGGCCTAAGTAGTTGCATTAGTTATTTCACCTATCAGAATGTCATGAAATTATGTATACAAAGGAAAGCATAGAGTTACTATTCTTCACTCCACATCTACTTACCTCGACAATGTAGTGATAGTCAGGATAGTGTATGCGATATCTTTTTCACGCAATACATCACATGCAATATAGTGACAGTAACACTGTCATCAAGTGATCCACCTACACACTCATCTGTTCGTTTACCCATCCCATGCTAGTCCATCTATTCATCTAACCTTCAATCTCTCGTCCATCCACCCACTCACTCATCCACCTACTCACTCAACCACACACCTAACCAGACTGACAGAATGTCAATGAGACGGTTTATCTAGAGATACAATCATATACATAAGAGGGGTAACCGTAATAATGTGTGAATGTTGTTACTTCCCCAAGCAAATGGGCTGGATGCAAGTAGGTAAATTATTGCTCGCACCACATTTGCTGGGGTCTGTGTCCTATATGTATATATTTTATGGGGTCCTCACCCACAGGCGCCACCTGTGGCTTGCTTCATTATCTGACCAGCACTCATGCACCTAGCGTGTATGAGTGGGTCCAGCGCATTTGTAAGCGGAGCTCTTATGCATGCAAGTGCAGGGAGTGGAAGTGAATTAAAAATACCTCCAGATTCCTCTATTGAGAGTTATTGTATTCTATACGGTCTAGGGCAAGATTAAAAACAGTCATATGTCACTCGGATATTATATTCCATGACATTGATAAAGTCAACAGGTTTCAGCCGTTTCTCTACCCTCAAAGGGTCAATTGGTTTTCTTCAGGACCTTATATAACCCTGCATTTATCAGTTAAATAGTCAATATTTAGTGCAAAATAATTAGTCAGCATGCACGCAAAATACCGACCATACACATAGAACTTTCTCCTTGTCTGGTCTTTTTTTGTCAGTCAGGATTCCTGCCTGTTTTTAAAATCCTAAATTTGTCTACAATTCCCTCAAAGACCAAGGAATTGGCCATATGGCAGGTTCTGTCTCAGAATAATATATTGTGAATAAATAAAGAGATGGTCATGACCAGGTGTCCATTCATTGAAAGCAACACCATAGCTCATTTCTCTACAAAATAAGACATGACAGTAAGAATATAAGCTACGATCCTTGCAATGTCGCTCCCATAATGTACCCTGCGATCACTTTTACATTATGTGCACATGGCCGTGATCATAGTATAAAATGAAGCAATGACCATAACACGCTAGAATAAAACCACTTGTAATGGTGACAAAAAAAATATGGCGTCGGATCAAGCATATTACTCAATTTCCCATTATCCTCCACCCAGGTTGCAAAGGCTCTGATGTCATCAGTAGTGAAAGGGGCCACACAGAGACGCACTGATAAAAATATCAACCAAATACCAGCCAAAATGTTATTTTATGTTCACCTGTATCCTAGATAAACATAAATTTACTGTGGTGATGTGGAAATGTGTGTCCTGGGACCAGGCAAAGTACTCAGTTTCCCAGCACCCTCCGCCCGGGTCGCAAAATTTGCACGTCATCATCAGTGAATGAGGCCACACAGAGGAACGCTGATAGAAGTAGATACACATATTACGGCGAACATATAACAACCAATAAGAGTTCCTCATCTGGTCACATGACGGACCATCACATGATCAGACTGGAAACGTTTATCTTCACGGCAATGGCCGCAAGTCTGTAATATGCAGGGACACAGGTAAACACAACGAGTGTGTGTGGATACGCTCCCTTGATGAAGTGAGTACGCCGTACGGTATCTGTCCTTTTAGCGGCTCACAGACCTTATCACTTAACGTTATTCAGAAGCTTGATAAACATATTCCCATACCGCTTTCTCTTTTCAGTGTCTGACTACAGGGACGGTCCTCCCCTGCAGTACCCCATGGTGTTTGTTAACTAAACAAGCCATTTAGGTAGCTGTACTTGATATGGGATTTAGATCATGCTCAACACTACATGCGCATGGACTGAGTGAATATAGATAGTCCCACTGTAAAAGATAATACATTCTCAGGAGGGGGGGGGTTCTCCAACACGCGTGTAGCATGATTTTCCGTGCACTTCTAAGAGATATTGGACTCCAAAATGATGCAGAATGAAGAAAATAACATCTAATTTCTCTTTTTCCCAAAAAAAGACAATACCAGGAAAAAGTCCTATTTATATGGTCAGTATTTTGTGTGCATGCTTACTAAATATTTTGCCCTAAATATTGGCTATTTAACCAATAAATGCAGGGTTATAACAGGTCCTGAAGAAAGCCAATTGACCCTACGTGGGCAGAGAAACGACTGAAACATGTCGACTTTATAGATGTCATGGAACATAATATCCATGTGACATCTGACTGTTTTTAATCTTGCCCCAGAACCTCTATAGTAAAATAACACTCAATAGAGGATCTAGAAGTATTTTTTAGTCACTTCCACTCCCTACACTTGCACTTATAGGAGCTCTGCTTACAAATATGCTGAGCCCACTCATACACACTAGGTGCATGAGTGTGGGTCTGATGATGAAGTAAGCCACAAGTGGCACCAGTGGGTGAGGACCTCATAAAAAATATATATATATGTATATAATACATGGATTTGTCAGCAGACAGAACCACGCACAACCGAAGATAGGACACAGACCCCAGCAAATGTGGTGCGAGCACTAATTTACCTGGGTGCATCCAGCCCACTGGCTTGGGGAAGAAAAAACATTCACGCATTATTTAGGGTTACCCTTTTCATGTGTATGATTGCAATGTTTTTGGGAAACTGAGGGCCTACCCTTAAATGTTCTCACTCCTTCCAAAGTTAAATATCTAGAGATGTACAGAAGGGAAAGGAAGGAAATTGGTGATGTTCAACAGAACTGCTGGTTCAGTTATGTCAACGCTGGGGTGTCTTCAGGTCAAATAGATGATTTAGATATCAAGCTCTGTAATTCAAGACTACATAAACAATTAAAGGGGATGCTAGACAAGGTACTAGTTGAGATTATGTTGCAAAGCACATGCTGGAAACTTAATTCACACTCACTGTCCCTGTCCATTTCCCAGCATTAATCAAAATCTTAAGAAAAGCGATCACTTTGTTGATGAGGGGAAATCAGAGATTTTCCTTTATTGCCACAGACATTTCCTTCTGTAAATTAGATTCTTCCTGCACTTGACCAGAATCGGCCTATAGTGATGTGTTGAAAAATGTTCTTTTTTGATATGAGACATTGCAGGCAAGGCCAACCAGTCTGGTCTTCCCTGAGAAATGGTGTTTAAATCCTTCTTCCACATCTTCCACATCCATCATGTGGCCAGTTCTCCAGATTCACTTGTCCTAGTGTGACTATGGAGGTGGCGACCCGTACACCTAGCCATGGAGCCTATAGTTTAATATGACTGGGATATTCACAGAATTAGTGGATGGACCAGTAGGGAATAATCACCTATTTGCACGGTTTGAATGTACACCATTGCCCGATAGACATTTACCCTAAAGAAGACCCTAGAGCTGTTTAGGCTTGTATAGAGGTTAAAACATGTTTGTAATGGATATTCCTTAGGTCAAGCGATTCATTGTATTTCGCTAGATGACCACACTCTGTCACTTTATTAAGTATTTTTTTAAACATACGAGAGGTACTCACCAAATAAAATAATAGTTTGAGTAAACCTCAAGGCATATTTGATATTTACCCTACACATAAAAAAAACGGACTGCCTGTACTGTCCTAAACATAGATTTATGAGAACTCCCAGGGATACATTAACTTCCCTTGGTCGAATCTGCCGGGTTGGAACTGCTCTTAACCCTGTGTGAGAGGTCGTCAATGATGAAGCATGCCTCAATAAGTTGAGGGTGAGATGACCACTCAAAAATCTTTGATGACCCACAACCAGGAGAGGTCCGATAAACCTAATTGGACCCAATTGGGCTCAAAGACCCTCAAGTCTCTTATTTGTGTTGTATAGCTTTTGGAGGATATACTTGAGATGGAACCTCCCTTACTCTCTTTATAGGGATTTAGTATCACCAAATGGTTCACAGCTTATGAGAGAGCTTGTGAAATGAGGAAGTCAGAATGGGGGGCACTCCTTTGGGAAGTGTTCACTGGCAACTGAAGGGACAAACTCCCGATCCTTACAGAGACAGATGCTGGGTCTTATGACCTCATAAGGAGCAATCTGGTTGAGTGCTTTGAGCTCATAACTGAGGAATGTAGGATTAGATTCAAGGGGCTCACAAAATCCAAAACCAATCCTGGATTGATTTCGTAGATTATTCAGCTAAGCCACTAGATGGATGGTTAACTGGAAATAACAAGCATGAATTCAAGGGATTTTAGAATCTTTTTCTGAAAGGACATATTTTGAGTATTGCACTAATAATAAATTACATCAACATCTGGTAGACCTAGGTTTAATTTCTCCCAGAGAATTGGGAAAGATGGCAGGCCACTGGGTCAAGACTAGGTTAACAAAAACAGCTACTGGGGGTGACCAAAAGAAACGGGTTACCAAACCTCCCATGGGGAAAGGGGGTGAGAACCCCAAAGACAAAGAGCCAGAGTCTTCTAAAGGGCCCCAACAACCTGCTCAGGTGGGTGGACCTCAAACCTTTTCCCAGATCAACAGTAGGTACAAGGGAAAGAACTTTGATCCCTTAAAGTCCTGGTGTCACAACTGTAAGAAGTTGGGACACTTAACTGGAGATGCTACTTGTCCTAAAAAGAATTCCCCTAGTCCTCCTACAGCTACTCCTGGTGTAGTCAGTCTCCAGATGGGATCAAACGTGTGTCCAGAGCAAATCAGGGTTCACACTGAAGCAGTTCTAGTCACTGAGGGTGAAGTTGAATTTGCCACATTAGCTGTGTGGTACAAAAGGGGGTGGTGATGGACGGAGCATCAGAACCAATCAAACACTCACACCCAGTCAACAGATCTGGGTTTGATCCATCACCGTTCTTTAGCCCACTCTGCCTCCCCAGTTCAGACATGGCCATATGCAAATCAGTCTGACCCTGTGCCTCATGGGTACCGTCCAGCCCGAACTGCCAAGCCATGCCTTCCCTGGACCGGAAACAAGCTTCCTAGGACCGGTTCCTGGCATTTCAGCCGTCTTCGGCCAGGCTTGCTTGAAACCAGTGGCAAAGTGAGCAAGGGACTCACGTCTGAGCATACCCTGCCAACTTATGGCGAACAAAGCGGTACAGGGAAGGCATGGCTTGGCACTTGATGGATCAAACCCAGATCTGTTGACTGGGTGTGAGTGTTTGATTGGTTCTGATGCTCCGTCCATCACCACCCCCTTTTGTACCATGTATGTGTCGTATGACCGGCTCCCATTGACTTCCATGGGAGTCCGACCGAACCGAGTCCAGCAGCATACGGCCGCATCGTACTCGCTCGGTCGGACTGCAGGACTCCGGCTCGGTCGTAAAACACTCCGGATCCCAGACGATGCCTACCCCCAATGGAACATCTCCACTTCCAGATCCAGACCAACCCCAAAACAACGCTCCATGGAAACCTCATCCACAGACCGCCTGGCCCCATGCTCCTTTCACCAACAGCATCACCGACCTTATCGCATCCCAGGCCCTTGCCTCCACAGACTCCATACTACTAGGAGAGTTAAACTTCCACCTGGACAACCTCAATGACCCCAACACCACCGCCCTCCTAGAAAACCTCACCAACATAGGACTGAAGCAACTTGTCTCCACCCTCACTCGCACAGCAGTACACACTCTCAATCCTGTCTTCTCATGAGGAAACAGTATTTTCTTTAGCCACGTCAGGGAACTGCTCTGGACTGACCACTACCGCATCCATTTCTACTTCAGAAAACCCATCTCACACAAGCACACACGCGCCTCCCACGCAGAAGCTGGAACAAAGTCGCTGAAGAACACCTCACCTCCGCCCTCACCAGCACTCTACCCCAACAATGCCAGATGCCAACACCATGGCAAACAATCTACATGATGGATCACCAACTGTTCCAACACACTCACTCCGCTCCAGAAGGCTACAGGACGACACAAAAAGAAAGCAAGCTGGTTCACCATGGCACTCCAAGAATCCAAACGCTCCTGCCGATGACTAGAAAAGGCATGGAAGAACAGCAAAATCCCTAAAGCACGCACAGCCTACAAAACAGCCACTGCAGTACACCACCAACTCATCAAAGCCAATAAAGTCAACCTCCTCCTGAAGTAAGTCTCCGCAGACCCGACGGGCCTCAAGAACTTTAAGCCCATCTCGCTGCTTCCATTCTCAGCTAAGGTCATTAAAAAGGCCGTCAACACCCAACTAGCAAAATTCATCAAATCAACAACATCCTAGACTTCCCCCAATCCAGATTCCGCAGCAACCACAGCACCGAGACCGCCCTCCTCGCCATCGCGTACAACATCTGTGCCCTCCAGAGTCAAATGGCAGCCCTCATCCACCTGGACTTATCGGCAGCCTTCAACACCATCTCCTACCACTCACTAGCCACCAGACTCCACGACACCGGCATCCAGGGAAAGGTCCTAGATTAGACATGCTCATTCCTCACAGGCAGAACACAGAGGGTCAGACAACCGCCCTGCCTCTTAGAACTGACTGAGACCAGAGAGAACAACAGGAATCCTCCCTCCGCCCACCCTCTTCAAAATCTACATGGCCCCCTCACAACCATCATCAAAACCATGGGCTCAACATCGTCTCCTACGCAGATGACACCCAGCTCATCCTCTCCCTCACCAAGGTACCCAACATCACCAGGCACAACTTCCAAGAAGGGATGAAAGCAGTTGCCACCTGGATGAAGGACAGCTGCCAGAAACTCAAGTCTGAGAAAACAGAAGTCCTCATCGTCAGCTCCACCCCCTCAGCTTGGGACGGCACCTGGTGGCCCCCGCCCTCCAAAACTCACCCACCCCAACACACCATGCATGTAACCTCGGCATCATATTGGACTCATCGCTCACCATGAACCACCAGTTCAACGCCGTATCCTCGGCTTGATTCAACACCCTCGGCATACTCTGTAAAACATTCAGATGGATCCCCTCCGAATCCAGAAAAACCGTCACACATGCCCTCATCACCAGCAGACTGGACTATGGCAACACCCTCTATGCCAAAATCAACAAAAAACTACTTTGCGAGCTCCAGACCATCCAGAACACCGCAGCCGGACAAATCCTTGACATCCCCTGACACAACCACATCACCCAACCCTCTGCGATCTCCACTGGCTCCCCGTCAAAAGAAGTATAACTTTCAAGCTGCTCACGCACGCATACTAGGCCCTCCTGAACATCGGACCACAATACCTCAACCACCGTCTTTCCTTCCATGCCCCCAAGAGAAACCTCTGTTCAGCCAACCTCTCCATGGCCAAAGTCCCACGCATCTAAAGGAACAGATCAGATGGAAGGTCTTTCTCCAACCTCGCAGCCAAGGCATGGAATGACATCCCCCTCCACCTTCGGCAAATCCCCACACCGCTTCAGTTCAGGAAAGACCTCAAGCCCTGGATCTTCAGATGACCCCAATGAAGCTGCACATCCCCCCATAGCGCCTTCAGACCCTAAAGTATGAGTAGTGTGCTTTACAAACCCCTGATTGATTGATTGATTGATTTATTGATTGATTGATAAAGATGGTGTGAAAGGCTGTATCAAATACTACGGAGTGGTCCAGGAACATGAGGACTGCTGTGTATCCTCTGTGAAAATGATGGTGAAGTTGTCCGTAGTAGCGATGAGTTCTGTTTCTAAAATATTGTTAGGCCTGAAGCCCGACTGTGTGTGATCAAGAAGAAGCTGGTGGTTGCTGAGGTGGTCAGTGAGGTGTTGGTTGATTAGTTTCTCTAAGACCTCTGCCATGTATGGCAGGAGAGAGATGGGTATGTAGTTGAAAAGTGTGACTGGGTCCATGGATGGTGTCTTGTGCGGGGGACGTGATGATAACATGTTTTCAATAATGTAGCTGAGTGAATGGAGGCATTGAAGATGGGTGTTAGTGCTTTGCTGATCAGCATGAGTCCTTTGGTGAAGGCATGGTGAGCGCCAAGGTCAGATGGGGCCCGAGTGGATGATCTACATGGTAGCTGCGGTTTCAGCAGTGGTGATGGTGGGCCATGTGGTCATGATGGGAAGCTGAGTTGCGACAGTGACTGATGGGGTCTGGTTGAGGGTGAAAGTTTGTGTATATAAAGGTTATTTTGTCACAGAAGAATTCCGAGAATTTGTTGTAAAGGTCTTGTAAGGGGGAGATGTTGCTGGAGGCAGCAGGTGGCTCAGTAAAATCATGATGATGGAAAAGATTTCTTTGCTGCTGTTAACGCTGGCATTTATATGATCTGCAGAGCTGTGTTATTAGTGTTCCATATCTGCAGGTGCTGATTGGAAGATGTCTTTTTGTTTGGTGTCTTGAGTTGTTTACTATTTGTGCTCCAGTTGCTTAGAGTGGTGTTTTGTCAAACCGAGTTTCTCTGTGTACCAGTTGGACTGAGGTTGGGCTCTTGCCATTGGGTTGCTCTTGAGGGGAGCCACGGTGTTGGCGCATGATGTGACCCAGCTGTTGAGGTTCTTGATGGCTTTTTTCATGCTGCTGATGTGCTTGGACTGATGCTCAGAGAGTGCAGAAGTCCATTTTTCTTCTGTGATGCTTATCCAGCTGCGGCGGGCGGTTCTGGTGGAAGTTGGTGTATGGTGGTGAGGCATGCGTATGCTGAAATTGACGAGGGTGTGGTTTATCTAAGTCATAGTTGGTGGCTTGTTTACAATGGGTGTCTGGTGGTGTGGGTGGGTTTGGTAACAGCTGGGTAAGGACATGGTTTACAAGGTTTTGTTGAAAGACCGTAGAGTTTAGGTCGGTGTGGTCTTCTAGGTGAAACTGAAGATCTCTGATGGGAATGAAGATGCTGGCATTGATGATGAGGGCTGCTACGAATTTCTGATGTCGCTCGAGAAACTGGTGCAGAGTCCTAGTAGTCTGTATACAAGGTTTCCACCCAGTGAAAAGTTGGCTGTGATGCATATTTTCATTGTGAGGTGTCCCATGTAGTTGATCAGGGTGTCCGTGCATGTGGTGCAGCTGATGGTATCTTTGAATATGATGGCAACTCCACCTCCAGGCTTGTGCTGACAGTTTTGTCTGGGGATCTTGTAGCACGGGTGCAGAGGTATGGTTAAGCTATGTTTCCGTAAAGAAGAGCAGGTCCTGAGCGCAGTAGCACAGTAGATTCCATTTCTTCATGGCATTTTTCTTAGGTAAGTGGGAGTTGAGGAGCATGCATGCGAATGTGGCATGTTATGTGGGTGGTGTTTGTTCTGAATGAGTGGGTGGCTGATTTGGGCGAGTGTGAGCAAGAGGGGTGCTGGGCATTGTTGGTGCTGGAACAGTGGGCGCACTATGTGGGACAGTGCAAGTTGACTTTCAGGAGGAGCATTTGAACGCTGCTTTCATGTTGAGTGATGCAGTCTGTGGCAGCAGTGTGCCAAACGGTGGCCAGGGTTGACAGCATGGAGAAGCAGGGTAGCGGTGGGTAGGTGGAGAACCAGGGTTCCTGCCAATGGGTGCAGTCCAGTTGTGTGTGGAAGCAAATGGACTTACGTTAGGCACACCTTCAGCTCACCACTGGCACTGCTGCAGTTCGCATCCACTGCTTGTCCCCGCTGCACCCACCTTTAAGTACGTCCTGAGAGGAGGGAGGAGAATAGGGTGCCATGGGTGGGAGATGTTACTGTGCAGATGGGTGATGGGAAATATGTGAACCTTTTATTGTTTATACGTGTTAGAAATAGGATTTCTGGTTGGCTAGGGCATGCGCCTAAGCCAGGCAGAAACCACCACTCTAGTCAGGGCAAGGGAGTTACACACTGAAGATAACCCCTGCTCACCCCCTTGGTAGCTTGGCACAAGCAGTCAGGCTTATCCCAGAAGCAATGTGTAAAGCGTTTGCGCAACACACCCACACACTAGGCACACACTAGGCACACCACAAAAGGACCTCCACACAAGGTTATATCAAAAATAGCCTTTGTATTATCCATAAAACACATTGAAGCGTAATCACATATATACACTGTGCCACCTGGCACTAGGTATGACTTTACAGGGGATTATATACATGACATGGCCAATCCGGCCACTATTAGAACCATTAGAATGCACAGTTAGAAAAACATCCAGTATTTGCTGGCAATAGTACACTCAGCATAAACACATTAGGCAAACATCCTAATAATCATTGGTGCACCACAGTAACACCTGCCACGGAGTACATCTAATGAGGCATGAACATCAGGACAGTACTTGGCATTACACTTAGCATAACATAAGTAGCAGTAGTCTAGTACATCAGGCCCACCTTAGACCTACCCCTCAGCAGCAACAGGGACCTATAGTACCTCTGCCACAGGGGTACTGTCCCCCCAGCCAATGTTTTCCAGCGGGGGCACTGTCCTGGGCTCGCCCCACAATGCCAACAAAAAGGAGGATTAGGGGGTCGCCACTCACCCCCATCTCCTTCCCTGGAAACTGACCCCGGTGCTGCACTGAAATCTGCAGCTGCCCGCGATCATGCGGCGCAGATGCAATTATGTCGGGAATGGGGGGGAAGAGACAGTGCCACCTAGGCACCCAAGAGAAACTCTCTAATGTCCCCTCTTGCCAGAGACCCACAGTGCAGTACAAACAGTGTTTCTCGCAGGCCCCACTCACCGGCTTTCGCTGATGCCGTTTTCCCGGGGGCCAAGGAGGGCCTTGTGCCGGCACGCCGGCCCTTCTGATCCCAGCAGAGATCATTCCCCTCTCCACATGTGCCTCCGTCGTACAGGCAGTGGTCCACCCACAACCAGGAGCAGCTTCTGCATGGCTTCCTCTGACAGGGGAGGCCTTGCCTGACTTCCGGAGGTTCCGTGTCCTGCTTCACGACGGGTACTTCTTTACAATGCAGGCTCCTCCGGGCTTTGGGACTTGGAAGGAACTCCTCTGGACGCGGCGAAGTGGGGTAGGCTCCCACATGAAGGTAGGCTTCTGTGGCGTCTCTCCTACTCTGGCATCCAAACGGGGCACTTCACTCCTCCAATAACCAAGCTCAGCCTGACTTCTGCTTTGTCTCCGGGTCCCATCCTGGCTGCTTAGCAACTTGGGGGATCTGGGCCAGAGTTGGAGGCAGGAGAAATTGCGGGGAAGAGCGCTTCAAATTTCCTGCTCTCTCCTCCGGCTGCCCCGAGCAACAGGGACCGGGCAGCAAAACATGCACTGCATGCACCACCCCAGCGCTCACCACATGCTTTCTGGAATTTCCACCGCTTTTGAGAGGACTGCCCCAAAGCAAGGGGGAGGAACCTCCATTAACTCCAGTGCTCTTGTAGCGCTAAATCTGCTGGGTCCTGCAGAATAGGATCCCCCAAGCCCTGAAGGGGTATGGCTCAAGCGCTCACCACGAGCTGAACCCCAAGTCATAAGGAGCAGAGCTGGGCCCAGGTAGGCCAGCTTACAGCACCCTCCAGTAGAGGGGGGAGTCCTTTGTGACGGTTCCTACTGACACCCAGCAGTCGTTAAGCAACCCAGCTCCAAGCAGGTAAGCACCACTTCATGGGGTCACAGCCCCAGTACTTATACCATGTCAGTCTTTGTTCTCGTCCTGGCAGAGGGCTCTGTGCCCAGTCCAAACCAGTTCTGGGGGGCACTTAGGGACATTTTTTCAATGCACCAAACACCCTCATTGTTAGTGTAGGCTCTGGCCCCAGACATGCCACAGGGGTCGGAGCCAGCATTGTGGAAGGCAGGCACAGTCCTGTTCAGACCCAGGTGCTACTCCTCCCACTACTCCAAATGCAGATGGGATTATTTATCCTAGCGCTGACTCATCCAGCCCCTCTGGAGCCACTGCACCTCCCCAGCCCCTGTCAGTCCATAGCCACACATGCAATACACATCGGGCAGGCACCAAAACACATAGCACACAGAAATGCCCATTTCTAAAAGTGGCATTTCTAAAATAGTGACAATAAATCTGTGCACACCATTAAGCAGCATTTATTACCACTATTCCAAACATACCAAACTTGATCATGCTACTCCGCTCAGATCAGGAATTACCACTGAAACACTTATCAGGGAATCCCCAATGCATTCCTAGGAGAGGGCAGCCTCACAAGTGGGAAACCAAAATGTCTGTTTGTCACTACCAGGACATGCCACACAGTTAAGGCACATGTCCTACCTTTTACCTACAGAGCACCCTGTCCATAGGGCTAGCTAGGGCCTTGCTTAGGGGTGACTGACATGTAGTAAAAGGGAAGTCACAGAAGTGGCACCCACTTTATGTGCCATGTCACATCTGCAATAAACTGCGCTCGCAGGCCCTGCAATGGCAGAGGCCTGAGACAGGTTTGAAAGGCTACTTTTTTGTATTTAAACAAGTTTTATATAGCGCTAGCTTGATCCGTAGGTATCAGAGCGCTTTACATATACACTGTGAAAAACAGAAGGAAATTGCATTACATAGTAGGAAGGCAGTAAGGAAGCAAAACAGAAATGAAACAAAATACAACGTGAAAATAGGTAAACAGTGCAGGGGAGGGAGAGAAAACAAACAAAGGTGGCTAACACAGTCCGGTCACCAACTATCCTTGGATGTCAAGAGAGAGAGGAGTCAAATCGGATATTGAAGTCTAGGTTAATACTTTGATGGGTGGCGCAATCAGCACTGCAAGCCCACCGGTAGCCTTGAATTTACTGGCCCTGGGTATCTGGGATACCGCTTTACAAGGGACTGATAGGTAAATTAATTGAGCCAAATAGGTGTAGACCAATCTTACCACATTTTACAATAGAGAGCACATGCACTTTACACTGGACAGAAGTGATAAAGTGCCCAGAGTCCTAAAACCACCAACACCAGGTCAGAAAAAATATCAGGAGGAAGGCAAGGAGTTCAGGGATGATCCTGCAAAAAGGGCCAAGTCTAACAATACGCAATGCAAAGTTTTTTTTAAAAGTCACTAAATTTGCCTTAGTGAAGTAGTGGAATAGTGCACACCCCTGATAATAAGGCACCTTGGCCTAGCTCAACATTATCATCTCAAGGCTTATCTGAAAGTTGCAGTTTGAAGCTCTTTCCTGAATACTTAGGGGCAAATTTACAAGCCCCTAATGCCAGATTTGTGCCGCCGTTGCGTCATTTTTGTGACGCAGCGGCGGCGCAAAGCCAGCGCCATGCTGTGGGCTATTTACAACGTGACGCATCTAGGGAGATGTGTTACGTTGTAAAGCCCTGCGCCACATGTGGGCGTTCCTGCACGGGGGGGGGCGTTCCGGCGCAGGAACGCCTCCGAAAAGTGGCTGAGTGAAATCTACAAGATTTCACTCAGTCACTTTTACGGCCATACTGCGTCAAAACCCTGCGCCTGCTTGAAGCAGACGTAAAGATTGACGCAGCATGTTAGGGACAGGGGCACCCCGAGCCTTGCTGGAGCTGCGTCGCTCTTGAGACGCAACTCCAGCAATGCGCCGCCTTTCCGTGTGCCATGGTGCGCCGCATTGTAAATGCGGCACATCAGTGGTGACGCACGGGTGGGCAGATGCGTTTCAACTCTTCTGGCGCATCCCTGCTGATTAGCAGAGATGCGCCAGAAGTAGGAAATGTGCCCCTTAGTAGTTTTTTGTCACTCATGGGCTAGCAAACGGCCTTATGCCACTTTGCATGTTCTCTGTCGTTTTTTTGGCCCTGTTTTTTATAAATGGTTCGGGGGAGGGGGTGTGGGAGGCTCCATCTCAATTTATCAAGATTCTGTTAGGGCGCCAGGTTCTGGAGTTAGATTCAGAACATTTCCCCGAAACCCTTGAAGATGGCACACAAAACCTTTTAAGGTCATTTTAAGTAAGAATTGCTACCGTGCAATGTAATTATTCAAAGAAATGAAAACATAGAAACAGCAACGTCATTTTCAAATCAACGTCTAGTGGTTTTGTAGAAAATAGTTATAGAGTGATTTGGCAGAATAGCAACTAGAGATTTCTCAAAGCAAATTTTCCTAGGTGAATGCACTCGGTGCTTGTGAGATAGCAATGCTTTTATCTCTGCTGAGTTTCCCCATGTGCTGCTGATTGTATATTTCGAGAAAGTCATTTCACACTAGAGAAGCACATGGATAATTAATCAATCACTTCGCACCAGCAAGCGCATGCTAATCTGTTGGCTTTCTGGGTGAGGGTATCTCATGAACTGCAAGTGACTGACCTCCCTGGGAGTTCTGGCCAGCAGTTTACCCAAGGATGCCTCTGGCCCTGCTCCAGAAACTCTATCTCACCCTTTTATGTATGGGAGGTTTTGGGAGGTCTGCAGTGTTTGGGATTAGAGCTGTAGTCAATATTTTGCTGCGCTTCCTATTTGCATTTCCACATTGAGGGTGGGCAGGACTAAGAATAAACACATTCAATTCAATCAACTTTATTCGCATTTGAGAAATGCATAAAAGTACAAATTTTAAAAAGTATCGCAATGCAAAATATACAAACAGATGTTAAGATCTGCACGTTGATTTTTTATTAAAATACCGCTGTGCCAAAGCCTATGTTAAGGAGCCAACATCGTACATTAGATGAGATGTTGAAATCCTTACAACAATTCATTATCAGTGGTTAAAATAATATCATAATATACACATTAATTATAATTTATGCAGCATACACTACGAACTGAATCGTATCTATGCATTTATCGCGGATGTGTTGCTAGTACACGACGTAATCGTACTCATTCTATCGACCTTGCAAAGATAAATGGCTTGGTGACGGCTTCTAGAAGTTAACGCTCTCCCCTGCAAGTCTGTGGACGTGCACAAGCACAGTGATGATGGTGAACACATTAACATGCAGATTGATAGGTCGCAGTGCCTATCATGTTGTGCTACGTTACGTTTTGTTATGTTATGTTATTGTTGCACTAGTGTAGCACACAATTGCCACTAGTGTGGCATCCCTCCACACAACCTGTCTGGAATGGGTAGAGGCAGACATCCATGATTGGTTGCACTATGAGTGGCTGTACTATGGCCTATGTTGGAAGAGTTGGGTGTAATGCACGAGATCTTGTCACGTGGTCTGGTCTTGTGGCAAATGTGGCAGGGCCTATATTTATACTTATGCTTAAAGAATTTGTTTCATTTTTATTTTACCTGAAATTAGTTTAGTTGTTGCCTGAAAATGCACAATTCTGCTTTGCATTGTGAGTAACTGGTGTTGCGGTTGGTGAGTGCTCTCTTTGAGGTTGCCTAGGTATGACTTTGTGTCGAAAAGTTGGAAGACAAAGTCGTTTCTAGTTTGCTTTTCTGGTTGGTTCGACAGATTCCTTGCTTGGACTTCACAAATGCCTTCCGAGCTGGTTCTTGTTGAAACATATCACTTACAACTACAAGATCTATTTAATATTTCAGAGTAAGGTCTGAATCTAGCATAACTCTATACATATAAATGATGGAAAGGAGGGATGTGATGATTGAGCCTTGGGGGATTTTGGTAACCAAGTGAAATGCTTTGGAGGTAAACAGTAGTAGTGGGATAGTGTTGGAAAGGAGGGATGTGATGATTGAGCACTAGGGGATTTTAGTAATCAAGTGAAATGAAATGGAGGTAAACAGTGGTAGTGGGAAAGACTGGCTCAATTTGCTTAGAAAGGAGGGAATTAAATCCAAGGCTTTCCTGAATGTCCAGATTATTCAGTCTGGTCAAAAATGCTGAGTGGTGGACCATGTTGAAAAAGACACAGAGGTCTAATAGGATCAGGATCTGTTTATGTTATTTGTTAATTCTATTACATACAATAGGTTGGATTTGTCCTTCTAGAAGAAGCTGGCATGTGCATCTGAAAGAATGTTGTGTTTTTTCACTGAATTCCAAAATTTGGATATGGGCTGACTTTCAATTAATTTAGCAAAGTATCAGTCATCTGCTAGTGGTCTGAGTTGTTGTATGCAGACTAGGGGCCTGATTTACAAAGTAATGTTGTGGTTGCAAATCCTGGGATTCGCAAAATCACGGAGTTTGTGTTCGCAGTCACACTGTTCCAACCGGATGCTACAATGAGAAGCCTAAGCCTTCTAACCCTTTCTTCTCTTCTTTACCCTAGATCGTGGCTACTCGCAAACATTTCACCAGGGGCCACAAAGAACTGTCTGTGGCTTCCCGAGGGCCACACCGATTCCAGCAATGAGAGAGTTGGGGTGTTTAAAGAATGGTGTAGGGGGACGCAAAGCAGATGCATGCTAAAGGTGAGTTGTCTAGGAAACATGCTTTGCTTCTTTACCTCTAATTTAGTTAACGTGCAAATAAGGTATGGCCGTTTCACAGCTTTCTTGAATGTTTCTGCTCAGTCAAGTAAACAGCAGCCCAGTGCTGCTGTTCACCGGGGGACCACAATTAATGGTCAGGAGGACTGCATGCAGCCCTCAGGCCGTACTTTGAGTATCCTTGCCCTAGATGCTCAAGTGAAGTTACCAATGACAGAATAGGAGCACCCGTCTTGTAATCAAGCACAACATCTGAATACTTCCTATGTGTGCCCCACTACAAACCCATATCTTTCCAACCAAGCACAACCCATTCAATTTCAAGCTACCCCTTCACAAAAGTACTTTTGCACTTTATCAGGGATTCGAAACACTACAGAAATGCAGCTACTACGCAAGGCAGAACAATGCCATGTGTGGATGGGTAACACAAATAGCCCGGGCATCAGGTAGGTAAAAATACAGATTTATGAGTTCCTGTTTAGTAGAGCTACTGAAAGCCTATGCAGTTGAAAAAGGTGACTAACACACCTGAGGTATGAATTGGGGTAAAATAGGTAAAGGGAGTGAGTTAGAATAGAAACACTATGCTGGATACAACTCTTGAAATTAATTCATTACATTGTGATCCCTGATTAATTGGGCTTTATGCCCTACGGGGGACAAGATACAACATTTGAAGGCTGGCTGGATGCATTGCATGATGTGACCAGTTCACTGAGCCGGTTCTTCTTCTCACACTAGATGTCAAAAAGGTTGTCGATTCACTGGAGTGTCCATACCTAATGGCAAAACTGTGAGGAATGGGGAAGGGCAGGAGTTTATGCACTAGGTGAGCTGACTCTATACAGACCAGGTGGCGAGGGTAAAAGTGAACAGGGCATTCTCTAAGGAACACCCCCTCTGTAGGGGCAGCCAACAGGGGTGCCTACTATTTCCTTTATTGCTCGCTCTGGCAATTGAGCCTCTGCCCTGTTGGCTACGAACAGAAGCACTGATGAGAGGCATATGCTGGGACCCACACTGGGAAGATGTTGTATCCCTACATTTGGATGACATTTTGTTGTACTTAGCAGATCCAGACCAGTTGGACCCAGGGTGCTGGAGATCCTGGAGGTGGCTGGTTCATATCCTGGGCTCAAAATCAACTGGCACAAGTCTATCACATACCCACTGTCGGGTGAGGAGATGGGCCTGGCATTGCCCACAGGCGTGTCATTCAAGAGGAGTTTATCTCTGGATGTTTGTTACAAAAGACAGAGACCTGTTTCCGTCAGAAAATCCTGGCCTCCGACAAAATAGATGCAGAATGGTGGAAAAAGCTGCCACTATCCCTGATGGGCAAGGCGGCCCTATACAAAATGGTATACCTCCTCAAATCCCTTTATGTGCTACAGAACACCACGTTTGAGGTACCTGATGTTTTTTTCCGAGTGGTGTCAGACGTTACAAGAAGTCTGTTGTGGGGGATGGGACACAGAGAATAGCAATGACGTCCCTCACTAGACAACCACTGATGTGGGAATAGCCCTCCCTGACCTATGCAAGTACTATTGGATGTCTCAGCTTCAGACAATCAATGACTGGGCCTTCTCCTCACAGAAGTAGCCCTTTGTGGTAGCTGACAGGCGGGCAATGAACCCAAAGGCTTACATCGACGACTGTATAAGGCAAGAGGGCTGGCTCCATTGCTGACATCCACAACAGTGGTGGTCAAGAAGGCACAAAGCCACCAAAACCCTGCTGGAAACGTACATTTATGATGGAGACCCTGCTATGAGCCTCAGATATGTTTAAGTCACAGTATATGGTAGCTACTTGGAATATCTAAGGTGGGGAACCTCTGCAGGGTACAAGGGATGATACAGTTCCCCCAACTACAGGATCAATATAAGTAGTCTGGGGGTCAATACTTAAGCTACCAAAGGTTAAGGTACCTTCGGTGGCTGTATGTGGAGGCACTGTGGGAGGCCCCAGATGAATCATATCTAGAATACAGAGTTCTGGGAGCTCTGATAACCAGCCACCCAGTGGCCCTACTGTACTCAACCCTCCTTCATAACAGCCTACCCCCATTTGTGCAAATCTGGGAAAAATGGGAGGGGGGCCTGGGCAGACTGGAAAATGATGGATGGGAGGCGGCCTGTAGGTACCCTCTGAGAGACAGCTATATGAGCTGGATTTCAACTCAACCAGCTGAAAATGCTTCAGCCTATTATACATATGGGGAGTGCTGAGACAGACTTGTGTTTAAGGGGATGCAGGTAGAAGGGCTCCTTAATACACACCATTTGGAATTGCTCCAAGAATCAGGAAAATAGGGGTGAGACTCTCAGCAGTCTTAGAATGCACACTGGAGCTGACCCCACAACTGAAGCCTGGGGCATCTGTGGTGAGCAGACGCTTGACCGCTACACCCTCCTTTTCTGTAACACTGCACTGATGGTCATGAAAAATGATATGATCAGACTGAGGGGGTGTGAAGAGAGACCCCAACAAGGCCGGCCTGGGAATCCAATGCGGTCAGGTGTAGGCAGTTTGAAATTTTGGTGTATCAAGCATGAAGCTGCCCCAAAATGTTCAATAAAGTATGGGGGCCTTGGCAGTATGCGAAGGAGGAAACTCTGTTAGGATGGGCCCGGGAGAGAGCCCCAGAACTGAGAAGACCAACTTGCAAGAGGATATGCTGATGGGTGGTTGTATGTGTTTTTCGATTATGTATCTTAGCCCAGAAGGGCACAGGGTGGTGTCACAGCAAGAAGATTCTGATATATTTGTTTGAAATGCCACACAATTCATCTGTTCGCAGATGGGGGGCCACTTTCCACCTGGTTGTGTTAAAACTAATAAAGAGATTTCAAAAGAAATTGATTCATAACAGGGTGGGGACATCACAGGCACCCTTGTACTGACCCAGCTGTAGGGTAAACAGGAGACCACAGGTACATAAAAGGGTGTAGTCTAGAATAAATTATTAGAACCTATGAGGGATGTAAGCTTACTGGTTCCAGCAGTGGATGTTGCTATAGAATATCAGAGGTGACCACCAAGATGCCTTCACAAACCAGACCAGTAGGACCTGAGGAAGTAAGAGGGAGAGTGACACTGGAGGGTTTTGAGGGCAATTAAGTACACAATAGAAGAAAGTGAATGTGGAGAAACCTAATAAACGGGCAATGCAAAGGAAAAAAAAAACAACACATCTGAGGAAAAGTAAATGGGTGTGATGTCATATCAAGAAAAAAGCTTCATCAATAGCTACACGTTTCCAGACATGAACACTATGTCAGAATGGCTTCAAATACTGGCTCTGCACCTTTTGCCTGGAAGTGTACCTGTAACCAGGAAGTGAGTGCCTACAGTCAGTTAGAGGTCTAGTGTTCATAGTATCTTCTGTTTTCACTGACTTGTTCTCCACATTCTCCTTCCTTTTGTAAACCTAATCGCCTGATCAGCTGCCTGAACTCAGCCTGAATTGTGACTCTGGTGCACTTTAAAAAGAGTAAATGAAGGGTAAGTCTAAAAAAGTGCCCTTTATGTATTATTGTAGGGAATCTAATTGCAAAGCTATTCTATTAGAAAGGTTACAACAAAAATAACAGCCAGTTTTGGTAAATAGGATGTTTCTTAGTCAACAGCCTGAGCAACAATGAAATACTCAGTGTGTCTGTGAGGTCTTATATTACTAATATTATATCAGCAAATCTCTAAAAGAATAAATATATGATGGAATTCAATATCCTTTCACAACAGATTTACAGACAAAATGTTTTTAAAAAATATGTCAAACAAATATGGGTAAAAAGGTGAAAGTACTATAAAAAAATATTGGGGATAACGATTCACTAGCTATTCAGTTACCAGGTTTACAAACAGTTTGCACGCAAAGTAATAGTCTATTATTAAAATGTTCTAATAGTGGACAGGAATGTAGCAAGAACATATACGAGACAGCCTCATTCAAGGTTTGGTAAAGCTGGAGAATTGTCAACTACCTGGAAACTGCAGTTTGCCAAATTTGTGTGGTTTTGTGGCTGGATTTCTATGATACCTTCTTGAATTAGGGCCTAAAATGGCCAACAGAGAAGGATCTCTTCCACTCAGCTCATGGCTCCAGACTGGACATTTTGCTGCAAAATAAATCTAGGGTGCAGGTGAGCAAAATCTATGACAAGCAACAACTTCCAACTAGATATTGTAGGAATATCCAGTCTCTAGAAATTCTCCACTCAAAAGAAGATTGAGTAAAGGCATCCAGGCCTGCCCCTGGATTTAACTGATGGACACTAAAGCTATGGTCAGCCCCAAAGACTTAAGAAAACAACTACTTACTGTCCCAAGTAAAATACAACTGTAACAAGAGTTATTTCTTCCTAGAGAAAGTCAATATATATTGTACTGTATTGTATTGTTTTGTGTTTTATTGTATTGTTTTGTGTTATAGCACTTGCACAGTGCTTGCTACTTCTATGTACAATGCTGAAGTGCTCGCTTGTCCACTTTGGTAGAATGCTGCGCTGTGTGGGGATGCTGTTATAAATATGTTCTCTTTAAGCCTATATGGGGAGTGTTTCCATGCGTAAAGACCACCAAGGTGTGGCTTTCCTGTTATGGGACACATTGTTTAGCAGTGTGATGGATGAGGAAGTATGACAAATAGAGCTGCATTTTTAATCATTTTTGTTATGCTAGTAGCTTGGAATAAATTTGCATGCCCCTTTATTGTGCTGTAGTATCTTTTTTTGTTCTCAATTGGACTCCTTATGATGTCTGCGAAGAAGATTGTCCACTCTGTGATTGCATGGATCCAGGAGAGGTAACAAATGTGGATGATGGGTGAGGATTGGTCAGAACTCTTCTGTAATAGACTAGGTTACAATCCTTCTATATATGATTGCCCTTATGAGATATGAAGTGAAGAGATTTGTCAAGACGTACTGCGTTATCAGCATCTTTTTTATCATTATAGGATGTCAGTGCACAGAGTATGTGCCTATTGGGGCTCTGCAGGTGGCCATGTTAGAATCCTCCAGTGACCAGCAATTTGTTTGATGTTGGCAGGCTTGTCTGGTTTAGTTAAGGGGGGTGCCTCCATTTGCCAGTCACTTTCCACAGGTCCTTTCATACATGTCCATCTCGTTGAGGATGACACATTACGTATTTGATTGCAAAGAGCTTGGGTAAGGACTGCTTAATAAATGTATGCCGAATTTTCATAGTCTTTGCTTCATTTGATAAAAGTTGCCCAGATGTCAGACGAGTTCCTGCTCTTTCTTGCCAAACTTGCATAGAATTACTAAAGGAAGAGCTAATAAACACAATGATTCTACTTAGCAACTTAAGAGCCCAAGGGCCTGAGGGTATAATGGCTTGTGTTGTTAAAGTAAATCCTCCTTTGTGGGGTATAATTATCATAATGCTATTTGATTATTTCTTGCAAGCGAACGTCATTCCTTAGTCATGGCAGGGTAGCAACATGATCCCTTTTCATAACAAGCATTGGCATAGCCAATAGGTCTCGCCTTTGGGACTTTATAAGTGTTTAGTTATCCAGCACAATATCCTTGGTGCAACAACATCAAGTGTTGCATGGCTAAACACTTATAAGATCCTAAAGGCGAGACCTACTGGCTATGCCAATGCTTGTTTTGAGTGAGTGGCTCGTGCAGGTATGCCACTGTGAGGTAGAGATGCTGCAAGTGCTTTTACAGGAGCCCCTGTGACATTGTGCCTCTTCAAAATGTATCTTGTGTCTGGTGTAATACTTCTAGCCCCTATTTTCATCTTCTCACTCCCAATGCATCCTTAAATGTCCCATGTACAACCGGGGTCGACACTCTTATTACCCCTGCCCTCCAGTGAGACTTTACCTGTCATGGGTGGTGGTGCTGGTGGATGTGGTGGTAGTGGTGAACGTGGTGGTGGTGGTGGACGTGGTGGTGGTGGTGGATGTGGTGGACATGGTGGTGGCTGTGGTGGTGGCAGACGTGGTGGTGGTGGATGTGGTGGTGGTGGACATGGTGGTGGTGAACGTGGTGGTGGATGTGGTGGTGGTGGTGGTGGACGTGATGGTGGTGGATGTGGTGGTGGTGGACATGGTGGTGGCAGACGTGGTGGTGGTGGATGTGATGGTGGTGGATGTGGTGGTGGTGGACATGGTGGTGGCAGACGTGGTGGTGGTGGTGGATGTGGTGGTGGTGGACGTGGTGGTGTATGTGGTGGTGCTGGACGTGGTGGACGTGGTGGTGGTGGTGGATGTGATGGATGTGGTGGTGGTGGACATGGTGGTGGTGGACGTGGTGGTGGTGTACGTGGTGGTGGATGTGGTGGTGGTGGACGTGGTGGTGGACGTGGTGGTGGTGGATGTGGTGGTGGATGTGGTGGTGGTGGTGGAGGTGTTGGTGGTGGATGTGGTGGTGGATGTGGTGGTGGTGGACATGGTGGTGGTGAACGTGGTGGTGGATGTGGTGGTGGTGGTGGACGTGGTGGTGGACGTGGTGGTGGTGGACGTGGTGGTGGATGTGATGGTGGTGGATGTGGTGGTGGTGGACATGGTGGTGGTGGATGTGGTGGTGGATGTGGTGGTGGATGTGGTGGTGGATGTGGTGGATGTGGTGGTGGATGTGGTGGTGGTGGACATGGTGATGGTGGACGTGGTGGTGGATGTGGTGGTGGACTTGGTGGTGGTGGTGGTGGACGTGGTGGTGGACGTGGTGGTGGTGGTGGACGTGGTGGTGGTAGTTGTGGTGGAGGATGTGGTGGTCATGGATGTGGTGGATGTGGTGGTGTTGTTGGATGTGTTGGTGGTGGACGTAGTGGTGGTGGTGGACATGGTGGTGGTGGACATGGTGGTGAACGTGGTGGACATGGTGGTGGATGTGCTGGTGGATGTGGTGGTGGACGTGGTGGTGGTGGTGGTGGTGGACGTGGTGGACATGGTGGTGGTGGCGGACATGGTGGTGGTGGACATGGTGGTGGTGTTGGACGTGGTTGTGGTGGTGGACGACTATTGGCTAGGAGGGTGCTGGCAGATTGCGGATGGAGAGGAGGATCTCGAAGGGGGCACATGGGAGAGCAGAAAGAGGCCAAATATTAGATACAAAAAACAGCGAGTAGATAGAACACAAAACAGATTTAACGGGGTGCTCCCGTCTTATAGCCACTCACTCACCCATACAGCCACTGACACACCCATTCACTCAGCAACATATTTACCTACACACCCACTCTCTCACCCACACAGCTACTCAGATACTTAGTTATACACCCATAGAGCCACTCACTCACACACCCATACAACCACTCAGCAACCCACTCACCCAGCCATACAACCACTGACACAACCACTGACACACCTACAGACCTAGTCAGAATTCCCCACTCAACATTTAATCACTTATGCATGCACACACACACCCATGCAGTCACTCACACACCCAGTCACACATTGATACAGATTGCCACACACCCATTCACATTACACATGTAAGAGATAGTATCATTCATTAGTAGTACAATTAGTATACTAATCTAACTTTTGTAGTAGGTTAGCATATATGTTAAACACCCATAAACTCTTGAAAACACTTATACTCACTTCATGATGTCATCAGTGATATCATTTGAGCTGTCATCAGTGATGTCACTGACCATGACATGAGTGATGTAATGTGTGATGTCATAAGCAGTGCATTGCAAGGGAGTAAGTTGTAGTTAGCGCAGGTAATAAATGTTGAATTCCACTGGAGTTGTACGAGTACAATTTGAGTCTAACTACTAGGGGTGGGCAGCAAGCTCCGTTCCGCTGGCAGGGATCGTGGAGTTTGGCCGATTCCATGCTCCGCTTGCAATGTGAAGTCTGCCAAAAAAATCTCCACTCACCACCCGCAGAGTGGAGTTTACCAGCGCTGCTGCAGACACGATGTTCGCACATGATGTTGCTGGTGGTTTAATCTACGCATTATAGCCTAGGTCGATCAGACATGATCTCCACCCTGAAGGTGGCAGAACGGATGATATTCACGCTATAGAATAATGGTTGCAGCGGTGATCCGTGAAGCGGGGGCCGAGAAAAAAGGGGGGTCCCAAAACGCGTTTTCCCCATGCAATTTCCCATAGGATCTGTTGTCGCAGCTACAGTCCGAACCGCTGAACGGAATGACACCAAATTTGGCAAAGACGTAGTCCTCAGTTCGGACTCGTGCCTTTTGCATATTTGGTGTGAATCTGTTCAGTAGTTCCTGAGAAAATTAGGGTAAAAAAGTTAGTGATATCTATGGCCGCGGAGGATCCGTGGACCGTACCCGCACCGTAAGTGCACCCTCCCCGAACGGAGCACGCACCCTCCCGATCGCGCAATGAATGCTAATTGGCTGTCGAGCGTCTCTCTACATTCGAAACCAGGAACTGTTGGCGGCCATTTTCAGTCTCGGTAGAAGCGAGGCTGAAGATGGAAGGGGAATAAGTGTGTAAAAGATATAAAGGGGGCAGAGTGGAAATACTCTGACCCTCTAGATCTGCTTAGGGGGTCCCAGAAGGACTCCCTGTGGCCCTTCTTTTTAAAAAAAAAAAGCGTCGAAATGCGCGCACGTTGCGCGCATCCTATCTCGTTGGATGCATGGATTCTCTCGCGGTGGGTGCGCGGATCCACGGCAACGTTTTTTGAAAAATGACAAGAAATCATTAGTTGTATAACAACTTTCTACACTGAAAGGTAGGGTGTATATTTTAGTTTTTTAAAGTTATGATTGTTATTGGTTAACAAAAACAGATTGTAAGGAACATTATATATGATATGCTGATATGTTGAAAAGTCAAGCACACTTCCTGCCTTGTGTAGGAACATTGTGTGCTAACTTGTGACCTGTGAGCTCAGTGCAGTGTTCCATGAGCTGTTTCTATGCTAACAGGCAGAAGGCAGATTGGGGGAAGGGTTGAAATGTATTTCAGTTGGAAAGGGTTGAAATGTTTAACCAATAGAAATGTGTGTTTGCTTTTGAGTTTATGTGCGAAGGATTGTGATTTGATATTTACATGTATATGTGTGGAAAATGAAAGGGAAACTTTTTCATTCTTTGCTTTTGCTGAGAGGTGCACAGTGCAGAGATTCTGTAAAAGAAAATATGGTGAGTGATTGATATACTCCTTAATCTACAAAAGAACTTGAAAGATAAGTTATTTAATTGTGAGGGGATGTATGTAGACTATTTTGATTTTAATCAGACTAATGTATTTTTCCTGCTAAAGTATTGGGAGTACTTTTTTTCTCTACAATGTGGGTGCATGTAGAAACCATTCTGTGATAGGCATTTGTGTTTTTCATGTGTTTGTAGACAGATAACTGTGCAGTTTTATATTTTGGTAGAATTATAAACCAGTCATTGTTTATGAATTTGTGAAATGAGTTATGTTAGGTTTCTATACTAAAATGTAGTACTACTTCTAGATGAAGAAATGTGTTTTGATATAGTGCAAGGGATAGTGATGTTTGTCTAGAATCACACAGTGAGTCTGTGTGCATTTGGGAACCACTGTGAGAGAAGCATTTGGTAACATCGTGTATTTGCTGACAGATAACTGTTTTAAAACCAGTCAGGTTGTCAAGTTTTAGTAGCATTAGAAGACAGTTATGGCTTATGCTTTCATTAAATGAGTCAGGCATTGACAGTAAATTGCAGTCGTGATATATGTAGATTGTGTGCAGTTCCCTTATCACTTCCAGTGTAGTGAATGAGTTTTGGTAAACTCCTAGGAATACTGGTGCTTTTCTAGAATCACACAGTGATTCTGTGTGCATTTGGGAACCACTGTGAGAGAAGCATTTGGTAACATCGTGTATTTACTGACAGATAACTGTTTTAAAACCTGTCATGTTGTCAAGTTTTAGTAGCATTAGAAGCCAGTCTTTGCTTATGCGTTGATTAAATTAGTCAGGCATTGACACTAAAGTACAGTCGTGAAATATGTAGATTGTGTGCAGTTCCCTTACCTCTTCCACTGTAGTGAATGAGTTTTGGTAAACTCCTAGGGATAGTGGTGCTTGTCTAGAATCACACTGTGAGTCTGTGTGCATTTGGGAACCACTGTCAGAGAAGCGTTTGGTAACATCGTGCATTTGCTGACAGAAAACTGTTTTGAAACCTGTCATGTTGTCAAGTTTTAGTAGCATTAGAAGCCAGTCTTTGCTTATGTGTTGATTAAATGAGTCAGGCATTGACACTATAGAGCAGTCGTGAAATATGTAGATTGTGTGCAGTTCCCTTACCACTTGCACTGTAGTGAATGAGTTTTGGTAAACTCATAGGGATAGTGGTGCAGTTCCCTTATCACTTCCAGTGTAGTGAATGAGTTTTGGTAAACTCCTAGGAATACTGGTGTTTGTCTAGAATCATACAGTGAGTCTGTGTGCATTTGGGAACCGCTGTGAGAGAAGCATTTGGTAACATTGTGTATTTGCTGACAGATAACTGTTTTAAAACCAGTCAGGTTGTCAAGTTTTAGTAGCATTAGAAGACAGTTATGGCTTATGCTTTCATTAAATGAGTCAGGCGTTGACACTAAATTGCAGTCGTGAAATATGTAGATTGTGTGCAGTTCCCTTATCACTTCCAGTGTAGTGAATGAGTTTTGGTAAACTCCTAGGAATACTGGTGCTTGTCTAGAATCACACAGTGAGTCTGTGTGCATTTGGGAACCACTGTGAGAGAAGCATTTGGTAACATCGTGTATTTACTGACAGGTAACTGTTTTCAAACCTGTCATGTTGTCAAATTTTAGTAGCATTAGAAGCCAGTCTTTGCTTATATGTTGATTAAATGAGTCATGCTTTGACACTGATGTGCTCTACTTAAATATGTAGATTGTGTGCAGTCCCCTTACCCCTTCCACAGTAGTGAATGAGTTTTGGTAAAGTCCTAGGATAGTGTTGATTGTCTCAAATCACACTGTGAGTCTGTGTGCCTTTGGGTAAGGATTGTGAGAGAAGCATTTGGTAACATCGTGTATTTACTGACAGATAACTGTTTTAAAACCTGTCATGTTGTCAAGTTTTAGTAGCATTAGAAGCCAGTCTTTGCTTATGCGTTGATTAAATTAGTCAGGCATTGACACTAAAGTGCAGTCAAGAAATGTGTAGATTGTGTGCAGTTCCCTTACCTCTTCCACTGTAGTGAATGAGTTTTGGTAAACTCCTAGGGATAGTGGTGCTTGTCTAGAATCACACTGTGAGTCTGTGTACATTTGGGAACCACTGTCAGAGAAGCGTTTGGTAACATCGTGCATTTGCTGACAGAAAACTGTTTTGAAACCTGTCATGTTGTCAAGTTTTAGTAGCATTAGAAGCCAGTCTTTGCTTATGTGTTGATTAAATGAGTCAGGCATTGACACTAAAGAGCAGTCGTGAAATATGTAGATTGTGTGCAGTTCCCTTACCACTTGCACTGTAGTGAATGAGTTTTGGTAAACTCATAGGGATAGTGGTGCTTGTCTAGAATCACACTGTGAGTTAGTGTGTATTTGGGATCACTGTGAGAGAAGCATTTGGTAACATCGTGTATTTTCGGACAGATAACTGTTTTAAAACTTGTCATGTTGTGAAGTTTTAGTAGGATTAGAATCCAGTCTTTGCTTATGCGTTGATTAAATGAGTCATGCTTTGACACTGATGTGGTGTACTTAAATATGTAGATTGTGTGCAGTACCAATAACTTTTCCAGAGTAGTGAATGAGTTTTAGTAAACTCATAGGGATAGTGGTGCTTATCTAGAATCACACTGTGAGTTAGTGTGTATTTGGGATCAGTGTGAGAGAATCACTTGGTAACATCATGTATTTGTTGACAGATAACTGTTTTAAAATCTGTCATGTTGTGAAGTTTTAGTAGCATTAGAATCCAGTCTTATATGTTGATTAAATGAGTCATGCCTTGACACTGATGTGCTGTACTTAAATATGTAGATTGTGTGCAGTCCCCTTACCCCTTCCACAGTAGTGAATGAGTTTTGGTAAAGTCCTAGGATAGTGTTGATTGTCTAAAACCACAGTGTGAGTCTGTGTCCATTTGGGTAAGGATTGTGAGAGAAGCATTTGGTAACATCGTGTATTTACTGACAGATAACTGTTTTAAAACCTGTCATGTTGTCAAGTTTTAGTAGCATTAGAAGCCAGGCTTTGCTTATGCGTTGATTAAATTAGTCAGGCATTGACATTAAAGTGTAGTTGTGAAATATGTAGATTGTATGCAGTTCCTTTACCACTTTCACTGTAGTGAATGAGTTTTGGTAAACTCCTAGGGATAGTGTTGTTTGTCTAGAATCACACTGTGAGTCTGTGTGCATTTGGGAACCACTGTGAGAGAAGTGTTTGGTAACATTGTGTATTTGCTGACAGATAAGTGTTGTAAAACATGTTATGTTGTCAAGTTTTAGTAGCATTAGAAGACAGTTATGGCTTATGCTTTCATTATATGAGTCAGACATTGACAGTAAATTGCAGTTGTGAAATATGTAGATTGTGTACAGTTTCCTTACCACTTGCACTGTAGTGAATGTGTTTTGGTAAACTCATAGGGAAAGTGGTGCTTGTCTAGAATCACACTGAGTTAGTGTGTATTTGGGATCACTGTGTGAGAAGCATTTGGTAACATCATGTATTTGCTGATAGATAACTGTTTTAAAATCTGTCATGTTGTGAAGTTTTAGTAGCATTAGAATCCAGTCTTATATGTTGATTAAATGAGTCATGCCTTGACACTGATGTGCTGTACTTAAATATGTAGATTGTGTGCAGTCCCCTTACCCCTTCCACAGTAGTGAATGAGTTTTGGTAAAGTCCTAGGATAGTGTTGATTGTCTACAACCACAGTGTGAGTCTGTGTCCATTTGGGTAAAGATTGTGAGAGAAGCATTTGGTAACATAGTGTATTTACTGACAGATAACTGTTTTAAAACCTGTCATGTTGTCAAGTTTTAGTAGCATTAGAAGCCAGGCTTTGCTTATGCGTTGATTAAATTAGTCAGGCATTGACATTAAAGTGTAGTTGTGAAATATGTAGATTGTATGCAGTTCCTTTACCACTTCCACTGTAGTGAATGAGTTTTGGTAAACTCCTAGGGATAGTGTTGTTTGTCTAGAATCACACTGTGAGTCTGTGTGCATTTGGGAACCACTGTGAGAGAAGTGTTTGGTAACATCATGTATTTGCTGATAGATAACTGTTTTAAAACGTGTCATGTTGTGAAGTTTTAGTAGGATTAGAATCCAGTCTTTGCTTATGCGTTGATTAAATGAGTCATGCTTTGACACTGATGTGGTGTACTTAAATATGTAGATTGTGTGCAGTACCATTAACTCTTCCAGAGTAGTGAATGAGTTTTGGTAAACTCCTAGGATAGTGTTGCTTGTCTAAAATCACACTGTGAGTCTGTGTGCATTTGGGTAAGGATTGTGAGAGAAGCATTTGGTAACATCGTGTATTTGCGGACATATACCTGTTTTAAAACCGGTCATGTTGTGAAGTTTTAATAGCATTAGAAGCCAGTCTTTGCTTATGCTTTGATTATATGAGTCAGGCTTTGACATAAAAGTGCAGTCCTGAAATATGAAGATTGTGTGCAGTTCGCTTACCACTTCCACTGTAGTGAATGAGTTTTGGTAAACTCCTAGGGATAGTGGTGCTTGTCTAGAATCACACTGTGAGTCTGTGTGCATTTGAGAACCACTGTGAGAGAGGCATTTGATAACATTGTGTATTTTCTGACAGATAACTAATTGAAAACCTCTCATGTTGTCAAGTTTTAGTAGCATTAGAAGCTAGTCTTTGCTTATGCATTGATAAAATGAGTCAGGGTTTGTGCAGTACCATGTACTATTCTGTTCACTGTGGCAGAACTGAAAATTTAAACGTTTTATCTAAACACTGTCCTAGAAGTAGTCTGATTATTTAGTCAGTTTCTAAGTACCAAATAGACTGCTTCAAATGTCTATGCAGTATGCATGTAGTATTCTAACATACTATACACTTGTCTTTTACACCTTCAATTCCCTAGTCAGTATCCATACACTTCCAGGAAGTATCCTGTCACTTCCTTTGCAGTCCTCTAGAGACCCAATCAACAGCATGTACTAATCCATTCACTGTGCCAAAACCCAAACACTTATAAATTCACCAAGACAGTCTCTTTCCATTACTCTAATGATTCAGTCACTGCCTAAGTATTCATGCACAGAGCCAGGTCTTAGCATATGGACTTCTTCAAACCCCTATCCACTATGCATGCAGTCCTCTAAGCACCTACACACTTGTCTTTCACACCTTCAATTCCCCAGTCAGTATCCGTTCTCTTCCAGCAAACACACTGTCACTCCATTTGCACTCCTCTAGTGACCCATTCAGGATTATGTACTAATCCATTCACTGCGCCAAACCCTAATAAATTCACCCAGGCACTCTCCTTGCAGTACTCTAATCATTCAGCCAGTACCCAAGTACTCATCCAGTGACCCAGGCCTTAGTATATGGACTGCTTCAAACCCTTATCCACTATGCATACAGTCCTCTAACCACCTACACAATTGTCTTTCTCACCTTCAATTCCCTAGTCAGTATCCATACACTTCCAGGAAATACCCTGTCACTCCCTTTGCAGTCCTCTAGTGACCCATTCAGCACCATGTACTAACCCATTCACTGTGCCAAAACCCAAACACTTATAAATTCACCAAGATACAATCTTTGCAGTACTCTAATCATTCAGTCAGTGCCTAAGTATTCATACACTGAGCCAGGCCTTAGCACATGGACTGCTTCAAACCCCTATGCACTATGCATGCAGTCTTCTAAGCACCTAGACACTTGTCTTTCACACTTTCAATTTCCTAGTCAGTATCCATACAGTCCAGCACTTGTGACTGCCTTTGCACTCCTCTAGTGACTCATTCAGTACCAAGTACTAATCCATTCCCTGTGCGAAAATCCTAGCACTTATAAATTCGCCTAGGCACTCTCCTTGCTGTACTCTAATCATTCAGTCAGTACCCAAGTAGTCATGCAGTGAGCCAGGCCTTAGCACATGGACTGCTTTAAATGCCTATGCAGTATTGATGCAGGCCTCTAATTACCTACACAGTTGTCTTTCACACCTTCAATTCTCTAGTTAGTATTCATACTCTTCTAGCAAACACCCTGTCACTCACCCAGTGTGTCTCCTTATAGTACTGTTATCATTTAGTCAGTTAGCATGTAGTCTTTTAGTGAGGTAGGCTTTAGGGCATGAACTGCTTCCAAGTAGTATGCACTATGCATGTAGTGTTTTAACAATCGTCACACTTGTGGTTCAGGGCTATAGTTTCTTAGTCAGTTTTTAATATAACATGTGTTTGTACAGTAATGGAATAGTATACATTTGAAAGTTATTAATATACATTTATTTGTGATTCTTTTTTACAGATACAGAACAGGAGTGTTTCTCATCTGTTTGCACTCTTCTCGTGCAAGATTGTTTGGATGAAGGGTCCTTAGGTGTTTCATCATACTTGCTGTGCCGCACGAGTATTTTTTGTTAGGATCCCCTCGTAGCAGAACTCTTTGGCAAATCTTGCGAATGAAGAAGGTTGCATTGGTCTTTGTTTGCCCCTTGGAAAAAATAAAACATTTCTTCACCACTGATGAAAAACGTTGTGGGCGTGGTGCCTTCTGCAAAAAAAATTCCTCAGATTCGGTAAATATTTTAAAGCGGCAACATTTACAGTTTTTGTAAGTTGAACTTATAAAATGTTGTTAGCTGTATACATTTTATATATCTGTGATTTGTTTCTTGTGGTATTTTGTTAAGGATACCATGTTGTTTTTTTTTTAACAATCTTTTTGATTTTCCAGGTCTGTCGTCGACATCCGTGGTTCCCTCTGGAGTGTTCTGCTTTGTTGTTTTGTATTATTGTTGTTACATTTTGTTTATTAGTTTATTGTTTATATTTATGTTAATAAAAATATAAAGTTTGAAAATAGTTTATTGTTTATATATTTATTATTATAAAAAATAAAGTTTGGGAAAAAAATTAATAATGTTTTTGTTGTTGTCTTAACTGCTGTGTGACTCTTTCTTGTTCTTATTACTGTTATTTGATGGAGTCCACCATGGTGTTAAATTTTGGGGCACTTATCGCTGGAATAATAGTGATATCTGTAGTTTGCACCAACTTCTGAATAGTGTGTTAGATTTATCTCAACTTTACTTCCGTTAAAGTGCTGATAATGAAATGGAGAGTAGCCGTTCCCGTGCAAAAAGACATGAGGTGCACCTTTGCGATTTATTCTAAATACTAAAATCCTGTATTGTATTGCACTGAGGCATTGGCTGCACTTACAGTGTACACACGAAATCTATTAAGAAATCTCATTGTATTTATATTGATTGGGAATAGTGCGTCAGGTGCTGGATCTTGACGAGATACACTGCTCAGTTCGTATATTGTTCTGCATACGAAAAAAATCACATCACAACTTTCACACTAATTGCAATGCGAAACAAATTCCGGCGATAAGACACGTTAGCACCAGGGATTTTACACCTGCTTTCTGCTGGTGTTAAGCAGGACAACTACCTGCACCATGAAAGGGAACACAGCCAAGAGCCACACCAGAACACCCACAGGTGCCATAAAGTCAATGAGCATGATACAGGGATACCCATGAGGGCCAGAAGACTCATCTCAACAACTCCAGGACCGCCAATGCCCCCCAAACCCATATCTTAGTAAGTGTGTCCCTGTGGTCATTGTCTTAGCATGATAGGCACGAGCCCTGCAACATCACAGTGTGCTGTCACCTCAGCGTTGGCAGTGAGCCTGGATGTGTAGCTACGTACGCATCCTCCTGCATGCACAACTGGCGTGTGCTGGTCTGGGGTTCACAGGTCAGTGGAGGGGTGTGCTTATCCGGCAAGGGGAACGGGGTGTCACGGACATGTCCGTGTACAGGAAGTGCGGTAAGTGTGTCTCTGTGTTCTGGTGTGGCCTGTTACAAGAGTCGATGTTGTAAAGTGGCATGTACCACCTCCAAACGGCACTGTTATGTTGTTGTTGGAATGTAGCAGGACATGCACAAATAGGCATTACAATGGCGTGCCGTACGAGTGCACGAGATACAACAGCTCACCGTACAAAAGTTTGGGGTTCGTGGGAGGGAGGAGCAGCCATTTGGCAACATAACACACAGTGAACTCGACCATGTGCCACATGCTGGGCATTTCATCCATGATGACCACGGTCGCAGACATACCACAACACCAACGACTTGCCTTTGTACACATCCTGTATGAATGCAGCGTGGTTTTCACTTCTATGCTCATTCAGTGGTGTGATGTTGGCGGGTTGTGTGACTTGTGCTCCTTGTTGGTGTGTTTCATTTTGGCCATTATTTGTCTATACTTGTGCTGTACTTAATTGTGCATGTGTGCCATTCTGCCCATCTCCCCCCTCCCCCCACTCCCTGCTTCTTCCTCTTCCTGGTGCTGTTGTGTCTATAATTTTGTTGCTGCACACATAAATACATGTAAAGAATAAATTAGAATAGTTCCTTGATTATTTTAGGTTTCAAAACTTCTCTATTGGTTTCTTTTTAATTTTCCATATGAACCGTTTTTTTTAAATATTCAACAACACATCGAAGTCAGAAGTGCAACGTATTCTATCAACACACTTTCTAGCATATTCTACAACACGTGCAGGTTAAAAGTTCATCAATTTTTTAAAACTTTACGATATTTTTTTGTAACAGTTTCTTGAACATTTAATGACACGTGCAGGTTAAAATTTGACGATTGTTTTAAGTTCGAACAGTGCCTTCCAAATGCAAGTAGCAGGTGTGGTTGAGCTGAGCAAATTTTATCCTATGATATGTACTCCACGTTGAAACTGCTTTTTCTTAACCAATCACAAAGATGCTTTTCCACAAAACTAATGTGCACCCTACTTTTAAAAAAGAATGCTTTTCATGATATCTTCAGAGATAAGTTATAGATGGGAATTAGAATTTAAAAAACCTTTGAAATTCACTGAAAAAACCATAGGTTTCATGCACGTTATAGTTAGGAATTGGCATTTAAAAAACCTTTGAAATTCACTGAAAAAACCAAAGGTTTCAGGGGTGTTATAGTTAGGAATTGGCATTTAAAAAACCTTGGAAATTCACTGAAAAAACCATAGGTTTCAGGGGCATTATAGTTAGCTGGACATTTCCCTCGTACAAAACCATCGAAATTCCCCTGTTATAGTTAGTTCAGCTAACTATAATTCGCGCCCCCGCAATGCACTGCTGATGACGTCACATATTACATCACTCATGACATGGTCAGTGACATCACTGATGACATCACTGATGACATCTCAAATGACATCACTGATGACATCACTGATGACGTCATCCATTGAGTATGTGTTTCTGAACAGTTTTAATATGTTTAATATATATGGGGAAAGGCCTGTTGAAGAATAAGTGGGTGTACAAGTGTGTGAATGGGTGATTTTCTAGGTGCGTAACTCACTCTATAAGTGAGTCATTAAATGTATCTTACTGCAGACTAGTGACTAAACTGTGTGAATGTCTGTATCTGTCTGTCTGTTGGTGTATAAGCGGCTGCATGGTTTTGTGAATAGCAATATGAGTGTCTCTATGGGTTATTGATTGGTTGTATGAGTATCTGTATGGGTGCCTGAGTGTATGTGTGGGTGGGGTGTGTGTGACTCTGTGCATAGATGTGTGAGTGGGTGATTCTATGGGTGCATGGTTTTAAGAGTGCAACTGTGATGGACTGTATGGTTGAGTGAGTGTATGTATGGGTGTGTTAGGGATTGAATGTATATCTCAGTGGTACATTTGTGACTAACTACATATGTGAAAGGCAGTATATATGCGTGTAAGAGTATATAAGTGGGTATATGTGAGAGTGTGTGATTGTGAGAGTGGCTGTATGGATGAGTGTGTGCTTGTATCAATGATTGTATAAGAGCGTAAGAATGTGGTACTATTTTTATGAGTAAGTGAACTTGAGTGTGTATAACTGCATAGGTGAGTAAATAGGAGTGTGATTAATTATTTGCATGACTGACTAGGTATGACAGTACCTCTATGGATGATTGGTGGTGTGTGAGTGTCTATGTACGTGTATAAATGCATATTATAGTCTTGTAAGGAGTGACTGTAAGTATGAGTGACTGTACATGTGAATGAGTGGAAGTGTATGTAGACCTAAGAGTTAATAAGTGGGTATGTAGTTATTGGTATTGGAGTATCTATGGTTTTGAGAATGGATGTCTGAAATTTTGAGATTGTGTATCAACGGTTAAATTAGGGTGTGAGAAGATGCAGTAATTTATCACATGGATGATGTCTTCAGTGATGTCATCAGTGATGTCATTTGAGATGTCATCAGTGATGTCATCAGTGATGTCACTGACCATGTCATGAGTAATGTAATATGTGACGTCATCAGCAGTGCATTGCGGGGGCGCGAGTTATAGTTAGCTGAACTAACTATAACAGGGGAATTTCTAGGGTTTTGTATGAGGGAAATGTCCAGCTAACTATAACGCCCCTGAAACCTATTGTTTTTTCAGTGAATATATATATATTCAGATTGACAAAGGATTCTTGTAATCCGAAACGCGTCTCTCTTACCTCAGGGGTCGAGGGTGGACCTGAGCAATAAATATTTGCCTCATCTTTACTGCCTCGTGTCCGTGCCTTCGTCTATGGAGGTGTCTGTGGAAGCTGGGTTGTTTGGTCATATATATATATATATATATATATATATATATATATATATATATATATATATATATATATATATATATATATATATATATATATGTATTCATTCCTTCAGTTTACGTATTGACAAACCAATGCCGAGCCCAATTCCTTAGGTGCGAGTGATGTTTATTGCTCCGTACAGCAAAAAAAACCATATATATATATATATATATATATTTATTTTTATTTTATTTTTTCAGTGAAGGGGATGGTAGAAATTTTGATAAAATCCGCGATCAGTGACAGAGCAAAATTAATGGAAGAAATAAGGAAATTAAGAGAGTTTATTGCTGAGGACTCGGCAAAAGAAACAGCAGAAACTCCAAGACAGCAAATGAAACAACGTCTAATTAAATATGAAGAGGTAATTAGAAAGCACAAACATGAAAAATTTGCAAGAGACCAGCACGATTATGAATCAGGCAGGGTCCTGACATTTGCCAAAAAATGTGATATTCCAAGAAAATCAATTCAAGAGGCAAGAAAAACCAACACTGTGACAACAAGAGACAAGTCAGAATCAGAAATGGAAACAGAGCAATCAGAACCAGTAGGAGCATCAAGTATGACAGATAACGCAGGAGGAAGAGTAAATTTTCCCCAGGAATACGAAATAATCCAACAATCATGGCGCCAACTCCCGCAGAGGACAAGACCCCCAGAATCAGAAAAAGGAAAACAAGAAGGGGCAAAAAAGGCAAATGTACAATATACCCCGAGGGTTACAAGGAGCAAAAGGGGAACCAACAAAAAGTGAATCAAGACGACCTAACCGTAGTTAACCTGTCAAAATGAAAATTAGCGAAAATGGAGGAACAGGTACTATGAAAGGGATTGTCATCCTGTCCAACGAATAAATGGGACTATGTCCAGATGCGTATTGACCTTTATCTCTTCATACGCAAACTGAAATTGAAGAAAATGATTCATGGAAAAGTTTCAAAGTCCTCAAGGGATCCAGATCGGACAATTAACCCGCTGGACCTATTAACTGGAAGTGAACTACCAGCTTTAAGAGCTCTTCATGGTTTAATAGAGGAACTAGAGGGCGTTAATATGATACAAGCAGTGAGTGACACAGAATTTCTGGAACAAAATGAAATAGCTCAAACAGGAATTGTCAGTAATTTAAAGCAAAAATCAAGATTTATACTGAGAACAGCATTTGACATGATCAATAACTTCCACGAGATGGTAATTAAGGATTTGGATAAATTGAGAACTAATCCAAAGGAAATAAAGAGACAACATCAAAATATTTCCCTGGATGAACGTTGAGCGATTAAAGCTTTACAGGAAGATCTGTCAATTGTAATAAAGCCTTCAGACAAAGACGGGAACATCGTTATCCCGGATAGTGTCTCATATGAAATGGAAGCTTTGAGACAATTAAACGATCATGTGTGATATGAAAAAATCTCTACTAAAGATTACAATCAAAGCATTCTTGAGTTTTATGGAATGATTGATTTTGGGAAAAATAATGGGATTTTGGGTCAAGATGAGTATGATTTCATTAAAATAGATCACCCTGTCACTCGGACCTTCCAGCACATCCCAAAACTGCATAAAAATAACAAAAGACTCCCTGGGAGACCAATAGTCTCTTCAATGGGCAGTCTGTTGGAGAACACCTCAATTTTGGTGAACAATGTATTGTGTCCTTTCGTCTTTGATCTAGTATCTTATATCAAAGACAGAACTGATTTTATCAAGCTGATTGCTAACACCAGTTGGGAAGAATCTTTTTTGCTTGTTACTCTTGATATCACCAGCTTCTATACATGTATCCACCATGGCCAGGGAGAAGCGGCCATTAAATCCTTTTTAAAAACTAGACCACTCAAATACACAGAACATAATCAGATGATTCTACTATTTTTATCATTTTGTTTGAACAATAACATCTTTGCCTTTGGTGAACAATTGCACATCCAGAGGCAGGGTACTGCAATGGGCACGTGTTTCGCCCCCAGCTACGCAAATTTATTCATGGGCTGGTGGGAGAAGCACGTGGCCTGGGCGGGCACCAATGAAGTGTGGGCACAGAAAATAGGAGTCTGGACCCGCTTCATTGACGATATATTCTTCACCTGGACAGGTAGCAGACAAGAGCTAGAAGAATATATCAATAATCTAAACAATAATGATGTGAATCTCCATTTTACTGGTACCATCAGTGAACAAGAAGTGCCATATTTAGATCTGTTAGGTTATGCTGACAATGGCACATTAAAGACCAACCTGTTCCGCAAACCCACAGCAGGCAATGCAACCTTACATTTCACCAGTCAACATCCGCGTTGTCTGGTGAATAGTATTTCATATGGTGAATGTCTTAGTTTAAAAAGAAATAACACCACAAAAGAAGACTTTAAAATAGCCACAAAAGAAGCTGTGGGCGTTTCAAACAAAGAGGGTATCCACAGTGGGTCCTAGAGACTGCTTTTGCCAGGGCAGAAGAGCGCAGAAGAGAAGATCTTTTGAACAAACCCCATAAAGAGAACAATGACGGTACAACTAGACTTTCTCGTCGGATTCTGGACAGATTCGTCAGATTTTAAAGAATCGCTGGAGTATACTCCAGGCAGATATAGTCATTGGCCTGCAGATAACCAAACAACCGAGCATAACCTACAGGAAAAAAAATTCTCTTAAGGATATGCTAGTGCATAGCTATTTTACCAAAAAGGATACTAGCTTGCATGATGTAAAAGGTTCTTATCCATGTTTAAAATGTAAGGCGTGCAAAAACAGCGCAACAGTGAAAACCTATACTATTCCCGGCAGTGAACAAGTCAAAGTTGTCACCAAATTACTTAACTGCAACTCAGACTTCACAGTCTATTGCCTGATGTGTCTGTGCAACCTAAGGTATGTGGGAAGCACGATACATCAGACAAAGAAGAGGATCTTAGAGCACATATGTGCTATAACTAAGAAGGATAGTAACTATTCCGTGGCAGGCACTTTGCAAAAATGCATAAAAGTAACAGCAACTTACTGAAATTCTTCTGTCTGGATCGAGTTCCACCTCTCAGGAGAGGGGGTGATCGGATAAGAGCTCTAAGACAGTTAGAATCTAAGTACATAATAGAACATAATAGAACTCCATACTTTAGCCCCTAATGGCCTAAACTGTGAAGAAGAAATGTGGATACATGTTGGCTAGAAACTATTAGAAAAAGAACAAACTTTCTGCGAACCTTAGTAAAATCAGATAAATGAACAAAATAAAAATAAAACTCAACAATTAAAAATGAGAGAAAATATGGGGCAGAGAAACTGATTAAAATATGAAAACAATGGAAAAAGTGGAGAAAAAATAGAACAATGAGAAATAAGGAAATAGATTTATAATGAATTGGAATACTAGTTTGTGTTTTTTGATTGAATTGTAAGTGAATTAGCTGAAATACTGTTTGAAATTCTGTTTGCCTTCTTTAGAGCAACTGATATATGGTGGACTTAGGAGGATTGATAGTTATGATAAGTACCATCAAGCTGTACATCAATTGCTGAACATACAGAATTGTATTGAATTTAATGTCTTCCCCTCCTCATGAAGTTATATTTTGAAAGGACTTTTTTTAATTGTTTTGAACTAACGCCAAAATCCCACATAGAAAAAGTCAAGTGATATACATTTAGATGTTGAGACTGCAATTGCCCATCCAGGGTGAGATACTATAAAATGTTAAAGAATTCTAAAAATCAAATTAGAATGAATTTATAGAATAACGTATGATTACATGGTTATTTAAAACATAAGGCATGCTTCCTGTATATTTTGTGAATTCAAGCTGTACATATTATTGTCTTCTTGCTCAGCTTAAGATGGCTGCTGTTAGAACTGTGTGAACTGAGAAACTGCTCTGCAGTCCTCTTTCAGTTTCAACTAAAAATGATATGGGGACATATGACGTGTATATAATCATGACAAACATTGTGTACATCGACATTGACGAAGGCCAGCATTGGCGAAACGCGTTTGTCTGCCAATGGGAGCAGAATTAAGTAATTTGAATATCTTTGAGAGTGTGCGCCACGCTTTGTTTCACTTTGCGGTTGGAAAAAAAAATATATATATATAGATAGAGAGAGAGAGAGAGAGAGCGAGAGAGAGAGAGTGAGAGAGGTATTACCTACTGGCGGTCACCATTAGGTAGTTACAGTTCATATGTAGTTTCCATGGGAACATCGTTTTTTCATTTGCCAATAACTTTGAAACCTCATGAATTTTTTAAAACTATTGTGACACTCAATCCAGTTGCTGTCTTGAATGTTTCATTGTTATCTTTCAAGTGGGGGGGGGGGGGTGAGCAAAAAAAGGGTGCCCCAAAATTAGTTTTCCCCACATAAATTCCAAAAGGTAGTTTATATACAGCTACTGCCCGAGTTGTTGAACGGAATTACACCAAATTTGATAGGAAGGTAGACGTTTGTCCAGGAAAGTGCTTTTTTGTGATTTGGTGTACATCCATTCAGTAGTTGTGAAGTAATTAACCAAAATCCACATTTGTACATATAGGAATGCGGATCCTCCAATGATCCGACAGTCCCTGTGCTCAAATCTGATTGGCTGCCAACACTTCAAACCAGGAAGTGTTGACAGTCATCTTGGGACTTGACTTGAGCGGAGTCCTAGACAAAACATAACAAATAAGAGAAAGGGGAAGGGTATGAATACCCTGACCCCCAATCCTCTTGGGGGTTCCCAGAGGGAAGCCAACAGGGCAAAAATTTTTTTTTTTTTTTTTAAACATGCTGGAGCAACGGCTCCTGCTGAAATCTTTTTACAAAAGAGAAGCGTGGGCTTCTGCGCTTCTCTATTGTTTAGTCCCCGGGTTGGATAGGTCCTGGGGGCATCATTATTTATAACATAGGGGGGTCTTGCAGACCCTGCATTTGCTGGGGCCCACCACCTCCCTGGGGCACTTTCTCAAATTAGTGTAGGAGAGTCCCATACCCCTCATTCCCAGAGCTAATCAAAAAGAATGTAGGAGCCTCACGGACCCACATACCCAAGGACCACCACCTCCGACGGGCTGCTGAATTTTGAAATGGGGTTCCATGGGTCCCCCCGAGCTCCAGGAAAACACCACCTCCCCAGTTCCAAAATTATAATTTTTTAATTGGATGGGGTCATGTGCCCCCCCTCCCAGACCATTCTCAACACCGGGATATGCTACCTTCTTGGGGCAGGTCCTACAAGAGGAAAGAAGGGGTACCTAGTGTCCCCCCTCCAGGAGCCAGTAATGGCTCTGGGGACCACCATTCCCCCAGGGCTGGCTTCAGCTATACCCCAGGTTACCCATCCCCGGGACATAGCTGTTTGCTGTGGCATGGAGGGAGCTTTACTGCTCCCTCCAAGTCACAGTAAATCCTCAACTTCCAGCAACTGAGAGCACTAAAAATCCTCTTGCTTGCTGGAAGTGGAGCAGAATTGCTTTCAGACACAGGGGGCTGCCTTTCCATCAGCCCCTTGTCTGCAAAAGAAATGCCGGCTCCTGCCCGAGGCGGATAGCTGGCAGGGACTGTGGAGGCCTTCAGGCTCCCACTGCGTACCCTAACGAATGCCACTGGGTGCCCTGGATGAGGCCAGGGCATGCAAAATGGGGGCATGGCCCCAGGGCCCCCCGTTGACCCAGGAGGGGGGCCATATAGCCCCCCTCCAGAACTACATAGATAAATAAAATGAAGGCCTCGGCCCAGGGAATGGGGTCCCTGGGGCTGGAATCGGCCCAGGGAAGGGGGGCTACCTTGCCCTTATCCTCCAATAAAATATAAACATTTTTAAAAAATCTGGCCTGGCAAGGTGTCAGAGGCCCTGCCCTCTTTCACCACCACTCTGCAAACGCACATCCTGGTGAACTACTAGCGAGGGGAGGAAGTCACCTTGACTCCCGATGGTCCTTGGGGGCCAACTACCCCTCCTGTTACCTCCAGCAGGTCCCAGACAGCGGAATTGCTGAGATGTCATCAGAGGCCTCAGACCCCACTCTGCAAACTTACCTCCTGGTGCACTACTGATTGGGGATGAAGTCTCCTGTGATACTGAGGGTCTTTGAGGGGCCAGAAACCCCTCCTGTTACCTCGAGTAGGTCCCACACAGCAGAAGTGGTGAAAGATCTGTTTCTCCCTCACACTGCAAGCACACCTCCTGGCACACTACTGGTTGGGGGATAAAGTCCCCTTGACTGGTGAGTGCCTTTGGGGCAATAGACTCCTCCTGGAGACTCCTCCTGTTACCTATAGTAAATCCCACAGAGCGGGATTGATGAAAGGTCTTTGGAGGCCATGTCTCTTTCTGCTGCCACTCCGCAAATGCACCTCCTGGTGCACTACTGATTGTTGTATGAAGTGTCCTTGGATTCCGAGGGTCCTTGGGGGCCAAGAACCCCTCCTGTTACCTCCAGTAAGTCCCCCACAATGGGGTTGCTGTGAGCTGATAGGAGGCCCGACCCCTGTAGAAATTCACTTACAGGGATGTTATAGTTAGGAAATAGAATTTGAAAAACCTTAGGAATTCGCTGAAGAAAACAAAGGTTACAGAGATATTATAGTTAGGCTCACATTTCACTTGTACAAAACCAGTAAAATTCAGCAGTTACAGTTACCTGAGCTAACTATAACATACACCCCTGCAAAGCAAAGCTTATGACCTCATATATTACATCAATCGTGACATCACTGATGACATCACTAATTATATAATCCATGGAAACACTCACACAACCACTCACCCCCCTATTAAACCTCTCATACATCCACTCACACACCACACAACCACTCATCCATTAACAGACCCATACAAGTGCTCACACAACCACTCACACACCCATAGAGCAATCCAGACACCCAGTCACTCACTCATACAGGCACTCACACAACCATGCATCCAGTCACTTACCCACACAGTCACTCATAGAGTCACACATTCACCCATATAGCTACTCACATACCCACGTATGTATCTTCACAGTCACTAACACATATACTCACTCACTCATACAGCCTCTGAACCCAGCTACTCACTTACCCATACAGGCACTCACACACTCACTCATACACCCACACCACCACTTACATATGCATTCACAGATCCCTACAAGCACTCACACATCTGCTCACTCACCCATACAGCCATTCACATAAACAATCACTCTCCAATAGTGGCACTCACACACCAGTTCACTTAATCAAACACCCAAACAGCCACTCACTCACCCATATAGCCCCTTATGCACCCTGTCACTCATTCATACAGTCATTCAGACACCCACTCCCTCACCCATACAGTCACTACACACCCACCTACCCACCCATAGAGCCACACACACTGTCACTCACTCACTCTCCCATACAGCCACTGACACACCCACTCACTCACCAAAACAGCCACACATGCAGCAGCTCACACACTCACACAGCTATTCAGACACCCACTTATACACCCATACTGCCACTCCCACATCCATATACACAAATATACATATAGTCACACAGCAACTCACATAATATATGTTAGAAGCAGTATCACTCAGTAGTTGTGCATCTAGTATATAATTTAGTTTTGTAACAGGTTAGTATATATGTTAAACAATTATAAACTCTCACTAGAGGATTTCATCATTGATGTCATCAGTGATGTCATTTGAAATGTCATCAATGATGTCATCAGTGAAGTAACTGACCATGCCATGAGTGATGCAATATGTGAGATCCTAAACAGTGCACTGCAGGAGTGTACGTTATAGCTAGCTCAGGTAACTATAACTTCTACATTTCTATGGTTTTGTGCGAGTGAAATCTGATCCTAACTATAACATCCCTGTGAACTTTGTTTTTCAGTGAATATATATACATATATTCACTGAAAAACCAAAGGTTAATATAATGTTATAGTTAGGTGGATTTCTCAGTGACAGCATTAACGATTTTGAACTAAAAATAACAGAGAAGTTCACCTGTTATAGTTAGCAGCACTAACTATAACTTACGTCCCGCATGCACTGCTTATGATCTCACATATGACATCACTCATTACAGGTTCTGTGACATAATTCTTCACATCACTCATGAAGTCTGGGCAGTCAAATTGATGAAAATCTATCTATGAAGTCACGAATAGCAGCAGTGACGTCCCCATCCTTCCTTCAACTTAGGCGAAGTAGGAAGATCAGGAAATACTTCTCCATGGAGACAATCATTCAAATCGTCAGTGCTTTAATCCTATCTAAATGCCCTCTCCCTGGGACTCCCAATAGGCCTCAACCACAGACTTCAAATGATTCAAAACCAGGCAGCCAGATTGGTCTTTCAACAACCAAGGCACTGTAACATGAAACCACTGGTGAAGAAACTACACTGGCTTACTGGCCCAAAGGGACATTATCAAAACACTCTGCATTATGTATCCATAAATCACTCCAAAACAAAAGCCTGAAGTGTATACCTTAAAGAATTCCAACACGCAATCTCAGATCATCCCAGTTGAACCTCTTAACGGAACTGAGATTTAAGCAGAAAAGGATGGGAGGGGTGAGATTCGCAGTGATAGGACCCCAAGTATGGAACTCCCTTTCAACTGAAATTAGACTGGAAGCAAACTATATGAACTTCAGGAAGTATTTGAAAACTTCGCTGTTCATACCAGCGTACAGCCAATAATACAAGCTGTTGCTGCCTTCTTTATCCTAGCACCAAGAAGCCTATGGTGAACGTGCGCTTTATAAGTCTGTTATAACATAACAAAGTACTTTCTACAGTGGTCTGAACTCAGTCCTGTATCTCACCTGTGCTCTATCGCAGTTGACCTGAACTGAACTGAACTTGTGAACTGAACCAGTACGCATTGGCTAGATAACCACAATTGGTGCTTCTTGCTTCTAAGCACTGCTTTTCTTTAAAACCTTTAAAATTGAATATCTCCAGTTCTACTCTTTGGATTTCTGTTGTTTTGATGTCAAATAATTTATTAAATTGTACTGTGTTTTTCTAAAGTGGTGTGGGATTTTTCTTGTGTGGTTTTACTTTATTACTGTTTGGACTAGTAGTATTAATAATTGTATGCCTTGAAACAAATTTCATTGATTTGTTTTATGTTTTGGGGTCCAACACATAAAAGGCAAGCCCTGCTTCAAAAGGAAAGTTTTTGATAAATATATTGAAATATACATGCAGAAAAGATCTACAGCAACGCCACTTAAAGCTATAAAAATGCTTAAAGGAGCTAAAAACAACCCCCACAACTAAAAGGAAAATATCACACTGAAAAATAAAACAAGAGTAATCATACGAAAACAATTAACTCATAACATAAAATTCCATCTACCCACAACTATATAAATAAGGAAGTTACTTTCGAAACCAGAAATAGAGGAGTCAAAATAAAGGTGACTTATGAAAGGAACAGCAGTAAAAGGAGTTCTTGAATTTTAGCAATGTCATGAGGTTGCCACTGGGAATTTCCACAAAGGTACATTTTTATACATGAAAATGTAGTCTCATATACAGCCACTCTTCCACCTCTTCCACCTTGGTGAAAATCTACGCTTTTCTGCTATCACCGGTTCAGAATGTAGAACCTGCTTAGGTATTTTTCTATATGAATCCAATTTTTTTATTCAATTCAGTCACAAAGCAAACTGTAACACTTATTGCTTGTTTTTTATTCCATCCAGTTGCAACGCATACTGCTACGGTTCTCGCTACTCTTATGTTTCCAGCACTTACTGTTACATCTTGCACTAACTCTTTCTTAGGCTCTCGTGGGTATAATATAAACGGTACATTGAGAAATATTGCTCAAATTTGACATGTGGCAACTGAGTTAATCACCACCCCATGTTTAAGCACATATTTTCTTTGTCTGTGATGCAGTTAACTTCATAAGACCATACCTCCCACATTGTTACAACTAAACTCTTCCATTGCACACTTAATTTGCCATGTAATTTTGAAATACTTTTCAAGAATCCTCTCTGACCAAAGCTCTTTTTCTCTAGAAAATACAATTGTACATCAGAAACGATTTCAAATAAAAAGGATGTAGAACTTTGAACTCCTTTTCTACAGGGGTGTTTTGGGAATCCTGGGGTCAGATTTATCATAGTAATGCATTGCCCTTCAGCCACGCATGGTGTTCCAAGGGCAATCAAATACTAAAGTCAGATTTACCAAGCAATGTAAGGGTTGCCTGGTAAATCTGAAATAACTCAAAGCAGCGCGCTGCCTTGTGATGCTCTGCCTTGGGAAGGCGCCCATGGGTGGAAGGTGAGTGTTTCCATGCATCCTTCCATGGATTTTGGTGCATTCCCAGATTTACCACGACCGGAGCTATGCCTTACCAGGGGAGGTACAAAGAGGAGAAATGGCTGTTTTTCTCCTCTTGTTTACTCTTTCTAAGTGTGCTGCATTCTACAGTATATTTAGAAAGAGGAAAAAGCCTTAGAGGTTTTTAGGTCTCGCCTAGGCATCACTTGCACTGTCTCTTTGAGACATGCTGTATTCAGGATATTTGCATAAAGCTCCACCTACTTCCCGCCCATGTTTTTAATTGGCTTCTGTCCCTGACCTTTGTAAATGGTGGCTTTTCTTTGGTCATTAGGCTTTGTAGTCCCTTCTTACTACATCCCTGTCTCTTTTTGTAACCTACCATGAGGGAACCCCCTATTACATGTGTTGTTACACCCTAGGTTTTAATTACAACCGCAAGGCACTATTTTCTTAAAGGCCTTCAGACAGGACACTCACTTGGTCCTAAACAAGGTTGGCAGTGGTTACTTTACTCGCTAGCACATCTCACATTTACATTAGACCTTCTTTAAATTTTCCTTCATCAGCTCCACATAGAGTACAACCTAATCCGGAAATAATGTAATAATTCTTTTGTCACATTTCAAGTCTACTAATTGTATATATTGAATATACTCTGATACTGTCTTGCATGCAATGCATCATGGGTACGGTGGAATTACCATATCTTCAAAGTTTATGATGCTCTCGAGGAACATTTAGGCGCAGCTTGCTGTACTGCACCTAGACATCTCACATTTATATTAGACCTATAAATTTCCCTTCATCAGCTCCACATAGAGTACAACTTAATCCGAATTATTATAATAATTGTTTTATCACATTTCAAAGCTATTAGTTGTATATATAGACATAGCTAATTGAATGTACTCGTGGTACTGTCTTGCATGCAATGCATTAAGGGAGTACCATATGTGACCAAAGGTTTGATGCTCACTAGGGACCTCTAGGCGCAGCTTGCGGTATTGCACCTACACATCTATATTAGACCTTCTATAAATTTCTCTTCATCAGCTCCACATAGAGTACAGCCTAATCCGGAAGTAATATAATAAGTGTTTTGTCACATTTTAAAGCTATTAATTGTATATATGAACATAGCTATTTGAATGTACTTGTGGTGCTGTCTTCATTGGAATGCATTATGGGAGTACCAAATGTGACCAAAACTTTGATGCTCACTAGGGACCTTTATGCACTGCTTGCGGTACTGCACCTACACATCTCACATTTATATTAGACCTTCTATAAATTTCCCTTCAACAGCGCCACATAGAGTACAACCTAATCGGAATTAATATAATAATTATTTTGTCATATTTCAAATCTATTAATTGTATATATGGACATAGCTATTTGAATGTACTTGTGGTACTGTCTTGCATGCAATGCATTAGGGGAGTACCATATGTGACCAAACGTTTGATGCTCACTAGCGACCTCTAGGCGCAGCTTGCGGTACTGCACCTACACATCTATATTAGACCTTCTTTAAATTTCCCTTTATCAGCTACACATAGAGTTCCACCTAATCCGGAATGTAATATAATAATTCTTTTGTCACAATTCAAAACTACTAATTGTATATATTGAATGTACCTTGGTACTGTCTTGCATGCAATGCATTATTGGTAGAGTGGATTTTTTTAATTTTCCTCTTGTCAGGGCATCGGTTTTGGTTCATATACATCAATCGTCACCTTCTACAACACCCTATTTATTCATCAGTCATTGGTAAAAAACTTGGCAGCAAGTGCGCAAGCTATCCCATTAATCTTTTGCCTGTGAAGGGAAAAGGTCATGTTAGTCAAATACATACAGTAAATAACTAAGTTTTTTCCACCTGTCTTCATCCCCCTTCTCCTTTCCCCTGTCGCCAACCGGTTCCTGGGTTAAAGAAAAAAAGGACAAAAACAGGTTAGTGGCCCCTCCAGGGCCACCCATGCAAGGGTACAAGGGGACCCCTTTGGCTTCTCAGTCGTCTTCTTTATCTGATCCATCCAGCGCAGCATAGTCAAGCAGGAGGCTGTGGATCATCTTACGGCACACCAGGATCGATGTCTCCTTCTTCCCTACTACCAGGCGGTTTCTGAAAAACAGAAGAACATCTTTAAAACAACATAGGGGCCTCCAGCAGCCCTGGAGGTCACCTTGTGCATGTGTCCCTGGGAACTAACCATACATCACAGAGTCCGCGGTGATGCATGAAGTAGGTATCCAGGCCCTAAGTTCCGTACCTAGGGCCTACAGCAGGTCCTGTGCGTACGTACACTTCCAGAAGAGATGGTATGTCATCTCGTCCATGGTCCACCCTCTCAGGCAGGACCTGCATCGGTTAAGTCCTCTTGCGTGCATGAAGGCTCTCACGGGAAGTCCTCTTTGAACGGTGATGTCTTTGTGCTGGTTCGCCAGGTGCTTGGATGCGACATTTCCCCACACGTGGTACTCTGTGGCAGAGGGGTGGATGCTGATTGGTTTGCTGATGTCCTTTGCTCGTATCTGGCATCAGACAAGCTTCGGGGTCCAAGTGGCAGGGGCGGCAGCCTCCAACCCGAACTCCTTCACTACCTTCTCCACTTCTTTGCAGAACCACAGGGTCTCCCAGTTTTAACGGACGGGGCTCACCCACTCTGCCCATCTGAGGTGCCTCCACATTGGCAACAGGAAGAAGCGTGAGATCAGAAAGCAGACATGGCTCTCATCTTCGGTACTCAGGCTGTTCCTCACTTAGTGGCACATGAAGATTCTCCTCAGGATGGTGGCAATGTCTGGCACTCCCTTGCCTCCCTAATAGTGGGTCTTGAACATCACCACCCTCTTCACTCTGTCCATTTTCCAGCTCCAGATGAAGTAGAGGATCATTCTGTGGTTGCCATGGCCGTTTGGGTCTGCACAGGCCACACTTGAGCGACGTACTGAAGAACTGGCAGGTTCTCGTTCTGCAGGACCAAAGACTCCCCATTGATCGTCAGCTTCCGGAAGCTTCAGAGTCCCAGCTTCTGCCTCGTCTTTGCCAGTCTCTCTTCCCATGTCTTCTCCGCTGCACCTTCTCCGCCGAAACAGACTCCAAGGATCGTCAGGAAGTCCTGCTTGATGGGGAATGGCAGAGGGTCTCGGGTGGGGGTCTAGTGTCCGAAGAGTAGGGTTTCCGACTTGGCGCTTTTGATCTTTGCTCCCGACGCTTTCCCAAACTCAATACAGGTACTCTCCAGCTCTTTCACAGATGTTCCATCCCCATGCATTATGGGTAGGTTGGATTTACCATATCTTCAAAGTTTATGATGCTCACTAGGGACCTCTAGGCGCAGCTTGTGGTACTGTACCTACACATCTCACATTTATATTAGACTTTCTATAAATTTCCCTTCATCAGCTCCACATAGAGTACAACCTAATTGGAATTAATATAATAACTGTTTTGTCACATTTCAAAGCTATCAATTGTATATATGGACATAACTATTTGAATGTACTTGTGGTATCGTCTTGCATGCAATGCATTATAGGAGTACCACATGTGACCAAATGTTTGTGATGCTCACTAGGGACCTCTAGGAGCAGCTTGGGGTACTGGCAGCACTGGTACCTTGCTTACTAGGGACCTCTAGGAGCAGCTTGCGGTACTGGCAGTGCTGGTGCCATGGTCACTAGGGACCTCTAGGAGCAGCTTGCGGTACTGCACCTACCACATCTCACATTTATATTAGACCTTCTACAAATTTCCCTTCATCAGCTCCACATAGAGTACAACCTAACCTAATCTGGAATTAATATAATTCTTTTGTCACATTTCAAAGCTACAAATTGTATATATGGACATAGCTATTTGAATAAACTCATGGTACTGTCTTGCATTCAATGCAAAATGGGTAGGGTAGATTTACCATATCTTCAAAGTTTATGATGCTCACCAGGGACCTCTAGGAGCAGCTTGTTGTGCAGCACCTAGACAAGCAGTGCTGGTGCCTTGTTCACTAGGGACCTCTAGGAACAGCTTGCGGTAGGGGTGGGCGGACAACTCCGTTCCGATCACACAATGTGCAGAGATTGCCCCTTCCGCGATGTAGGCGGAGAAACAAGGCAAATCTCCGCACACTCGGGCGGAACAGAGTTGGCCTCCCGTCCGCAGTATTAACACTTTACAAATCATTATAAATAACATTTTAAATAACATTACCTTATCGGTGGAGTCCCCGGGCTTCCCTGCGTCTCCATTGCGTCTTCTTCTGGGAACTGCGCATGCGTGGGCGCCCGCGAATGCGCAGTTACCAAAAGAAGACGCGATGGAGACGGAGGGAAGCCCAGGTACGCCGCTGATAAGGTAAGGTTATTTAAAATGTTATTTATAATGTGTTTTGTAAAGTGTTGATACTGTGGTCAGGAGGCGGGCGGGAGGCGGGCGGGAGGCGGGCGGCGCATAACGGAGCTATGCGGAGAGTGCAGAGATTGGTCCCATCTCCGTGCCTCTCCGCGTAGACCCCTTACGCAATTTCCGCCCACCCTTAGCTTGCGGTACTGCACCTAGACATGCAGTGCTGGTGCCTTGCTCACTATGGAGCTCTAGGAGCAGCTTGCGGTACTGCACTTAGACATATCATGCTGGTTCCTGGCTCACTATACAATCATTTGCAAAGCTCTAGGTCTCGCTTTACTGAAAGTATGAGCTATTGGCGTTGCATCATTATTTGCACTGTCAATACCTCAAACTGTCAGTAATGCAAGACCTATTGCATTACAAATGCTTGGGGTTTTTTTGCAAGAAGGTATCCTTTCTTGCACAAGAACCCTTCTGCCTGCAATGCAGGCACCCTTGTACCATAACACAAGGGTGTCTATGTTGGCGCTTGGTAGAAGATTGTGCGTCAGCACAAGTAGAGGGCAGGAATGTGCCAAAAATGTGAAAATATGGCACATTCTTGCCCTCTCGCTTTCACGCAGCATATCTTGCTGCATTGTGTTGCATTAACGATTGATAATTCGGGCCTAGTTTCTTCTAGTATCATCAAATATCTGTCACTTTCCACTTGAGAAAATCTTTTAGAGACCATCATGTATGCTATCACAATAGTGGTTCAAAGTTGAAAATGCCTATTTTTTTTATTTTAATTTAATTTCACATGCAGAATTGAACTTTATATTTGTATGTCCAACCACCTTCAAGAATTTCATTCGGAAGATAAATGTGTGGAGAAGAACTCGAGATTTGTGCAAGTCAATACTACCTTAATTTAAATATATAATAGAAAATTCAAGAAGTGTCTAAGTATCCGTTCAACTTTCAACAGTGGTTGGCCTACTTAATGCCACCTTTTTCACTCCTCTTTCAATAAAAAATCAACAAAATGTATTATTTAGCTTTTCATAAAATACAAAAGCTACATTACAACGTACAGCCTTGTGAAAAACATACGTAGCAGTAAAATAAACGTTCAAGTGGCAGTGAATTAGAATGCTACGTATTTTAAGTTATAGCCGCATCTATAGGAAGCTGAACTTCCCGCTCCTGAAACCTAAACTCTCTCCTCCTTAATTCGACCACCTGCATATCTTTTGCTTTAAATGCCATGTCTAGACTCTAAAAGTGTTTAAAGGAGCAGGCAAAATCTTACGATTCTCTAGAACCCCACCACTCCACATGCCTGAATCCTTAGATTTTCAGAAAACATCACTTGAATGGAGAGGTGTGTGATCACATAAAACTCACTTAGTCAGAGAATGATATTCTGACCCATTCCAGCTCAGCTGTACAAAGTGACTCACTGCACAGTCAGGGTCTGACCACCTTACCAGTTCGTCCCCCAACTACTCTGAGTACTGTCAGGTCTGATATACCTCATTCACCAACAGTTCATTAGTGTAAGATTTAATACACACGGAAGTAAAGTTATAGGCTCTTTTAGGTCCTCCCACACCCCTACCACATTCACAAAACAGACCACTCACCCATAGCCTACAACACGCCTCATCATACACCCCTCAAGCCTGGGACATCACTAGATCTGGGGACTACCATTTCAACTGAGGATCTGTAAACAGATATTGGCAATGAAGGGTGCAGCCCTTAGTGATACCTTATGCCATGTACTATCCCTGAATGGTTCCTGTTCTTACACCCTGTGCATTTCTGATACTGAGGTCATAATTTAATTTTTGCAACTGAATTGTGGAATATATATTAAAACCTTACAGTGATGCAATTGAATTATTTGATTTAAAAATAGCCCTTAAACCAATTGTGTGAAACAGAACCGTGCTTCCTACCAAGTAGCATAGGGCCAGATGTACAAAACATTTTGCATTCTCAAAACCCTATGGTTCACCTACAGTTTTGTGTTTTTATAACCACTAAAATAATTTGTCCTATGTACGTATCCCATTTTATGAGTCTCTAAGGATTTACCAACATCCAAAAGGGCTTTAAAGTTGGTTTATGAGTAGATATTTGTAAGAAGAATGTGGTGTATGTCCCTACAAAATAGTGATTCTGTATTGTAAGTATCAATACTATATGACTGGAATTCCAGTCGCAAGCCAATGATAAGTTACAGACACCTCAGTCAGGGCAGTAATTTGTTTGCAAAAGGGAAGAGTACCCTTTGGACTCCTTCTCCTTTGCAAATTGGGGTAAGAGTTTCAGGGGAAGTAGGCAGTGGCCAAGTGGACCACAGCCAATTCTCCCTAAAACTTTTTTTATTAAAGCGGCCCAATTTTCTTTAAGCTAATTAGGCTGCTTTAATAAGAATCGTTTATAAAAATCACTCACAGGGATGATGGTTTACTGACCTCTGCAGGGCATCATTCCTGTGATTCCGACCATCATTGTGACCAGATCTTGTGAGGTGCAATTTGCTACCTGCCTTGTGAATATTCATTTGGTAGATCAACTGCGATCCACTCTGACCAGAATTTTGCAAACCATCCTATAATTACATAGTGGGTTCACAAAATTAGATGATGGTCGTAAAAATACTTTTTGCAACCAGATTCTTTATACATCTGGCCAATGGTTACTTGGCTTAATCAACAAAACAAGAGGGCTCTAGTAACAGAAACCAATGAACAGTTGGCCAGTGGCAGGTTCAACACTGGATGCACCAAAATGTGACGTGTCTTACTGTAGGAAAACTGAAATTCCCCTTATGGGTTAGTTAATGAAACACCTTTCCCATTCAACTGGTCTAATGTCTAGAATCCCACTCCAATACCCTTCAAATATACCAGATGACTAAAAGCTAAGTTTATTGAAAACAACTAATTTACATTATAAACGAACAGTGATAAATACATGCCATTTTCCATCCACCCCAACCTTATGAATGTGGCTCTAGTGGTTATACAATTATGTCAGAAGATTGCCTTGACCTTGCCATTGGAGATGCCTTGAATGAACTTCTACAATTGCTTCTAAGTGGTGACTGATGACTTGCAAAGTGGTGGAGCATAACAGAAAATACTTTTGCTTACATAACTATAAACAGAATGTGCCAGATCACTTCTGCAGTATTATTTGTTTCTGCATGATATTGAATGTATTAAATTTACTTGAGAGTCATAAATAATTCCTACCTTGATTGATGTTCATATGCATACCATTATGCTACTGAGGTTAAATCCTCCATTCTTGCACTGCCTGGATGTAAAGATGTGCTTGCTGAGACCGGGGAAAATAAGCCCCAAAGCACCACAGCCAAATCAAGCACTGAACTTATGCTGCTCCTAATACTAAACAGCATAAAATGAGTGCTAGGCAATGGGTCTGTATCTCCCCATGCACAGAGCATGGGATTGGGCGCAATTAAGTGGGGCTTTACTATGAATCCATGACACTCTTTCGGAAAAGGGAAAAAGCTTTGGTTAGTGCTGACTGGCCACTGCAACCTTATTAAAATGACTATTCTACAACCTGTTTTGGTCCATATGAATATATGTTCCCCAAGAAATTCTTCCAAATGGTAGAGACCAGTTGACAGGGATTCATATGAGGGTATAAGAAATCGTGTTGTGCTATTCAGTATTTGCAGTTTCCTCGAGATATGGGCGGCATGGCTCTTCCTCTTTGTGGTTGTATTATCTTTCCTCCATTGGGCTTTGACTTAGGGTTATCATGGGGAAGACTGCTTGGCAGTTATCTTTTCTATCCCCATAGTATCAGACTTTTAGCTATCTACCACCACTAACATCATGTTTGATTGATACTGCCTACTTCAGATGGACAAGGTTTAAGATATAGGCGGCTTATCATAAGATTTGAAATAAAATTAAAATATACTGGGAAATCTCTGCTTTCAATATGATCACTTCCCTTGGGAGGAATCCCAGCGTAACGGTGTTGTTACAGGGAGGGTATTTACAGTTTTGGCACCAAATTGGCATTAAGTAACTTCGTCAGCAGTTCACTAACGGCATATTTTGTCCAGAGTTAGCTTCGGCACTTCGACAGGGATTTTTCAGATATCTCCAACTTATGGACCTTGTCAGCCACTTGAACGCTAAGGATTTCTGTATGAGCCCTGGTTTATTTTTGGAGCAATTCTATCACCTGCCAAACAGCGGCCAATAAGTACTCTGCACAATACTTTCTTCCCCTTCGGCTCCAGTACACAAGATCTACAACAGTTGGCAGATATGTGGACTAAGAACATAGGCTCACCTGTGACCGAAGGGGATATCCGTTATAGGGTTCACTTCGCTCAATTTAAACTTTAAAGGCCTATTTTTTAAAGATATTATTTGATACTTATACATTGTTCAAAATGGGCATCCGGCCATGTTCTGACTGCTTTAGGTGTTCGACACAAGAGGGCAGATGCTACTCATCTCTTTGCTACTTTCCCCTTCTTGAGTTCATATTGAATCTTAATATTTCAAAGGCTAAATAATTTACTATGAGGAAAAATTGATTTTGATTTTAGGTTAATTATGCTGGGCCACTTGGCCTCTATTCAATACATTCTGGCGCTGATCTATTTTTAAAGGATCACAGTGGCCAGATTGTTCAGTGCTAGGGTGTGGTTGCAGTGTGTTGTGCCTCATCCCAGGCCTTGCTGGCATTAGTTTATTTTATCTTGTGGTCTGGAACTCACAATTATTCACTCTAATCCAAAGAGATGCGAATTGGAAAAATGGAGTGGTCGTTTTGAAAGGCTCTATTCTCAGTGTGCCCTAATACCTTTCTGAGATTTTGAATTATTCAGTATGTATATAGATTTCACTGGCTATGTGTGTATGACATTGCACTTTATCATTATTTGACGGCTTGGAGACATAATTGAATGTGTTATGAATGTGGTATAATCTTCTTTTGTACTCACTGTATTTTACCTGTGTGATACTTTTCCAATTAAAAACTAAATAAAAAAAGAGCAGTGCTAGGTTTGGCTGGGGAATGCGAACACAATGCTCCATAGAGCATCGATGGGACTGTGTCTCTGCTCTAGCAGCTCCATGGTAACCTTCAATGTGGAAGCCTCCACTGTGCATGTCAGTCTGGCCACAGCAAAATACCATCCAATCTGACATGTGCAATTCAGTTAAACACAGCTTCCGCTAGTCATCCTACTCACTCACTGCTTGCCAGGAAAGAGAGCTCTGTAGCTCCACCCCATAAGGAAGTAAAGTGAATAGAGGTATGAGGAAAAGTATATTACTTGGGGGAAAACAATGAGCCTGTGAGATAGTGGTTCCATTTCTACCTAACAAATGAAAGGGCAGAGTTTTCAGACCTAGGACTCAATTACAATGTTGTTCAGAATGTTTTTCGACCAAATCGGTTCCGGGGAGTCCGACCGACCAATTACAATGCATCTATATTCTTCTGGCTATGATTCCGTTGGACTCCCACTGACTTCAATGGGAGCCTGTCTTCCGACCGAATAAACAGGGTCCCATTGAAGAAAGGGATGGCTGGGGAAAATCGTGCACCCTGTGGCGGGCACCCCATTGTACCTGCCACACTGTGCATGGTTACCCCCACAGGACCGATTAGGAATGCCCCGAGTGAAGAGGGGCCTGCTACGAGCCCCAAAGTCAGAATCCGACAGTCGATCCAAGTCAGAGAACTGATTCGGAAAGGCTTCTGAGTCGTTTGGAAACGCGGCCTGTAGACACACATGATTTGGCACCGAACGACTCGGACTTTCCGAATGCCATCCGTTTCAGATTCGGAACCGATTTGGGAAGTCCAAACATCATAATCGGTCATTAGGAAAGGTTTACGAATCGGTCGGAAAGAAGGCTTCCGAATCCGATTTGGCAGACCCAAATCCGATTCGGAGCATTTCCGAACAGCATCCTAATCGACCCCAAAGTCTATCGCCCACCAGTGTGTGCATGGTCACAAATTAGGAAACGTTTATACATTTTTCAGCCCCGTAAAACTGTCTGCAACCTTGCATTAGCCTCTTACACCCTCATCACCATTCATAGATGACGCAAATGGTTCACAAGACAGTCATTGCCTGTACAAGGGTCCTCCTTTTGGTACTCCTTCCTACAGCACCTGAGCTTTTATGAAGATTCCTTGGATACTGAAGAGGAGTAACATTCTAATCTCATGACACTGACAGACTGCTTAGCTTGCCCTTCTGATTTAAAATGCCCATCAGAATGTTAACACCAGCCTTGCTCAGTGCACAGGTAAGAAATATTAGAGAAAACTTTTGTCTCCCCTTTGATCACTGGTTTAACAATACATTCCAGTACAACAGCACCAAGAGTTCTTATCAGGGTGGAAAAGGTACCTACTATTTGACCAGATGACCCCAGCAGGCTGCCTGTACTATTCAAATTCCTATGTCACATTCTCTTGCACAGAAAGCACATTCAAGCAGCTTAAACTGCACTGAGCACGTCATCAAAATAATAAATAAATGCATTGCTAGATTGAAATGGATCTATTATGCTAATTGTATGCTAAATTTATGGCTTTCAAAATTCCATACACTGTGATTGACTTACACGACCTGGGTCTCACATTAGAAAAATCTATGAATAAATTATCAGCAGGACAACATTTTAAATATGAGCAGGGATGATTTAGACATTCATCTTTCTTTTTTTTGTGTTCAAGATATTTTATTAGTTTTTGCAAACAAAAGGCAATAGAAAGAACGATACAATGTTGGATATATAGAACATTTAGATACATAACTTTAGAATACTCTTATTGTATTAAATATATACCAAAAGATTCGGAATTGTCATATTAGCAATTAAAAAAAAGTGTACGTCATCTATAAAATGATAAATTCAAATGACTAAATACTTTATTCTATGATGCACACTTAATCGACACCATGTGGAAGCTGGAAGATCTGGAGATCACCAGAGAAGAAACAACCTCCGTTTCTTTGGGATCCAGGAAGGCTTGGAAGGGGATGACAATCGATCTTTTATCCTGGACTGTCTTAAGGAAGCTTTTCCAGACCTTACAGGGTGGGACTGGGAACATTAAATCCAGAGGTTACATCGGTTTCCATTTGTCCGCTATAAAAATTCACAGCCTAGCAGAGATCAAAAGCAGCTGAAAGCTCGCCCAGAAGCTAGAAAGCGGGGAGGGGGGCATATGTTGAAAAAATGGCATGTAAATAACAACAAACGTTTGTTTACTTTTGGGATTTTTGGGCAGCATTAAAGAGTAGAGAACAGTGTGTATATGAGAATGGATAAGGGAGCTCTCTTTGGCAGTACATAGCCTCTATTAACTGTGCCAGGCATTCTGGATTGCTAAAATAATGCGTCAGTTTAATGGGTAAGCTTCGTATTGCCACTATTACCATCTGTGGGCTAAATGATAGTGCTAAAAGAAGAAAGGTTCAAGAAGATCTAAAAATCTTACAAGCAGATGAGTATTGCCTTCAGGAAACCCACCTAACACGGAATGATAGCAATTTGCTGAATTCTCAGGGATTAAAGGTAGCTTGCCACACAACTCAGGATGTCAGAACTAAGGGCGTAGCGATATTAGTGAAAGGGAATGCTATTACGCCTGGGAGAAAGGCAGTGGACAAGAATGGTAGATGGGCAATAATGGAAAGCAGAGCAGGTAGCGGCTCTTTTACATTATGCTGTCTATGCTCCAGTTGTAGATGATCCTGGTTTATTGAATATTTTAGCTAATGAGCTACCTTCCTTGCCAGCACCATATGTAGTTTTTGGGGACCTAAATATTAACGGGTCTAGAGGACTCTCGGGTGATAATAGAGTATCCAGCACGGGGCGCAAACCGCAAACTTTGAGGTCTTTGAAGAATCTTCTGAGAGATACTGGATTGGTGGATGTTTGGCTCCGTTTGAAAGCTCAGGAGCCTTGATATACATATTATTCAGCCCCACATGGCAGGTTTGTCACACTGGATTATTTTCTAGTCTCACTGCATTTACTTAAGGAGGCCCAGGTAGAACTTTTTTCCAGGGTAATGTCAGACCATAATCCTGTCGTTCCTCTTATGGGATGAAGAAAGAATTTAGGAGATGGACGTTTGGGAGGGCACTTTTATTTGACAAAGAATGTCAGGTATATAAAGGGCTGGATTGATGGATTCCTCAATTTTATTAGGGAGAGCGCTTCCCCAGGAATGATATGGGATGCTTTTGAGGCATCAGTGAGGGGGGAAACCCTGCAGCATAGCCTAGCTAAACAAAAGAGGGGGGCAGGACAGATCAAAGAGCTATCTCAAAACGTCGGCCTCCTCAGAGACAGAAATAATCTGCACGGTGGCCGGGGGGGTGACTAGTACCCAGAATTGAATTCAATCGCTATTACTAAAGTGTGCTTGAATGACTTTAATGCTAAAAAGACTGCTGGGAGGTTTCTGGACAAGAGACAGAAATGTTATGAATATAGCGAAAGCGGTGGTCAATATTTGGCAGTTAGGGCAAGACAGCAGTTGGCTGCAGGGCATATAGGACAGGTTAGGAATATGCAAGGTATAGTAGTCTTGGATCCTTTTGAGTTCAGGGAGGCTTTCATGGAATTATACGAGGATTTATAAAGGGCTCCTCCTGTAGGGGATCCCCAGGTGTTAGATGAACAGTTGAATTTTGTACCTAGGTTGAGGGTCTCCCAGGATGAGAGTCTTTTATTGGGGTTGGATATTTCCCTGAAGAGTTTCAGGTGGCTCTTCAGGCCCTCCCTTCAGGTAAAGCTACAGGAACAGACTGTATACCTCTATAGTTCTACAAAGTTTTTTTATAAAGAGGTCTGTCAGCAAATGTTTGGGCTATTCAAGGAAGTTAGGGATGGGGCTGCACTACCAGGCTCTTTTTTAAAGAAAGGCAAACACTCTATTACTCTAGGCTCCTACAGACCTATTACATTTTCAAATAGCGTTGCCAAATTATATTCCTAAATCTTAGCAAATCGATTGGCTGATGTAATGCATTATCTTGTCTCAGTCCGGCAGCATGGTTTCATTAAGGGGAGGGGAATGGTAGATCCTGTTAGGCAGGTAATTTTATTGTTCGATGCCACAGAGGTCCTTGCGCAGCCCATGGGGTAGCTTTTCTTGATGCCAAGAAGGCTTTTGACAGGGTGTTGTGGAGTTATCTCTGGAAGATCTTGGAGGCTAATGGCATTGTATTGTTAAGGCAGTACTGGTTTTGTACACTAACTCCAATGCCCGATTACGAATAATGGGGGAAGAATCTGAGACATTTTCAATTGAAAGGGGAACAATGCAGGGGTGTTCCTCCTCTCCCTTGTTGTTCGCACTTTATTTAGACCTCCTTCTTAGTTGGCTGAAAGCCTCCATCGACATTACCCCTGTCAGCCTGCATGGCTGGGAAACTAAGATATTGCTTATGCCGACGATGTGGCTATAATCACTACCGATCCTGATAGAGCGCTATGTGCTGTGGAAATCATAGCTGAAAATGTTGGCACTCACTTAGGTTTTTATTTAATAGGGCTAAAACACAGGTTTTGATAAACAGAATCACCTCTGCCTGCGATGGCAGGATTGTTGATGAAGTAGTCTATCTAGGAATAAACATCACAGCAAGGGTCGAAGTTATAGATGATCTATACCTTGCCCCCATAATGGGGAAAATCAAGAAAGATCTCAGCCGATGGGACAATCTGAAGCTCTCATTAATGGGGAGGTGTAATCTAGTCAAAATGATGATCCTGACAAAATGATTGTATATTTTTCGAATGATCCACAATGACTGGTTTAAGCTAATTGAGAGGGAGGTCGCTAGAGTCATTTGGTCCTATGGTAGGACCAGGAGGGCCAATACATTTTTGTGCCTCTCTAGAGATAGAGAGGGGTGGGGGCTCCCTAATTTTAGGCTATATTATATAGCAGCAGCACTGCAATATTATGTGCCTCTATTCAGCAACAAGGCTAGGGAAGGGGATGGCACTAGCTATTTCCCCTCAATATTAGAGATCTTGATAGGGGCAAGGGCTAACAGCTGTTTGGTGAAATTTTATGAATTAAGCTATTTGAAAAAAACGCGGTTTAAGACCTTAATTACTGCATTTAGGAACTGGGCAGGTGTTTGGAAAAGTCTTGGGGTGGGTAGATTCAGTAGGTATACTCCCTTGCTTAGGAATGATCAGCTTCCAAGGATTCTACATGATGACTGTTTGGCAAGGTGGGAAAGGGGTGGTTTCTGTAGGATATGGGTTCTCCTAGCTGGAGACCATATCACGTCTTTTGAAGTGGTCAGGGAAAGATTTAATATTGGCCCCCGGAACTTTTTGAAATTTTTACAGCTGAGGGATTTTCTTCTTTACAAAGCCAGACACAAGGCAGGCTTCGCATAGGATCCCTTAATGGAATCGTTAAGAAAGGATACAGGCCCCTCATACTCACAACTATATGGGTGCCTGCTTGAGGGGGTCCCGGATGACCTGGATAAGCATAGACTGAGGTGGCAGGACAGGCTCGGGCTCCCGGATCCTTGTTTTTTGAAATTGTTAGAAATGGGGGGGGCTCTATACTGTGCTCCGCCAATCTGCAGTCACAACATTTTAAAACTCTTTTTGATTTATATATAACACCCGTGAAAATTGCTAAATGGGGAGGAGTGGAGGAGACCCGATGTTTCAGATATAAGGCACCTGGTGCGGATCTGGTGCATATGTTTTCCTCCTGTAGCAGTGAAGAACTAATTGGTCGGAAAATAATATTTTTTTTTGCAGGACTTATCGAAAGAAGATATCCCTTTGTCACCTCAGCTTATGTTATTAGGACTCGCTGAACCAGATCGGAAAATCAGGGAAGAGCTAATCTTTATAGGAATGTCAGTCCTTAGGCTCTGCGTAGCCTCAGCCTGGCTTGATCCTCTACCCCCGACCTTCCAGCATTGGAAGGGGCGTTTTTGGCACATTTATAACTTAGAGATGGCGCTTCATGAACGGAGAGGCAGAAAGGGAAGGATTAAAGGGAAAAAGGATCTGGGTGCCACTATCAGTCTAGGCTTCATTGTTTACTCAGAATGAGTGAATCTTGTTCTCCATGGGATGCAGATTTATTATGGACTTGTATTTATGATTAACTTAATTTAATCACATTTGCTCTTTTGTACTATATTCATGCCTTACAGCCTTTTGCTGCTGCTCCCCATGATTTATTTTTGGTCTTGTATTTAACTTAATCAAATGAAAGCTGCCTTTTGTACTGTATTTACAATATTTTAGCTGCTGCTCCCCATCGGATGATGAATCATTATGGTTTTATTTTTATGATCAATTTATTCAAATGAAATGTGTTCTTCTGTAATGTATTTATGCCTATGATAACTTTTTTGCTGCAATTTATTCTTCTATTGAAAAATATATATATATATATATTTTTTTTAAGCAGTGGAGATCACTGAAGTAGTGGTAGACCAAAGGACAGATAAAACAAAGAACATATAGAAAAACACACAGTAAAAGAATGAGAACATACATAAAAAGTGATGTATACACACACATGCATGTGAGAAGAATAGCTAAAGCAGAGAAAGAACTACCCATAATAAGAATATCAAATATAATAACAGGATTAATAAAAACCTATCACGCGTACCAGACATGAAATCTAATCTGAACAATGTGTGTAGCAAACAGCAAAATGGTCAAAACATTGTGGATTTTCAGGCACTCACCAGTTTTACCTTACCCTGTTCCTGCTGACTGTTGTGTTAATGGTTAAATGACATTAATATTTGCAAATTTCTTTACACCATTTGTTACTCCTTATGGAACTTATTATTCCACCTTAAGAAATCCCTTCCCAGGCACCCATTACAAGTTGGTGGTGTTTCAAGCTCATTCAAACTCCCAGTGTACACTTGGGAGAATATTTTTTAACTATATATATATATATGTCCATCCCGTCTCTTATGGTTCTGTGTGGGTTTGTGGCTGGCTGTTATCCGTGAGTCTTGTGGATCTGTGTCCATTCAGGGCGAGTGCCCGGGTCCAAGGTTTGCAGTCTGGCACTTTTTGTCTGAAGTTCTTGCTGTTTATCACTGGTCAGGAGACTTTCTTTCTTGATGCAGTTATCGTCTGTGACCTCCTTCGCTTACTGTTTTGTTCCAGAGTGCCCTCAGTCTTTGACTTTGTTCTGCACAGCCCTAGCTGTCCACTTTTGTGCTGGGCTGTATCCCTCTATAATCCTCTGGGTGGGGGGGGGGGGGGGTGAAGCTGTGCTCGAGGTCCTCTTCTGCTTTCCTTCTTTGGGTCTTCTCTTGATCTGCTTGTTTCCCTCAGTCCTCTGAAATGGGTCAGTTGGGGTGGAATGTTCACACTGCAAGAGCTTAATATTTCTTTGAAAAAACATACGTCCTGCGAATTCTATAAAACCTGCTTAAAATGAAATGACCAAGTCCCAAGTCTTTGTTTGAAAATGTTCTCACTTTCAATCATTTCCATGCTTATTTATAAATTTATATATCGTAATCATATTTGTGACTTACAAAAATTGAAATAGGCTTCAAAAACGCTATTTTCATGTTTGTTTGTGCCTGCATTCATTTTTTAGGTAGGCTTATTTAGACTTTCCATGCATGTGGCTTCTTTTGTTGGTGCACAGTAAACTACACCAGTGTGTGAGCTGTGCCCCTCCCTCTTCTTGGTAAGACTGCTTTACAGGATTGAACACAAACAGCGGCCCTGGCCAACGTTTTTTCTGCTTCTAAGCTTATTTTAACTGGGGTCCCACAGGGCTTGTTTTTGAGCCCAACTCTCTTTATTCTGGGTATGGCTCCTTTGTCGTACCTGATAGAGTCCTTTGGAATTTCTTCCCATAGGTATGCTGACGACACTCCGCTGGTTGTAAGCATGGACAGCAATCCAAGACCGGCTGTGAAGAATCTCAAGGTTTGCCTCTAATGAGTATCAAGGTGGATGAGTTTTAACTTGCTGCACTTTAAAAGCAGTAAAACAAAAATTGAGGTTTTTGGTGCAGTCAGCACCTGGTCGCAGGACTGGTGGCTGGAGACGTTGGGGAAAGTACTCTTCCCTATACATCAGGCATGAAATGTAGGAGTGATTGTGGACTTTGATCTGTATTTTGCGGAACATATTAAGACTGCACTCCACGGAGTTCTGTCTTTTGAGCATAATTAGCAACATTCTCCCTTTACCTCCTGCATTGGCTAGAAATGTCTTGATTCAAACCCTTGTCCTCACCAGGATAGACTGCTGCAAGCCCCACGCGCAAAACAAATTAAATTCCACACAATCACAATTCACACCACATAATTCAACACCAAACCACATAATTCAACTCAACATCACAATTACACATCACACCACATACACCCAATCCTCATCACAGAATTCCACATTATTCCACAACAATCAACAGCGTACCCCATAGTTATAGTCCACTACATTCCACTTCACAAAATACCACGTGGCATATTTGCAGTCCATAACACACAAATTCCACATAGTTTCAGTACACGCAATACCACATAATTACTACCCACATCATTCCATTGAACAACATGCCACAAAATGCCAATACAAAAGTACACTTCACACAATTCCATGTCACACAGTTCCACAACTAACAATTCCAATCCAGCCGACATGATTCCACTACACACCACATACATACACTCCATAACACATAGGTAAAAAACATTGGGGCATATTATCAACGGCCAGCGATAATTATCCCTGGCCGTGCTTAGCGATAATAATATTATCGCAGGCTATCTCTGGAATGTATCGCCCTGGCGGCGCGTTATTAACAACGCGTTTCCCCAGGGCGATAAAAATTGCAGAGATAGCGAGGTTATCTCCCTTTTGAAGGGAACATCGCTGGTTTTCCAGCGATGTTCCCTGCAAAACGGCGATAACCTTGCTGATGTGACCTATCAGCATAATCCACCCCTTATGTTAGGCGTGGCTAAGTCAGGATTTTAGCAGACGTTAGATTTTGGTGAAATTGTCAGTTTTCGCCAAAATCTAACGTGTGCTAAAATAATTCGGCTGCCTTGCTAATATCGCGATGTAAACATCAGCAATATCGGCAAGGTAGGCCATCCGGGGTACGCCCAGTAAAGCCCACTTTGCATCTCATTAGAGATGCGGAGCTGGGCGTTAAGGGAAAGGGCGTTGAGGCATGGAAACATGCGTTAGCATGTCCATGCTGATAGGGCGATAAAAATATCGCCGCTTTAGTGGCAAAAAGTGCCACTAAAGCGGCGATATTGCCCTTGAAGATATGCCCCATTGTCATTTACACCAATAGCTCTAACTTAAGCAAATGCGAGACCTATTCCATTTCCAATGCTTGTTATCAGTGGAGTCCAGAAATATGCATCAAATTAAGATCCAGAAGTTCATGAAGTTAAAAAATGATATCTAGAAAAACCAGGGCTAATTCAACTGCTGTGGGAATTTTTTTTAAAGGAATGACATATCTTTATTCAGAAAAGATTTCTATGACAACCAAAAAAGTGATGATCCTTGAAAACCTGACAGTTCAACAATACAATTCACAAAAATATTCAACATTGGCTTTTGTGTCGTGGTTTGGAGTTGCCTAGCATCACTGTTAAAAGAGGCTTTTGCTTGGACACAAACAGCATCTAGTTTCCCCTATTTCTTGTTGGTTTGATTCAATCCTAACACAAAAATGACAACTAACTAGATCCAAGACATTGCTCCTCAATCAGTACCTTCGGCCTTCTATGCGGTGAAAATGTAATCCACAAATGTGATTTGAAATTAGCAATTGGTCCTTTACTCAACAATTAGAGCGTCATTTCCACTCCGATAAGAATCCTGTCTGACCATATCTGATTCACCCGCTCGCACCCATTCTATGGTATCCTTTTAACATGTTTGACAGACGATGTGGAAATAAACTTGCCTGGTTCAGCTCTATTTAGGACTGGTTCTAGCAAAGGACTAAACAGTATGGAGAGCAAAGACCAAAGCGAGGAGAGCAGAGGTATCCCGCGGCCTCACACTGAAGCGAGATGGCGGCTGCACGCAGTGACGGGTGGAAAGCAAGTCAGCTGCATCCAAAGTCGTGGTGCACCGGAGCACCCGAAGTCGTGGTGCACCAGAAACAGGAAAAAGAGTTCACCCAAACACCACATGAACAATAGAAGCGGAAGGAGATTGTACTTGGTTGGTGCTTCTGAGCTAAAAAATGGAAGTGACATATCGCTCCATGAACAATTTAAGAAGCAGCAAAGAAAAGCACCACTGCACTGAACCAATGGGAAGGCACCAGGCGGGAGCGAAGCCCTTTTGGAATACAGCTGGTCTTGCATACAGCTCATGCACGCTGCCTAGACTCGACCTATAAATGTTAGGTACCGCCCATTTAAATTCAACCAGTTACCAGCCTCCGACTGATGGACAGACACATCAAGTAAGTCAGTCTATTAAATAGTACTTTAGGTACTTCCTGATGAATCACCAGCAGATTGGTAAAGGCAAATATCTCCTGCAGGCTTTGCTTATGCTATGTTATGTCATGTCATGTTATGCAGATTTGCAGAGCGCACTATCACACTTCAGGTGTGGTGTGATGTAAGTGTGGCATGGAGGTGCAGGGTGAATCTACCCTCTGAGTTCTGAATAGTCAACAGCTTTCCGGTGAGTTTTTGTTGATCTCAGCATAGAGGGTGTTCCCGTAGTCCGGCTTGCTTATAACCAGTGCATGCATGAAGGTTACTGATTAGGAGCCATTTGAAAATCTTTCTGGAAGAATGCGGCAGGGATGGCATTGACTTGGGTGGTTGTGTTGAGTTTGTTGTTGAGGATGATCCTAAGGTGCTTGCCGTGGGTGGTGAGTGTCAGTCCTAGCACTGTTGGCCACACGATAGAGTATCCAGGATGAAGTGCTGTTCCTAAAGATCACTGTTTCAGTCTTGTAGGTGTTCAGCTTTAGATAGTTGATCTTCATTCAGGGGGCAATTTCCAACAGTAATTTGCACTTCTTTCTAGGAACAGACACTTTTACTGCATTTGTGATATTTATCTCTGTATGCTGCTGTTCAGGCATTTTTTTCTATAATACTCTCAGTCATACGCTCACTGCATCAACTCAAGAGAATTTGGCAAACAGTACAACATTTGTTGAAAACCAATATAGATGCTAAACATCATGCTGATTTACATAGTCAGTCTCTGCAAATTCAAATTAATTTTTGTTTGATAAACCTTCAATAATATGTCCAACAAACATTATAACACACATTTAATATTCTGGTTAAAATCAGCTCTTTAAATTAAGAAAACTATTAAAAATCTAAACATTCTAGGGCGCCTCCTTCCTCGCCTAGGAATGACGTGTGGTTATTCATGAAATACCTCTCTATTCTGTGTTCAAACTCACATCGAAATTTGCTGGCCCCTTTAAGATTTTAGATTCAGGGAAAGGCAGTGGTCAGATCATTACTCCCAACTACATGGCAAATAGACCTGGTTGAACATATTTCCTGGATTAAGCCTGTTACTTTTTAGATAAAACAAGGGTTCATACACCTGCTACATTAAATTTACAGCATATCGGAGTATAAAGTAGAGGCTAGTGCAGAATTTAGGATAAGTTATGGGCAGTTACAAGATCTCATTATCTGAAAAGCATATGACATTTATGAAATATCCACACATCTCGTTTGATCTCTCAGTTCCACAAACATTTCCTATGAAACCACATAATCTAGCAATTTCATCCAGTAGGGAATTCTTTGACAGGGTGCTGTCAGGATTTCTGTCTTGAGCAAGTCTGGAAGGGGTTAAAGAATGACTTTCTCAAGTTAAGACCTATACGGACCTGCCATAAGCTATCTCCCTAACACTGTGCCTTCCACGCATAAACTATGGAATCACCCGATTCAGGCATGGCTAGGACTGGAAAAGGGACGCGAAAGTATAGAAGCAACAAAGATCCATCAGGCCACTAACAACAGCATCGGTGGGAACATCCTGGTACAAGTTTCTACTTCTGGGTCAAACTTACTTAACTGAAGTGCACTCTTGACTCCTTGCCTGGCAACGATTTCTAGCTGTTACAAAACAGTTTTTATGCCGTTCCTCTCATATAAGAGAGCTAGAAATACAGAGTCAGAGAAGACAAGGAGTCCCACTAGCCCGAGAGTTGGGGTCTGTGTGGGAAATCCATATTCCGGATAGTAATGCCCTCACACACCCTTGCAGGTGTCATGCTTCATCATATGGGCTGCTCCTCGTCGGGTCGGCGGTGCAATACCCGACGGGCTCCCTGTAATAGGGGCTCTTTATCGGAGATCTTCTTATCCGGATGCCGTATGGTGAAGTGCAGGTGTGGGGGCTAAGGGGTGTAGAGTAGTGTAGTGGATTAAAATAGGAAAGGAGTACCTAACATGAACGAATTTTATTCTGGGGGTTTCCTACCCTAGTTTAAAAGTGAAGGACGGAAAACAAGGCACTAGCCCGAGAATAATGTCTCGTATAGCGTAAATCCTTGTTTTACTCAGTGTGGGTCAACATGTTTCTCGCTGTAGGAAGGGTATCCTTGCGATTCTTCAGGACCTAGAAAAGACTAATGTTCTCCACCTAAAACATATGTGGTGAATTTATCTACTCACGGACAAAGGGTGTCAGATGATTAAAGTACCTGGATCTACCTATTGAGGGAAACAAAAAAACATATAGGTATCGATCAAGTTGGAGTGGTACAATGATCAGCTGCACAATCTAACAGTGACTCTAAGTGTGATTGTTTTCTGTACAGAAGTGAAAGCGCAGGCTGTACATGAACCACAGGGGTAGTGACCAATGACTTTTGGTAGCTGCCAGAGTGTTGTCTGTCGGATGGTAGATTGGGGTTTGGGCCTCGTCCTAATAAGCATATCTCTAAGATTTCTTGAACGTTTGAATGCAAAACGTGGTTGTGCTAGATTGAGAGACCCTGTATTGAGGATGCCCCAGTGTTTTTTCAGGACTTATTTTAATATCATTGTACATGCTGTATACATTTTGTATTCTTTCTAGCCCTAAAAATTCTTTAGGCACCACCAGGCGCTATGCTTATACCACCGGGTACTGTTGAAGCCTGGGGTTCTACCGAATAGGGTGAGTACCTGACCGAGTTTCTGCTGCTGCACTGTATTCTATAGGGGCTTATAGGCACAATAGCTCACTATGGAATACCACCACTTGTGATTTTATCAATTTAACTTTTCACGTGTTGATGTTCACTTCATAAGGTTTCCGAGTAGAAGTCAGAGTCACTGTTAGATTGTGCAGCTGATCATTGTACCACTCCAACTTGATCGATACCTATATGTTTTTTTGTTTCCCTCAATAGGTAGATCCAGGTACTTTAATCATCTGACACCCTTTGTCCGTGAGTAGATAAATTCACCACATATGTTTTAGGTGTAGAACATTAGTCTTTTCTAGGTCCTGAAGAATCGCAAGGATACCCTTCCTACAGCGAGAAACATGTTGACCCACACTGAGTAAAACAAGGATTTACACTATACGAGACATTATTCTCGGGCTAGTGCCTTGTTTTCCGTCCTTCACTTTTAAACTAGGGTAGGAGACCCCCAGAATAAAATTTGTTCATGTTAGGTACTCCTTTCCCTATTTTAATCCACTACACTATTCTACACCCCTTAGCCCCCACACCTGCACTTCACCATACGGCATCCGGATAAGAAGATCTCCGATAAAGAGCCCCTATTACAGGGAGCCCGTCGGGTATTGCACCGCCGACCCGACGAGGAGCAGCCCATATGATGAAGCATGACACCTGCAAGGGTGTGTGAGGGCATTACTATCCGGAATATGGATTTCCCACACAGACCCCAACTCTCGGGCTAGTGGGACTCCTTATCTTCTCTGACTCTGTATTTCTAGCTCTTTTATATGAGAGGAACGGCATAAAAACTGTTTTCTAACAATTCATTTGGGCCCCTTTCTTTATGCTGGACCTCCCACTTCCTTCGAGTGGAAAAAGGCCCTGTTGTCCCTCTAATTTTGGTTGCAACAATTTCTAGCTGCCTTGACTCTTCAATTCCTCTTAGTTCATTCACCTGATATTGCAAATCCCAACACTTTTCTTGTTTTCTCACTTCCCAGTTTCCCTTTTAATGTTCAACTTCACACTTCTGCTTTCTGGGCTTTTGTCTTTGTCTATTTGTTGTTTGACTTCTGACTACCTGTGCTGTCCAAAGTGTTCCCTCCTCTTTGGCATCCTCAGGATCAGCACTAGTATTCTGGTCAGTATCTGCTCTCATTAATGTATCTAACACCCTGGATCAGGGTAAAGTACTCACGCCAATAGTTGGTATCAGCTCCCAGTACAAGATCGTACTTTGATTTGCAGGTTGAAAGACGTTTCAGCATTTATCATGTCTCTCTAGAACCCACTGCGTAAGAGTCAGCCAGTGTACCCATCCACGAGCATAGACCAGCCCAGGCCTATTCCTGCCGATCCACCGCTGGCACCGTCTAAGTCGGTTCGCAATTTGGGAATCTGTTTTAATGAGAAGTTGACTTTGGAAAATCAAGTCAATAAGACCATTGGGAGCTGTTTTTCTCTTATCAGGGGCCTTAAGAAAATTCTCCCTATGCTCCCCATACATACTTGCGCACTGGTAGAGCTAAACTGGGGGGGGGGCAAGCTTTTAGTGTTGCTGCTGCAAGGCTCTGGAACAGCCTACCCACGGAATTGCGGCAGATGAAAGATCTTCTGCCGTTCAGAAAGAAAATAAAAACTTGGCTCTTTCCAAGAGTATAATGCCATTGCTGCCCTTTGCTACAGGTTTTTTTTACATCTCTCAGCGCCAGGATACCCAGCAGGTTGCAGTGCCCTCTACAAATATTCTTTACATTACATTACATGTATTCACTTCCCCGTTTTCCCCTTCTTTCTCTGAGGTATTCAAGTTATTGATACCTGCAGAGATACTCATGGATTGCAGGGATTCTTCGCAAATCTATGACTTGGGCTGAAGCTTGGAAGCTGCTTTGCCTCTGCAGCAATGGTGCTTTTCAGGGCTCACAATGTCGTCCTCTAGCTTGTTTTAGGAATTTGTTGGAAACGGCCCTTTTTGCAGGGTTATCCCCAAACTTTTTGCTTCTTCCTCCTTTATTTTTTCAGACCCATGGTTGTTGGCAATAGGACTCTAGGCACTTTACCACTGCTGATCAGTGCTAAAGTGCATATGCTCTCTGTATAAATTGTTATATTGATTGGTTATCCATGATTGGTATATTTGTTTCACCTGTTAGCCCCTAGTAAAGTGCACTGAGTGTGCCAGGGCTGGTGATTCAAATGCTACTAGTGGGCTGCAGCACTGATTGTGCCACCCACAGGAGTAGCGCTAAAATGATGTCTTAGGCCTGCTTGCAGTGCCTATGTGCAGTCCAGGACTGCCATGTCGACCTGGCCAGTGCACCCACTGACCAGGCCTTATCCTTCCCTTTCTGTACATGTAAGGCATCCCTATAGTGGCCCTAGGTACCCCCCTGGGCTGGGTGCAGTGTATCTGAAAGGTAGGGCATGTACTGAGGTGTGTAACATGCCCTGGTAGTGAATTACAGCCATTTTTGTTTTTCACTGCTGAGAAGCTATCTTGCCCATAGGATAGAATGGGGAAGGCTGTTTACATGCCTATCTTCCCATAAGGGCAAGATAGAAAATCCAAGTTTGGTATCTCTGTGTTCAGAATTTAATTATACATCTTTTTAGCAAGATGGTTTTTAAATTCACTGTGTGAGAATAGCACTTTTTAGAAAGTAGCTATTCTCCTGTTTAACCTTCCTGTGGGCCTGTGTGCTGGTTGGCTGACTGGTGTCATGTGATGGGCTAGGTGGCTCCAGGAGCCTGGATGAGTCAGCAGCAGGGTGAATAGGGAGATCTGCTTTAGATGGGTGGGAGGAGTAGTCCCTGGGTTTGAATATGGCTGCCCCTGACAAACACAATGGTGGTTCCACCCCCTGCTGGCCAGGCTGAGGACTCTGCCTCTGCTGGCACAAAGAAGGCTCCACCTCCTGCTGAGCGTCTAATGACCCTGCCCCTCACTCTGAAAGGAACCAGGTGCTCCAGAGCAGAGCACACCCAGAAACCGGTTTGAGCAGGGGAATCCCCCCACTGAAACAAAGAGAGACAAAGACTTGGAGGGGTATAAGAAGAGGACCCCAGACACCTAAAACTTTAGATCACTTTGGAACTAAGAAGAAACCTCTGCCAAGGAGAAAGCTGAAAAGGACTGAAGAGGAGAGGACTGCCTGCTTACTGGTTTGCTTTGCTGCCAAGGAGAGGGGAAGGACTTTGCTGTGTCCCCTTCTTTTGATTCTGATCTCCAAGGGCCTGAGAAGAGCTGGCTCCCTGTTAAGAAGTCCCAGGAACAAAAGGACTTCACCACCAGCTCCCCTGGAACTCTACTGAGAGAGTTCTGACCTGCCTTGGAGTGCTTGCCCAGTCTTGGGGCCTCAGGAGGTCGTTTTGCTGTGTTTGGGAGCTGGGAAGCAGAAGCGTGAACAAGAGTAACTGGTACCCAACGCATCATCCGATTGCGTGTCGCAAGAACGAGAGTGCGTGGAAAATTTCATCGCGGCCCCATCGCAACACGCAGGGTCCCCGCATCGCCGAGTGCGTCGAGCATCGTCCCGAAGCGTGAAGATTCCTGACATTGCGAGGGTCGTCGCAGAACCAGTTTGCGAGCCGCACCACTGCCGGTGCGTGGAAGTCTCCAGTCATCGTGTGCGTCGACGCAGAGTCCCGTTCCGTGGCGCATCGAGAGTTGCGGCGCCGGAAGTCAACGCTGCGCCGCGCATCGTGCCACATCGAAGCGTGTCGCATCGAACCTGTGCGTGAAGCTTCCCCCTAAGAAACCTACGCAACGAAGGCCAAAGTCATCGCATCCTCCCCTTACAGATCGGAGCCGGCGCATCCACCTCTGCTGCGTGAAGCAGGGCTGCTGCAAATCCTCCCCAGGATCTCAGTAGTATCGCATCGCCTTTGCAAGCTTCCTTGTTATAGCTTTTGGGAACCTTATTGCAACTACAGGTACTGTTGGGCACGAAAGTGTCGCATTTTGTGCATTGAGAGTCGCATTGTGCAGGACACTGACTTTTACATCCTGGAGTACTTTCTGCAAACTCTGAACTATCTTTAAAGTAACCTTTTTGAATTATATGTTGGTTTGTCTGTAGTATTTGGTCTTGTGAAGTTTTTAGTAAAGATACATTATTTTTCTAAAACTGGTGTGGAGTAAATCTGTGGTGTTTTCACTGTGTTACTGTGAGTGTTGGTACAAATACTTCACACATTGCCTTTGATAGCCTAGACTGCTCAGGCCAAGCTACCTAGAGGGTGAGCAGGGGTTATCTTAACAGTTTATCCCCCTTTCCCTGACTAGAAGCAAGGGTCCCTACTTGGACAGTGGTACCTACCCTGCCATCTAGAGACCCCCAGATCTAACATTGGTGGCAGCAGTGGGATTGAACTTGTATTTGTACTTGACCCACAGTAATTGGTGTACATCACTAGTTTAAGTGCAGACCAATAGACAACCACATGCTGTATTTTTGATTCTATTTTGGAGTAACTCTTCAAGAGCATCATGTCTCAGGTGGCAACAAGTGAGAGGGCAGAATTGGAGTTTTCCATGGAGGATCTGTATTCGTACAAGGTTGAGGAGCTCAAGCAATTCTGCAAAGACCTTGGTTGCCCTGTGAAAAGCGGATCTAGAAGGGATGTGCTACAAAGAGTCTTGAAGGCCTGGTGGGAGGCTCAAGAGGAAGATGATGCAGATGAAGAGAATGGTTTTGTACCCCAAGCTCTGCCCGTGGTCGGACCAGTCTCAAGGGCTGGCAGCTCCCATTCCAGTAGGAGTCTCACTCCAGAGGAGTTGGAGGAGAATCAAAGGGCTAGAGATCATGAGTTAGAAGTCATGAGGCTTGAAATGGAAACCCAAAACAAAATAGAAGAGAGCAAGAAGATGTATGCCTTGGAAGAATTGAAATTGACCTTGGCACATGAATTAAGAATGAGGGAGCTTGATATGGAGCTCGAGAGGCTTGAGGCCATGAGTGTCTCAGCTGAAGAAGAATGGTTAGCTCAAGAAGTGAGCTTTGCTGAGTTGGAGGTGGAGTCCAGCTCAGATGGTGGCAGCAAGATTATGGTTTCTAGTGCTGAGAGAAAGGTACAAACACCCAGAGATGTGGCACCTGACTTGAAGGAGGGGGTTGACATACACCAGGGGGTTCAGGTTTATGATGTAGTTCCAGTGGAGTGCAGTGTCCCTGAAGTGGATTGGGGAACTGGCACAGGGGACCATATTCCTAGTGGTGGGAGGGACACTCTACTGACCCTAGATGAGATGAGAGAGAGAGGGGTTACCCCATGGTAGAAACCTTGGTGTGTGAGTGTGAAGACCGCCCAGAAGAGTGTGAGTTGTGTGACAGAGACAGTCAGGTACTGTCTTGCCAATCTCAGGAGAGTGGTGTGAGGTACTTGTGTGAGGCACTGGAGGGTGAGGCAAACGGTAGCTTGGTTAACAACTGTGGGGGGCTGTGTGATTCATTTGTTGGAGAGCATATTTTAAGTCCCTGTTTTCCAGAGCTATGCCAACACCCGGTGGAGTGTGAGTTCTCTGGTTCCAGAGAGCTTGCGTTGGAGGCAGACCTTTGGTTGGATGCCAAAAGGTCTGGAGAGGCATTGGGGAGTGATCCCAAAAGGAGTGGCCCAGATATCTTCCAGACCTGTGAGGTGGAAGTGGTTCAGTGTAGCCCGGTTAGGTCCCAGAGTAGTGGGAGGGGTGTAGGGGCTCACGTCCTGTCTCAGTGGAGAAGGGGTGAGTGTGGGACTGTGGGTCCCAAGGTGCCTGAAACCCAGTCTCAGGACCTGGTGGGTTCCTTAATGGAACACCAGGTTGGGGGCCTAGACAGTGCTAGTAGGCCATTTGAGGAGGATCTCCTAGTGTCAGGAGAACCTGGAGCCTCTGTAAACAGAGCTCCAGTGGTTCTGGTGTCTGGCGATACCGCTCCAGTTGGGAGGGTGCAGAAGTCCAGACTGAGGGGTGAGAGGGGGATGTGTTCCCCAGTGGGAGAACCAGTGGGTCAGGGACCAGCCAGAAGGGCTGAGTCCCCTAGGAGTGACCATGGTGACGCCACTTCTGTCCTGGGGGATCTTCGCGCACTGTCAGGTGGACAGGGGCCGGGAGATCTGCGCCAGGCAGACTGTCATGAGACACATGAGTCATGTGTCACCCTCGGGGAGATACTGTGTGAGTCCTGTGGTAAATAATTTAATTACCGGTACTTAATTTGATGCGGAAAATTAATAAGAATAGCTCAATAAAATAAGAGGCAGAATCCGTGGTATTAGAGGTTCGGAACGGGCTTTATTCCAAAACACAATTCGAATTTGTGGGCTTCATATTCCATCACCACGAAGGTTCAGGAAGTGAAGGACAATACTTTATTGACAGGTAACCATTTTTATAGAAGAGGCATTACAGTGAAACAGATGCAGGAGGCGTAACAGTTGATAACAGAGATAAAAACATACATGCGTAACTAAAATGGGTGTAACTAGGCGTAACTAAAGAACGTCATTAGGTATGATGTCACAAATGGGTGGTTCCATGAAAGGATTTCGCAATGTCAGCAGAAATACTTGGCAGAGATGCGCGCGCAGCAGCATGACGTGTGATTGACGTGCAACTAGGGGGAGAATGGGACTTGACATTTAGCTCTACATGTGGAGACAAAAGTCTGGGGGGTCAAGTCAACCTAATCCCAAATCATATCTAACATCCTATGTTTAAAGAACTATGTTATCCAAAAGGAAAGGTCTCTCGAATAAAATCTATTCTATAATGACTGTGAGTGCGTGTACAAGCGTCTAAGTGTCTACACTAGATGCGAGGGCAGAAATCTTCCATAGTAACAGGGCTATGAATTACTTGCATAAAGACAGAGAAGCCGGGCCCTTTGCTCGGTAGCTGGAAGAATGTTTACTTAAACTACTAGACAGGAATGCATTGGATGGGGAGCGGAGCAGATAATCTCGAAGGTGAAATACAGTTTTTGGCAGGCAGACAGGCCGACAGGCCGAGTCAGGCACCGTTAGCCGCGCAGGGAGTAGGACAAAGTTCATGGATACAGATGCGAGCTCAGACTGGAGCTTTTCAGAGGCAGAAGGCAGGAAAAGTTTTAATGGCAGAATCAGGGCCTACTCGCCTGGACTGTAAAATGGCATAAATGAACCATATAAAGCCGGTGGCCTTTCATACTTAGGAATAGGATATCCGGCCCATTCATGGCGGATCTGAAAGAGGACATGTTGACGGTGGACGCACATGTGTTTGCGTCTTCATAACTGGAACTGGAGGGAACATACATGTACTTGTGACTTATACATGAAACCGTTGGGGTCCAAGATAGGGGACATAACTGATCATAAAAATCCATATTTCCACATTCCCTCCTTGTCCCCTACTTGCCCTTAAGAGATATCAATCTTCATCAATCCGTTGATCTGTTCATATAACATCATTTGTTCTTCTTTCTTCTTCCGGGATGAATGAAATCTTGGTGGTGGAATACACGATGTGGCACACAGACCACAAATCGCTGGTCCACATTGTAGACATAAGCAGCAACTGAATAGTATGAGAAAGCCAATACCTAGGAAGGAGAGCATTCTCCACCCCCAGGCTGACAATACACTCCAAAACCAACCGGACCAAGTCCAGGTGCCTGGATTCTGGTGTATCTGGCTTACAATCTTATGAAGGCGAGTTATGGCTTTATATACAGATGGCGAATTTTCTGGTATGAAAATGCAACAACTTGATCCGATGACCCTACAAGCTCCGCCCCTATCGGCCAGGATGACGTCAAGGACAAGACGATTTTGAAGCACAACAATCCGCATAGCAGACTGCTCTTCTGTTAAATTGCCTAAGGCGGAAATAGTTTCGTTCACTACTGCTTCAAGGGTTCTGGTTAATCTACGTATCAGCTTACTATTGGTAACTGTACCTATATAGGGAAAGAGACCTTTATTGAAATCTGTGTATTTTTCCCATGCTGTCTCAGTGTAATCGACCATTGGGAGATCTCTCTGCTGTCTATTGTGTACTAAATGAGTATTTCTATGATAATCAGGAGGAGCTAGGAAAACAGGTGGCAAAAGGAATCCGATGTAACAGGTACCATCCCAATCTAGAGGCAAACGTGTATATGCAGTCTGACCACATACGAAGTAGGAATGGCGAGAAGCTCTAAATGTAGACTTGCCTTGATCACTGAATTCTATTACAGTGGTGCACTTACTATGGCCCATATGTACGGAACCATTCTTTCTTACACACAATTCACCTTTAACTGGAAATACTGACATAGCGGGAAAAATTGGTGCAGCTTCGGATTCAACATTCAGGATCATGAGATTAAGCGTGAAATTCCCTAATCCATATACTTCATTTTCTAGATCAGTTCCTGTTCTTTTGGGAAGTCCCTCCTTGTTAGGGTAGCAGACTTTAAGCAAAACTAAGTTCAGGTTTCCCCATACCCAGTTGTCTTGATAAACTGCGGAATTCGAATCTAGGGAATTAATTAAACTAAACCATGCTCCACAGGAGCCATTGTGTGTGAACGGATATGGAAAGAGAGGCAGAATTCCCTTATAGTTCTGATAGGGGGGGAGTCGGCCACATATCCAACAATTTGTAGCATTGCTAGTCTGATGGGAATGATGTAACATACTAATAAAAGTGTTATTGCGCAGCGCAAATCTATAGGACAACTCATGCGGGGGTAATTCACTAAAAGAATGTTCAGCAGTAACATTGTAAACATGTTTAGAAATAGGATAATATATGTGCAACAATATACTTGCAGCGATTATTAAAAGACTTAAGAAAAACAAAATTAATAACGTCACTGTGCAATGACTACGCAGTGATTTACAGTACGCATGCCTTTTCATCTGCATTTTTCCGTTTCTTTCTCTATTCAGGTCTAGGGGATACATGTCAGAGACAAATTCGACCGATTCACCTTGGAGAGGACTTAAACAATCAAATTGTCTGACTTATTAGACCGTAGTTTTAGTTTGTATAGTTCCTTATCACTCTGTTCAACCAAAGGAAGCTTTGAGTCAATCGGTGAAGACACGCGAGGTGTATCGTTTACATCAGACGGTAGTCCATGGAATTTCTTGATATGACTTGAATGTATCCAACCTTTGCGACCTTCGATTTTCACGGCCGTCCTCGTGGTGAGCAGTACAAGTTGAGGCGATTTCCACCTAGGATCCAGCTGAGTCTTCCGGTCGAAATTCCGCACTAACACCAGGTCCCCGGGAACTACGTCATGGGGTTTCACCTCGGTGTTGTCGGGAAAGGCTGCAGCTACCTGTGAACGACAAGATTGTAGTGCAGACATCAAAGAAGCCAAGTAATCTGTCAGCATATTACAGTCAACATCAGTTATTTTGCGTGGTATAGGCGTCCCCCACATATTTGGTGGTCTGCCAAAGATCACCTCATAAGGGGATAGCCCTGTTCGAGAGTGCGCTACCATTCTCATGTAAAAGAGTGCAACTGGTAAGGCTACTACCCAGTCGACACCTTTCTCTCTACATACTTTGGACAATCTAATTTTCAGAGTTTGATTATGTCGTTCCACGAGACCTGCCGCCTCGGGGTGTCGGACACAGTGAAATTTCCACTGATAGCCTAACAAAAGTGAAACGTGTTTCATTAGTTCGGATGAGAACAGCTGGCCGTTATCTGAGTAGACAACACGTGGTAAACCGTACCGTGGGAAGAATTCTCGAACCAACTGTTTGGCAGTAGTCGGGGCAGTGTAATCTGAAACCGGGTATGCTTCTGTCCAACGGGAAAGAGCACAGACAACTACAAGAACATATTTGAATCCTCGACATCGTTCCATCTGGATATAATCCATCTGGAGGACTTCAAAAGGGTGATCAGGAGGCTGAAATCCACCCTGTTCTACGGGAATGCTTTTACCTGGGTTAAACTGACAACAGATCATACAGGTACGAACTTTTTGTTTAGCTGCTGCTCGTAAATGTTTGTTGAACCAAATGTGTTGAATGCTGTCTAGCATAGCTTTTTCTCCTAGGTGTGCTGGACTATGTATTGTATTAATGATCACTTGAACCATAGAATCAGGAAGGAACCATACAGATTTTTCCTTCGTCATCCATCCTTGATCCGTTTGGATCCCTCCTAATTCAGTCCATTTCTTTATTTCATCTGGTGTAGCATGTGTCTGTATGTCAATTACGTCAAGAGCGGGATCCTTAACCGTCATGCAATGTGTTGGTGTCGGAACTATTGTCTTTGTCATGTCAGATGTGTGAGTTTGAGCAGTCTGTTTAGCTGTTCTGTCAGCTAGATCATTGCCTTGGGAAATGATATCAGTAACTTTCGTATGAGCTTTACATTTCATAATTGATATTGCAGTAGGTAGATGTATTGCATCTAATAAGGCATGAATGAGGGGTCCGTGCTGAATGTGGGCACCGTGAGAAGTTAAATAACCTCTCTCTCGCCACAGCACGCCGAAGTCATGTACAACTCCGAATGCATAACGTGAATCAGTGTATATGTTGACTTTCTTATTCGTAGCTTGAATACAGGCTTGTGTCAGAGCGATGAGCTCTGCTGCTTGAGCTGACAAGGTATTTATGCAATTTGTTTCAATGACTTTAGTGTCTGTTGTGACTGCATACGCGGCCACTAACTCTCCTGTACTTGTTCTCATACATGAACCATCTACATACAACGTCAGGTCTGGGTCTGACAATGGGACGTCTGTCAAGTCTTGTCTGGGTTTCGTCGTGATAGTAATAACTTCAATACAATCATGTGCTAGTGGGTCTGTTCCGTTTACTGGCAAAAGTGTGGCAGGATTCAATGTACTACAACGTCTGATTTCTATGTGTGGCTGAAACAATGTTAATTCGTAACCGGTGAGTCTCGCTATAGTCAAGTGTTGTGTTTGTGTGCGGTTCAAGAGAACCTCTACTGCGTGTGGTACTTGTACTGTCAATTGATGTCCTAACACTATGGCATCGCTTTGTCTGATTGCTAAAGCTGTCGCTGCCACTGATTTCAGGCACGCAGGCAGAGCCTGAGCTACTGGATCTAATGTACTAGAAAAATAAGCACATGGTTTGTGTGATCCTGCTTGTTCCTGAGTGAGTACTGACAAGGCAGTACCTTCGCGTTCTGTAACAAAGAGTGTAAACTGTTTATTGTAACATGGTGTTGCTAAAACAGGTGCTTGACATAAAGCTTTCTTTAGGCTTTCAAAAGCTTGTGTATGTTCCTGAGTCCAAGGGAGAACAGTCGATGTGGCTGCCTCCTGCGTTGTCAACTGAATGAGTGGTTTTGCTAGAAATGCATACTGAGGGATCCACTGCCTACAATATGAAGTGAGGCCTATAAAAGCCCGCACCTCCTTTTGTGTCTTGGGTATTGGCATGTTAGCAATTAACTGGATGCGGTCGGGTGTAAGCTGCCTTCCCTCCTTGGACAGCGAGTGCCCAAGGTAAACAACTCGCTGGACACAGAATTGCAGCTTAGAAGGGGACACCTTGTGCCCCTTTTCGGCCAAAAATTGTAAAACCATCAGTGAGGCTTTTTCACATTCAGGTTCGCTTCTAGCGGTGATCAGCAGATCATCGACATATTGAAGCAGGGCAGTGTTGACTGGCATGTGGATACTGTCAAGTTCTCGTTTCAGTGCTTGGCTATAGATGCTGGGGCTTTCTGTGAATCCTTGAGGTGCGCGTGTGAATTTAAAGCTTCGTCCATTTAAACTAAATCCGAACAAGTATTGGCTTTCCGGATCTATTGGGACGCTGAAAAAGGCATTCTTGAGATCAATTACAGTAAAGAATGTTGCTTCGGAATCAATGGCTGTCAGTAATGAAGAAATGTCTGGGACTACGGGGTATTGTGGTACAATGCATTTATTTAATTCGCGCAGATCAATAACCAGTCGATATACTGGCGGAGCTTTTGGATCAGTTCGTTTAAGAATCGGAATTATCGGTGAATTACATACATTGGAGTCCGTTTCCACAACCACTCCTTGGGTAATAAGCTCGTCAATGATTTGTAGTAAAGCCACTACAGCATCTGGGGGTAACTTGTATTGTCGCATTCGTGGTAGTACCACTCCTGTCTTTAGTGTGACTCGATATGGTGTAATGTTCATGCAACCAACATCTGTAGGGCCTTGTGCCCATAAATGTGTGGGTAAAGTCTGCAGTCGGTGATCCATGTCTCGGGACACATAGTGCCCTTTGAAATCACGTAGAAACAATCTTACTCCTTCCGGAGAACAACATATTATAGCTCCTAGAGCTTTCAATGTTTTTATACCTAACAGGTTTTCTGGACATGATTTAGTAAGCAATAAATCTGTAGTTCGTGTCAAGGGACCAATCGTAAGTGGAAGAGGCTGTGATACTTCGTTAATGATAGGTTTTCCTGAAAAGCCAAGGGAAATATTCTGTGAGCCTGAGAGGGGTGCCCCTGGAACTTCACTACGTTTTATGGTTGTTCGGCTTGCCCCTGTATCAAGTAAAAATTTTCTATCTTGGCCTAATAGTTCACTGTGTACATAAGGTCCTTCTTGATCTACAGGGACCTCGATAAGGGGTAAGCCAACTTCCCTCTCTAGGCTGTTTCATGAGTATCGTTGATAATCAGGATAGTCATACTGTGCGGTCTGGTACATCTGTTGTGTCGTTGTTTGTGTGGCAGCAATAGGCTGCGGTGGTGGAGCTGGCATAGACTGTTGCGGAGCCGGCATGGACTGTGCATGCTGCGGGGCTCCTTGTTGGTTCTGATCCTGTCTAAGTGGCCGTGGTCTTTCTTTTGTATTACCTATGGCGATATTATGTTTTAAAACTGGACAATCGTGTACATAATGACCTGGCTGTTTACAATAGTTGCATGTCCCTTTTACAGGACCTGCTGAAACACTGGACTGTGTCATACCCTTTTTATGACCGTCAGCTGGAACTGTCTGGAAAACTAGCATTTTCATTTTCGTGTCTTTCATGCGTCTTTGTTCATGTTCTTGTTCCTCTCTAATTCTATTGTGATGGTACTGTAACATTTGTAACATTTGTGACGGAGTGTTACCTTGCCAGGTACTCTCGAACTTCAATACTCTATTCTTAACTTGGGGCAAGGAATTTTCAACTAATTTTGTCACAAACAGATGTGGATACGATTTGCTACTTGCTTTTATTCCACTATTTATACCAAAACATTTTTCGAATCGGGCATAGAAATCACTAGTGTCTTCATCTTGCTTTTGTTTACAGGCTGAGATTGCACCCCAGTCTTCCTTTTTCGTAGTTAATAAACGTGGCAGTACCTGTACTAGTAAACCTGGTAGTGTTTTGGTCTTTTCCCCAAGCCCTGAACCTGGACCTCGAGCTGTTTCTTCGTTTTCTAATGCTGTCCAATCTATCTTTTGGTCTCCCACCTCCCAATCCTTTTCTTTGAGTTTTTCGTAAATGCCCGCAGGCATTAATACCTTTAATATCTTCATAATGTCGGGATAGGTATACTCTCCCATGAGCAACATGTCTTTAATTTCACGATGGAAACCCGCTGGGTCTTTGTCATGACTGGGTACCACTTTCTTCATTTCTAATAGTTCCATTTTTGATATGGGTGTGTATACAAACACACGTTTAAACCGATTGTCATCACCTTTTATCGGGTGCACTTCGCGTAAGGGATTCTGTCTATCCATATAATACGTCGTTCTTTCCTTGATGGGCAGTGAGACATGTTCGGGGCATACAAAAAGAATGTACTGCTTTCTGGATTCTAGTATTTCTCTAATTAACTCAGTACCTGAACCCCTCCATTTATTCGTGAGTAATTCAGTCAATATATCAGGTAGGGGACCAGGATCGGAGTGTTGGCTTTTATATAATATAAGGAGTTGTTGAATCATATAGATACCAGCTAAACGCTGTTCATCTGGGGTGAGGTTCAAAAACGTATGTGCTAGTGTATCATCACTATATTTTCCGGGACTGTCAACCCAGTGAACGGCTGACCTGGCTAATTCTTGTTCGTCCATAGAATCGAGTATATGATAACCCCTTCGTTCTCGGAGTAATTTGTCAACGGCTTGGAACGAATGTTCGGGGGACCTTATATTTATTATAGGTGTTTGGAAATTTCTGTTATTATCTGGACGTATCGGACGTATCGGATCAGTAAAGCATCTAGTATTATTACAAGAGCTCCCTCTACCTACATAGGCCATGGTTTCTAATTGTCCTGTGGGCAGTTCTAATTCTTCCTCCTCCTCGGTTTGTTCAGGCTGGTCTACTGCTAATCTTTCTTCGTGTATTCGTTCTACTTCTTTGCGGATCTTTCGGCACATAGCTACTATACTTAATCGTTTATCATGTCTCCCCTCTGATATATTCCGACTCCATGTGGTAAGAATTCGCATTTCTTCCGGATTTACCCCTGGTCGGTCTTGATTTCTGATCACACAATTTATGAGGAAACGTAACAGTTCCCCCTGTATTTCCACTTTCTGGTACTCCATGGCTCTATTAATACTTTCAGAATCTCGTCCTGACTGGACAAAGTGATATATGTTTTCTAAATGTGTAGTCATTCCTGGTAGCCTCCCTAAATATATTGCAGCTCGTCGGATACGTAATGATGCCAGCAGCATTTCGTCCTCTTTGCCGGGCACAGGGTCATATCTACAATCTACTAGAAGTTCCTTAAGCATGTCGGGAGTTACTAGTTTGGGCGTACGTTGGTGGGCTAATTCTTGAAAGGAAAGTTTATTTACTCTGGGTGGCGTAGAAAAAATGTTTGATGTACCTCCTGTAGCACCACCTGGGGTGCTGGATGTGAAAGGATTCGTTGAACGTGATATAGCAACCATAGGTGTGGATACAGCTGTAGAAACAGATGTGCTTGCCGGAACTTGTAACGGAGTTTGTTGTTGCGGAGGTACAGATGGAGGAGGGTCTTGGCGTTGAACCCCCTCGGCAGGCGGTCTATGTGGCGCAGTATTAGCATACTCGGGAGCTGCGTCGTCTAAATAAGAGGAAAGGAAAACATCTTCTGCGGTTCTGGGATGCCCTTTGGGATGTGCTTTTATCGGAAACAATGGGGGTGGCAAGTCTTTTGGTATCTCCGGAGTAGCCTTAGGTAACCCTTCGGCCAGAAGAGGATACATACCATTCATAAGGGCATTTCTTTGTCTGTCTACTTGTTCTGATTTTACTCGAGTACCTTCTTCAATTAATATATTTTCTCGGACTTTATTTGAATTCTCCTTACTTTTCTCTTCCTGTCTGAGTGCTTTTTCTGTACGTCTATATGATTCTTTACGCCATAATTCAATGGCATCTTTCTGTGATTGTCTAGCTTTCTTTTTCCATAATTCTTCCTCTACTTTCATGATGCAATCTGCATCCCAGGTCCCAGCTGCGGGCCACCTCTGACTTTCTGGTAATTCCTTGGTGTAGTCTACCCATAAATCAAGAAATAATATGGCGTCTAGGCCATGTTTATGATACATGAAGTACCCTGGAGTGTCCCTAGGAGGAATGGGAACAGCTTCTTCGAGTACCCCTTTTCTAGTTTTGATCTGTCTTAATCTCGAAAAGAGCGGCATATTGAGAACTGATCTGATACCTAATTTTGAACACGTTTAATACAACAAAACACATTAATGAACAGTCATTCACACCACAATATGCAGAACGTATTTAAAACATTTTAACATTTAACATTTAATGAACAACAATGATGGCCATTTAGGGAACTAGTCACTAAGCATAATACTCGGCACTAACTAGGTAATTCTGAATTATATACTAGACATACTTGATATACTGCTAAACAGTACAGATACACTGCTGAAACAGTGCAGACCGGATTTGTGTACCCAAACCCGTCTTGACCGGCACAACCTATGTGCACGTCAGAACGCCTCCCCGACAATGGTACTCACCGGGTAGCTCGGAACGGAAGGCCTCGGAACTGAACTGAACTGGACTTGAACCGGACTGGACTCGACTCGAAACTTCGGAACTTCGGAACCTGGTGGGCCTCTGTATACCTCGGATCTTGCTCTCTCAGCTAGGCTCTGGTCGGGATACTTCGCACATCTCACCGCCTCGTCTGGGTGTTGATCGCAGCCTCAGTTACCCCCGCTCAGCAGGAGGGAGATACAGGAAATCCTGTGGGTACGCGTTGTTGTCCGTCCAGCTGTGGCAGGAGACCGGGCCTGCAACGCACCTCCGGCGCGTGAGATGAGAAAGTGTCCCTGTTCGGGCGCCATATATGTGGTAAATAATTTAATTACCGGTACTTAATTTGATGCGGAAAATTAATAAGAATAGCTCAATAAAATAAGAGGCAGAATCCGTGGTATTAGAGGTTCGGAACGGGCTTTATTCCAAAACACAATTCGAATTTGTGGGCTTCATATTCGATCACCACGAAGGTTCAGGAAGTGAAGGACAATACTTTATTGACAGGTAATCATTTTTATAGAAGAGGCATTACAGTGAAACAGATGCAGGAGGCGTAACAGTTGATAACAGAGATAAAAACATACATGCGTAACTAAAATGGGTGTAACTAGGCGTAACTAAAGAACGTCATTAGGTATGATGTCACAAATGGGTGGTTCCATGAAAGGATTTCGCAATGTCAGCAGAAATACTTGGCAGAGATGCGCGCGCAGCAGCATGACGTGTGATTGACGTGCAACTAGGGGGAGAATGGGACTTGACATTTAGCTCTACATGTGGAGACAAAAGTCTGGGGGGTCAAGTCAACCTAATCCCAAATCATATCTAACATCCTATGTTTAAAGAACTATGTTATCCAAAAGGAAAGGTCTCTCGAATAAAATCTATTCTATAATGACTGTGAGTGCGTGTACAAGCGTCTAAGTGTCTACACTAGATGCAAGGGCAGAAATCTTCCATAGTAACAGGGCTATGAATTACTTGCATAAAGACAGAGAAGCCGGGCCCTTTGCTCGGTAGCTGGAAGAATGTTTACTTAAACTACTAGACAGGAATGCATTGGATGGGGAGCGGAGCAGATAATCTCGAAGGTGAAATACAGTTTTTGGCAGGCAGACAGGCCGACAGGCCGAGTCAGGCACCGTTAGCCGCGCAGGGAGTAGGACAAAGTTCATGGATACAGATGCGAGCTCAGACTGGAGCTTTTCAGAGGCAGAAGGCAGGAAAAGGTTTAATGGCAGAATCAGGGCCTACTCGCCTGGACTGTAAAATGGCATAAATGAACCATATAAAGCCGGTGGCCTTTCATACTTAGGAATAGGATATCCGGCCCATTCATGGCGGATCTGAAAGAGGGCATGTTGACGGTGGACGCACATGTGTTTGCGTCTTCATAACTGGAACTGGAGGGAACATACATGTACTTGTGACTTATACATGAAACCGTTGGGGTCCAAGATAGGGGACATAACTGATCATAAAAATCCATATTTCCACAGTCCCCAGAAGTCCTGGCATGCCAGGCAGGTGTGCAACCGCAGGGTTTAGTCCCTGGGTTGGGAGGCCAGGTTCAGGATTTGCCTGACCTGGGGGGAAGGACATCTGTAAGCTGTGTCCTGACCGGTTTGGCTTCCAGGGGTACCCCTCCAGGGGGGAGGGTGCAGCTCTCTGGAAGGGGGTGCAGAGGGAGAGAGTCCTCGCCTCTGACCCCGGTGCAACCTGAGGGTTTAGACCCTAGGTTGGGAGACCAGTTGCTGGAGAGAGGTCCTGAACTGAAGGGAGGCACATCTGTAAGCAGTGTCTCTACCAGTTTGTCTTTGAGGTATACCGCTCCGAGTAGGAGGGTGCAGGATTCTGGAAGGGGGTGCAGAGGTAGGGAGTCCTCGCCGCTGACCCTGGTTCACCTGGAGGGTGTAGACCCTAGGTTGGAGGGCCAGGTCCGGGGTGTCCCCCCTGACCTGGGATCCCAGTTGCAGGATAGAACTCCTGAACTGGTGGGCGAATGGTGCAGGACACCTGCCACAGGTGCCCTGACCATTCTAGAAGGGGGTACCGCTCCAGGTGGGAGGGTACAGAGCCCCAAGGAAGAGGAGGACTGGGTATGGAAAAGCCTACCCCAGCCTCCTGTCCAGCCACCGGATACAGGCCCGGGGCTGGTGGGTCAGTGCCAGGTTGTCAGACCCGACCTGACAGGAAAAGAAGTGGACAAAGGGTGCCCAGCACCTGGGGCTACTGCCCCCCACCTTCTGACGCCACAGGGGTTTGAGAGCCCTGAGAGGCATAAGGCCTGGGTCTCATCCCTGACCACTGTCAGTGGTCACTGTGGGCTGCTGTCTGTCTGTTGGGACACACCTGTGAGCAAGTTAAGGCTAGGTGCTGCACAGGTGGTGTCCACAGGTGAAGAGAAGGGTTCCACATGGGTTGGCTTGGTGGACCCTGAGAGTATGGATGGAGAAATCCAACCGGGTTCAGGAAGGCGTAGAACAGGAATAGTGCCCTGCTGTTTGGGCCAGTTTCCGTGTTCTATCGCCCTAAGCAGGGAATCCCATCGAGGTATCGCTTGGTCTACCCTGGCTTTAGGCTGGAAGGGGGTTGTGTTGGAAACGGCCCTTTTTGCAGGGTTATCCCCAAACTTTTTGCTTCTTCCTCCTTTATTTTTTCTGACCCATGGTTGTTGGCAATAGGACTCTGGGCACTTTACCACTGCTGATCAGTGCTAAAGTGCATATGCTCTCTGTATAAATTGTTATATTGATTGGTTATCCATGATTGGTATATTTGTTTCACCTGTTAGCCCCTAGTAAAGTGCACTGAGTGTGCCAGGGCTGGTGATTCAAATGCTACCAGTGGGCTGCAGCACTGATTGTGCCACCCACAGGAGTAGCGGTAAAATGATGTCTTAGGCCTGCTTGCAGTGCCTATGTGCAGTCCAGGACTGCCATGTCGACCTGGCCAGTGCACCCACTGACCAGGCCTTATCCTTCCCTTTCTGTACATGTAAGGCATCCCTATGGTGGCCCTAGGTACCCCCCTGGGCTGGGTGCAGTGTATCTGAAAGGTAGGGCATGTACTGAGGTGTGTAACATGCCCTGGTAGTGAATTACAGCCATTTTTGTTTTTCACTGCTGAGAGGCTAACTTGCCCATAGGATAGAATGGGGAAGGCTGTTTACATGCCTATCTTCCCATAAGGGCAAGATAGAAAATCCAAGTTTGGTATCTCTGTGTTCAGAATTTAATTATACATCTTTTTAGCAAGATGGTTTTTAAATTCACTGTGTGAGAATAGCACTTTTTAGAAAGTAGCTATTCTCCTGTTTAACCTTCCTGTGTGCCTGTGTGCTGGTTGGCTGACTGGTGTCATGTGATGGGCTAGGTGGCTCCAGGAGCCTGGATGAGTCAGCAGCAGGGTGAATAGGGAGATCTGCTTTAGATGGGTGGGAGGAGTAGTCCCTGGGTTTGAATAGGGCTGCCCCTGACAAACACAATGCTGGCTCCACCCCCTGCTGGCCAGGCTGAGGACTCTGCCTCTGCTGGCACAAAGAAGGCTCCACCTCCTGCTGAGCGTCTAACGACCCTGCCCCTCACTCTGAAAGGAACCAGGTGCTCCAGAGCAGAGCACACCCAGGAACCGGTTTGAGCAGGGGAATCCCCCCACTGAAACAAAGAGAGACAAAGACTTGGAGGGGTATAAGAAGAGGACCCCGGACACCTAAAACTTTAGATCCCTTTGGAACTAAGAAGAAACCTCTGCCAAGGAGAAAGCTGAAAAGGACTGAAGAGGAGAAGACTGCCTGCTTGCTGGTTTGCTTTGCTGCCAAGGAGAGGGGAAGGACTTTGCTGTGTCCCCTTCTTTTGATTCTGATCTCCAAGGGCCTGAGAAGAGCTGGCTCCCTGTTAAGAAGTCCCAGGAACAAAAGGACTTCACCACCAGCTCCCCTGGAACTCTGCTGAGAGAGTTCTGACCTGCCTTGGAGTGCTTGCCCAGTCTTGGGGCCTCAGGAGGTCGTTTTGCTGTGTTTGGGAGCTGGGAAGCAGAAGCGTGAACAAGAGTAACTGGTACAAACGTATCATCCGATTGCTTGTCGCAAGAACGAGAGTGCGTGGAAAATTTCATCGCGGCACCATCGCAACACGCAGGGTCCCCGCATCGCCGAGTGCGTCGAGCATCGTCCCGAAGCGTGAAGATTCCTGACATTGCGAGGGTCGTCGCAGAACCAGTTTGCGAGCCGCACCACTGCCGGTGCGTGGAAGTCTCCAGTCATCGTGTGCGCCGACGCAGAGTCCTGTTCCGTGGCGCATCGAGAGTTGCGGTGCCGGAAGTCAACGCTGCGCCGCGCATCGTGCCACATCGAAGCGTGTCGCATCGAACCTGTGCGTGAAGCTTCCCCCTAAGAAACCTACGCAACGAAGGCCAAAGTTATCGCATCCTCCCCATACAGATCGGAGCCGGCGCATCCACCTCTGCTGCGTGAAGCAGGGCTGCTGCAAAGCCTCCCCAGGATCTCAGGAGTATCGCATCGCCTTTGCAAGCTTCCTTGTTATAGCTTTTGGGAACCTTATTGGAACTACAGGTACTGTTGGGCACGAAAGTGTCGCATTTTGTGCATTGAGAGTCGCATTGTGCAGGACACTGACTTTTACATCCTGGAGTACCTTCTGCAAACTCTGAACTATCTTTAAAGTAACCTTTTTGAATTATATGTTGGTTTGTCTGTAGTATTTGGTCTTGTGAAGTTTTTAGTAAAGATACATTATTTTTCTAAAACTGGTGTGGAGTAAATCTGTGGTGTTTTCACTGTGTTACTGTGAGTGTTGGTACAAATACTTTACACATTGCCTTTGATAGCCTAGACTGCTCAGGCCAAGCTACCTAGAGGGTGAGCAGGGGTTATCTTAACAGTGTATCCCCCTTTCCCTGACTAGAAGCAAGGGTCCCTACTTGGACAGTGGTACCTACCCTGCCAACTAGAGACCCCCAGATCTAACAGAATTCTACTCTTGCATGTCTCTTCGTAGAATGTTTGTTGGACAGCTTCTGGCTATTTGGCCTCCTTCTTGTTGATGCCTTCAGTTCAGGGGTCTTTTGCTTCACAGTATACTGCCTGGTAATAATTTGCCCTTTCCTTGTGCTGCCTGCTGAATTGTTCTGCTTGTGACTTGAGCATGCCTTAGGGATGTAACAAACTTACATTTGGTAGTCGTGGTTGAGCTAACTACCCATCCTAAAACAAAGACCAAGTAAAGCCCCACAAACATTATTTTGTCGCACTATTCGTATGATAAAGGGTGCTGCACAGATTGCACTATTGCTACCTACTAGATGTGAACAGAGTGCATTAAAAACCACAATCAATTGAACTTATGAAAGATCCGTCGTAATAGAATCCTGACCGCGGCACATCGTCTGCAATGTGGGCTAAAACGCTGTTCATGTGCCGTTTCAGCCCCTATTGCAGGTGCTTGCTTTTGATTGAAGTCTTCCACTGTTGGTTTTGGTTATATTGTGTTTTGATGGAAGTGTTCCACTATTGGTTTTGGTTATATTGTGGTTTGATGGAAGTGTTCCACTATTGGTTTAGTTTACATTGTTTTTTGATTGAAGTCTTTCACTGTGGGTTCTGTTTACATTCGTCCAACTTGTGTCTATGAACTAACTGTGCATGTGCAGACCAATTCTGCATTAAATATGTTTCTTCATTCAACATATTTGAAATTCTGGCACTTTACCTATGGACTTCAGTTGGAGGTGTCCTCAGGATCTTTCATATTGTCTTAAGGATGCCTTGTCTCCTTCTCTGTGGTGTCTTCTACTATGGCTGCCTTGTGTGGCTGGCTCTGTATGGGTTTCTCGTTCTTTGGCCTCCTAGGGGTCTGCTTCGGTTTCTGGCTTGCATTGGTCTGGCTGTGGCTTGTGTCAACGACTGTGCTTTTGTTGGAGATTGCCCTGGTTTTTTTGTGCTTGTGCATTTTGTCATTGTGTTCCTCTTGAAGCTGGGTTGGTTGGCTTCATCTCTCTTATGGTCCCTTCTTTGGGGTCCTTAGGTTTAGGGTCAGTTTAGAGCAGTTTTCATCCATTCTGTGTTTTCCTACTTTTCATGTATGATAGCGTTTTGGGATTTCTTTTGGAGGCTTGGCTCCTTGTGGTCTGTGCAGCTCTCATGGTCTGAAGGCTGTTGTGGCCCATGCACCATGCTTATTTTAATATGGCTCCTTCTGCTCCACACATGGTCTACTTACCATCTAATATCTGGCCTGTGGGTCTGTTCTAGAGCTGCTACTCCTGCTTATCACCCTTTCCGTGTTGGTCATAGGTGAGCTGGCTTTTCTTTGATTTTTAGGTCTGGTTACTTGCAGTTGGTTTTCCCTGCTCGATTTTTCTTTTTGCTCTGTGTCCTATTTCTGTGGGGCCTATTGCACTGCTCGTGATTTCATGTGCTTCTGGGTGATAGGGTTGTCAGTGTCTGCATACCCTTATAGAGGTGGTGCTTGGAGGGAGGTGTGCACAACTCACTGAGTAAGTAACTACTGTGTGGAGGAAAGAAAATTGAAGTAATGTTGAATGCCAAGAAATAACCTGCACATTTCACTATTACTTTTCTAAAGTTGCCACAGAGCAAAACCGCTCCCACTTGACAGATTCCCATTGTGGTAAGTGGAAATTACAGTCAAAAATGTCTCCAATCGTAGACAGTAAATCAGACTTTGACAATCTCAATTACAAATCGTTCGTTTTTCAACTTTAATTCATATTTAGGGTGAGAGAACATTGGGTAAGTAAGTCCCATCAGCTTTAAACCATCTCCACTCATATAACTTTTTTGTGCTATCTCTGCATAATGTATTCTACCCCGTCATCGAACTAACTTTGTTTTGTGCCTTTTCCTGTTTGAAGACATCCAGCCATTGGTAGGGACAACTATCTCTGTAAAGTAGACAGCACCCAGTTCAAATAAACAATTCTGTTCCTGGTATAGTATCTTCGTCTTCCCAATTCGTAAGATTTTGTGATCTTGGACACATCATTTCACCAACTGTGAATTTGTTCCTTCTCCTGTAAAATCCTTAAGGGATTAATGCTGATGCTGATATTAAATACTGCATAATGAACGGCATTTGCTTTTTTTTTCTCTATAAACGCCATCCAACAGAAATGACTCTCATAGCAGTGCATAATTTGAGACGGTGGTTTCTGGTGCTATCAACACTGGTGCTTGTGCCAGTCTGTCCCAAGGTGGCGATGTCTGGCTAATTTAGAGATGACCAAAACATCAGTTAATTATAAATTCAATATATATTAAAAATGACTATTACCTGCCTCCCAAGAAATTCTTAATAGCTTTGGGGGCCTGAAATAACCCTAATTGCCACACTTGTAGGAGTGTGATGGTTAGTAGATGGGTTGTTACTATCATTGGCAGCATGGCAGGGGCAATGCGTGGACCAAGTTGCAGTGGCCTCCTGACGAGGGCCCTGGCACTTATGTTTTTTTTAACAAACTAAGCACTGTCTCTAAGCTGTTTGCAGGAAAGGTTGAATATAAGTTTGTCACTTTGCCTGTTTTGTTTTGGAGACAAGCGCGGGTATAAGAGCATGGTTTCTCCTTTAAAGTAGACAGCATTGAGACACACCCACAATTACAACTATTTTAAAACCAGCCTAGGCTTCACTGACCTCCCTACTTACCCAGACTGAGTGATACTTCTCACCCTTTGCCCTTAGAAACATTGGGGCAGATTTACGTTTCCTGGTGCATCCCTGCAAATAGGGCAGGGATGCGCCAAAAAACGTGCGACATGCAATGCCACCGTTGCGCCACCACGGATGCGCACAAGGATAGGCATGCATCTGCCGGTGTAAGGTTGGCGCAGTGCTGGAGTTGTGTCGCGGGCCGGCCTATCTTCCATATGGTGCGTCACACTTTACGCCTGCTTCAAGCTGGTGCAAGGTTTTAACGCAGTGGTGTCGGAAAAGTGACTGAGTGAAATCTTGTAGATTTCAGTCAGGCACTTTTCCGAGGCGTTCCTGCTCCGGAACGCCCACCCTGCAACGTGATGCATTTCCCTAGATGCGTCACGTTGTAAATCCCCCACAGCATGGCGCTAGCTTTACGCTGCCGTTGCGTTACAGAAGTGACGCAACAGCGGCGCAAAATTGGCGCACGGAGCTTGTAAATCTGCCCCTCGTTATTTAATGATGCATAAAAATATGACATTTATCTTTTTTTGCTGTTCTTTTGGAAACGATCCTAGTTCATACACTGATGGTCAAAAGTCAAGTGAAACGATATTCTGAAATATAAGATTGTTTTTGTGCGCTTGTTTTCAAGTCTTCTAGGTGTAGGTAAGAAGAAACGCCTCTTGGAAGCAGACAGCAAATCACCTCAAACCATTCGGAGCCTGACACATAAATCTCCCTCAGTTTAACTGGAGTTTTGGAAACAGTGATGCAAGCTAGCCTCGCTTAAAATCTCTTTCACTGAGCCCACAAGAGCCCGCCAGTGTCTGCGCATGAAGGCCGCTCAGAATGGCTTTATATGGCTTCACGCTACACTGCGTCTGTGTTAAAGGTCAGCTGTAACTGTTGCTGCAGAGGTTTCTGACTGGAAATTGTACTGAACTATGAAAAAGCCGCCTCCTGCTTCACAGGGCAGAGAGATTTATGGAGACTCTGGCCTATTCGGGACGGCGGCATACCACGTCCATCGCGTTATCCGAATCATGCCTCAGTACATCAGAGCCCATGTGTAAACACTACCCGATCCAGGAACGTAAAAAAACAAGCATTGGCAAAGCCAATAGGTTTGGAGTGAACTGCTGACCTTTTGACTTTGCCAATGCCTGCTTTGTATGTGAATGTTTTCTCTATGAAGACACGCATTGTATGCCAAAAATGCATCCTCTACAAGCCACTCTGTGCAGGAGCAGAATGCTGTCGCTCACAGGTAAGCAAGTGTGTGAAGTGGGATGACCCATTGCCCCATGGTGCATGCAGTTATGGAATGACACCAGAGAGGACAATGGATAAAGAGATCTAACTGAAAGCCCTAGTATCTGTATATTTATCAAAAACAAAAGATCTCTTGGCTAACAAAGCGGTGCACAGAAGTCTGCAATTGGACCTACTGAAAGCCAGCGCGCCGAATACCTGAAACTACCTCAGGCCTCTTTAATCCGCTTCCAGACACTTCCTGCCCCTTCCTATCACTCTTGCAGATTCCTACTTTTCCCGTGGTGATGGAATTTCAGTCTTTCTCGTCCTCCTTCTTTTTCCTGTTTGTGTTTTTCCCTCTCTTGCTCTCAGGGGAATGTCTAATGACGGAAAATACTTGTGTGGGTCCCTAAAAATGACTACCTCCTAAAATTAAGCACTGTGGATTGATATGCACTCTGGTGCTGGATGTTATCACACTGAGCCTGAGTACCCAAAATAATTATCCTGTAGAGAGATGGCCTAGCTGGTGCCCTGTGAATCAACAGGTACCTAGTCAAAATAATATTGTCACCCTTCAGTCATTTGGAACAAGCTAACAGAGCAGGGGAAATCGACAATAACAACAGAATGCATCGAAGAAATGAGTGTGATTCGTTGTCAACACCTATGTAAAGGAGCATGGTTAGCGCAATAGTGAAGTAAGCTAATTTCATAGAAATTACTTAAAAGGGCCGATGCGACCAAGGTTCTTGCTTCCTTCTCCAAACAAGGACTCTCTTTCCAGAGATTGGGCATTTTTCCTGAGATGTGAGCTGATGCAAGGTAGGCTGAGGCCAATGGACACTGCTAAGGGAAAAAAGAACAGCCTTGTCGCCAGTGTAGTCAGGATGAATCTGGGCAAAAGAGAATTAGAGATGTTGCCGATGATGGTCCAAGTAGGTCCCAGTGAAGGAAAGAGGAATAGTTCAAAGTGCTGGCCCGACGGGTGACACAGGACGTTGAAGGTAGCAGATGAGTTATAAGCATTAAGGACGCTTCCAGAAGAGGTCTGAGGATAAACAGGGACATAACCACTGCGGGTGCAAGAGCAAAATGTGTGGTGGAGCATTAACTATCCAGCAATGGTTATCTGGGGTCACACAGTCAGAGGCGAAAGGGCTGTGAAACAACCTGAAAACCTTCATAAGATGATTGAAAGTCTCTAAGGTAAATCACCCTAGTGCTAGGCCAATTACAATGGGCGGAAGAATGCAGTTTTATAGCCCCATCTTGGCCTTGCCTAGCAGAAGGGTGGAAACAGAACAGTCTTATGTTTTAGTGGGTCAGATTAGCAGGCCTCTGTTGAAATAGTGTTTAGGGTGAGAGTGTAACTGGCACACAATGTTTCTGGACAATTAGTGGTCTCTGTGTTCCTAGCCCTGTAGTAACATGGCTGCATATAAAATGGACTTTTCAGAGAAGTTACACCTCATGGTGAGACCCCTCAGGTGATCTGGGCTACTACAAATTGTAGTGCCTAGCTAGACCTTGCAAGCTGATTAATTAATCAAAGATCATGAAAACGGGGTTTTCCAGATCTCCTTATACTTCTGCATCACTAACTATATCGTGCAGAGTAAAGGAGACGCCAAAATGCTTCTCCTGACCAGTTAAGATCTACTAGTGAGAATCCATAACACTTGACTCTGAAGATAATATACAATCCGATTCACAAAGCATTATGTGATCCTAATTTGCATTTCAGAGTACAAAATGTCCTCTTTACATATGTGAACTTCCAACCCTGATTCAACAAACCAGAATTGATCAAATTAAACATGTGTTAAGTGCATATGTAAAACCAGAAATTACCTCATATGATGCATTTTCCACACTTGCAAATTATGACCCAGGGGCATGTTTGTGGGCATTTCTGGGCAGACCAAATTGCAAAAGGAGGTGAACACCCAGAAACTCATATGGTTGTGCATATCAACATGTTTCTTGTGCAAACTCAAAACCAGCCACGGTCCGTGCAGGTAACAGCGGTGAGGATGTGGGGCAGAGTAATGGGGGATTTTGAGGGACGATGCAGAGGGAAAGTTAATTATTTAATTAATTTTCCCTCTGCATCGTCCCTCGAAATCTCCCCTCACTCGGCCCCACCGCCCCACTGCTGCTACCTGCACGGACCGCGGCTGCTCAAAACCTAGAAAAACATATTCATGTCAATTGCAAGTGTACATGCATTTCCAGTGTGGGCATGGAGAAGGCATACTCACAAATTCCCCCCACAAATGGAGGCTTCACCACAAGGAACTGTATCATCCCTGTAGAGAAATGCAAACAGCATATTGCCCCTCATTATGAATGGCTTGGTGTTTGGGCCGATATTTACAGGACACAATACAATCCAATTTCTCTGGGTGGGAGTTTATCGGGTCGGATAAAAAACTCCCAATTGCGATTGTGTCCCCCAGTAATAGGGACTAACGTGGATTTTGGGGATTAATTTACCAGAGTCTGCATGCCCTGGAAAACTGCAGGAGTTCGGTTTTAGCTGCCAAACTCATGAATGTAATATGTGTGGTAACAGCAGTTACCACACATATCACGATTTACCTGGCCATTTATAATAAAGGCCTCAATGTGCTAATACACACTTACATCATATTTAGACATGCAGATTTGTGTACACTAGATATAAATGAAGCATGACTATAGTTTAAAAGATTAAGAATATTTCCTTGAGTGCTGAAAGATCCACTGTGAATTTCGAGAATGTCAAAAATCTGATTAAATATGTAGGTGAAATACTATGAGAGCAATTTTTGTGTCTTCCAAAGACATGTATTTGTGAATCATCTCCTATAAAGATCTAGGGTCATATGTCCACATTTTAGGGATTGCGATTTCCTAATTGGGATTCTTTGTGAATCACAATTTGAAAATTAGAAAATTGCAATTCCTAATGTATGAAACCCATTGAGTTTCATTTAGCAATTCCTAATGGGGTCGCAATCAACCTACCTCATGATCATTAACGAGGTAGGTCACAATTTTCAACCCATTAGGAATTGCAGCAGGACACCATGTTTGTGATTGCGTTTTAATAAAGTAATCTTTATTTTTATTTTTATGCAGCCCATTTTCCTTAGAGAGAAATGGGATGCGTTTCAAAAAATAAAATGAAATGTTTACATTTCATTTTTTAAGACTAGGCAATGGTCCCTTAGGCCATAACTCGGTCGCAGAACATTCATGCACACCATTGTGATTTGGTATTAGGAAGGGATGCCCTAAACACATCCCTTCCAATTCCGAATTGCTAAACAAAAATTGCAATTCAGTAATGTTACTGAATCGCAATTTGTGTTTTGTACATATGAAAAAGTGTTTTTGCGGTCAGTAATGGCCCAATTCTCCAACTCTAGAAGACATAATGCTGAGCATGACAGATTTAGAACATGACTGGATCAACTTTACAGAGTCTCACTCTGGGGAAAAACGTGGAGTTTCATAAAAAGACTCGAGATTCTAGTGCTGGTAGTGCATTCTGCTCTGAAACATCAGTGCGAACAGCGCCATGCTATTTTCCAGTTGATTTTGTTGCCGCTGAAGTAGAATATCTACTTGGAAGCAGCCCTCTGACCGCTTGCTACCACCAGGGCTGACTGGGAACCAGAACCGGCCCTAGCAAACTGCTTGGCCACCCCCCCTTCGGGGGGGCGGGCGTGCAGCCGAGCTTTATGCTAGGGCCGGTTTTGGCCGATTTTGTTACAGGGCGCAGATACTGCCGGCCTCAGTTAACAAAACCAGCCCCACCCTGGTGGCCCACCGGGGAAACACCCAGTGCCCGCTACAGCCAGTCCGGCCCTGGCGAACCCCTGTTTTTATAAAATCTCACTATAAGTCCTCCTAGCAACCAGAAATTGCGCTTGGGGACACTAAATCTCACTCCACTCACCATCTTGCACCCTGAAGCCTTGAAATGCTCCCATTGTCAGTGCATTGCTCAAACAGGCAAAAATTACACCACAAGGTGTTTGAAGGATTTTGGCAGTAACTCAGCGTTACAAGAGCAGCACGAAGATTCCAAAATTCTCCAGTTCCACTCATGGAATCAAAATTTCGCCTTGATATAATTTAGAACCCTTCAATTAGCTAAGGAGCATGGTGAAATTAAGATTAAATGTATTTTATCTTCTGATGCTACAAGTTAAAGAACTAAGGGCCACTCCAAAATGTTATTTATTGTTCCAGTGGTTAGCCATTCTTGTTGAATAATAATGTGTTAAGTCATATAATTTTAAACTCTACTTGACCAAAACTTTTATAGCACTAAAATAATGTCATGATGAATTAACTTTGCCCTTAGTCATTTTACAACATACATGCATGTATGTTTGGCATTTTTAAATGTAGTAATATGTATGTATTCTGATGAACAACCATTCTGAAGATTTTCATGCCAGTGCACTTCCAATTAGGCAGATTCTATAGAAAGGTACTGGAAGAGGAAATGGGCCATACAAAGGGATGCATAGAATTACCAAATATCATCTTAAGCACTGGTGCATTTCGGACCCTTTTAAAGCCACTCTGAAAGTATTCACGTTTCTGTTGCAAAATGAGGATGTTGTTGCAGCATTAAGGATATTGTAGCATGCTCTGTCCACAATATGAGTGCATTCACTGCAAATGGGAATTCTCTAGAGACATAGATTGATGTTTTTTCTAGTCTTGAATTGGTTAAATGTCACTTTCTATGTTTTTAAGTCAATGAGGCCAAAGCTACAGCTCTAGCTAAGACTTTTGATTGGCTCCTGGAATCAGGTGAATCCCACCCCCTCTTTTTCCAATGGTATCTGGCCCAAACATTGAAACAACGAACTACACTGTGTAGGATAACATTGCGCTTTGACTTCTGTGATTGACCTGCACGCACCCCTAGTCCTTCTGCACCTAAGCAAATCAGGCAATGGAGGTAGCAGACCTGGGCCTACGTCATCTTATTCACCTACTATATCCACAAGCACCTCTTTGCACAACACCTTATACCTAGTCAATTTCCTCCCATGCTCTGACCAACCCCTCTAGAAGATTTACCAGAATACCTGTTATGTCCTGCAGTAATCTGCCACTGGCACAGTTTATAAATTGCTATGATATACAAGCGCCCATTGTATTCCAAGCACATAGGTGTCCTTTGATCTACTTCATTATTCACCTTGGTAAGCCAACTGACCCTCACCAAAAACATAACTTCTGCAATTCCACATTCGTATTGCTATTTCAGACCAGACATGTCTTGCCCTCAAATTCACTTTCACATACAGCATTCTTGTGAAATGTTCATTCTCCCTCACCTCGACCACTCATGCAATTGTTTATTGTAATCCCAAATCTGGCTCTAAAATTGGCAACCTTCATGATTTCAAAAACCCAACTGCAGAGTTCCAAAGGGACACTGAGAGTAGCAAATGTTTTACAGCTTGCCCCTTTGTTCCTTAATATCTAAATTTTAAGCCGCTCACAAGCATTTGCAGAGAAAACCATATCTCATCCAAACTGATGAGGATTGATTTCTGTTAATCCTTGCCTACTGGCCAATTTGAGATGGAGGGGATTCACATATATCGTGCAGTGAAAGAATGGACTAGGTCCCATTGCGTATACTGGGCAACGCAGTGCTATTCTTCAACCTGGTCAATTGTAAACTCGGCCCTCTTTACATATGACGTTCACAAAGCACCATCAAGATAAGTGGAAGGAACAGATGGTAAGAGAATGGAAGAGACTAGGGAAAGTGGTAGATTGAATACGAGAAGAGAAGAAGATTGTACATGACCTCTAGTTGAACGAGTTGGATTTGGACACAGGGGTGGACACACTAGCCATCGCTTCAGCTCAGGTTACACCTAACATTTTCCCCACTGCAACTAAATGTTTCTAAAGAGTGGTGGGAAACTGTACACACGACACTTACTGAAAAAAAGAATGCATCAGATCTCTGAGCCATCTGCCCCTGAGGATTAATCTGGCCTTTATGGAATTTCTTGATGGGGACCATGAATGAATGAAGAAGGCAATGATCAGGAGGATCACCACATGTCAGTATCTAAAGACCTCTTCTATAGCTGTGATGGAATTTTTCTAATGTATAGATTTCTCACTCCAAGTAGCTGGCAATAACTTCAGATAAATGGTGATGACCGTAAAGCTGAGATCAGCATTATCAACAGTGCTCCATTTATTTAATAATAGAGAGACTCTAACTAAAATCAAGCTTCTGATATTTTCCTATTACTAAACCAGTCCAAATAATTGCAACAGTCATATTAAGTCAGTCATATTCATATATGTTATGGAAGCCAGGGATGGGCAAAAAATGTACTATACCCATGTACAAGTCTGGTGAATTTGGGATGTTCTTTGGCCATCGCAAAGTCACCCAAGTTTTCTTCAGGGTGAATGTTGCAATTGCAAGCAGCAAAAACTGCCTTTACTCTATATAGGAAGATAGAAAGTCTCACCTACCCCTCCACACCCATACAGGCCATCGCAAAGAGAGATGGATCACAGATAGCACATTATAAAAAAGAAATAGGAACGTTTTCAGAAGGTAATGGGTGCTATTCTGTATCTGGGGGCAGATATTACTTGTATGACACCCAGGAGGAAAAATGGGAGAAAAGCAACATTCATTAATGTTACAGGAATATAATTTCTGTGACTGACATGCAATGTAAGACACCTTACACACCATGACATATGAAAACAATTTTTTAAAAAGCGAAATGAAAGAACAGTAATAATATCCGAGATCCCGACTGGACCTCTTGTGACTCACGAGAGTCACAGACAGACTGGCACAAATTAATGTTACATTTTGCAAAAGAATATTTGTGGCTGGCAGCAATCCAAGGCCACTTACACTCCAGAACAATATGCAGTACATTTGGGAAATGTGGCCAACTCAGCAATAATATCTGTGGTCAGTAAGAGTCCCTAGGGACTTCAGGAGTACAACAGAGAGACTGGAATACATTGATTAATCTACTGGAAAAATAATATCTGATCACACTCATAACACAAGGTCTAATAGACACCATAGACACTGGAAGCAAATTTTGGGATAATGGTGAAATGCTAATAACACTTGGGGGTGGGGGTGTCAAACTCGGCCCCTTATGCCCACTGCGGAACAACTGAGAGAGTGGAAAAAATGTAATACTATTCTGGAAAATTATTATCTCTGTCCCACATACAATGCATAGCATTGTGAATGAAATGTGGGGGAAATTGGACAATCTGAAATATTTGGGAGGCAGACAAGATGCTTAGGGTCACCAGGAGAGTAAAAACAAAATAGGAAACCATTCTGGAAACCTAAAATCACTAGTAGGTGTTTGACAAAATGGAAAATAAACACATGGCTAACAGACTTCATGGGGCACAAACCCAAGATGGCTGACTGCTCTAGCGCCACCCCAACACCATCTACAAAGCACTTGCAGAGTAAGGCCTGCACACAAAATGCCCCACAATTGGCATAAAATGTGTGCCTGTCCACAGACCCCTAGCTCCCCCCAGGACAGCAGTTGTGAGAATACAAATTCAAGGCAGATCGACAGTAATATGAGTGGAAACTACAAATGCTAATAATCTCCCAGGGCACAACATGGTGAATGGCAAAAAGTGATTCACATTGAAAATAATACTCGTGGCCCACAAAATAGTGTGCCAGGTTACAAAAACTTCCAGAAATATACCAGTAAATTTAGATTTAAAAAAAACAAAACAATAGAATCAGCAAATATATCTGTGGGTTCCTAAATTGCATGAACACCCCCAAAACACCAAAAGGTTTTTCAAAAGTTAGCAAACCATAACATGGAGTGGAGAATATCTATACTCATCCCCATTTTCCCGGTCCTCAGGCAACACAAACAAATCCCAAAATAGGGACAAAGTAATTGATGGCGGCCTTTATGACTCCCTGAATGAGAAGCCCATCAAAAATAAATTTCCTTCAAAAATTACTTGCTTTATTTTCATTTTATAGCAAAGAATGATGCAAATAAAGGCCGCAAGATGCTTGCCTTCAAGTATCAGAAACGCAAAATTACCACAGTCAGCAAATCTGAGGAACAAATCAGAAAAGGAAATTGCTACTCCATGGGTGGCAATAGCCATTGCACGACCACTGCAAGTAATCAAATAAAAATTAAATAAATTCAATAGTGAGTTTCTGTTCCCAGAACTGCTGGGTGAAACACTGAGAAAAAAATCACAGGCACATTCACCCAGCTTCTGTAAGATGCGCAGTGAACATTGCTTGTGCAGGACATGTGGACCAAATCTGGTGTTACAGCTCCACACGAAATGTTGCCTACAAGAACAAAGTCTCACCCAAGAAAAGGCAATGTGGTAATTGCAGGCAGAATAAGTGTAAGGGAAACTGAAAATACCACAGGCCAGTCCAAATATCTGTTTCTATAAGAGATTACACTTGTGTGCCAAAAATTAAGCACAACCCTACTATTGACCTCTCTGTCATATGAAAAAAAAATGCCTCAGGTGGCTACTTGCATGAGAGTCATTCTGGGTCTGTTGATGAGTGATGAAATGTGCAATTATTTTGAAGAGTTTCAAGACACCCAATTACAAGTGGACCAGTGTTCCTGCACTTGGATTTCCTGGGTGAAGGAAAGCTGGAAAATCAGGAAATGTCTCCTGGCCTTAGCAAAGCACATGCCAGCATGGAATTCTCTCCTTCCTTCTGGCTTGGCATTAATCACACATTGAATTTAGGTTGAACGAGCATGGAAAAGAGGCCTGTCTCAAGTGGACCTGATCTATACCCACTTTAATGTATCTTAAATCACAGTTTTTAGCAGGAATCCCCCAAAGGTCGGAGGAGAGTCAATGTTCTACAAGGAGTTCTATCTCTCTTGCCTATGCGTCCTGAACCATGCAACAAACTGACCGTGTCAGATGTCCACTTGAAGAATGAAAGGTGACCTGACTGAAGAGCTTTGACAGTAACTAACCTGTTGCCCTAGGTGCCAAGAAAATTGTAGCCTCAGTTCCTTGGAAAGATGTCAGAAGAGGAGTACGGTGGCATGGTTCATGGATCTTTGTAAATGCCTTCTAGATCTGAGGCAAGCAATCTCCAGCCATGGAGTAGTTGGCATGTATGCCAAATTTACAAGTGTGTTGTCAGTATGAACATTTTTACACTGCTAAAGAGCGGTGCTATACCAGAAAAGTCTGTTTTTCTGGCTTGCTCTATATTTTTCTACCAGTGGGCTTCTGTGAGTCCTCTGAAGGTGCTACATGATTTGCTTTTTCTAGGGCAGCAAATCACCAGACTATGCTGAACCCGGTATCCACTCAAAGTGTTAAGCACTAAAAGGCTGTTGAACCTTTAGTGCGTTTGCCCAAGCCTCTTTACCTGTACCACTTCAAAACAGTCTACTGACCCCTTCCAGAAATTCTACTGAGTCACCTTTAGCTAGGCTCTTTCACTTTGATTTGGGAGTACCAAATTATGATATATGATGCATGTTGGGCTTGTTCTTAAAATTGCAATTTTAATATGTGGTGTGTTGACATAGTACTCCACAAGGACACATACCTCGTGGTACAACATAGAAGTTCCCTGTCATGCTTTCCATGAAACCACTCACAGAGCATCCCCTTATAAAGACCTATAATCTGCCTTGCAGGTTTCATGGAATCCACAATCTTATTTTACTAGGCCAAAGATCTGCTATGAAGCAAAGGGTTATGAGAACTAATGCCTGTCTTCGAAGTTCAGCCTCCAAGTGTGCCCAGCAACAAGCTACTCATGCTTGAGATAGCTTTATTGTGTCTTTTTAACAATTCATCATTGTGCCTCCTCCCCTTGTCTTATTTGTGTTTTATGTGTGTGGCAGGAGAACCCATCCATTCAATTATCACCACCATAGCAAAAGTGAGTGTGGAGTGGAGGGTAATTCCACTGGTGGAGTCTACTCCAGATGTCGCAATCTCCCAAGAAATCAGAGGCCTTTTCTATTACAAACCAACTCTAAATCAGCCTGTTAAGTTTAAAAGTAATTGCTTTAACATTCCACTGAGTTCATTGCATGTGGTTAGCATGTGTATTGCATCAGACTGCACAGGTATTTAATCCTGCTACTACTACCTTCTGGGGTAGGACTTGGCTCTTTGGCTATAGATCCCTTTCAGAAGCAAACATTCAAAGTTTGTACCTTGGTTTTCCAATTAGAATATTATGTTACCCAGGTACCTGGGACAATAGTGGCAACCCACAGTACTCACCATGATTACTGTAGTCAGCAAACCCAGACTAACCAAGTACCCAGAGAAAAAGGTCTCAGAGTACATTTTATAATTAAAAAGGAAGGGGCTCTTAGACTCAGAGGAAATCTACTTCTTACGGTTGTGAGCCCCCATCTCTGCTGCAAAACATTTGAGCACTTGTTTTTTCCCGCTACCAGAAGACCTACGCTGTGGGTCAGAACTTCTAGTGGCAGTGAATCACCAATGCATGCCAACACAGCATTGCTTTTTTCTAACAGCAACCCTCAGCAGTAGTGCAATAATCACACCAACTGACAGACAATACCACAATTCCCTGAAACTGGATGGCCCACCTTTACTAAGTATGACATCGACTACAGGAACAGTGTAGCCCAACCTTATCGCGTGGGATTTCAGAAAACTTTGTCTACATTTATGAATGGTTACATTTTCGGACGTCACTTGACTTGTAGACAAATGGATGTCTTTACAAACCCTATCTTCTTCTAGTGAGCTTGTATTCATTTAGAATTTACCACTTATTAGAACATTGGAATGTGGAGCACTCCATTGTAGACAATGGAGTGTTCCATGCTTCTACGGCCTGGTAAAGGCCCGCAGAGCAACATTCCAATGTTTTACAAAAGCCTCTCGAAGCTCGAGGGGATTTAAATCCCCTCGAGCTTCGAGAAGCCTTTGTTTAATTTGTTAGAACATTCTGCCCTCTAGTGGCAGAGTGTTCTAATAGCCTTATAGCCCTTCGTAGCAGGGCTAAACCGCTATTAAAGTCCCGCTGCTTTTGTTAAAGTCCCTCGCCTTCGGCTCGGGCCTTTAACGCTGCAGCGGGCCTTTAATAGCCGGTATAGCCCGCTACGGCGGGCTATAAGGCTATAGTCTGTCCCCACGGTAGAACAATGCACCTGTCTCTGAAAAATGCCCAATCATTGCATTTTATACCTGAACACTAATCTCTGGTAAACTTGCAGGTTAAATGACATGAAGTGACACTCTCGAGTTTTAGACGGATAGCCCGAAAGATTGTATGTAACAACATCGTCATCGAATTATTGACCTGAAAAATATCTATTCTGCTATGTCGTCAAGTACATATAGGGTAGTATATATTTACCATTCTTAACTCCATGTATATTGATGTTGACAATGTACCAGTAGTCAATATAGCGGTCGTCGATATTATAGTAGGCCGATATTTCAACAACTATATTGTAACATAACACCACCTGAAATGTAATGCCATTTAATTGTTTGATAGGTTTAGGTAGCATGTCATGCTGTTTTTTTCTTGTGTTCTTGATCTTTTGTGAGCTGCTTCTGTAGAATCAGTTAAAAGCAACAGCCACTTCACTCATTCCCCTGACATATTCTCACTGAATAGTAATGCCAGACATAATATATGATTTTAGTAAGTTACAGTAGGAACATGTTGCATATATTAACACACCCATGCAATCAGAATTGTATGTTTTAGGACCTTCTAGAATTTCACAAAATAAACTGCACACTGTGCTAGCCAGAAAAATAACTAGATTGACGCCAACATCAGCTACATGATATAAGCAAGGCTCAGAGCCTCCGGCATCAACCCCTGGCAAGGACAACTCACTGATTCATTCTCTGGAGATGGCTAGATGGGAACAAAATATTGCATTAAAACTGTACAAAAATAGTTTCGCATATTGGTTACCAATAAATAAAATACGATGCATCATTAATGATAGTTCAGCAGCAATAGGAATATTGTTTCAGCACTGCACTTCCTGCATTATTGAAGTGCATTTACCTTGATGCCTAGTCAACTGTGGAGCCTTGTGTTTAGAAGGGGCATTAGCTTTCCATAATCAAGCTTCCTCCAACGAATGGGAAGCCTCTACCATTTACACAAGATTCTGAATGAAGCAGCACTTGTTAACAAAAACTGTTACCACCTTGTTGCTACGACATGAAGACATTCTAGGCTGGTCCACCAGAGCTCTCACAGAGCCTGTATTCTGGTGGCTAGGCGAGCAACCTGGTTGTGGGCGCAGAGGATCTAGCCTCAAAACAGCAGGTCCTACAGCTGAAAGGTAGCATATCTGGAACCCACCGCGATTGCAACAAGGACGTGGGGAAGTTCTGAATGTTATGAAGTTCATTCGGGGAGTAAACTAACCTCCAAGGGTTGAGGGTGCCGGGTGCCTGGCCCCTGGTGCCGTCCAGGTGCGGATGGGCACAGACAAGCTTGTCTTCGGCACACACTGCTGCATGCATCAAGTACCCAGGGAGCTCTAACCAGCTTCTCTCAGGCTTGTCTCTGATTGGTTCCCCCTATACCAATCGAAACGAAGCAGGTGTCGTCAATGCAATCCACCCAAATGATTGAAAACAAGTGCAGCAACAAACAGAACGAGCATTGGCATAGCCAATAGGTCTCGCTTTTGGGACTTTACAAGTGTTGCATGCATCCAGCACGCTAACCTGTTAATAAACTGGTCGCGTAATTGTACGTCATAGTAGTTTTTAAGTTTGGAGTGCAGCTCTTTGCATTTTTTTATTAAATAGCAATTAACATGATGTTGAACAGAGTGTTGTAAACTATTTGAGTAGGTAAAAATTAAAATTTGAGCTGCCAGGTAGCCACACTTTGAAATAGCCCTTTAAAACATGCCACTATTTATTTCCCACCTGTTGTACTACAGCCTAGGGCTGGTGGTACTGTGTTGTGGTTTTCGATCTGTAGCCTTCTGCCTCTGTATACAGGTTCTGCACAACCGCCAGTACTCAGAACACTTAAAAACAAACCCTTCTCTTCAACTCTCCAGATGTCACGAACAAGAAATAATGGCATCTTCTGGGAGTTTATCGACATTTGTGTTTTGAAACCTGTTAAATTATAAAAATTACAAAAGCAACACCCCACATCCAATTTGAAACACTTTAAAATTGCACCACTGTTTCTGGCGTATCGACTTAGAAGAGATTGGTAATATTTTCTTGCGTGTAAACCCATGGGACCAAATTATATTACAGAGACTGCTGCTTTAAGAGCGCCTATTAGTGCTTAGTTGATGAATAAGATGAACACTGTAATTTTCAAATATAATTATATGCAGATATAATTAAATATACACGATGTCCGGGAGAAATACGGCCAAGATTCCACCAAGTTAGACAGCTACGAAGAGATCAGGAAAATCTGAACACATCCCAAAAATATTTTTCTTGTGCTCTGCAGGGATAAATAAAAATACATGATGTCCGGGAGTTCGACGGCAGGGGAGCGGGGGGATGTATGCGGGAATCAGACACCAACATTCCACCAAGTTAGTCAGCTATGCGGAGATTATGTAAAGGACTAAAGACATCCCATGAGTGCTGTGCAGATGTAAATAGAAAATACACAATGTCCGGGAGTTCGATGGCGGACGCTGAAAGGAATTATGCAGGAGTAAGACGCCAACATTCCACAAAGTTAGACAGCTATGAGGAGATTAGGTAAAGTGCTAGAGAACTGCCCTAAGCTTTTTGCCACTGTTATGCTGGTTAGCTTGCTGAAAGAGTTTTTGCCCCGTACACAGCCACGCAGCAGCGAAAGTCATCACGACCGCGATCACGGTGAAAGCGAAAGTGATCGCGAGGACGCAGTAAAAAAAAACGCGAGTGGTGATGCGAGTGGTGCGCACGCGTACGCGTGACAGGAAAAAGTGCTGTGCACGTCACGCGCGCTTGTGCGCATACTAGCAAGCTGGTGGCTGTGAAGGTAGCACTTTTGAAGGAGCTACTAAATGTCTCGCTAGATCAGCGCATGCGCTGGCTCAGGCGAGACCTAAAAATGCCCACCAAACCCCCCTCAAGTTCAAAGATAATTTTTAAAAACAGATAAGAAGATTAAAAGCAATTTTACAGGACAACAAGCCAAGTAGCAACTTTAGTACATGGACCGGCGCTAATACGCCGCAGCATTCATCAAGTACCCGGGGAGCTCTAACTGGCTCATCCCAGGCCTGTCCCTGTTTCGTTACCCCTGGACCAGCCGAAACGAAGCAGGTGTCATCAATGCAATCCGCCCAAATTATTGAAAACAAGAGCAGCAACGAACAGAAAAATGCCCACCAAACCCCCCCCAACCCAAAGTGGAAAGTCGATTTTTAAAAACAGATATAATGCTTAAAAGCAATTTTACAGCACAACAAGCTGAGTAGCAGTGTTAGAACATGGACGAATAACCAATTAAATATTTAATTAACATAAAACTAACAAAATAAACTTTTTTTTTTTTAAGTAACTTTCAACCCCATTCCTCTTCAAGCTCAACCCACTACTAAATTATAAATTATTAATTAAATAAAAACAATTCAATTACATATTACAAATTACAAACTATACTAAAAAACTTTAAGCAGTTATATTAAGTATTCACCTAAAGAACAATTTATATGTGTAATAACACATATTACATTAATTTGAAAGCTATATTAATATATTTACGACAACTATATCAAATTAAACTGTATTATACACAACAATCCTTTTTACAATTATATTATACACATAAAAAAGATATTCTTACCTTCTATATTCTGTTCCGCAATATTTTTGTATTGAGAATATTTTAGACATGATATTCATGCAAGTCAATATGTTTGAAACAATAATCTTGTCATTCGTTTGTGGTATGAGTCTGAGTATTAGGGCAAGTGGGATCCATTTCAGATGCTGCTGGTTTAGTATCGCACAGAACAGAGGATGAGAGAGCTTCTCCAGAGAAGGGAAGAGTATTGTGGCATTCCTGAGGCTGAAGAATGAATGTTCAGATACCGAATAGAAAGAGGGTGGAGACAGGGCTTCCATTACAAATTCAATGAGTATCTTGTTAGCAAAAGGCTGCTGATTATTTCTTCTTAAACACAGCCATTTGGTAGATGGTAGCAGTGAGGGACTAGCGTTTCTGGTTAAAATGAAGATGTTTCTAGATAAGGCCCGTTTGTCCGGGACTGATTGCTGATTCAGGAAGGCTGATGATAGCCAGGGACAGAGAACTCACACTTCAATGTGCTCATGTTTTGGATACTACTGCTGGTTGGTATCGGCCCCATTGCTACCAGTTGTGAGAGCCATCACTTTTCACAAAGGCTGTGCCTGAGAACAGCCAGAAAATGACATTTGAAAGAGAACCAAGACAAATTGGGTTCTAAGTCCTTAGCCAGTAAATCCAAATTTCCTGTCTGGAAAATGTGTATAACGCTGGGATCTAAACTACCCTACTTTGTTGCAGTTCCGGGTTCTTCTAAAAAAGAAAGGGAATGCTCAGTAGAGTACTTAAAGAGTTACAGTGCAACCTGGACTGGTGTCTATCTGGCAGCTGATCTGCGAGGGCTGAGGGTACATCACCTGAATTCTACATTTTATGCTGGAGAAGCTGATTGTCTGCCTAAAGTTCCTAGAAGCTTGCCTGCTGGGAAAGGGAAGGAGTATGTCTTGCCCTGCAGGAGGAGATACTATCCGGGAGAAGAAGGCCAGAAGGTTTTACAGAGAATAAAGCCAGGAGAGATCCGTACTGTGAGGGGGTTCCCTGGTCTCACTAAACGGTTTCCATGTGAACTGTAGCAAAACTTTTGCAATATCTAGTACCACTGTGCCGCCTGTCAGTCTGCTGTGAACCTGAAGGATTGATGCTCTCGATATGAGGAAAAGGAGCTGCATCATTGATGAAGTAGACAGCCCTGATCGGTCCAGGGACTGCAACTGTTGAAGAAATGCCATGCCGCATAAGTGGGCCTGAAACACGCAACTGCTGAACCTGAGCACCTTTCTACACCCGGCCTGGGAGTGCGCCCCTGTCAAAGAACAATGCTGTTGCACAGGCTTGCAATGCTGATTTCATTCAGGGGTCTCTATTCCAGTGCAAGATTGTTCCCAGCAAAAGTGAAGCCACCTGCAAAGTTCAGTGAATGAATGCACTAGCCACACCGCTAGAACAGCATCAATTTTAGTGATTCCTTTATCAAAAAAGTCAATCAGCCCAACCAACGCATTTCATCCAATAGAAATTCATCAGGGTTGGTATATCCATGAGTCAAATGTCACAGCGTAGTACACAATGTTCTGCCATATGCAGTATCATCAGATAAATAGTCTTAATTTCAGGTGGTTTGGTATTCCCTATTTAATCTTCATAGTTCATAGTACAGCTCCAAACACGGAACATCAGCCAATAAAGAAGCCCTATTGGTTGAAATGCGTTGGCTGGGCTGGTTGACTTTTTTAATAAAGGAATCAATAAAATTGGATCTGGAAACAAATTGATGACTCCTGATGGACTCAATTCAATTGAACTGATGCCGTTAGAGATATGAGGATGACATAATACTTTGAACTTTCATTGCTCAAATTGAGTTATACTTATGTGATGTTTTGCTCTCCTTTTTCAGCCATTGCACACACATCCCACACACACACAGAACCAAAACCGGAGGACGGGAATTCTCCTTCATCATTACTAAAGTTTGAAAAGATTTCCCACTTCACATCAGATCCTCCTCCTCTCTAATTGAATTCTGCAAGAAGTTGAAAACTGGCTTTTCAATTAGTCAACCTACCATTGGTAGGGCTAGGTGCACACATACCTGGGAAGTGCTCGGATCCCCTCGCAAGTGATAGTGCGCTTTACAAATACACATAACATAACAGTATTGGCAAGGTATATGCCCAGCTCCAGTGCAGACGAAGGTTTGATGACAATCTGAGATTACCATGTGACAACATAGGAAGCAATGCCCTGTAGCACTTATCACTGGGCAGAACTAACTTCAGCAGCTACATTTGGCCAAGGCTTGTAGGTACAAAAAACGTCATCATCGTAGCAGGAACAATGGGGCAAAATATGATGCAAGTGTTGTCATGCTTCTGGAACCTCCCTTTGATAGGTATTCCTAAAGAAGTGCTTGGTGACAGTGATAAACCGGAACTTGCTGCCAAGTGGATCCAATACTTGTGGCACTGTGTAGGAGTTGTTGAATGATGTTTACTTAGTAGACTGCTTTAGGGACTGCATGCTATTGTGAGGGACTAAAATATGTGACTAATATAAGACTGCCTGTGGGTTAGAGTGCTGCTGTCCATCAAACTGTCATTCTTGCACTTGGAGATGCTTTATAAACAAAAAGGCTATTTTGTCGCACTAGAATGTGTTAGAACCCAGCAATCTCCTGGTTCAAGTTCACATCCAGAGAAGGAAGCTAAGGTGGAACAGGATGGTATTCTATATGATGAGGAAGGAATTTTTCCAATGAACGGTCTAACACTGTTATCCGGCATGATACCAACTGTGCTATGCTGTAGAGCCTGGACTGCTAAACAAAAGATGGTTGCTCTTACACTTCAATCTTTGTACTCTGACTTCAAAAGGTTTTCAGGCATACTAAACTATGTGGTCCTATTTCGAGCCCCATTAGTTCTTGAAATATTGTTATGGATACTTTCTCGTGGATACCCTGAAGCTGACATCTTTTCAGTTTATTGTTCGTCATATGATGTCAAGAAAAATTAGCGAGGCCCTATAATGCTCTTTTTCACCTTTTTAAGGTCCAGGCTTAACAGCGCAGCTGTGACCAGACAATTATGTGAGCATCACTAGAAAGGGGCATTGCCTCTCTGCCCACATGTTGGGATCCAGGAGTACATGTTTTGATTGGGCAGAAGTTGTGTGCTTCCACAAAAAAGTACTTCCAATCGAAACAGCTGTGACCATTTTATTAATCCAGCTGGCTGAGGTTGAACACTCAGGGGTACAGACATGTCACTGTAATGTGGTAAAAGCATCTTGGATTAAAACAAATTAGGGTGCTTTTTCAGGCAGAAGCAGAGATGGAAGGAAGGCAATTAGTAACCTACATGGAATTTTAGGTCTGGCTTGACAGTACAACTGTCACATGACCTTTTAACCTACACTCATATTATTCTTCAGTTCTTTTTTCCATACAAATACACATTCATGTCAACACTATTTACTTCTTTTTTTTTTTTTTTAATTTTATTTATAAGTTTATGAAAGTTATACACAGGGCACAACACATTTGAAATGGAATAATATACAAAGCAATACACAGGAAAAGAATATTCTTGCGATACACAATATCTTTATAAAATACTCTCGCTACTTCAAAACTTCAGTAGGGAGCCAGGTAGGATCCTCTTTCCATTTCTTCAATGGGTGCCAAATTTTTCTTCCTAATGTTCTCCCTCTTTTCCCTTTTCTAGCATATATAGCATTCTCTAGATTATATATTGCCAATAATCGAGCAAACCATTGATGGTACGATAGGGATATAGGATCTAGCCAGGCTGAAGTTATGCATAGTCTTAATACTGCCATTGCAACAAATAAGAAGTATCCCCCCTTCATGTGTATATCAGTATGGTTAACCCCAAGGAGAATTATCGATGGAGATAAAATTATTTCTACAGCTAAAACTCTAGATAGAAATTCCTCGATATTCTTTTGGGTGGATTGCAAATGGGTACATGTTGCAAGCATGTGAGTCAAATCAGCCTCTAAGCTTCCACATCTCGGGCATCTAATTCCCGAGATTCCTCCCCACTGAGCAATTCTCGCCGGAGTGTAGTAAAGATGATAAATAGTTTTATAATGTTGCGCCTGTAGGGGTGCCGAACATAAGATACTCTGTCCCAACTCTAAAGACACATGAAAACACTCTTCTATTATATCCAACTTCCTCCCCCATTTCTGCGCCATTCTATCTTTATCGTCTTGTTTAGCCTTTATCAATTCTGAGTAAAACCTCCGAATCGTGCAGTCTGACCCTGCTTGTACTAAATCCATAATTGGAATCCTAGAGAACCCAGCTGGGCCCCCCCGCTTTGTTTCGACATAGCTTCTTATTTGCAGAAACTTTAAAAAATGTCTCGTCTCAATTCCATAGTTTGACTGTATCTCCGAGAATTGGAGGACCCCTTGTGTGGTCCTGATGTCTCCCAGCATCCTTATCCCCTTTCTTCCCCATTCTCCAAAAACCCAACCTGAAAAAATATCTACTGGGAAAGTAGAGTTCATGCTCATTCTAGTGTATGCATTATATTTGCCTAAGCCAAAACTTTTTGAGAATGCTTTCCATATATTATAAGCTGCTAGAACCGTCTTAAATCGTGTCCTTTTAAAGTAACAAAAATCGGTTTGTTTTAAAAATATATTCTCAGCTTCTACCCCCATGACTAATCCATAAATTGCCAATGTGCCCGCCTTATCCTGTCCTTCGACCTCTGCCCCTCCTATCAGACCCTATTTTGTAGGGCCGCTGCCCAATAATATAGTTTTAGATCCGGAAGAGACCAACCTCCCCTATCACGAGGCAATGCCATAAACCTAAGGGCTCTCCTTGTTTTTCCCTTTGCCCAGATAAATCTATTAATCATGTGTTCACATTCCTTAAACCATTTTGTTTCAAATAATAATGGTATTGCCCTAAAGAGATATAAAAACTTCGGTAAAATCAACATCTTTATAATATTAGTGCGTCCCACAAGGGAAAGATGAAGATTCTCGAACCTATCTAGATCCCTTTTTGCCTTAAGAAAAACTGGAGTTGTATTTTTCTCTACCAATGTATCTAAATCAGAAGAGATAGTTGCCCCCAAATACACCGCATCCTGCACCACCCGATGATCAGGGCAGTCTACGTACTTGTTCTTAATTATCTGAGTCTTATTGGCATTCATTTTGTAACCCGATATTTGTCCAAATCTGATGGCCTCAATTTCAACCTGCGCTATAGCTTCTATGGGATTAGATGTGATCACTGCCACGTCGTCCGCATATGCGAGGACCTTACTATATCCCATGGGCGTGCATACTGGGCGAATCATATCACAGCTCTCTAGTCTTCGGACCAGAGGGTCAATATACATCGCAAATAAAAGCGGAGAGCAAGGGCAGCCCTGCCTGGTACCTCTCTTAATTTGAAAAGACTTAGTTAAACCTGAGTTAATCCGGATCACAGCGCTTGGGGCTCTGTATAGCACTTGAATTGCCTTAATATAACCATCTTTGAGCCCTACTCTTCTCAGGGTATACCACAAATAATTCCAGGAGACCCGATCAAATGCTTTTTCTGCATCTAATAACATTACGGCCATCGGGTCTCCTGAAACCTCCGTGGCGTCAAAAAGTGTAATAACCTTACGAGTATGGTGAGTCGTACCCCTCCCCGGGATAAATCCATGCTGATTAGTACTCACAAGGGAATCAATTATTTGTGCAAACCTTGTAGCTAGTATTTTAGAGAAAATTTTTGCATCAGTATTCATAAGCGTGATTGGCCTATATGATGTTGGCATGGTGGGAGGATTTCCTTTCTTCAAAATTACCACTATTTCAGCACCACCCCATGACTCTGGTACAGAGACCCCAGATTGTGCTTTCTGTATCATTATAACGAAGTCTTGTGAAAGAGCATCCCAGAATATCTTATAAAATTCGATTGGAATTTGATCAGGACCTGATGCTTTACCCGAAGGGAGATTCGCTATAGCGTTTTTTATCTCTTGTAGGTCCAATGGATCTTCCAACCCCTCTACTTTTTCCTCTTCTATTCGCACCACTGGGATATCTTCCATATATTTCCCCATCTGGTCCAGGTCATACCCATTTTGCTCGTCATAGAGGGAGGTATAGAATTTCCTAAATACCTCTCTTATTTCATCTTGACTCGTGCACAAATTACCTTCTGAATCTATAATTTCTCTAACCTCACCTGAGGCGATCCTTTGTCTTGTGCGAATAGCTAATGTTCTCCCAACTACTTCGCTAAATTCGTGGGCCCTTTCTCTGTTAGTAAGATATATCTTAGCTGCCTTATTTGCAATAACCTCTTCAGCATCCATCTTAGCCTTTGTTAGTTTTAAAAGGGCCTGGTCTAGGGGAGCCCCTGCTAAAACGCAGTGTTGCAATTCTTCCTCCGCCTCCAAGACTGCCCCAGTTAACTCTCCTATTCTAGATTGTTCCTGCTTGCGTTTAAAAGTATTAAAACTTAAAGTTTCAGAAGGAGATAGGCTGAAGACTAAGTCCACCAGGCGGGGAACGTACTCCCAAGTTAAGAGTATGGACCGCTACGCCCTCCCGAAAACATCGCCGAGTGGATCGAGCCAGGCGCCGGATGCCCAGAAGGAGGACTCGCCTGGGACCCCGGAGCTCTCCCTGCAAGATGTCATGGGCGCGCTGGATGGGATGCAGACCTCGATGGGGAGGCAATTCGAGGCCCTGGCGCATAAGGTGGATGCCATCCTGGTGGATGTCAACTTGATCCGCTCGGACCTGGGCAAGACAAATGAGCACGTTAAGGACCTGGACCACAAGACCACGGGCCTCACTGATGAGGTCGCGGACCTGCAGAACGAGGTCCGGAAGCTGAGGGCCGAGAGTGACCTCGCCGCCCGCCGGCTGGAGGACTTCGAGAGCCGGTCCAGGCGCAACAACGTGCGCGTAATCGGGGTCCCGGAGTCCTCGGAAGAGGCTTCGGCGGACCTGCTTGTGGAAGATTTGGTCCTCAATCATCTGAAGCCCAAGGGCCTTGGGAAGTTTTTTGCGGTGGAACGGGCCCATAGGGTGCCAGGCGGGCGGCCCAAGGCGGGTGCCCCACCGCGGCCGATTGTCGCCCGGCTCTTTCATTTCCGAGATCGGGACGCTATCCTGCAAGCTTCGAGGGTGACGGGCCCAGTCCCCTTCCAGAATGCGTCGGTGAATTTTTACCCGGACTTTACCCAGCAGGTGCAGAGACAGCGACAGAGCTTCCTGGGGGTGAAGCGAAGGCTTCGGGAGCGGGACCTAAAGTATGCCATGCTTTTCCCCGCCAGACTACGGGTGGTGCATGAAGATCGGACATTCTTTTTTGACTCTCCTGTTATGGCCGATGAGTGGCTGGACGCTTTGCCCCGGCGACGGACCGGGGACGACACAGCTGAGCATGGAGACAGTGGCCGGGATGGACAGGGCTGATAACTCAAAGCCGGCCTGACTTGATTTGACCATATTTGTAGATTTGAATAGAGTGCAGTAACTGTGGAGGGTTGTGGGGGGACGAGGGGTGCTCTTTTCCTCCCTTGGGGTACTTTTTGTAGATTTTTGTTTTTGTGGGGCGACAGGCACACTGCAAGTTGGGGGGGCTTTTTAAGCTGCAGCAGGGGTGCAGGGTGGGGGGAGTTATGGGGAGTTTGAGTGTGTTGTTGGGGGGGTTATTTCTGCAAGGCATGATGATTATCCTCAGGGCTGTTCCATGGTGGCGCCTCGGGTGTGGGGTGGGCCTCTTTCCGTTTGAGGATGGGGGGTAGGGGCCTAAGTGTTATAAGCTGGAATGTTAATGGTTTGGGGGATCGCATTAAGAGGGGGATTGTTTTGCAATTTCTGAAACGCTCAATGCCAGACGTTGTACTGCTGCAGGAGACGCACCTCATAGGCAATACGTGCTATGCCCTGAATAGGAAGGGGTATAAATTCATTGCACACTCGGGATTCTCTTCTGGGTCCAGGGGGGCGGGCATCCTCGTTAGAGCATCTTTGCCTTTTGAGGTGGACTCCACCATCGTTGACGATAGGGGGAGGTTTGTGGCAGTGGCGGGGCGGTGGGAAGGAAGGACTTTGGTTTTGGTTTCAGTTTATGTCCCGCCGGCCCTGCAGGCCGCCACATTTGCTGAATTGGGCAGGGCTTTGCTGACTCTCCCGGGGGGCATGCTGGTAGTGGGAGGGGATTTCAACGCTGTGGGTTCCGGACTGCTGGATAGATACCCGCCCAGGGACACAGGGGGGGCTCAGAAATGGCTTCCAGACCTCCTAGACACGTTTGGCCTGATAGACTGCTGGAGGCTCCGGCACCCCACACAGAGTCAATACACGTTTCACTCCGGGGCGCATGGTAGCCTCTCCAGGATTGACTACCTGCTCACTTTGGCCGCACATGCCTCGTTGATCTCCGAGGCGAGGCACATGGCACGTGGTATCTCTGATCACTCGCCAGTGTGGATCCGGCTGGATCTCGGTCGGGAGGGAGGAGGGAGGAGGGAGGGTGGCCCCCATTAACCCTTGGTATTTCCGAGACCCCAAGATGCGCAGCGCCCTGGTAAAGAAGGTAGATAATTACTTTAAGGACAATCTGGGATCCGTGGACTCGGCGATCTCGCTGTGGGAAGCTTTTAAGACCGTGCTTCGGGGGGAGGCCCTCTCCCTGGTGGTGACTGCCAAGAATCGGAGGGATTGCGAAGTGCGGCAGGTAGAGGAGGAGATTGCGGCCCTTGAAGGGGATATGGAGGAGGAGGTCACGGAGTCCTCATTGCATGAGCTTTGCTTGAAGCAGGCGGAGTATAGGGACCTGGTGACTGACGCCGCCAAGACCCTAAGTAGGGAACAACAGGGCCGTCTGTATGATGTTGGAGATAAGGCAGGGAAACTCCTGGCGTGGCTGGACAGGAAGGAACGGGTCAATAGAGTGGTGCCAGAGTTGATTGGAGAGGGGGGAGAGGTGATTGTGGAACCTGAAGGGATTGTGGAGTGTTTCGCGGAGTATTTTCATAGGGTTTATTGCTCTGTGTCGGACAGGCCGCCCGAGGACTCGTCTGACCTCCTTCGTGATATCGAGTTGCCCTGCCTCTCTGACATAGATAGGGACGATTTGGATGGCGACATCACGGTTGACGAGGTGGCGGGGGCGATTCGCGCGTTGAACTCGGGTAAGGCCTCTGGACCGAACGGACTGCCGATCGATCTGTACAAACTCTTCCCGGATAGGGTCGCCCCTCACCTGCGCGCCATGTTCTTGGAGGCGCGGGGGGATGGGATCCTTCCGTTGGATCAGCGGCTGGCGTCGATCGTGGTCATACACAAAGAGGGTAAGCCCCGAGATAGATGCGCCTCCTATCGGCCCATTTCACTCCTCAACGCTGAGCCGAAAATTCTGGCCAAACTCCTGGCAACCCGTCTGATTAGAGTACTTGGCGATCTGGTCCACCCGGATCAATCTGGCTTTATCCCGCACCGAAACACAGCATTGAACCTTAGGCGTCTTCATGGCGTCATCGCCAGGGCGGGCACGCTGCGTGAACCGGCGGTTGTGGCATCTCTCGATGCCACGATGGCCTTTGACACGGTGGAGTGGGCATATTTATGGGCCGTGCTGGCCAAGTTTGGTTTCGGTCGCGGGTTTGTGAGTTGGGTCCGGTTGCTGTACGAGGGGCCACTAGCGAATGTTGTGGTGAATGGTCGGGCATCTGCTCCTTTTCAGCTTGGAAGGGGTACTCGGCAGGGCTGCCCCCTGTCGCCTCTGTTGTTCGCCCTCGCCCTTGAACCGTTGGCTGCGTGGATACGTTGGCACCCGGATATAAGGGGCCTTCGGTGGTCGCCTGATCACGAGGACCGAATTTCACTTTATGCCGATGATATCCTGCTGTATCTTGCCTCACCTAAGAAGTCACTTATAGTGGTCTGTGACGTACTCGCATCGTTCGGGAGGAACTCGGGGCTTGTGATTAATTGGGGCAAATCGTACTTGTACGTTCTTAGTGGCGAGGTCCCACCGATCCCTAGAACATGTTCGATACAGGTTGCCCAGCAAGGTTTTGTGTATTTGGGGATTTTTATATCCATGGATCCTGCTGTGCGCTATGAGAGGAAACTGCTCCCCCCCTTGGCACGCTTGAGGCGAGATGTTGAGGGTTGGCGGAGGCTGCCGCTCTCCCTTGTTGGGCGTGCGGCCCTGTTCAAAATGATGTCTCTTCCCCGCTTCCTCTACGCCCTCCAGAACACCTTGGACTGGGTACCGGCTAAATACTTTCGGGAGGTCGAAGGCCTCCAAAGGACGTTGCTGTGGGATGGGCGGCCGCGAATAGCTATTTCAAAGTTGACGCTCCCATGGTACGATGGGGGCATTGCGCTCCCAGACATCCGACGGTACTACTGGGCCACGCAGTTGAGCGCGATCAACCATGGGTTTTACGGCCCTGCCCTCAGCCCTGGGTATGCCATGGATAGGTGGCTGCTGCGCGGCGGCAACTACTACAGGGCGTTGTATTCACGGTCCCTAGACTCGTCCCTCATGGGGCCCACAGGTGTGGCGGTGCGCGTATGGAAGATGGCGACCGACTCGCTGGGCTGGAAGGACAGGCTAACCCTCGCTACCCCATTGTTTGAATCGGAACGGTTGGGAAGACTCTGGCATACGAAGGGCTTTGATAAGTGGGATCTGATAGGGATATCCAAGGTGGGGGATGTGCTGCATAAGGGGAGGGTGAAGTCTTTCGAGGAGTTGCAGACTGAGTTTGAGCTAGGGCCTTCAGAGTATTTTAGGTATATCCAGCTGCGTCACGCCCTCCGATCAGTCCTAGTGGAGGGTGAGAAGGTGCCGGAGTCCTCTCCCCTTGAGGACCGAGTCCTCGATGGTCACATGCCCGAGAGCACGATTTCGCTCATATATAAGAAGTTGATAAACGTCCGGGCAGACTTGCTATTGGGGCTGAGAGAGCAGTGGACCAGGGATGGCCTCGAGTTGGATAATGAGGACTGGCAGTCAGCGGTTTCTTCGCCTAAGGAGGTTGCGATCCCGTCGCGTCTGAGGCTGGTGCAGCTCAAAATACTGCACCGGGTGTATGTTACGGGGCCGCGGCTGGTCCACATGGGATTCTCGGAGGATGGACTGTGCAGAAGGGGCTGTGGTATGGTGGGTACTTTCCTGCACATCATTTGGGAATGTGGGGTCATTGTGGAGTTCTGGAGGAGAGTCCATGTAGTCATGGGGGAGGTGACGGGCATTGTGATACAGCCGGAGGCGCGGTGTTGCCTCCTGAACGTTTGGGGGCCCACTGATCTTGATGAGGCACAGACCCAATGGGTGACTCTGGGTAACATGGTGGCTAAGAGGGATATCGCACGATTATGGGGCTCCTCGGGTCCCCCTACACTGACCGCGTGGAAGGAGAACATGGATTGGAGCATGTTTAGGGAGAAGACGGTCTACTGCTCTAGAGGTCGCCCCCGGAAGTGGCACGCCATCTGGGGGCGGTGGAACCAATATAGGGGGGGAATATGTCTTGCCCCGGATCTGGAACCTCCCGAGGAACAGCTTTCCCCCTGACCTACCTTCCAGTACGGTTTGGTTTAGGTACCCGTTCTGGGCCTCTGCTGCTCCCCTTCTTCCCCCGCACACAGTCTTATAATTAGTAGATGAGTGGGGTCCTGCCTCCCCTGGGGGCTTTTGCCATGGGATTTCAATGTTCTGCCTTGCTGGGGTTTGTTGTGTGTTTTTTCTGTGTTTATTTAAAATTGGACCTTTGCATTACTCTTCGTACTGTATCCGGGACGCATTACTGTATCTAACTTGCAATGCTGCCGAACCTTCGGGCTGTCGGCTGAATAGCTGTGTCCTGAATTTCGAAATAAAGGTTTTAAAAAACAAAAAACAAAAAAAAAAAAAAAACTTAAAGTTTCCCCGCGTATCCCTGTCTTAAAGGCATCCCAGACTATTCCTGTCTCTGCGCTATCTCTATTGTTTTCAAAGAACTCTTTGATCCAAAGAATCATATGCTGAATATATTTCTGGTCTTGGAGAAGCCCGTGCTCAAATGTCCATGTTCTAACTTTCCTAGATCGAATAGGGATATTTAAACTCATAATCAAAGTGTTATGATCACTAAATATGCGGGGAAGTCTTTCTATCTTTACGTAGGGCAGCATTGTGTTAGAAGCAAAGAAATAGTCTAATCTTACACAGACCTGGTGAGGGGCAGAATAGTACGTAAATCCGTTATCTCTTTTTTTTAACTTCCCCCAAATATCAGACAACATATTATTCCTTACAAGCTCTCCTAGCGCTCGATATACTCTTTTCTTTCTTCCCTGATACCTCCCATATGAGCCTGTCTCTACGCCTAAGCCATCTGCACCATTTATGTTAAAGTCTCCTCCTAGTATAATCTGAGGTGACCAGGAGGATAGTTCTGCATCTAGGAATTTAAAGCTCTCTGGGTCATCCTCCGTTGACCCATAGATGACCCCGAGGGTATACCACTCTCCCTCAATAAAACATTCAACTAGTGCCCACCTGCCCCATTGATCTTCCAGTTTTCTTCTAATATTCAAGTTTCTACTCTTTGATAGTATTGCGACCCCTCTATGTTTAGAACCTTGCTTTGAATATGCTAATACTTGGAAACCCAACTGGTCCAAAAGATAAACCTGTGAAACCATAATATGTGTTTCTTGAATAAGTATAAAATCGGCATTCATTTGCTTTAATGACATGGCAATTTTTTGTCTTTTTTGGCGATCGTTCAAACCACTGACATTCCACGTCGCTATTCTAATCACCATTGTATCTCAAGTAAAATCAATATTCTTGAAAGAAAAATAGTAAGAGAAACAGAAATCATGGGATCTTTGCTTCTGAAATATCACTACCTTGCTACCAATAATATTTTCAGATTTTCGTGCAACCTGCTCTCCCTGTGTATTTAGAATACATAACAATACTAATCCTCCTATTAATTGCTTATCTTCAGTTGTGCGAATCTTAGTTTGTTGTGCCCTGTCCCCCTTCCCCCCACCTCCCCCCCCACCCAGTGTCCCCCCCCTACAACCCCACCCCCCCTTACTGGCAAATAGGTAAATCTTGACCTATATATGGCTACCTTAACCCTGAGATGTCCATCTCCTCCTTCCCCCACCCACCTACTGCACTATCTTTCCTACTTTTATACCATACACTACCGGTTAATTCCCTCAGTACTACCCTCTTGTACTTATACTCGCCACATAGATTATATTATGAGCATTCCTATTATTCATCATATTCCTCGTACTGATCAGATTGTGTCTGAAATAATTACTTAACTCTTCTGACCCCTTTTATCCTTCAATTCCACCAGGTATTCCTCAGCAAGTATTTCAGAAGAGAACACCCTATGCTGCCCGTTAGCTATTACTTTTAAGCGAGACGGGAACATCAAATACACTTCGCAGCCAGCATTTTGAAAAGGAGTTATTAATTGTCTCATCCGCCATCTTCTTTCGACGGTAGTGTGACAAAAGTCTGGCCGAGCGAAGAAGTGTATATCTTTATAAGACCTCTTTGTCGCTGGCTTTGCCTTACTCATAATCTCTTCTTTCGCCAGAAAGTTTCCAACGTAGACAAGGATCGCCCTTGGGTTACCTTCTGTATCTCCTCTTCTCTGGTTTAAAGGGAACCGGTGGGCCCGCTGAATTTCATTTTCCCAGTTCCATTTAGTGATTTCGGGAAAAGCCCCTTTAAACAGGTCCGCCACAAAGGCCCGGACATCCTGGCCCTCTTTGCCTTCCTCCACACCAAGAAGCCTTATATTATTCCGCCTTTGTCTATTCTCAAACTCCTCAAGCTTCCAAAGGACATCTGTCGCTGTTTTCTCTTGTAGACATTTATTTTCCTGAAGCTTGGCGACTACATCCTCTAGCTTCCCAGTCCTTTCCTCTACCTCTGTAACTCTTCCAGCCATATCTGCATATAGTTTATTTACTTTGCGCAGGGATCCTTCTATTTTTTTATTGGCCTGTCTAGCTCTCCGGCCTTCTGCCCTTGCTTCACTCTGCATTTGTTTTAATGTTCCAAGTAGTAAATCAAAATTAGAGCTAGAGTTCTGAGCTGCGGAATGCTCCGGATAACCGTGTTGAGTAGATTGCTGGAGTTGCTGGGGTTGAGGGTGTACAGTTCCCTATTGATAGATCTGCGATGTGGCTGAATAATCCCAGTCTAGCTTCTTAGCCACCTCCTGCTGCGTAGGGCTCGCTAAATTCTGTGGTGAGTCACGCCCTTTTCCATATGACCTCGTTCTAACGCTCTTCGACCTACGGCCTCTGAGGTCTCTACTCCCCATTGTTCTTTTTGATTCTACTTCTGAGGTCTCGATTTCAACCTCAGATTTTCTGGGCTGGTGTCCTGAAGACAATGAGGATGAGGATGACCCTGAAGCTGAATCCAAATCTGAATCCAAATCTGAATCAGATCTATTGCTTAACCCCGAGGCTGAGTCCGTAATTAAGTCCAAATGGGAAGAACCTTTGCCCTTACCCTTACCCTTGTTTTTGCCCGCCTGGTCCTCCTCGTCATCATCCACTGAATAGAAACAATCGTCAGTTGGCGAGCCTGGGATAACTACCCCCTGCACTGTTTTTAGGGGCTGTAGTATTTGTTTGCCGCTAGTAATAGCTTGAGCAGTTTCAGTTAAAGATTCAACCGAGCATTGCCTATCACCTGGTTCTCCCGTAGCAGTGGGCTGTATGTCTAATTTGGTCCCAGATTTGGTCCCAGATTGGAGGCCAGGCTCAGGTTCTGCAATCTCAGGGAGTAGGTCAGTATCATTCTCTTCACTTTCTACATTTACAGCAGGTGCCGAATGTACCAAATGTATAGTCTTATTCTTGCCCCCCCCCCATGACTGTGTCTGTACCTGGGTTTTCCTGGAAGCGCCAAGGAGGTCAGTGTCAACATCGTCGTCGTCCTTCTCGTGCTGCAGTGAATCTGATACTGCTATGTTCTCAGGGAGCGCGCCCCCGGCTGTAATTCGAACTGAATTCTTGCTCCGGGCTCCCAGTGCGCAGTCAGACTCAGTCAGCTCACCGCTCATCCTCTCACTCCGCATGCGTGAGGCTACGTTGCTGACAGCGTCTTTTCCGGCAACATCGTCGGAGGAGGGGGGAGCCTTCTCTTGATCCTGGAGCAGCCCTCGGTCAGCTACTGTTGTCTTCACTGTGGCGGAAAGAACTTCTCTCAAGGTAGGCTGGCGAAGAACTGCATCTCTCCCATCTCTCCCTTCGAGCCCAGACGATCCTGTCGCCGTGTCAGCTGTATGATTCTTAGTGATCTTCTTAGCCGGCAAAACCTTCGCTTTCTTAACTTCTTTTTCTTTTCTCGGAGCACTCCTAGAGACCTTCTCATATCTCTCTGCTCGAACATTTTTCCCGCTATCCTTCTGTGCCTGAACCTTCAAGCGAGTCTTTGCTCTCAAATTGTCTGCAGGGGCACCGGGATCGCTATGTCCCGGACTGTCATTCAGATAATCTTTCTCTTCTGCCCCGGGGTCCCTTAGCCCTCTTGTAGCTTGCAGATTTTTGGAGGTCATTTTCTTACTTTTCTTGTTTTTCCTTATTCCGCACTGAACGCTGAAGGTCCAAACAATAGCTAAGGTTACGGTTATGGTCAGCTGGCTCACAGTACGGTGCTTGGGAGAGAGCGCCGTTGAGTTCGTTAAGCTCAAGACTTTCAACTGCCTCTGTAGACGCCGTCCCATGCCTCATGTCTCAGAGCTCATAAAATCACTCGACCAAGTGCAGATCATAAATCACTATATGTGCCGAAAAAAACAAAAAGGTGGGTGCCTGAGATCTCCTAGCATAGTTATGGGATAGTACTATACTCTGGGGAGAGGAAGGAAGAAACGACTTTCCCCTACGGACTCCCGGCAGCCATCTTGCCCCAGTCGAACACTATTTACTTCTAATGCTTCACATTACCATAGATTAGAACATTCCTTTAAAGCCAGGCCTATTGGCAGTGCCATGCTTGTTTTAGCTATATTCCTCTCCCTGTGCAATAGGTGATGGCAGCTTTTATTTTATTATTGTTTGATGTAGAGACACTAGTAATGTTTGAATTCTCTAAATAATTGATTCGACTGTTAATGAGACTCAATTTTGTTTTATTATTTTACATGTTTACTAAGAACACATTTGTGTGAATTTTCTAGTGGAATTTTGGGTCTTTTTCAAGGGGAAGGGAGAAGTGAGTGACTCTTCCCAGTGTTTTAATTCCTCTTAGTGGTTACAATAGCAATTGTCAAGGTGGCAACCTTACTTTGTTTTCTTGGATTGTTTGGAATGTTTTATGAGGTTGCTCCATTTTACCAAAGATTACATTATTTTGAGTCATCAACCTACACTTCAGTGTACTTTTACTGAAGGAGGAGCAATCTTCTGGCTGATAGAGCAGAAGGAGCTGAGATGGCTTTACTCACAAAAGTATCCCAAGTCAGTGGCACTATCGGTGGTGGTTGTCATCTCTGAGTGAAGCACCTATTCCAGGTGGACCAAAGTGTTTTTGTTGGAGTGGAGGAGATGCTAATCTGCCTTACTGTCTTATACGTTCAAATAACTTTCGATTCATTAGAATCATAAAAGTTTACACAATAAAACATCTAAAAACATTTACAGAATTCGCATATATTCCCTTCCATAGATCTTAGTAAACCAGCAAAATTAATCAATTATAAAATCATCATAGCCATCCCCACCTCAATTTGTACTGTTGACTAAAAGGAATATTCTTAGTAAAAAAAGAAAAAAATTGGATTCCTTTTCACACTTCATACCGTTTCCTGATTATAAATGCAGTTCTAATAAAACTAAGTACTGCACTAGAGATTACAGCCGTAGATAATGACCTTAAATAGGCATAGCCCTATTGATAAGAGCAGTGCCTAATAACGTTCAATATAGGTTTAATAAAATGTGCTCTAGGGTATTTATACAGGGAACAGAACAACATAAAATGCATGGTACTCTGATTGGCCAGATTATTACAAGGACAGGGGGTCAGTCTCTCACACCAGCCAGCCTGTTTAGGATAGGCCACTAAAAAATGCAGTGTACCCAATCGAAATCTGGTCAACAGAAAACACGATTGTACATGCAAAGTAAAAGACAAATAAAATTGCTGGAGACCTAATGCCCCATCAACTAACGTTCCCCTGTCCTGGTCAGACATTCTTAATTCAGTACGGTATGCGTTTTTTATAATCATTTTCATATTAGACTCAATAGTATCTGGGTTATTATAACATTCCTCTAGGCGAATCTTATAAAAAGTATCCCTAACATAATGCAGCCAAGGGAGTGACATTGCATTATCCAAGTTCATACAATCTTTAAGGATATGCCTAGTGAATGTCAAATTCTCTGAAGGCCAGATTTTCACCCATAAAATAAGTGGTACGATGTTTATCCTATCTTTCACATATTCCAGGCCCACCTCTGAGTGACAAAATAAGGTTGAAGTACTACGAGGAATCATTAATAACCTTTTTAAAACGTTGTTCTCTAAAACCTGAATCTGATAACTCTTATGTTAACCTCATAATCCGGCCCCAAAAGTAGCCACAGATAAACATTTAGATTTATATAAAATTATCATTTTTGTAACCGGTTTATGTCCCAATTTACAGGCAAAATGGAACAGCCCCTCTGTTATTCTGCTGGTCCGTTGGGCCCTTGTCATAATTAGCTTGTCCCAGTTTAGTTTGTTGTTAAAATATTACCAAAATAGGTGAAATTGGACACCTTCTCAATGATTTTCCCATTCACAATAAACTTCCTAGTTTTTGTTTTTTCCGGACCACAAACCATAATAAATGATTTCCCAAAATGTACTTTAAGGTCCAGTCCTAACATAAAATCAGTGAAGGCAGTCAGGGCCTCTTGTAAACTATTGGCCGTTAGGGTCATTAATACTGTGTCATCGGCATAGGACAACAGAGGGACCGGTGTACCTCCTATTCTAGGAAAATTTAGTTGCTGTTTAGTCAAGAATGACTCTAGGCCATTTGCATATACAAGAAATAGTAAGGGGGCCAGAATACAACCCTGGCGCACCCCTTCCGTGGAGGCAACGGGCCTGGTCTTCTCACTTCCTGGTCCAAAGCGCACAGTCCCAGTGGTGGATTCATGTAGCCTGCATAATAGGGTAATAAGGGGCTCTTCAAAGCCCATTTTGCTCATCATTATACTGTCTTATAATAGACTTTCTCCTTTTTCTTTCCGATTTTGTTCTTGGGACAGGTAGCCTGTAAAAAGAGAAATGTGAAAGGTATATCTGAAGCCATGAAGGAGCTAAAGGAGAAACATAAATAGCTAAATAAAATTATCTAATTCCAAACTAAAATCTTCAAGAATCTTCTAAAGCTTCTGCAAAAAAACACACCCACAAGGAGCCAAAAGCTAGTAATTTGTATTTATATGATGAATTCCTTTACCTAAGAATTCCTTTACCTAAGCCTCAACCAGAACCAAAAGTCGACTGAAATGTAGGAATTTTGTTCTTTCCCACTGAATTGCTTTTCTTGATCTAGTTGGTTATTTAGTGCTCTTGAAGAACATTATATCTCACAGTTTAACAGGCCTTGCATGAAGGGTTCTGCCTCCAGCATGGCCCGCAGAAAATGTTACAGTTTTTTGAGACACATGAATGGGCCCATGCTGCAGCCCAGTAGGTCCAAGATGCATAAAGGAGATAACAGGGCACAAAGTTCAGGGGCCGTTGCCTAAATCAACCGCGTGGTATGGATGCTCAAGGCAAGTATGGGCACTTTGGCACAAGAATGGTTTTCTCAGTCTTAAAAAATGATTGTAAGGATCAAGCAAGTGGGGAAGGGCTGTCAACAATGTTTTACCTTGGCAATTGAAACTGTGACTATGGTTCTAGGCTGGAGCAATGCTAACATCTAGAAACAGGTTTACCTGTTGTCAATAAATGTATCTGATATGAAGTTTATTGTTGTCAATAGTCTCCATTCCTAATTTTATATTTATTTTTTTGTGTCAGAGTGATCGTAATGAGAATTGTAAAAATTTTACATTTTATACTGCTTGTTTCTGTTCTCTAACAAACACTACCGACATTGTACAAAGATACGGGTCCGTGTGTTTTCTGTGGGGGATCAGGGGTCCTTGCACTGCCACTTCTTATCCTAAGGATGACTGAACTTAGGCTATTTTTCCCATCACATTGGTCTTGAAAATACGACTCTATTTTTCACCCAACACCAACACTTTTGTACAAGATGACAGTTTTTCTACTAGCATCTTTGATCACCCATTGGGGCCTATCAAACCTAGCTGTGCTACACAGCTTCCACATAGCTCCCCAAATGTGTAATCTTGAATAACAAAATCTAATTCTACATCCTGATCTGAGAAGTTGAAAATGTGCAGTTTCAAAACAACATCAAAACAGAGTGTGTGCCACATGCCTAAGCTATGGTATATAAAATTCTCCTTCTGCTAACCTTTTCCATAACAGCACTGTGTATCTATATTTCCACTATTTCTGCGACATTTTTCTGTTGGAATTGCCTTTTTGTTTAGAAGTTTTGCATGGGGATCAAATAAATTGTACATGTATACATGTTGGATATACTGCCACAATACTACTTGCACACTGGTCACCCATTTTAACATCATCTTGTGTTATTGCCTCTTCTTGTCCTTCCGTATTAGTCTACCACTACAAACATACAGTTTATCAGTATCCACCAGGTCCTTCTTATACTTCACTCAGCAACAAACGATACTCTATGTATTATAACTTTTAACTGTACAACCATCATTGAACTAACATGACATTTTTCTTATCACTTAGATTTCTCATCATAAGTGGCTCTTTGATTCTGATGGGGCTGATAACAATAGTTACTGGCCTGTTAGAATTTCAGAGTTAGCAGTAACACCATAACCCTGTTGTTTTTCAGCACAGAGACTGTGGCTACTCAAAGCAGCTGCAGTCTCTAGGTTAAAGACTAAGAGGTCTAGTCGCAAACTGTATTTTAGTACATTTAGCAGTACTACAATAATACTACTAAAGTACTCTAAAATGCTATTAAAAAAACTACAAGTGTAAAACTCCACATCAATCTCTCCTATCGTTTCAATGGGAAACTCCCACACAAGTAAGTTTACAACTTAGGGGCCGATTCTGATGTCAGACAGACCGGAGTCCGTCCGACATCGGTTGATACTGGAACCGAATGACCTCCTGTCATAGTTTGCAGCCTAGCAAGTAGGATGCGACTGAACCCTGTTCAGTCGCAATCCTATACTTTACAATGGGAGCATGCATTCCAAACAGAATGCATGCTCTCATTGTAAAGAGCAGAGGTGCAGTTAATCCCTGAACCCTGTGGCAGGCAACTCAAGGTGATCAACAGGGGGCACCATAGGTGCCCCCTAGGCGACCATTCGGCGGCCTTGCACCCATGGAGGTCCTACTGGGTTCCCCCATAGACAAATTCTCAAAGCCTTTCTGTGTCAGAAAGGCCAGCACAGAAAGGCTGTGGAAATCTGCCATCGCAATCACTCGGCCAAAAAGAGCCGGCCGAGGGATTACTGAAGGCTTTCCGAATGCCGGACGGGCTGTCTGAGCCCGTCTGAGGCCATTGGGAAATCCGATTTGGATTCCCTTCTGACTGACCCCATCCAAATGGGTCAGTCGGAAAGGAATCCGATGAGCCAATTACGATGCAGGTTGGGGGGCTCCGACCGATGGTCGGAGCCGTTTCAACCTGCATCGTAATCGGGCCCTTAGTAGTAAATGTGGGAAGGACTAGGAGGGGTTGCTGGAAAAAGGGCATACTTACTGCCAAATGGAAGGGGTTTAGAAAGGAGTAAGGTGGGGTTTAGGAAGGGTTTGGTAATGTTTAGGGAGGGACATGCACCACCCACAGGAGAGGAAGCCCACAGCTATTCACAAACTTCACTTTTAAAAATACTAGTCAAACAGAGTTCCAAAACTGTAATAAATTGATCCAGCATAGAGCTGGCGTAAGTTCTGCACAGCACATGGTTAACCTCTGCAACACCCTTCGGTAGAAAATAATGGAGGTAGGGATGTGAAATAAAGACCCATGGGCATTAAATTAGTTTATTTAAAATGGTTAAAAATATAAATTAAATGTAATATTAAAAATATCTAAACATTAAACATATTTACTATTAAATTATACAATATTTTAACAACCTATTCGAATTTATAAACATTATTTTTTAACACACTATAATTAAATTACTTTTTGTTATTTCTTTATATCACTTTCAATTAATAATGGATAATAAAATAGTTTCAATTTTTTACTTTAGGTGGGAATTTTGTTTTTATTTTTAACCTCTGAAAAATATTATTTCTTTAATTTAATATGTTTAAATTGTTAAATATTTAATTCAAAATGAAGTTAATAGTGATGCAGTTTTTTTATTTAGACATTTAAAATACATTAATTAATGTACATTCACATTTAACATATAAATATTTGTGCTAATTGTTTTGAGTTAAATAAAAGAAAATACTTTTCACTGTACTTTACCATAGGGAGACTTCACATTTGAGGTGCAGATCTACTGCGGTGAAATATAGGGGAAATGATATAGGTTTACTAAACTTTTAAATATATTACAAATATTTTTATGTTAAAAATTATTGTAAATGTTTTTATATATTTATTTTAAATATAAATCAAAATAAAACAAAATGCTACAGCACTATTCAGTTATTTTAAAATTAATTATTTAATTCATTAAAATATATTACATCAAATAAAAACTACTTAGTTGAAGTTTAAATTAAAAATTAATTTCTTCGTAAAGAAAAAATATTATGGATTAATAAGTGTTAAAAGTGATGCATGTAATTAATTGAAAGAAGTTGAACTGTATTTCAATCAAATTTAGGGGTCTATTAGGATGGTGGTTGGAAAATCACCCCGCAAGGACCGCGGCATAACCGCCAGTCCGAATAGTATGCTCCGCAGTCGAATCCAACCACGGCGGTACGATCACGGGCATTAACATTGTGGCGGTTGCTGCTGCCAGCAGCACCGCCGCGATGTGAAAAGGAGCATGTCATGCATATCCCTGCACTGCGTGGCAGACACTGCACAGTGCCTGCCACCTGGTACAGGGACATGTAGGGGGTACCATGGGTACCCCCCAGTGCACCTACACCCCCCAACACATTGGGGGCCCGCAATGCACCTTCAGAGACATTCTCCACATGCCTTTCCATGGCGGTTCCACCGTCGCGGAAAGGCTGGCTACCGCCGGTATCATAATCATGCCGGCAGAGCCTGGCCCTGCACCGGCCCCATTGTAGCGGTCCAGTTTTGAACGCCAGGCAGGCGTGCGGACTGCTACAGGTGGAAAAGTGGCTGGTGGAATTTCTCATCACCGCCATGCTAATGGGACCGGCGGTTTTGCGGGTTGCGATCACGGGTGGATGTCTGCTGCCGGCCCGGCGGCGACCTTCCATCCGCCATCCTAATACACCCCTTAGTGTTGCATTAATATATAAATTCAAAAACTTTGTTCACATATTTTATAATCAAATAATATATTTCATTTTTAGATTCTTAACATCAAAATACATTACTTATATTTTAGCAATTTTAAATCGTTAAATGTAATATACCTTTACCTATGGGGTTTTAAATTAGGTCTCTACCTTCATTATTTTCTATGGGAGGGTGTTGCAGTAGCTGGCCATGTGTGGTGCTGTACTTACTACTGTTTCCTTTTTGGTAGTAGTAAATTACACTCGTAAATATAGCTCCACCCACATTTCCAGGAGTTGGAGACATGTACACTTTGAAGTAACCTTACACTCATATTTTGTACATTGTCAAATGCAGTAAACTTACTCAAAAATGTAAGAGTAATTTACATGTGTAAATTACTCATGGCTGTAAGTTACCTTCGTGAATAGCCCCACTAGTTGTTAATATGAATGAACCATGTGAATTCTTAAACGAGTTGGCATACCAAGTAAGACACAACGAAACATCCATATTACTAGGGCAAAATCCTGTTCCTGATTCATAAAATGGAAATTAGATTTGCTAGAGCAGAATTTGTACCTTTGACATGGAATTTCTGTGTATGCATATTGGCATATTGAAGTAGGTTTGGTGGCATACTTGAAGTCCACAAGTGTGCATCTTTGTGAGTATTCACAACTAACCTAAAAATAAGTTTCTGACCCTGACAATAATTGCAAAGACACAAGGGCAAGAGTAAATGGGTTTCTATGGTGACGGGGATGAAACACCCTTCTAATTCTGGCAAGAAACTTCACCGCGGCTAAAATAGTTGCCATTGGAGAAAGAATAAAAGTTAACAAGTTGAAATGCATTTTGTATCACATTTGCACTTTCAGATATATACACCCTCTACATTTCTCTATGGGGAAACAGTTACTAATTTGAGTACTCCTGGATATATGTGAACTTTACAAATATCGAATAGTACTGGATTTTTTCCTGACCAATATATGAAAGTATTTTACTTCAAATATTGGAATAACCTGATAAAAGTACATTTTTTAGGTTTTTTTACTCCCATTTTCAAATTCCCGTCCTCAGTCATCCTGAATTCCACTTCCCTTGACCACCCTGTTTTTTCATATTGTAATTGTTAAATAAGGTCAGGGTTATTCAGCACCAAGCCAAGAGTGCAAGACATTCAGGATATCCCTCTAAGATAAAGTTATATCCCAAGGCCTTCTTTACAAGTGTTATTTCGCCCGGAACCTGGCACCGCCACTGCAGTCTTGCTGACATTTTCTGCCTGCTCAGAGCAGGAGCAAAATGTTAGCATTTTTTTTTCTCACTATAAAGGTGAAAACTGCTCAGAAAAGTACACAATGAATTCAGGTGCAAAAAGTTGTACCCCATTTTGGGTGGAAATCTTGTAATGGCCACATTGTGCAGCTGTGATACAGGCCTTAAACTTAATTCCGGTTGTCCAGTATCTGTACTGCAAACTCTGGCCAACTCGTTATGAGGACCCAAGTATATAAAGAGAAATCATACAGACAGTCAGTGGTTGAACTGAAAGTCTGGCATGGATCAAGCTTGCTTGGACCTACGTTGGACACTCGGGTATTAGATTTTGAAACGGAAGTAACTGACTGTATCAGACAAGGAATGGGAATCAACCCTGCTCTCATGCCCTCAACTCCTGGAGCACTCCTGAGCCTTAAAGCTGATTCACACAAATGAGTATGGAAAGTGTACCGTAGTGCTCGTTGTACGTAGTCTTTCGTGCCTCTGTCAATTGGCACCAAAAGTTCTAACTCCTTATTAGTAAAAGCACAAAGCGCTCACTGTCCTAACTCGATGTTCTAATTTTACAATAATTTTCCCTGGATCTTTTCATTGATTTCCATTTTTCGGATGTGTTGTGGCTAATTTATAAAATCATGTATAAGCATATATAAGAATACAACAAAGGTACTCCCAAATGCCACTTTAGATGCTCCTAAATGCCGTTGAGAATACTAGACCCCTCCCATATGTGCTTCTAACAAACTCCCGACTTTGCCATTGTTCCTATGCGCGCGCCTTTAACACACGGGTCAACACTCTGCTGTAAGTGGACACTTTGTCAAAGTTGGCTCCGGGCAGTTCATGAAATGCGACTGCTGCTCGTTTACATACTAGATGCCAACACGGCTATTGGCGTCATTAATAAGAAGCACGTGTTTACCTCTCTCCAAGTAGGGCAATTAACCCCTGCAGTCGCGCTGGCTCCCCGATTAGCAGAGTGTGACCTCCAGTGGAGGGGCTGCCCCTCCCCGCGCGCCCCACCGATGACCGATAGCACTGACAAGCCGAGGACACGTTCAAGTGAGTGAGATGGGTGGGGGCGACTAATCACCGCCGCAGCTTCACTGCTGCTGACAGCCGGTCGACACATAATCACACGTTGCACCTACACCGCACTTCTCAGCCTGTGAAACTCGCGCGCAGAAGGTGCCAGAAAAATAAAAGCCCGCTGCCAACTAGCTGAAGGAGCAGCCAGTTGTGCAACCGAGCGCGGAACAATAACATACAGAACCAGGGCTACTGCACGAAAACGTGCAATTTAGACGAATCACTAACCACATCTACAGATCTGCTTAATTTACTACTTTTAACTAATGCGTGTGGATTTCAGCGGGATTCGAGCGTAATTCACACTTTGCACGTGGGCGTCTAGAGTGACCTCATACTTTGGTGACGTGCCTTACTGCTTGTTCTTACCCCTAGGTATGGTGGAGTTGGGAGAATACACGAATCAAATAATTACACCAGTTAATGTCTTTACACACTAATTGCTATTTTCCCTCATGCAACCCACTCCTTTCACATGCAAAAAAGGTCTACATGGATAGGAGGACTTTATTATTGCACTTTCGGCAGAACTTGCATCGAGTGCGTTTCGGAATAATAAGACTGATGCTCAGGTAAGTATAGCACGTGCGCATTCAAATCATTATGTACGCCATCTTTTGCAAATCTATGAGAAAATACATGTGCATAATGCATGCTTGAAGTTTATGTACGCTAGAATACACACACGAAGGCTGCATGTACCCGCACTTTTGTGAATCATAGAGTGCGCATTCATGCATACATGATCGTTTCAAAACAGGAAAATAAATGTTGACATTACCCCAAGTTTCTTGAAAAAGCTTCATCTGAAAATTGTTAATATGGAGGGAGTGAGAATGGAACATAGAATATGAATGGAACATACTTAGCTCGCACATTGAGCAAGTGTAGGGAAAGACAGTGTGGCGCGAGGTTTTTAGAGTAAAACTAGTAACGTAGGGCAAAAAGACATTTCTAGGGGGGATATGTACAATGAAGTGGCGGAGCGTGTCGTTAGCCTCCTGGGCTCAACAACCCGCTCCGCCACTTCGGAAACGCAAGGCTGCACCATATTTACAAGAATGTGGTGTGGCCTTGCGTTCCCCCCATCGATGGTGCTAAGTTTAACAACTTAGCGCCAATGCAGGCACACTTGCACAAGAGTGCAAGAGTGTCTGCGTGCACGGGAGGTTTGTTTATGTGCAGGAAGGTGTCCCTTCCTTCACATAAACAATCATTAAATGCCTTTTTCTAACTTCCATGTGTGCTGCTTCATGCAGCACACATGAAAGTTACAGAATGGCATTTTTTAAAAAGGTTTGTTTATGTACAGGAAGGTACACCTTCCTGTACATAAACAAACCATGGCATTTTGCTTTTTCCATGTGTGCTGCACAATGCAGCACACATGGAAAAAGCAAAAACAAGGCCAAATAATGCATTTCTCCTCGTTTCGCCAACTTAAGACCAGGATTTTCCTGGTCTTAATTTTGGGGCTGCCTCCTATGTACGACACCCTTGTACATAGGGGACAGTGTAAAATACAATGGATGTTGCTTCGGAACGCCCACCGCAACACCCACTGCATGCCCCTTTCATGCTAACCATAGCGTGAAAGGGTGCCTTATGTACAAGGCAGCGTTAAGCCACGCTAAGTGGCTTAACGCTGCCTTGTACATAAGGCAAGGCCCCTATCACCACGGGAACGTCACACAAGCTTGTACATATGTCCCTAGATTGTTAGTTCTGCTTATAACAAATGATACAATGTGAAATCTGGGAAGAAGGTTAATCAGTCCTTACTGAATTACATTTTGTTCTCTGCAAAAGATGAATAACACTATTGAAGATGTGAACTGCAATGTTTGAAACTAAAAATACAGGACACAAGAAGAAACAAATTCAATGCAAATGAGTGTTGTAAGTTTGTTTAACTGTGCCTAGAAAGGATGCCCTGATTGTATTCCCAACATCCAAATATATTCAATTCCACCAAAACATTGCATGTGCTTAAATACAGAGTTTTACGCAAGCAAATATCCTGACATAACAAAAGATGGCTCATCACTTGCGACCCACCAGTTGGAAAAGAGAAGCGACTATGGCTGAACAAAAACTGTTTACCATTTTGTAAGATTTATCAAAAGAATATTGTGAGCTGCTTCCCTCCAGGAGGATTTGGAAAGCAAATACCCTTATCAAGTGATGTAAAATAGGATGGATTATAACCATGCGACCCTCTACTGGGAAATTAACTGCATATATGTCTAAATTAAAAAAAACTGCATTCTGTAAGATTTATCTGAAGAAAAATGTGAGCAAAAACATTTTTCTAATTTATGGATATCTTGAAATAGAATCAAAATTCCATGCTAACTCAAGCAGGTTATGCTGGTGAATGTATTCTATGGAGAAGAGGGCAGAATTTGTCCAGCTCAAGCTTCTCAAACCAGTAGCTTGTGAGCTACCTGTAGGTCTCCAGCTATCTGTATGTAGCTCTCCTGTGTGCATTCCAGTCTATCTAATTAGAAGCTTTGCTTGGTTGAATTATTTTTAGACTTCAGAAGCTCATTTGCTAAGCAAAAAGAAGCACTGAGGACCAAAGCTCTGGTTTTAGAGGCAGCAGCAACAAAACTGTCAAAAAAACTATTAGGTCCCAGCTTTATCCCACTGTTAAAAGTGATGAAGGCAAAACATCTCATTCCCTGACGTACGGCCAAGAGATCATGAAGGGAACCACAAACATTCTTCTAAATAAACTGACAACTAAAATCTTTAAATGTGCATTCCATCTTCCAAATTCAGCATCACCGGCACAAGTCTGCCTGGAATTTGGCTTACTTGACCACCACGGCGTAGAGGCTGGGGCATTTATAAAGTTTTGTAACAGACTGCGTCAAGCCCGGGAAGACTCACTGGAGGCCAGAAAAGTCAAGCCACCCATAAATATCGGCTCCACTTGGAGCACAGCTTACAATTACTTGGTATCAGGGATTTTTGGGGAACAAACCCCCCCCCCAGTCTGCATTAACCCCTTGGATGCTCATGACGGAGCGGTTCCGTCATGAGCATCAGTTGGGCTGTGCTCATGACGGAACCGCTCCGTCATGAGGACAGCCCCTGGGGGAAGCGCTGGCGCTCCCCCCCTGGGGCATCGATCGTGCCCCCACAGACGGGGATGGCAGCGGAAGAGTTTCCGCTGCCACCCCCGAGCCCCCCCACGCTTCCTGGTGACGTCAGCGCGCACAGCGCACGCCGGCGTCATCAGGAAGTGCTCGGACGCCTGGAAGCCATTTGCTTCCAGGCGTCCACAGAGGCAAGGTTAGTCTTGTTTGCTCCGGTGGGGCGGCGGGGGCCTTTCAGAGTGTATTGAGGCATCGGGGGAGAGGAAAGAGTATTTCCTCTCCCCTGATGTCTCAATACAGGGCATTCCTGCTCCACGATCGCGCACAGCGTCGCGATCGTGGAGCAGGGATGCCCCACTAGACACCAGGGATGTGTGTTTTTTTTATTTTGGAAGCGACCCCTTGGGTAAGGGTCGCTTCCTGGGGCCATATATCATTAGAAGACTTTTCTGCCCCCTCTGGGGGCAGATCGGTGGTTTTTTTTCGCCGTTTCTGCTCCCAGGGGGGGCAGAAAAGCCCACTAGACACCAGGGATATCAGTATTTATGTAGGAAGCGACCCCTTGGGCAAGGGTCGCTTCCTTGGGCCCCTAAATTGTTGGAAGACTTTTCTGCCCCCTCTGGGGGCAGATCGGTGTCATTTGTTTTGCCGTTTCTGCTCCCAGGGGGGGCAGAAAAGCCCACTAGACACCAGGGATCTTATTATTATTGTAGGAAGCGACCCCTTGGGCAAGGGTCGCTTCCTTGGGCCCACACATTTTTGGAAGACTTTTCTGCCCCCTCTGGGGGCAGATCGGTGTCAGTATTTTGCCGTTTCTGCTCCCAGGAGGGGCAGAAAAGCCCACTAGACACCAGGGATCTTATTATTATTGTAGGAAGCGACCCCTTGGGCAAGGGTCGCTTCCTTGGGCCCCTAAATTTTTTGAAGACTTTTCTGCTCCCTCTGGGGGCAGATCGGTGTTATTTTTTTGCCGTTTCTGCTCCCAGGGGGGGCAGAAAAGCCCACTAGACACCAGGGATCTAATTTTTGTTGTAGGAAGCGACCCCTTGGGCAAGGGTCGCTTCCTTGGGCCCCTAATTTTTTTGTAGACTTTTCTGCCCCCTCTGGGGGCAGATCGGTTTTATTTTTTCGCCGTTTCTGCTCCCAGGGGGGGCAGAAAAGCCCACTAGACACCAGGGAATTAGTTCAAATAAAAATAGAAGTGACCCCTCGCTTCCAGGGTGCAATTTGTTTTCTGGCACACAACCCGATTGACCATTTGGGTAGTGACATAGTATGTTATAATGTTTATTGTTATATTTTTTGTGAATTCCAATTGTAATGTTTTTTTTTGTTTACTTTTTTGTTCTAGGTGAAGGCTTTTCTTCTTTTCACGTTGCCGTTTTGTGACTGGTGGTTCTGCTGTTTGTGTAGTTTGGTAAGAGACTTTTTTTTGTACAATGTAAATGTGTTTGATTTCTCTGCCTGTTTTTTTTTTTTGCAAATGGTGTAATAATAGCAGTATGTTTGGTTTTTGAGTGTCAAAAACTTTTTGCATTGGTGCTGGATGTGTATTTTGTTGTCTTGTGAGTAATTTTTTTTTTTTTCTTCTTTCTAGTTTGATATCGTTGGTTTTTGCTGTGTCACTGCAGAGTTTGTTTCTGGTGAGTGCAGCTGTCTCTTGTAATTGGATTGTATAGTTTTTGAGTACATTGATCTTTGTGATAAAGGTACACATTTCTTTACTTACTTGGTTTGCACATTGTTGGTTGTTGTTGACTTGTTTGTGCAGTCTTCTATCTTAGTAAGTATAATGGCTAGCCGCAGGATTACTGCTCAGCAGGTTGTTGGTTTGCTGTTTGAGTCTTCCTCTGACCATGGTTCAGAGACTGACTCTGCATCTGAGGGAGAGGAGGCAGGGGACGATTCTGGCAGTGAGTTTTCTCTCCGTATGGGGTCATCGGATGATGAAGATACTCTTAGTGCGGATGAAGTGCCTGTGTTAGAGGAGGAGACTGATGTGCCGATAGTGCGGCTGCAAGGCATCTGGGCTGCAGCCTGCGGCTGCAAGGCTTCCCGTTGGTGTAGTGCGGCAAGAGGCTTCTGGGCTGCAGCCTGCGGCTGCAAGGCTTCCCGTTGGTGTAGTGCGGCAAGAGGCTTCTGGGCTGCAGCCTGCGGCTGCAAGGCTTCCCGTTGGTGTAGTGCGGCAAGAGGCATCTGGGCTGCAGACTGGGGCTGCAAGGCTTCCCGTTGAAAGTGATGACCTCTGGGTTGCCCCTGGCATGGTGCAGCCGGCATTGCCAGAGTTTACTGGTGTTCCAGGGTCTAGAGTGAATACTGAAAACTTTTTGCCGGTAAATTTTTTTCAGTTGTTTATGGACGATGTGTTTTTGGCAGAGATTGTTGAGCAGACTAATTTGTATGCCGAACAGTTTTTGAGGGACAACAGTGCCAGTCTTAAGCCACACTCTAGAGCTACCCGGTGGACTCCCACAAATGTTGAAGAGATGAAGAAGTTCTTGGGTTTAACTTTTTTGATGGGCTTGCTAAGGAAGCCCTCAATGTCTTCATATTGGTCTAGCAGTCCCTTGATGCCAACGTCTATTTTTCCGGCAGTCATGACTCGTGACAGGTATTTGCTTCTGCTTCGGATGATGCATTTTGTTGATAATGGTTTAGCATTGCCACGAGATCACCCTGATTGTGACCGTCTTTTTAAGATTAGGCCTGTCCTTGATCACTTTGTTGATCGATTTTCTGAGATTTTTGCCCCTGGTAGAGAAATTGCAGTGGATGAGTCTTTGGTGTTGTTCAAGGGCCGCTTGGTTTTTAGGCAATACATTCCTAGTAAGAGGGCACGCTATGGAATAAAGCTGTATATGCTGTGTGACAGTAGGACTGGATATGTCTCTAATTTCAGGGTGTACACCGGTAAGGAATCTAGGTTTAACCTCCCTGGTTGTCCGTCCACTTTTGGAGTGACTGAGAAAATTGTTTGGGAACTTGGTAGAGGAATTTTTAACAAAGGCCACCATTTATATGTAGATAACTTCTACACTGGTGTGCGGTTGTTCAGGGAATTGGCCAAAGTGGACACTGTTGCTTGTGGCACAATCCGCTCTAACCGTAAAGGTTTCCCGAAAGAACTTGTTTGTCAAAAGCTTGTGCGGGGACAGTGCAGTGCGTTGCGTTGCCAGGAGCTTCTTGCTGTGAAGTTTACAGACAGGAGAGATGTCTACATGCTGACTTCCATCCATGATGAAAGCACTGCACCTGTGACTGTTTGGGGTCAGGTCGCTGAAGCGCGCAAACCTGTGTGCATTTTAGACTATAATAGGCACATGGGTGGTGTTGACAGAGTAGATCAGATGTTGGAACCTTACACTGCTCTTCGTAAGGCTTACATTTGGTACAAGAAGTTGGCTATCCATCTTTTCCACTTGGCAATGTTTAATGCTTTTGTTGTGTTCCAGGATTCTTGCCCTGAGTCAAAGATGACTTTTGCTAAGTTTCAGGAGTCTGTAATAGGCAGCCTTGTTGTAGTGGAACAGGCAAGTGTTCCTAGAGTTGGAGTGGTGGAGGATGTTGCTAGATTGAAAGAACGCCACTTTCCAGATCACATTCCTCCCACACCCGCAAAAGATTTTCCCAGTAGGAGATGTAGAGTCTGTTGGCGAAGAGGTTTGCGGAAGGAGAGTCGTATGTACTGCCCCGATTGTCCCTCTCATCCTGCACTGTGTCTCCCTGCTTGTTTCAGAGCGTACCACACGCGAAAAAACTTTTGGGAACATTCATGAGTGGTAAAGTGAACTGGCTGGTCTGTATTCTTTGGAAAATATGATTCTGTTTCAAGGTTGGTGTTAGTGCAATGTATTTAGTTGCTGATTTTCTGTTAGAAGATTTGTATCTATTTGCAATTTGTTTGTGTTTTTATTTTTTCTAAAAAAATCCTAAATGTGATGGCGGTGTGTGTAGGCTTGCGCTTGGCTGTTGGCGTGTGTGGTCTGGCACTTGGTTGGTGGTGTGTGTGGAATGGTGCTTGGCTGGCGGTGCGCGTGGACTGGCGGTGTGCATGGACTGGTGGTGTGCGTGGACTGGTGCGTGGCTGGTGGTGTGCGTGGAATGGTGCTTGGCTGGCGGTGTGCGTGGAATGGTGCTTGGCTGGCGGTGTGCGTGGAATGGTGCTTGGCTGGTGGTGTGTGTGGACTGGTACTTGGCTGGCGGTGTGCGTGGACTGGTGGTGTGTGCGGACTGGTGTTTGGCTGGTGGTGTCCGTGGACTGGAGCTTGGCTGGTGGTGTGCATGGACTGGAGCTTGTCTGGCGGTGTGCGTGGAATGGTGCTTGGCTGGCGGTGTGCGTGGACTGGTACTTGGCTGGCGGTGTGCGTGGACTGGTGGTGTGTGCGGACTGGTGCTTGGCTGGTGGTGTCCATGGACTGGAGCTTGGCTGGCGGTGTAGGTGGATTGGCGATTGGCTGCCGGTGTGCCTGGACTGGCGATTGGCTGGCGGTGTGCCTGGACTGGCGCTTGGCTAGCGGTGTGCGTGGACTGGCGTTTGGCTTGCGGTGTGTGTGGACTGGTGCTCGGCTGGCTGTGTGTGAGTAGTGACTTTCTGCTGGTCACTACACACACTGCTAGCTGAGTGCCACTCCACGCAATCCATCAGCCTGTGTAGTTGCTGTGTCTGGATTGTGGGCGTGTGAAAGTGATGGGCCCTTGAATGGCGCTGTGTGCTGGTGTGAGTTTTGTTATGTGATGTGCCCGCGGCTGGCGGTGTGAATGGTTTTGTATGTCTCACACGTATGAAAGGTGTATGAATGGCCTGTAAAGAGGTTGGTGCCTTGTCGTGGCTTTACAGCTCACGAGCTGTGAGTCAATGGTTCAGTTTCTCGCCCTTTCAATTATTACCAGTGCATTTCATGTTTTGTGAAATCACTTGCTAATACAATTTTATCTACTGAACCATCACTCACCCTCGTGCCAAATCCAACCAGTACGTGTGTGTGCTTGCGGATTAGATGGCTGTGCAGTAATATTTGTCTTTCTGAAGCAGGGTGTACCTTGTCCCTTTTTGGTGATTTTTGTACTGTGTTGCTTTTGTACCTGGTGGTGCGAATGGTCTTGTTTGTATCACGTATGAAAGGTGTGTGAATGGCCTGTAAAGTGGTTGGTGCCTTGACGTGGCTTTACAGCTCACGAGCTGCGAGTCATTGGTTCGGTTTTTTGTGAATTTAATTATTGACAGTGCATTTCATTTTTGTGAAATCTCTTGTTAATAAAATTTAATACACTGAACCATGACTCGCCCTCGTGCCAAATCCAACCAGTATGTGTGTGTGTTTGAGGAATAGATGGTTGTGCAGGAATCTTTGTCTTTAGTTTCTCTGCCAAGGTACACTTTCCATGCAAGAATAACCCACCAACTGTAGATATTGTTGAAAACCCTTGGGAGTTCATGGTGATGTCTCTCTAGTGAATTGAAAAATATTTTTTATCCCCATTGTCCTGTAAACCTCAAACTGTCTGCCACATTTTCTTTGCAGTATTATTCCAAAATTCTCACGCTGTAGTAACAATAGTTAATCTGGTTTTGCAAGGGGGGTTACTTTGGTTTTTTGCCCGGTGCTCGGCGGCCATCTAGGGAAACCTACCAAACCCACACATTTCTGAAAACTAGACACCCGGTGGCTTCCAGGGAGGTATGGCTTGCGTGGATCCCCCAACGTTTCCTTACCCAGAATCCCATGCAAACCTCAATTTTTGCTCCAAAAATCACTTTTTTCACACATTTTGGGGTGGGAAAGTAGTGGCATCACCGGGCTCACACAAATTTACCACCACCCAGCGTTCCCCCAGGTCTCCCGGTAAAAATGGTGCCTCACTTGTGTGGGAGGCCCAAGTACCCGCGGCAGGCAAGGGCCCAAAATGTAGTGAGGTTCATCAAAATGGCCTATCGCAAAACCACCTGGTTTTGCAAGGGGGGTCACTTTGGTTTTTGGCCCGGTGCTCGGCGGCCATCTAGGGAAACCTACCAAACCCACGCATTTCTGAAAATTAGACACCCGGCGGCTTCCAGGGAGGTATGGCTTGCGTGGATCCCCCAACGTTTCCTTACCCAGAATCCCCTGCAAACCTCAATTTTTGCTCAAAAAATCACTTTTTTCACACATTTTGGGGTGGGAAAGTAGTGGCATCACCGGGCTCACACAAATTTACCACCACCCAGCGTTCCCCCAGGTCTCCCGGTAAAAATGGTGCCTCACTTGTGTGGGAGGCCCAAGTACCCGCGGCAGGCAAGGGCCCAAAACGTAGTGAGGCGACATCAAAATGGCCTATCGCAAAACCACCTGGTTTTACAAGGGGGGTCACTTTGGTTTTTGGCCCGGTGCTCGGCGGCCATCTAGGGAAACCTACCAAACCCACGCATTTCTGAAAACTAGACACCCAGCGGCTTCCAGGGAGGTATGGCTTGCGTGGATCCCCCAACGTTTCCTTACCCAGAATCCCCTGCAAACCTCAATTTTTGCTCAAAAAATCACTTTTTTCACACATTTTGGGGTGGGAAAGTAGTGGCATCAACGGGCTCCCACAAATTTACCACCACCCAGCGTTCCCCCAGGTCTCCCGGTAAAAATGGTGCCTCACTTGTGTGGGAGGCCCAAGTCCCCGCGGCAGGCAAGGGCCCAAAACGTAGTGAGGCGACATCAAAATGGCCTATCGCAAAACCACCTGGTTTTGCAAGGGGGGTCACTTTGGTTTTTGGCCCGGTGCTCGGTGGCCATCTAGGGAAACCTACCAAACCCACACATTTCTGAAAACTAGACACCCGGCGGCTTCCAGGGAGGTATGGCTTGCGTGGATCCCCCAACGTTTCCTTACCCAGAATCCCCTGCAAACCTCAATTTTTGCTCAAAAAATCACTTTTTTCACACATTTTGGGGTGGGAAAGTAGTGGCATCAACGGGCTCCCACAAATTTACCACCACCCAGCGTTCCCCCAGGTCTCCCGGTAAAAATGGTGCCTCACTTGTGTGGGAGGCCCAAGTACCCGCGGCAGGCAAGGGCCCAAAACGTAGTGAGGCGACATCAAAATGGCCTATCGCAAAACCACCTGGTTTTGCAAGGGGGGTCACTTTGGTTTTTGGCCCGGTGCTCGGTGGCCATCTAGGGAAACCTACCAAACCCACACATTTCTGAAAACTAGACACCCGGCGGCTTCCAGGGAGGTATGGCTTGCGTGGATCCCCCAACGTTTCCTTACCCAGAATCCCATGCAAACCTCAATTTTTGCTCAAAAAATCACTTTTTTCACACATTTTGGGGTGGGAAAGTAGTGGCATCACCGGGCTCACACAAATTTACCACCACCCAGCGTTCCCCCAGGTCTCCCGGTAAAAATGGTGCCTCACTTGTGTGGGAGGCCCAAGTACCCGCGGCAGGCAAGGGCCCAAAATGTAGTGAGGCGACATCAAAATGGCCTATCGCAAAACCACCTGGTTTTGCAAGGGGGGTCACTTTAGTTTTTGGCCCGGTGCTCGGCGGCCATCTAGGGAAACCTACCAAACCCACGCATTTCTGAAAACTAGACACCCGGCGGCTTCCAGGGAGGTATGGCTTGCGTGGATCCCCCAACGTTTCCTTACCCAGAATCCCCTGCAAACCTCAATTTTTGCTCAAAAAATCACTTTTTTCACACATTTTGGGGTGGGAAAGTAGTGGCATCACCGGGCTCACACAAATTTACCACCACCCAGCGTTCCCCCAGGTCTCCCGGTAAAAATGGTGCCTCACTTGTGTGGGAGGCCCAGGTACCCGCGGCAGGCAAGGGCCTAAAACGTAGTGAGGTGAAATCAAAATGGCCTATCGCAACACCACCTGGTTTTGCAAGGGGGTCACTTTGGTTTTTGGCCCGGTGCTCGGCGTCCATCTAGGGAAACCTACCAAACCCATGCATTTCTGAAAACTAGACACCCGGCGGCTTCCAGGGAGGTATGGCTTGCGTGGATCCCCCAACGTTTCCTTACCCAGAATCCCCTGCAAACCTCAGTTTTTGCTCAAAAAATCACTTTTTTCACACATTTTGGGGTGGGAAAGTAGTGGCATCACCGGGCTCACACAAATTTACCACCACCCAGCAAATCCCCCAGGTCTCCCGGTAAAAATGGTGCCTCACTTGTGTGGGAGGCCCAAGTACCCGCGGCAGGCAAGGGCCAAAACGTAGTGAGGCGGCATCAAAATGGCCTATCGCGACACCACCTGGTTTTGCAAGGGGGTCACTTTGGTTTTTGGCCCGGTGCTCGGCGTCCATCTAGGGAAACCTCCCAAACCCATGCATTTCTGAAAACTAGACACCCGGCGGCTTCCAGGGAGGTATGGCTTGCGTGGATCCCCCAACGTTTCCTTACCCAGAATCCCCTGCAAACCTCAGTTTTTGCTCAAAAAATCACTTTTTTCACACATTTTGGGGTGGGAAAGTAGTGGCATCACCGGGCTCACACAAATTTACCACCACCCAGCGTTCCCCCAGGTCTCCCGGTAAAAATGGTGCCTCACTTGTGTGGGAGGCCCAAGTACCCGCGGCAGGCAAGGGCCCAAAACGTAGTGAGGCGACATCAAAATGGCCTATCGCAAAACCACCTGGTTTTGCAAGGGGGGTTACTTTGGTTTTTGGCCCGGTGCTCGGCGGCCATCTAGGGAAACCTACCAAACCCATGCATTTCTGAAAACTAGACACCCGGCGGCTTCCAGGGAGGTATGGCTTGCGTGGATCCCCCAACGTTTCCTTACCCAGAATCCCCTGCAAACCTCAATTTTTGCTCAAAAAATCACTTTTTTCACACATTTTGGGGTGGGAAAGTAGTGGCATCACCGGGCTCACACAAATTTACCACCACCCAGCGTTCCCCCAGGTCTCCCGGTAAAAATGGTGCCTCACTTGTGTGGGAGGCCCAAGTACCCGCGGCAGGCAAGGGCCCAAAACGTAGTGAGGCGACATCAAAATGGCCTATCCCTAAACCACCTGGTTTTGCAAGGGGGGTCACTTTGGTTTTTGGCCCGGTGCTCGGCGGCCATCTAGGGAAACCTACCAAACCCACGCATTTCTGAAAACTAGATACCCGGCGGCTTCCAGGGAGGTATGGCTTGCGTGGATCCCCCAACGTTTCCTTACCCAGAATCCCCTGCAAACCTCAGTTTTTGCTCAAAAAATCACTTTTTTCACACATTTTGGGGTGGGAAAGTAGTGGCATCACCGGGCTCACACAAATGTACCACCACCCAGCGTTACCCCAGGTCTCCCGGTAAAAATGGTGCCTCACTTGTGTGGGAGGCCCAAGTACCCACGGCAGGCAAGGGCCCAAAACGTAGTGAGGCGACATCAAAATGGCCTATCGCAAAACCACCTGGTTTTGCAAGGGGGGTCACTTTGGTTTTTGGCCCGGTGCTCGGCGGCCATCTAGGGAAACCTACCAAACCCATGCATTTCTGAAAACTAGACACCTGGCGGCTTCCAGGGAGGTATGGCTTGCGTGGATCCCCCAACGTTTCCTTACCCAGAATCCCCTGCAAACCTCAATTTTTGCTCAAAAAATCACTTTTTTCACACATTTTGGGGTGGGAAAGTAGTGGCATCACCGGGCTCACACAAATTTACCACCACCCAGCGTTCCCCCAGGTCTCCCGGTAAAAATGGTGCCTCACTTGTGGGGGAGGCCCAAGTTCCCGCGGCAGGCAAGGGCCCAAAACGTAGTGAGGCGACATTTGGGATAGGCAATGTTGATGTCGCCTCACTACGGGATTCTGGGTAAGGAAACGTTGGGGGATCCACGCAAGCCATACCTCCCTGGAAGCCGCCGGGTGTCTAGTTTTCAGAAATGCGTGGGTTTGGTAGGTTTCCCTAGATGGCCGCCGAGCACCAGGCCAAAAACCAAAGTGACCCCCCTTGCAAAACCAGGTGGTTTTGCGATAGGCCATTTTGATGCCGCCTCACTACGTTTTGGGCCCTTGCCTGCCGCGGGTACTTGGGCCTCCCACACAAGTGAGGCACCATTTTTACTGGGAGACCTGGGGGAACGCTGGGTGGTGGTAAATTTGTGTGAGCCCGGTGATGCCACTACTTTCCCACCCCAAAATGTGTGAAAAAAGTGATTTTTTGAGCAAAAATTGAGGTTTGCAGGGGATTCTGGGTAAGGAAACGTTGGGGGATCCACGCAAGCCATACCTCCCTGGAAGCCGCCGGGTGTCTAGTTTTCAGAAATGCGTGGGTTTGGTAGGTTTCCCTAGATGGCCGCCGAGCACCGGGCCAAAAACCAAAGTGACCCCCCTTGCAAAACCAGGTGGTTTTGCGATAGGCCATTTTGATGTCGCCTCACTACGTTTTGGGCCCTTGCCTGCCGCGGGTACTTGGGCCTCCTACACAAGTGAGGCACCATTTTTACCGGGAGACATGGGGAAACGCTGGGTGGTGGTAAATTTGTGTGAGCCCGGTGATGCCACTACTTTCCCACCCCAAAATGTGTGAAAAAAGTGATTTTTTGAGCAAAAATTGAGGTTTGCAGGGGATTCTGGGTAAGGAAACGTTGGAGGATCCACGCAAGCCATACCTCCCTGGAAGCCGCCGGGTGTCTAGTTTTCAGAAATGCGTGGGTTTGGTAGGTTTCCCTAGATGGCCGCCGAGCACCGGGCCAAAAACCAAAGTGACCCCCCTAGCAAAACCAGGTGGTTTTGCGATAGGCCATTTTGATGTCGCCTCACTACGTTTTGGGCCCTTGCCTGCCGCGGGTACTTGGGCCTCCCACACAAGTGAGGCACCATTTTTACCAGGAGACCTGGGGGAACGCTGGGTGTTGGTAAATTTGTGTGAGCCCGGTGATGCCACTACTTTCCCACCCCAAAATGTGTGAAAAAAGTGATTTTTTGAGCAAAAATTGAGGTTTGCAGGGGATTCTGGGTAAGGAAACGTTGAGGGATCCACGCAAGCCATACCTCCCTGGAAGCCGCCGGGTGTCTAGTTTTCAGAAATGCGTGGGTTTGGTAGGTTTCCCTAGATGGCCGCCGAGCACCGGGCCAAAAACCAAAGTGACCCCCCTAGCAAAACCAGGTGGTTTTGCGATAGGCCATTTTGATGTCGCCTCACTACGTTTTGGGCCCTTGCCTGCCGCGGGTACTTGGGCCTCCCACACAAGTGAGGCACCATTTTTACCGGGAGACCTGGGGGAACGCTGGGTGGTGGTAAATTTGTGTGAGCCCGGTGATGCCACTACTTTCCCACCCCAAAATGTGTGAAAAAAGTGATTTTTTGAGCAAAAATTGAGGTTTGCAGGGGATTCTGGGTAAGGAAACGTTGGGGGATCCACGCAAGCCATACCTCCCTGGAAGCCGCCGGGTGTCTAGTTTTTGGAAATGCGTGGGTTTGGTAGGTTTCCCTAGATGGCCGCCGAGCACCGGGCCAAAAACCAAAGTGACCCCCTTGCAAAACCAGGTGGTTTTGCGATAGGCCATTTTGATGTCGCCTCACTACGTTTTGGGCCCTTGCCTGCCGCGGGTACTTGGGCCTCCCACACAAGTGAGGCACCATTTTTACCAGGAGACCTGGGGGAACGCTGGGTGGTGGTAAATTTGTGTGAGCCCGGTGATGCCACTACTTTCCCACCCCAAAATGTGTGAAAAAAGTGATTTTGTGAGCAAAAATTGAGGTTTGAAGGGGATTCTGGGTAAGGAAACGTTGGGGGATCCACACAAGCCATACCTCCCTGGAAGCCGCCGGGTGTCTAGTTTTCAGAAATGCGTGGGTTTGGTAGGTTTCCCTAGGTGCCGGCAGGGCTAGGGTTCAAAATCTACAGCTAGTCACTTTGCCAAAAAAAGGGTCATTTTTCACTGCAAAACCACGTTGCGTTTTGCGCCGTTTCCTGTCGCGGGCACTAGTCCGACCCGCACAAGTGAGGTACCATTTTTCTCGTAGGACTTCGGGGAACGAGGGGTGGGTGGAAATTTGTGGATCCACGCAGATTCCAGAACTTTCCATCACAGAAATGTGGGGAAAATGTGTTTTTTTTGTCAATTTTTTACGTTTGCAAGGGATTCTGGGTAACAGATCATGTTGGGAGGCAGTCAAGTCACCCCATCCTGGATTCCCCTGGGTGTCTAGTTTTCAAAAATGTATAGGTTTGCTAGGTTTCCCTAGGTGCCGGCAGGGCTAGGGTTCAAAAACTACAGCTAGACTCTTCGCAAATAAAGTGTAAATTTTCAGTGTGAAAATGTGGTGCTTTCACCTTAGGTTTTGAGCCACTTCCTGTCGTGGGAACTATGCCTACCCACACAAGTGAGGTACCATTTTTATCGGGAGACTTAGGGTAGTTCAAATTTGTAAAGCAACTAATATTATCTATTGATTTTTGATGCATTTCTCCCTTCCAAATGAAAGACATTGTGTAAAAAAAAAGTCATTTTGAAAAATGACCAATAATTGTCATGCAAATATGAGTATTCCCAATTTCGAAAATGTGCAAATATGCACTGTTTCTAAACTCTGTAATTTGTTCCCATTTCAGAAATACATAGGTGACTTTCATACCGATTTTTCCATGTATACATTTTCCCACAATAATTGCTATATACCCGGAACAAAAAAAAAAACATTACAAAATGCTGGTCAGTTTTCTACTCTGGGTTCGTTGGGCTCTTGGTGAACCTACAAGTCCTATATGTCCCCACAACCAGGAAGGTCCACCGGATGTAACGGTACATTGCTTTCAAAGAGATGTCATAATTCGAAGAGACAGGCAGAGAATTGCGGATTAGGCTACAAGAGCACAGATCAGCGATAAAAACAAGAAAAATAACTGCGCCGTTGGTGCCACATTTTCTTGAGCATGGACATGGAGAAAATGACTTCATGTGGTTCATCTTAGAAAAAATTAAAATTGACAGAAGAGGTGGCAATATCACTAATAAGCGAAAGGCACGTGAACAATGGTATATCTCCCATTTAAACACTGCACATAAAGGATTAAACTGCAGAGAAGAATGGGAACATTTGCTGGCAACAAGATAAGATATATTTTGTACACTCCATGTAAAACCTAGTGGGAGGTACTTTGATTCCTTGTTGGTCAGGGATACAGAAGTAAGAGAATTTGCCCTTTCTTGAAGTGTCACCTTTATTATACCCTTTTAGAGCCAAGACCATAAGAATAAGAGAAATCTCTCTTTTCTGAAGTGTTATCGTTATTATACCATCGTTGAGCCAATAGCATAGGCCTAATGGCACATGTAATATTCATTTTTATGTCAAACAAGTGGTTTTTGGTATAGGTTGTCATCAAACAGACAGGAAGTAACTCAATAGTAATCGAGACACATTTTGTTGTGACTCGTTCATAGAGTTCATGTCCCCGTAAAATTACCAAAGTATGACATAATATAATTCGGCGGAATATGTTTTCCACACGGATTTGATCCTTAAGATATGAGGGATCATGAATAAACCATTTTCACGTCTCTTGCGTATCATATGTTTTTTGACAGAAATGGTAGCAGGTAAATAAATAAATAATAATAATCGTCACTAGAAGTAAAATCCTTTATTTTAGAATGATGACGATTTAAGGCCATTCGGTCTGTGTCTAGTTGTGGCTGAAAGACCATTCTGGTTATAGATAGGGAATTGAACCCTTGTTTGACACTTCCAAGATGGCGGCGACGCTCGCGGCGAAGTGAGCCGAGGGGACGTCTTGTCCTTGTTGCCCCGGAAGCAGTGTATCTATCTTCACCTGTTCCCGCTAAGCTTCAATCTGTATATATAGCCTTCGAGTTGTAATGTAGGTTAGCTATATCGGCACAGAAGGCTGTTTCCATACACCGTAATAGGCAAGCGGAGGTAAGCGTTGATGAGACTCAGTCCGTTTTACTAAAGCAGAGATCGTTTTTGATTCGAACTTAAACTTTATTGTTTTTTTTCCGTAGTGCCATTATTGTGCACCAAACCCTGGCCCTAATATAAATTTCAACCACTCTTGATGGTGAAGCAGGGAGCGGAATTTTTAAAGGTAAATGAGCGATGTTAATAGACTTTTTCATTTAAATGGCGGTGTGTGTAGGTCTATGGGTCCGTCCTTCACGCCTGTGTTTTTAACAAAAAGCGCCCGCGTCTAATATAGGGTTGAATCATTGTTTTGACACCTCCAATATGGCGGTGATAGTTACGTAGGTTTGGCCTGAGTAGGCAACGTGGTATCTTGGAAATAAAGTTCTTGTTTAGAGCCAGTTCCTCCTTGAGTTCCAATTAAGTCTGGTTGAATGGAAACAAAGGGCTGTTTGCACGTACTATAATAATAAGATGGCGGTCAATTTTGATGAGAGGTAGCTTGAGTCATAATTACCTGTAATGGCTAAAAGTTGTCTCGCTATAGCAATATATTTCCATTGAATCTGAAACATAACTGTTTTTCCTATAGTGCTGTTACCGCGCATGAAAATACAATTTTCATGAATGTTGGATGGTGCAGCAGGGAATAAATAGAAGAAAGCGGCATAAGGTAAATCAAAAAAACTTTTTCTTCAGAGCAAGCGCTGTTAAAAGTATCTGATAGACTCTACTAGATACTAGTGACATGAATTCTTATGGAGTGAGAGACACATGAAGCCTGGATAATAAGGTGGTTTTTGACTAAGCTGTGGTAGTAATAAAATTACCCGTGAAACAACCATATATGAATGCCTAACGCTCTGTACAACCAATAAATGGGTTTTTTTTAGCACTAGTAATCTGATATTGCATAAAAAGAATCTCCCTTCATAGTCCTGCGAGACTTAATTAGTAGGCCATAGACCTATTCATAACATACATGATAATGTACCTACCTAACTTGGAATTTATTCTCATTAAATAGGTGCTAAACCGCTTATGTGAGAGATATAAGGATATTACCCAATTAAAAAATCTTCTGTGTCGTGAAGTCTTTTTAGACTCGTTGGTGATACATTTAAGGTAATTCTCAGTGGAAATAATCTTTCCGTACATTGTGATTTCTGCTCCAAACTGAATATTAGAAGTTGTGATGTCTTCATTTACTAGGTTCTCATACACTCATCGTGATTGACTCACTTTTAACCGCCGATTGAGGGAGACGGACTCAGCGGTGATACGTGTATGGACACAGCCTCCTATGCTAATAAGGTAGCTGGTCCTCTATGAATGTAAATAAATCGCAGTGGTTTATAGAATACTAGTAACGGTACTAAAGCTATTGCTTAGTATATGGACACCCAATTGATAAAAAGCTCTTGTAAGGATTTTTATTCAGTGCCACTTCAGATTTTATAGACAAAATAGTAGGCATTTCTAAAAATTAAAAAATTAAGCTAATCTGGGTTTCCAAGAAAACATTCTATTCTATTACCTCTTGGATTCAATAGCACTCGCCCAAAACACCTTATGCCAATAATATATATCATGTACAGCATTAAGATGGGGAGTCTTCACTATAAGAAAAAATAGAAATATAAACCAAACTTGCATGACTGTTTATCTGCTTGGTGCAATTGTGTATCTGTTGGACAGCCGTATGTGTGTCTATGTATTGAGAGAACAAATAGATTTTATAAGTGACTTAAAATTTGTTTTGTAATGTCTTTTTCAGATGGTTGATTTTAATGTAACTACAATTGGGACTTTATGTTAATCTTTCCTGATGAAGGTGTTGGCCGAGAACTAATAGCCCACCGAAACGCGTCGATGCTTTAATACGAGGAAACCACACAAAATCTGTGACTATAACTCTCTGTGACATAATCATTGGAAAGCAACATTGACTAGGGTCACAATTAATGAACTGTTGGTTTGGTGATTTTCCTCTGTCAATAGGACTATCTTTGTCCTTTTTATGGTGTCCCTAACCTTACATTTTATGATATATTGTGTTTTCTTTGATGATGTTTTTTATTGTATACTGATATGCTTATACTGTCATTGCTTCCTAAACTAGCCATATGACAATATATAATACTGTGTTTACAGTTTTTCTATGTATAAAATTGATAATAAATTATCTTGATTTAACAATTTTTTCTCTCAATTATTGTGACCACATCTGTGCTGTCCATTATCGCCATTGCAGTGTGAAAGGTACGTTGATTGTTAGACATTGATTGCTTTACATTAATGACAAGGAGGCTCTGTTTTTTGACTACGGTCATATTTGGTACCCCACTCCTCTGTCTCTGGGGTCCCTCTCTCCTCTTTTGAGATAATTCGAAGAAGTTACAGGTGAAAACATTGACTCAAAATGCTGCTTTTTTCAACAAATTTTTATTTTTTCCTATATTTACCTGTAAGTTTCTATAAAGAAACCTTGATGGATCTACACAAATGACCCCTTGCTGAATTCAGAATTTTGTCTACTTTTCAAAAATGTATAGCTTTCCAGGATCCATTATTGTTTTTGTACCCATTTCTACCGTTAACTGGAAGGAGGTTGAAAGCACAAAAAATAGCAAAAATAGGGTATGTCCCAGAAAAATGCCAAAACTGTGTGAAAAATGTTGGTTTTCTGACAAAATTCTGTCATTCCCTAAAAGCTGGAGAAATGGTGATTTCAGCCCCACAAACCCTTTTTTGATACCATTTGCAGAGAAAAACCCAAAAGCTTTCATTTGCAGCCCGTTTTTCCAATTTTTCACAAAAAAAACAAAATTTTGCTGTATTTTGACTAATTTCTGGGAACCCTGTAGGAGAATCCACAAACCCTGGGTACCTTTAGAATCCCCAAGATGTTGGAAGAAAAGGACGCAAATTTGGCATGGATACCTAATGTGGTCAAAAAGTTACAGGGGCCTAAGCGCGCACTACCCCAAATAGCCCAAAAAAGGCTTAGCACAGGAGGGGAAAAGGCCTAGCAGCGAAGGGGTTAAAGCTAGTTATCAAGAAGAGCGCCAGGTTGTGGTTCTTTCACTCAGACAGGGCAATACTGTCAAAAAGGAAACACGCCTGTGTAGTAATCAATAACTTTAACCCAGGAGTAGAATCCCTTCATCTATCAAGCACCACGGCACTTTACCTGAAATGCAAGTTCCTGGCGCTGAGGTTGGGTGAATGGCCTTTCTTGAAAAATCTTCCAGAATGGTGCCGGAAAGACAGCCACACCCAATGCAGGCTGTGCGGTTACCACACCGAGGGGTTGGATATGCCCAACAATGCTCACTTTTAGACGCTCATTATTGCGAGAAGAATGGATAAGACTTGGAATTCGATCTTGCCGCCAAGTTATAATAGCAGCTTTCAACCCAGATAATGCAAAGCTGAATATCGGGCTAACAAAATTTGTAACTAAAGTACTAAGCCAGTTGGAAGTCATCGGGGCTGCCAACCCTGTCCCATTAGAGCTGAGGGAAACTCCATCATTGGACACACCAACGCCTTGTCGGCTATTAACAAACTGTTGATTCGAACCTGGTCCAAGAGACTTTTAACAGCAGTTAAGAAGCCAAGTAGAGTTTTAACTAAAATGTTATTCCAACAATTTTAAGGAATGTATCCATTTTATGAACACAATGTGTGCTTTTATATTGTAAGGTTTTAATTTACCAACAATAAAGTTTTTATACCATATATGTATTCCAAAATAAAAGTGTATTTTCGAGAAGAAAATGTTGTTATTTTCATACGCATAAGTTGATATTTGGAGAAAAATGGCTGAATATCAACATATATATATATTTAAATCTGATATTTGAGTAATACATCATGTGGCACTGGGGAGACGTTTTACAAATGTTATTACCTTGGTGCCAGGGGTATATGCAGCTATGGCTGTTATGTATAACCCAGGTAGGAGCAATCCATTTTGACAATTCTTTTACATTACTGCTGGCAACCATGTCTGATGCACCGAGGTGATCACTGGTAGTAATCATGCAAATGGTGCCAACGAATGTAATCTTGTCTGATGTGGTCACTATTAGAACACTCTAAATACTAGTAGCTCTCATGAGTTGCATTGAAAATAAGTATCTTATTACAGATAAGATCGGAGACCCCTGATCCAGCTGGTTGTAAATGTGACTATTGGGCAATGCAATTCTTCTGGAAGAGTGAGAGGTTCCGAATTTATGGACTGTTGAGAGCAGATCCAAAACCATTATTGACTGCAAAAGAAAATAAATGAAGTCTATAAATGCTGAAAGGTACAACAAAACCGGAACATGTGGGCCAAATAAAAAGAAGAAACAACATCAATGATAAAGAGGTCATCACGATTCATCCTTATGCAAGCTGCATCCCAAAAATCTGTAATAAATTGATGACTACATCCAATCCCTATCCAATATCTGCTGAAGAATTGCTTGTGGACATCAAAAAGAAGGGTTAAATGATAGCCCCAACACTTTCAGCACAACGTTAGGGGCAAATCTTTCTTGGTTGCAGTTCCAACCAGTAAAGTGTAGAAACTTAGAAAGGGGTGCCTTTGTGAGATTTAACAATGTAATGTCACATGCATTGAAATGAAAAGTGTGGAAAATCATTCAGGGCAAACAGGACATTCTGATTTCAAATATGCCCAAAACTCTGACATGTTTTTTGCAATATTATACAAAATCTGACCTGAAATTAGGTTTTCTACACCCAAGTTCATTGCCAACTTCCCGACTAGAGACAGAAACTCTAGTGGTCTGTAGCCACGAGCCACCTAAACATTAAATGAGAACAGTACCCTCTGGGTAACAATTAGTCCTGTGAGACTCACAGGAATATTTGTTGTTAATGGGTTCCAAATCTCTTTGCATTATGAATAGACATACTCAAGAACATTCTCACTCTAGGAATATATCATATGATTGTATTAAACTCATCATCCCATCCAAGTGCAAATAATATGTACAGTTTGAAAATAAACAAACTAGTGATAATAAGAGTGAGTATCAAGCAGAATATTAAAAAGAATTGCAACATTGTAAGGGTTTCTCAGAATGTCCCCGTGTGTAAAGATGAATTGAGTTTCTGTTCTTCAACCCATCCCTTCTCTCCTCTAGCTAAAGCTGTCTTAGTACCAAAAAGGACCTGTTGGCATTTCTAAGGTGGACTTCCACCTGCATAACTTAGTGGTACAACAGAACTGTTGTTTTATGAGAAGAAGGTTGTTGACTATCTCTGCGCTCAGTAGCTATTTAGTCTCAACATTCCAATAAGGCCAGGTTGACTCTGAGGTACCTGCCTGTGGCCTTCATGAAGGATGTTTACATTTTCTGCTCACTCAGGCCCCCCAGGAAGTCAAATATTTCCTCTCTTTCTTGTACTTGTCTGTACCCAGCCTAAATGCACTTTTATAATTAGCCAGAAAAGGGCATGCCTCACATCAAATTATGTGAAATTTACAAATTAATGCATTCATCTTTTTGCACCTTAACCTAAAACCTTATAAATCATGTGAATAGTTGATACACCGTCAAACTATAATAAAGCAAATGTTACATGTTATACATGTGCAAATAACATTGCATGCAAAATGCCTTTGTTGATGAGAAATATGCATCTAAAATAAATGAATATATTAAATGCAATGGGGGATTATAAGGAGATAATGCTAAGATTATGACAACCCAAAAGCTTGCATTTCCATTGTTTTCCTTTTCCCATTCCATTGACTTTAATTGTTTTTTTAGTGTTATGATTTCTCTTTATATTCATGACTGATGCTGGAAAATCTTTTGGCTTAAGTGCGAGAAATAAACTTGAAACATTAATGCATTTTATTGATTCCAGAATCCCAAGTAGCATTGATGAGTGTGCCAGAGTGGAGTGAACATCAGGAATGGACGAAAAGAGAATGGGCCTGATTAGGATATTGGTGGTGTGACCGCCGGACCTCCATTGTGGTGGTTGGGAGAATGCCACCAAGCCTGTGGCATCCAGACCGTTGTATTACGATAACACCACCGGGTTGGCGGTGCCATGGCAGTGGTATGCTACGATTCATAGAAAGAGTATGAAGCATATGGTGATGCTGTGGCAGCGCCGTTTGCACATCGGTGCACTGTGTACCACGCACTATTTTATGCATGGTATGCAGAACATGCACAACAGTGCAAGCAGAGGGGTCACAACATGTGCCTACATGCACGAGACCCCATTCGCCCTAGAGGCCTGTTTGGGGCTCCTTCCCTGCCTTTCTGCCAACCTTTTCATGGCAGACGTGTCGGCGGAAAGGCATGTCATGATCAACACAGTGGTGCTGGCATCGAATCAGTCATCATTGATCACCGCTTTCCTTACTGCCACCCAGTGAGGATCCTGGTGGTGGCGGCAGTCTTGCATCAGGCGTGTGGCGGTCTGACCACCAACCTCGTAATCGGGCAGTCAGACCATCGAGGAGGCAGCGGTCGGACCACCACCATGAGTGCGGCAGTCTTGGGGCCGACTTACTCATAATTGGGCACTAAGTTTGAAGTATTAACTTTGCCATTAAAGTTGGGTAAATTTTTTAAAAAATTGCCTTTTCTCAAGATGGGTGAAGAGTCTTGACATCATCCAACCTTATCCAACATCAACAAGAAGAAATGTAGCTTTTTTTCTGCAGCTGGATGTTCCACGGATTAAGGACAACATGTAAAGTTATGAGAAACTGGCTTCCAGTTATTCCTTTTTTGCATTTAGTGCTGCCCATAGCCACCAGTGGCAATGGAGAAGCACTGCATCACCAGACATCTTTGTCAAGATAGCAGTCAGGAGGCTCTCCCAGTTAAACTGGAGAATCAATGCATGATTGCAGTATATAGCGTACTGGTTCTATTTGGACCACAATTTTGAATTTTCTCCTATGTATTTAAGTAGAATCCAGGTATCAAGAACAGGCATTGGGTCAGTAATTACTGCCTCTTTTATAGAGTACAGTCTGGATAAACCAGTGAGGTAATAAACTTTATGTGCCCAGTGATTGAAGATGGTTGTTATCAATTCATTGCATCATGGTAACAGACAATTGCCAAATGGTGGTTGGCTGATACAGTGGTAAGCGGCACTAGCGATATTTCTCTACTGAGTCTTGATAAGGTCATGTAGTAAGTGTCCAAGTATGAACGGCACTGTATTAGCCAACACATTCTTAGGTTCCAGTGTGCCACCAGAATCTAGCGAAGCTGAAAGAGTGATATGATGTTGAGGTTAGCAGAGACTCAGTTTCTTGTGTGCTCGCATTTAGATGATGTTGTGTTGTATAGAAATGAATTGTTTCCTGAGTGTAGGTGAAATTTGAAATTTCAATTACTTAGGAGATCACCAGAAAAAGCTGTGTATTTTCAGTATATTGATAATAAGAAATGCCTTACTCATTTATTTATTTTGAGAGTTTTATATAGCGCTGGCTAGACCGGGAGGTATCAGAGCGCTTTACATAAGGTTCCACAGAAATTACAAAATTCACAAAGTAATTCAACAAAAGGTTCATATGACGATGAAAAAGCATGGAGGGAAAGGGGGGAGCTTTAAAGTTCAACTAGCAATTTGAAGAACCTGTGTCAAAGGGAGCCTTCAAGACCTGTTGAACTCAGTTGATCAGCAACGATGAAAGCCAACTGAGGACCTTTCCAGCAAGAAACATACAGTGTTTTAAAGTTACAAGTAGCACCTCATAATCCACTGAATTGAAAGCAGCATACAAGACCAGGAGTATCAGCAGGCAAGTAACTCAAAATGAAAATTCACATGGTGTCATTCACCGTCTGAACCAATTTCTGGAGCAAGATAGTTTATCTCCTGCAGTATGGTTTGAAAACTGGGGAGTCAGTCAGAGATTAACTTTTTGAGTTGGGTTGCCACACAATTCTTCACAAGGAAGCAAACACTAAAACAGGATGAAAGTTGCCAAGATTGTCTGGGTCAGCAAAGGCTATTTAAAGAGGGGATGAACTTGACCAATCTTGAGGCAATCAGGGATATCACCCTGGGTTAGTGTGAAATTTAACAGATTTTCCAATAGGGAGAAGTGTTGTGTATTATATCCTCGACAAGCACTCATGGGATACAGTCAGTGGAGTCACTGGAAGGTTGAAGACTATCAGTGTTGAAGATGATGCCATTCTGTGGATCCTCGTCAATGGAAATCCAACTGGATGAGAATTTTGGAGTTAAGGCCAAGGGAAATTGGCTTGCCTTGGATAAACAAGGTTGAATTACATTTTTCCATTGAAAAACTGGATAAATGTATTGTTCTTTGCTACTGTGTCAGTAATGATGATGGGGGGGGGGGCGGGTTGGTCTCCCTTCCTGGTCCTTCCTAAGTGCTTGATTAGATGGCTGCAAGGTCTTTTCTGATTATTAAACCTCTCCAGCATAATTCAGTGACTTCTCATCTTAGATCCTTGCATTAAATAAGAACAGAATTCTCTTCAAGTCTTTAGTTTTAGCTCTCTGGGCCCTTTTTTTCATCAGGCTCCCTCTTGGTCAAGCTACAACATTGCTCTCCTTCAAAATTTCTTAGGTCATCCAATGCATAATTTGTGGTGGTTCTGTAAGTTAGGCAGGTAAGGAAGACGAGCCGTTCCTTTTCCTTTCTGGCCACAAAAGTCTGAAAACAGCTCATAGAGAAGCTCTGTACCCTTAGCTCTGAATTGCAATTTAGGAAGAAGTTGAAAATCTGGTTGTTTGCATCAGCCTGAAGTGATGCTGACTTCTAATTACGCTATTCCACAGCACCAGGACGCTCTCAGCACTCTGGAAAAACTACTCAAGCGTTCATTCTTCTGCCACCCTGGACCATTCACCGATATTGAGCTGAGGGATTTTGTGCCATTTCTTATTGAAGGACCTCTCACTTTTTCATTTCTCATTGAACTCAACAGTATATCCTTGAGCAGATTTTCTTAACTCCACACTTTTTCTTAGAGGGGCACTAGGTCATGAAGGAAATTGGACATTGTCACATAGTGGTGTGAGATGAGGTTCTTCTCTCTGTGATTGGAGGTTGGGAAACATAATAGAGGAGAAAGATGAGATCTTAGATAATAATATTGATATGCTTTGTGCCAGTAACCCAGGTTTTCGTAAAGTAACACAGCTGTGAGGGGAGTTCATAAAAAGTCAAGAATACTGACAGACCTTTTTGCCAAAATGTAAGAAGAGCTATTTCAAATTAGACTGATGCATGAGCATTGACAAATTGTTAAACTTCACGTCTTTTTTTGCATAAGTCAAATGCTTGGAATAGCTGTCTATCAGGCAATTGATAGCCTTAATTTTATAGACTGAAACTAGTAAACCCCCATATATTTAGGATGAATCAGTGCTTTATTTTGTCTTTAGACTTTTATTGATAAAACACAGTGGAGCAGAACAGATTTTTGAATAGTTCCCTTGGCAAAGAGATTCATAAATTTGCCAATGATTACAAAAATGCCTGCCTTGGAAAATGAATGATGCAGGGCCACCAGAGTTGTATGGAAACCTGATTGAACTCATTGAGTAAATATAGTCTTGTGGAGAGTGCCTAAAGTTCTGTGGAAATTGTTTTTATGTCTGCTCAATAACCAATCCACTATATCCCCAAGCCCTATTGGGAAAACAAGGGTAACACTATTAGAAGAGGCCTGGCTTTTGCTTCCTGTAGTTATGGCCTTGACAATCACATCTGATTATGGGAAATAAAGTGTTCCTAGGATTTCATCAGCTTTAGGGGTGGGCGGAATTGGAGGAATTTATTAATACTGCTGTTAGAAATGAGGGTCTCTAGTTGGCAAGGGCTTGCACCTTTGTCGAAATAGGGACCCTTCTTCCTAGTCAGGGTAAGGGAGTTACACTCCTAAAATAACCCCTGCTCACCCCCTTGGTAGCTTGGCACAAGCAGTCAGGCTTATCTTAGAGGCCGTGTGTAAAGCATTTGCACATAACCAACAGTAATACAGTGTAAGCACTACCAAAGGACATCAAACCAGTTTAGAAAAATATCCAATATTTTTTTATACCTAAGACAAGTCCAAAACGATAAAAATCCACAATACAGTACTTACAAATCTTCAGTTATCAAAATAACCTTGTAAAACAGTTCCTTGATGTCGATAGCTCCGTCCGGGGCTATCACGGCATCGTGAACAAACAAATCCAAACAGTTCTGGCTGACAGCGGCGTTGCGGGCCAGCTACGGTGTCGGGAAGACCCGCAAACTGTACCTTTCAGAAATGGAGGGCGTCGATGACCTCTCGTTGAGCTTCTGAAAACACGGTGTCCGCAGGTGTCGGTTCCGGAGGTCGGTGCAGGAGTCGTCGGGGCCCTCGAAGTCACATGCATTGCCGATCAAACTCCTCTTTGTTGAAGTCAGGAGAATTGGCGTCGGCAGGCGTCGGGTGTTGTGGTGCGAAGTGCAGCGGTGTAGCGTGCATTGCCCTCAGGTCGCGGTGCAAGCAGCGGCTCGGTGGCGGCGTCAGATGGCGTCATTGGTAAGACCAGGGTCGCGGTGTGAGATGAAGGCGGTGCTCGTCACGTTGCTGGCAGGTCACGGTGCAAGCAGCAGCGTCGTCGTTGCTGAAGCGCTGTCGTCGGCTGACAAACTGGAGTCGATGTCACCGGCGTCGGTAGGCCAAGGCTGCAGTGCGGGATGAGGGCGGTGCGTCGTGTAACCTTACGAGCGGTGCCCTCGAACCACGGTGCAAGCACGGTGCAAGCTGCGGAGTCGATTCAGGCATAGAGCGTCGTCGTCGGGAATACCAAGGCGTCATCGCGAAGCATGGCGGTGCGGAGTGCGGTGCCCACGGGTCGCAGTGCAAGCAGCGGCTCAGTGGCGGCCTCAGCAGGCAGCGCCAGTGAGACCAGGGTCGCGATGCTGCATTGCGGCGGTGCCCTCTGCGGTGCCTTCAGGACATGGAGTCGGCAGCGGCGTCATAGACGGCGTTGGGCTTGAAGTCTATGCTGTTCCTGAGACTTCTTGAACAGGGGGCAAGCTCTACCTCAAGCCCTTGGAGAAACTCACAAAAGTAGATTGCAGAAAGTTCAGTCCAGTCCTTTCACTGCACAAGACAGAAGTAGACACTGCAGGCCAACACAGCAAAGCACACAGCAAAGTGGTAGTTCCTCCTCACAGCTTCACCAGCTCTTCTTCTTGGCAGTCTTCTTGATCCAAAACAGTTCTTTGAAGTCTTTTCTATCCCTGAGACTTCCAACAGGAGACAAGCTCTACTTCAAGCCCTTGGAGAAAACTCAAACAGCAGGATGATGAAAGCACAGTGCAGTCCTTTCCCTACCCAATGACAGAAGCAACCACTGCAGGCCAACCCCACAACACGCAGCATAGGGGCAGTACTCCTCCTCCAGCTTTCCCGGTCCTTCTTCCTGGCAGGTTCAGAAGTAATCTAAAGTTCTGGGGTCTGGGCTCCAATATCCTTTGTTCTCTGAAGGCAGAGGGTCCTGTACCTATTTCAAACCAGTTCTGGTTGCATTCTGCCAGTGTGCACCTTCTTCCTTTTTCAGTGTGGGCCAGGGTCATCAGACACACCACAGGTGGTGGAGCCAGCATTGTGGAAGGCAGGCACAGCCCTATTCAGACCCAAGTGCTACTCCTCCCACCCATCTGTGTGCAGATAGGTCTAGTCAGCCCTGTGCTGACTCACCCTGTCTCCCGGAGTCTCCCCCAGCCCCTGTCACTCACAAACCAGAAAGACAATACACAAGCTAGCAGAGGCAGGCTGGATGATTAGGTAAGAAAATACCTACTTTCTAAAAGTGGTATTTTCAAACACAGAATGTTCAAACCATCTTCACAAAAAGATGTATTTTATCATTCTGAGTTCAGGCATACTAAACTCGAATTTCTACCGTGTTCCCTTGGTCAGTTAGGATTATAAGATGTTATAATCAAACTACCCACTCTGGCCTATGGGGAACAGGTAGTCTTGCAATAGTTAAAAACGAAGTAGGCTGTAATTCAGCCACACACACCAGTGCATGTCCTACTTTTCACTTACAATGCACCCTGCCCATGGGGGTACCTTGGGCCTACCTTAGGGGCGACTCACATGTAGAAAAGTGAAGGTTTAGTGACTGGCAAGTGTGTGCACTTGCCAAGTCGACATGGCAACCCCATGCTGCACACAGGCTCTGCAATGGCATGCCAGAGTTACACTTTATGGGCTGTTTGCGTGGGTGGCACATTCCAGTGCTGCAACCCACGAACAGCATTTGATTTATAGGCCCTGGCACTCACAGTGCACTTTACTAGGGACTGACACATAAATCAAATAGGCCAATTGTGGAAACACCAATCCATATCACAGAGAGAGAATATTCACTTTAGCACAGATTGGCAGTGGGAAAGTGCCCAGAGTCCTGAAACCAACACAAACAGGTCAGGAAAAAATAGGAGGAAAAAGCTAAAAGTTTAGTGATAACCCTGCAAAACGGGCCATTTCCAACAACTGCTTTACGCTTGTAACGTGGAATTACTAATGAATTCTGCCTCTCCATTCTGCCAGCTGAATCAATTAATCAGCATTGCCTGAGAATGCCGGATCAGATGCAGACATGTGCGTATTCTACCACAAATTATCATTTTGGGATTTTGTATGGAGTACTCGGATTGGCTAGGGTGACCAAATGATTCAATCCCAGATCGCCTTACATTATACCAACACCTCCAACTCCCAGAATATATTCTGCCAATGGTTTGGTTGCTTTCTGAGCCAGAAGTGCTAAAGGGCGCTGCTGGCTGTCCATAAAATATGCAGGCAGGCAGCCACCTTATTCATTCCACCTCAAAGGAAGTCAAAGGTAAAAGTTGATTACAAAACGTTCTCTTGACCTCTTCCAACACGTTCCCTACATAGGTCTGTCACAGCAGCGTAAATGTTTATAGTTTGGGCTTCACTCCTGTTCCTGTGTCACAGAGCTTGTGCGTGCTGACACCGTATGTGAAAGTAGCACCTGGGGGCTTATATCTCTGTCAAGGTGCATGCAGCTGGGTCCCATCTAAGGTTTTCCCCTGTCAGAGTATGTCCACGGCAGAGTGGTCCCTTTGTTGCATTTCCTTGTGTAGCTTTGTGTCATGCATACAGTGCTTGTATGCATCTTGGCAGAACCTCAAGATGCTTTCCAACAGTTGGGTGAATAATTACTATGTCTGTGGTGCAAGGATGGATGTTGAGTTTCGGTGCCCTGCGTGGGGCCCCAGGGATGTGCTTCAGATTTAATGCATCAGCTTATGATGTGAGGCTAGCATCTTAAACAGCAATAACAAACCACCCATCGGCTGTGGTCGACTACAGCATTTCAAATCAACTCTTTAATACTTTTCTGAATTGTTGATGATTGTTGATTGTTCTACTCCTTAGCAGTGAATGTAGTCTGCACCCTCCGGTACTGGGACAACTGCCCCCCAGTACAGCTGTTGGGGGGCTTTCTCATCCTCGGGGGGGGCTGCTGCTCAACAGCTCTGCCTGTGGAGTTCTGATGAAGCTACTGGTGCCCCCAAAGACACTGGAAGATAACAAGGATGACAAGGGTGGGGAAAGGAGCCTTCCAGGAAATTTTTGACTTCAGCGTCTTCAACGACAGGGTCTTTGTCAACTACACCATTGTGGCCTCCATCATGGTCCTCGGCCTCTTTGTACCTTTGCTGTTTGTTGTGAGCTATGCCAAGGACATGGGTATTCAGGACACCAAGGATCGAGGGCGAGCAAAGAACCGATGCTCAGACTGATGAGAAACAAAGTTCAGCAGTTCTGATTTTAACAGCCAAAGGGCTGGTGCACAAATACCCAAGACACTTACATGATGGAGGTGCAGGTATGCTGCTACACAGCATCTCGAGGGTGCTGATTGAAAGACATCGCTGGTACATATTAGCGTTGCAGAGAGACCAGTCGACCCAAGCCCTGATGAAGTTGCCGGTAAAGTAATATGGCAACGAAACATGTCGGTTTTTAAATGAGCAGCGACACAGCTGAGAATAAAGCACCATATAGCCAGTGTAGTGCTGCTCGGTTTTAATCCTGAGTGACTTGAGTCCTGATCAGGCTCAACTCACCAAATCTGGGTCGACACTTCCTGTTTTTGTAGATTAGCACACATCACTGCAACACATAGGTTGCTCGATAGATAGGAGTCATTAGGACTACCACGAAGTTTTTGAGTGTAGTACATTACACATTTCTGTTCCACCTTTACTGTTTCTGTTTGGGCGGCAGCGACCGATGATGACAACAGGAGGTAGTAGGCGAGTACCTGTCTACGCATACCTCGTTGGGGCTGCTTCCGTGAGGCGCTGTCGTCCTATCACACCTTTTTTACCTTTTTCACTTTTCTTGAACACGAACTGATCACTAGTAGGGTTTTTACAGCACCATTGGACACAATGTTCTTAATACACATGTGGTAAATACACCTGTGAATGAGAGTTAGGCAGGCACTACAGACATTGAGCACCTGCACACTACATAAGAATTTTTATAAACCTGTACATAGGGTAGGTCTTGTTGTATTTCAGGATTGTGAGAGGGGGGCTACCTACCCTTTAAACCCCCTAGGCTCCTTTGTTTTGAAAGTTCCTGCTTTCCATTTTTGGCTTTGTTGACATCTTTGCCTTGTGGCATGATTGCCAGCCTGGAGTGGGTGCGGTGTGTTGCATCTACCTCTTCAGCTTCGCAATGGTTTTCAGCGGCTGCACAGACCTCATTAGCTCCATGGCTGGATTGTACAGTGCCTGCTGGCTTTCTGCATCTTCTTTGGAATCTCCTATGGGATGGGGGGCCCTGTAGTTTGAGGTCCTGATGGCTATTGTTTGAAAACAGAGGTTCTCAAGTGCTTGGTCCTTCTGGTAGAAGCATGCACACTTTTAGTCAGTCCTCCTATGTCAGGTAAATGCTCACTTAGTTCTTGCTGATTAACTTAATACTGCAATTGCCTTCATCTGTATATTTCCAAATTATAATCAAATATACACAAACAAGGTCTAACATTCACACGATACAAGTTAGAATGTCGCTTCTTGATACACGTCTTAGTAAGAATAGAGGAAATCCATCCAACCTGAAGGGTTTTGTTCATACATAAGCACCACCTATTTTTATAGGTGTAACATCATAAACTAGATACACTCTAAACTGTACATTTTAGGTTCATGTAGTTCTACAATGGGATGGTTCAGGTGATAAAATTGAGCCAATGCTTTGTAAAATGAAACTTGTTTATCTGTTTTTTTAAACATCTTTATTGGCATGTTCATAAAAGTAGCATCTGTCAAAATGTGAGTAGATCGAAGGTTTCTTGATGTTTGCATTATCTATTGTGCCTCTGGTTCAAACAATGAGGTCACAGTTGTGTTGAGAAGCAATGAAGAACTCTTCACATACAAAAGTAGGGCCAAAAAGAAATGTATGTATGTCACTTTTATCATCTTGTCCTTCCTTCCAAGTGAGCCTTAATAAGCGCATATGCGTGTTTTAGCCGATAGATAGTTGTGCTTGTCTGCATTTTTGTCATAACATTGGGCAGCAAAACAAAAACATAAATATGTATTATTGTAAATATTTAAATGAAATCCTTAATCCTCTGCTTATTCATCACTCACTCAGCTCATCTGGAGAGAACAAATCCTGTCAAATTATACATCTGAAGGTAGGTACTACTTGGATGTCACACATGCATGGTGACTAGATCTTCCGAAGTTCCACTGACCCAATAGAGCCCCAGAGCACCCCAGTATGCAAACACAAGCAACACTGTCCTAGCAAAAGTTACTACTAATAGGCATGGTAATGTCAGAAACAGAGATGTAGAGGTGTCAGAGACCCTTCTATGCGAAATGAAGGTTTTGTTAGTATTAAAAATAGCTTTTTGAAGTTAAGCACCTGAGTGCTCACCAGAACATCAACCAGCACCAGATTCCCCTGATTTGTCATGTTCCTTGTAAGAATTCAAGATATTAAGGGAAGGGCAAGAGGGAATTTGGCAAAGGTTTCTTCAGGGAAGGAAGGAAGGGAAGGAATGGAAAGGAAGGAATGGAAAGGAAAGGAAAAGGAATGAAAGGAAACGAAAGGAAACGAAATGAAATGAAACAAAAGAAAACGAAGGGAAGGGAAGCCCTTCTGAGTAGAGCCTAGGTCAGGGTTAATCATAGAGAGTATTTACTCTTCTCCTTTTTTGCAATAGACACAGCGATCTAGGCATTCACTAGGAGGCCACCGTCCCACTGATTTCAACCAAGAAAGGCTTCCAAATCATTCTGGTTCATTTTTTCAGTTGAATCCAGTGAGTAAGGGCCCATCATAAATAAAAACTGGTCTTAGTATATCTTTAAGACCAATGTCTACCTTATTTCTGTGGATGCACCTAGATATACCACAAAAAGTAACATACTTGTGCTCTAGCTAAGAAGCCTGGAATTCAAGGAAGAATGGGGATACTCTGACCTCAATTGCTAAAGGATCTCCTTGGTGATGGTGCGGTGCATTACATTTTGGACTTACCCACTTGAGGTGAGATAAAACATTGTGGAGAAAGATGATGTTTCGTAGTCAGAATGTATGGGAAACAGACTCAGTCCTCTCATAATGAAAGGATGTTCTGGGTTATTAAGAGGCCTGGGCGAAGCACTACGCTACGCTCGCGTAGTTTGCGAAGTTCGCGCTACTTCGCACTACGCGAACTGCACGTAGCACAGTGCGAACACGCGTAGCGTAGTGTTGCGTAGTGCTGCGGTCATTTTTTGCTTGCTCGCGGTCCTCAACGTCAAGTTGGCGACCGCGAGCAAGCAAAATGACATCCCGGCGAGACTTTTTCCTTGTTCGCGATCGCGAGCATGGAAAATAAACCTCCCGGCGAGATTCCCAACGCGAGGAGGTCAGGTTTCTCATTGCGAGGGGTCGCGTATGCTCGCGACCGCTCGCGATGAGAAACTACCAGTTCGCGTTGAGAAAGCTGCCGCTCGAGTAAAAATCTACTCGAGCAGCAGAAAACTACAGCTCGCACTGTGCAAGATGCCATTTTCAATGATTGCACAGTGCCGGTTGCTTGTCCGCACTGTGCAATCATTGAAAACAACATCTTGCACAGTGCGAACATGTTACTACGCAGTTCGCGAAGTGCTACGCGTAGCTCGCGTAGTGCGAACTTCACTTTGCGTAGCTTCGCGAAGTGCTACTTCGCGAACTACGCCCACCCTTAGTTATTAAGCTGATGCCTCTCAAAGCATGCTTTATTTGCTATGTGCAGATCATGATTTAGTAAAAAAAGAGAAACGTTCAACTTAAGAGTACTATGAATGGTGTTTGATCTGCATAACTCTGCTGACAGCATCTCAAAACTCAAAGGGAAAGTAGAGCTGCTATTATGGCCCTTTCAAGAACTTTGGTTGCCACCGCATTTGTGCCCTTATCTCCGACTGAATATCCTGCAGATGATCCATGCAGGAAGAAAAATATCCCAAATGGGAAAAATTTTAAAGCCAAGGGAAGCACTGAAATTGCAGGAAAATGATAGGGGAGTGTCGATTTGTCCGGCCGTCAGCCAAATAGTGTAAAATTTCTGCTATTTACACAGTGGCTGGCAAAATAGTACATAATCGCTAATTAGTGGAGATGATGTACAATTGGACCAGTGGCCGGATAAATAGTGTGAAGGTGGTCTTTATTTTGCCAGCCTTAAATTAAAAAGGGACTCCAGGCAATGGTAGTGTGGTGGCCATCTTGTAATGGGGATGCAATGTATGAAGCATTTGAAAGGAAGTGCATATACAAATTTACAATAGTTTGTAAAAAAAAAAGAAAAGTGCATGAATTAATCTAAGCTGTTCACAGATGAAAAAATCCTGAAATAAATTTGGAATAAAAACAGTTAGGTTATTTTAAAATTCTAATAAAACATGGAGAAATCAAACAGAAGCTTCAGGATATGGCACACAGAAATTTGCGCTCCAGTCAGGGAGTTTTTGGCTGTCAGCAAAGAATACTAAGTGTGGTTTTAAAGCATGTTAAATAAATGTTTTATTCAGCCAGGTTTAGGCTTCTGGTTAAGGGGGATTGTACTTGCTTAATATTTCAGATTTGGCAACACAGTGGCTGACTGCCACTGATTTGTTGACTACAAGCAGCAGCAAAAATTGAATGTGGACAGATAGGTGGTATCTAGTTTCCAGAGGGAGGGATGCGTACAATAGGTAATTGGTGTTTGGGGGCACAGTGTTTTGGGACAATTGCAAGAGTTAAGTTGAGTGAGACAATGTAAATGGGCTTCTGTGGAATGGGGAAGTGAAAGCAGGAGACAGGTAAGTAATGCATCTGGGTAATTAGCAAGAGGAGTTCACTCAGTTGCCTCTGAATAAACACACCTTTTCATACTATTTACCCAGCAGTGTAGGTATAGAGCATTGATGCTTATTGGTCTCATTAACGGCCCCTTTAGCAGCAATGACAAATTAGTCACCTGCATAATGCATCTTGTGAACATGTGAAACAGTGATTTCAGTGGGCAACGTCCTGTCTCTACTGGGCCCTCATTCCTGTACTTTACAGTGCTCTCTCAACAAAAAACATCTGGAAGCCAAAAAATAAATAAAACAAATAATCTGTCTGACAGGCATTGAGGCTGTACCTGACTAAAGTAATTGTGGCGGAGGTGCTGGGGAAGGAAACCGTCGGAGGAGGAGGATGAAAACTATGAGAATAAGGGCCAAGAGGTGGACCACTGGGAGGACTAGGGTGACCAGAGCCACGAGGATCAAGGCAAGAAGAACCAGGCCCATGGAGAACTAATTTATGAGGACCAAGGTTATCAATGTCAGAGGGGCTAGGAATAAATAGACGATGGGCAATAGGACAATGAAAAACAGAATAAGGGTTACCTGAACCAGGGTGAGAAGGATCAGTATGGCCAAGTGGATGTGAAACAGTGGGATGTGGACCTATTGGACAAGAGCCTGAAGGAACAGAAGGACCAGAGGTAGAATGAACAGAACGCCCTGGACCATACCAGCAAGGAGATCTATGAGGGCCTACATGCATCGACCAGGACCAGAGAAATTATGACCAGCATGGCCAGGAATAGCAGACCCAAGTGGAAAGACCAAAGAGGACCAATACCAGGAGACCAGTGGAGAGAAGGACCAGAGACTGGACGGCCAAGACTACAGACATTAGATCAAGGAGAACCAAGGGGCCAGAAGAAAAAGGACCAGGAAGACCACAGCCAGAAAGGACCAGGGCTAGCAGGATCTGAAGACCTTAGATTAGAATGACCAGGTGGTTATAAAGGATGAGAAAGTCTGGGTCCATTGCAACCAGGACCAGAAGGTTCAGGAATGTCAGACTCAGGGTGGCAAGAACCACATGAACCAGGGTGACCCCACAAAATAGGAATTGAAGGACCATTGCCAGAGAAATGAGGTAGGCCAGATCCAATAGGATTATTACTTGGAGGACAATGATTAGTTGGCAAATGGTCAGATGGACATTAATATGGTAGAATAAGCAAACCAGGAGGACTAGTAGGAGTAGGGTGGGACAGGAGGACTAGGGACTAGGAGGGTTAGGGAAACCACATTGGTGGAACTAGCATCAGAAGACCCCATACAAGACCAGGACTACCTGAACCAAGGTGACCAGGATCAGAAGGATTAGGAACAGGAAAACAAGGGGACTAGATAAACCAGGAGAGCCAAACCAGGAGAATTGTTGGATGACTATAACGATGAGGAGAATAAAAAGGCCCAGGACCGCAAGCCTGTGAAACAGGAAACCCAGGATCCAAATAACTAGGGGCAGGAGTGCATGGGAATGACGGCCAGTCAAACCAGGATGTACAGGACAAGCAAGTTCTTAGACTAGTATGAACTGGGGCCCAAAGAAAATCAGGACTAGGAAAGGCTAGGATGATATGTAACAGGACAAGTTATTGCAGAGTCATGCGGGCAAGGAGAAGGAGGAAGAGGGCCAGGAGGATCAGGACCCGATTGAAGAGGACTAAGAAGATCAGGACCTGAAGGGCAATGGCCAGTATATCAAGGATACTGGGATACGCACAGCAGGGATTAGGAAGGCTGTGGGACAGTATCAAGGGCACACAAAAGACCAGAGCAAGAGGACAAGGTACACTAAAAGCATCATGACTAGGAGGGCTGGAAACAGAGCTAAGAGGGTTATGAAGATTAGGACCCAGAGCACCAGGGCTCAGATTACAAAGTGGTGCAGAGTAACCCTTACAATTAGCAGGACCAGGTTGAGGAGGATCTGAGGTTCGAAGGCCAACCAGCATCTGGAAGACCAAGTGGAATGTACAGTGGTGGACAAGAAGACCAAGACCAACCAAAATGGCCAGGCTCAGAAGGACCTGAACAAGGAGAACCTGGATCAAGAGGAACTACATCAATTGTTGCAGTACTGGTAGGACTAAATGGATGAGGAACAGATCCAGGAGAACAAAGACAACCCAAACCAGGATGACAAAGACTAAAAGTGCCAGAACCTGAGGAGGAGGATGGACTAGGACCTGAGGTACCAAGGCTCGGAGTTTGATGATGAGGAGAACCAGGACAAGGTGACTAGGACCCTGATGACCACAAAGAAACAGGGCCAGATGGGTCAAGACTGGGGGAACGAGGAAGGACCATAATAGCCAAAAAGGCAAAGTTTATAATAACAAGCATCATAGGAGAAGAAGGATTGTGACGACTAGGACCAAGAAGACCACGACTAAGACAACAGGTGGGTCAGATTCAGGAGAACTAAGTGTAGGAGAGCACAGGCTATAAAAAACAGGACCACGAGGAGAAGGGGCAATGGGCACAGACTCTCAAGAAGGACTATGAAAAACAAGAATAGCATGACCTTGGCCAGGACTTCCAGGTAGATGAGACCAGGGACACAGAGTCAGAAAGAAAAGTTCTATGAGTACCAAGAAACAAGGGACTAAGGGGACCGGGAAGATCAGGGCAAAGAGGATCAGGACCTTAAGTACCAGGACCAGAAGGACCAGGGTGAGGAGGTAAGGAAGATCAGGGTCAGGGACATCAGGAACAGGATGGTCAAAGCCTGGAGATCCAGACCACAGGGCTAGGAACAGGGGTGCCAGGAAGATGAACAACAGGATGGCCTGGCCAAGGACAGGGGTGTAATGCAGGACCCTGCAGCCCATGTGGCCCCTGGACCACAATTCTCTAGGTGGGCCCCATCCCCTTCAAGAGGGCCCCATTCAGCTCAAAGCCAATGAATATCTTTGAAACATGGAAGGCTTGGGGGCCCCACACCACATTCTGCAGAGGGGACTCTACATGTTGCATTCTGCCATTGGCCCAGGAGGACAGATAAAGAAGGACCATGGTGAGTTTGTGCAGCAGCATGGGGACAAGCAGGAGGAGGAGCAGGAGAATATGACAGGGGCCCAGAATCAACAAGGAAGAAGAGGTTGTCCGTACCAAGAATACCAGGAGGACCAGAGCTTGGTTTTGATTTTCCAACTCATTGTTTTCAGGTGTTTTAGTCTGATTTGCTTAATTGAACTGAACCTGAATGCACTGATTTGCTGCAGAAAAAGAGGTGTTCTCATAATATTGAGCCATAATCTGATATCTGGCCCTTATACGTTCCCAAGGCTTTGTGAGTAATATCAAGTAGATAGCTTTAGAAGAGTAAACAGCTTTAACTAGTCTTGCCAAGGCTTCAATCATCTTTATCATTAGTCACATCTGCAGATAAATGTAAAGGAGTAGGAGCATTTGTGCAGCACGAGACAGCTCCATAAAGGGGCTTCCCAACTCGCCATGTAATGGAGTGGCATTTTGTGCCATGCCTGTCAAAATATCTGTGAAACATTCTAACATTTTGGACCTTTAGTCCGATAAGTTAATGCTTCCAACAAAGCCAGTTTTAGCACTAAAGGTCTCATGGTGGGCAATCACAAAACTTGTGACCACAGAGGTACTTATCATTATGTGCAGAAACAGTTCTCTATTTACCTGGCGGCCAGGGAAATAGCCACTACCAAATGATAAACACCAAACACAGTAGTTGTGGCCTTAGTAGGGTGTCCGATGGACCAATTCCAGTAAATTATTTCATCAGTGTAAGATAAGTAGCCCTATAAAAGTTGAGAGACAGTCTCCCTTGGATAATGACAATAAAAGGACTGCTCAATGTTTCCCGTATGAGGCAGTTGTTGAAACTAAGAGCTCAGGATGCTTGATGTCTCATCCTTCTTTGTCTTTTTTCTTTCTATAGATGATTTTTTCTAAACAGTACACTTCGGTGACGGTAAGAGAGAAGCAACACCAAAAATAACTCACTGAGTGATACTGAGAAGGGTATCTAGAGGATTGCAAACATGATCCTGAGAGGATAAACATGAAAAAGCACGTAGAACTTGCAAATGACAAAAAGGTCCTATGGGAAGCACTGGTATGGAAGAGAGCATTGCTGGAACAAGGAGCAAACAGCATAAAGTATCTCCATGCAAAAAATACAGCACCACTGAACCCCTTCTAACAAAACCTGCAAATGCCTAATAACTAAAATGGTGAATTTGCAAAATGTGTGACAGAGCAAGCGGAATTGTATAAAGTGGGGGAAGACAACGAGGTGTGACCAAGTCGATAAAGAACTAGAGAACATGGCTGGCCAGTGTGAAGGGAAAGCATAAGGACGTAGCAAGTAAATAAAACCCAAGCTCACGAAAAATAAAAAACCCTGATTTACAGTAAAGTACATGGCAACATAAAGTAAAAAGAATTCAGCACTGAGTAGATAACTGTCAGTCGAGTACCAGAAAAGGATGTTTGAACGAAAGTGCCTGGTTTTCCTTCTTTAATAACTTTGCGAGGTCTCTTACATATACTTAGAGTGGACTTTGGGTCAGCCCCATGCTCATGAAGTGATGGCTTTTTATCGTTCTCACTTCGCTGCTCCTAATTCAGTGGCTTTCCTCTCTATTTTTGTGTTGTCCTGACTAGGAGCATTTAAGTCTCCCTGTGTTCTGATTAGATGATGAATGCTTCCACTGCTGACTTTAAACCATACGTTTCTGTACATTCTAGGGACTTTCCCTCTTCCTCCCTGCTGTTCAGCCTCTGCCATGGACATCCCTTCATCCCCACCCAGTATCCTCTTGCTCCCCGCTTCAAGTTTTTATTAACATTCTGGCCATACATCACACTATGGAAGGTAACTATCTGAAATGATTTTGGTTTTCTTACCATTCCAAGATTGCCTCCCAACACGTTGATGTCAGCATCTATGGAAGTCTTATTTGAATGCATTTGGTTTCACTTTTAAAAAGCTCCATTCAAAGATGGTCACTGTGGATCAGTGCACAACAAAAGTTGCAATCTTTGAATGGGATTTGTTTAAAAAAAAACATTCAAAGATAGCTGTCATCTGGGCGATACATCTAAAGTGCCAATATTTTTGTACATTTTGTGTTATTTAACAGAAGACTGTTCCAAGATGTCCACTGCAGAGGAGCGAGCAGTTAAAAAACCGAGGACTTAGTTGGACTTCCATGCAGACATTACTAAACAATGGCCAGTCATTGCAATGATAAACTCAAATATTCACCCTTCATCCGATGGAGCCTTAAGGCTAGAAACCATAAGCATGAAAGCATTTTTTGCTGAAATATCAAGCTCATTCCCACAGAGTTTGTGGGGATATGAAAATAATGACCTCCAAAATATGTTTCTAACTGGGAGTAGCCCAATAGGGGGGGAGAGAAAAAAAGAGAGAGAGAGAGAGAGAGAGAGAGAGAGAGAGAGAGAGAGAGAGAGAGAGAGAAGGGCATCCAAGCTCTAAATCATCTTTCTTGAAAGTACTGAAAGTGTTGTTATAGTTAGGTGAAAATGTCAGTTTACAAGTAACATTTTAAACTAAAACAAGCACTGAAAATCACCGGTTTAAGTTAGCTGAAATAACTTTAACCCCTTCGGTGCACTGGACACCGGGAGCCGTCCAGAGCCATGGTGTTCGTGTCACACATGGCACCGGAAATCCCTCTGGTGCGGGCACCAGAGGGATATCCTTTTCACCCTAACAGCCTCGGGAGATGGGAAAGAGCTTCCCCAGCTCCCTAGGCTGTTACCCTGGTTTCTGTGAAATGACGTCGTCATTTCATAGAAACCGAAACTGAAATGAGCTGATAGGTTCAATTCAGTTTCACTTCCTACGTGCTCAGGAAGCTATTTCAGCCCAATGAGCATGTAGAAAGTCAGGAGAGGTATCATTGGGAAGGGGATAATTTCCCCTCTCCAATGATACCACTTCCTAGTGGATCCCTGTTTGGGGATAGCCCCAGGAGGGCAATCCCCAAGCAGGAATCTACACCAGGGAGGGGGAGCGGCCCCTTTAGGCAAGGGACTTTGCTCCCCCAATTTTTTGGGGGGGGCAATCCAGTCTTTCTCGGGGCAGATGGGGGCAGTAGCCCCCAATATGACCACCAGGGGGGCAGAAAGCCCACTAGAAGCGAGGGAGTTTTTAATTTAGGGGTGGGGCTTGCCAAGATAGGCATGACAATTCCCCAACCCCTCAGCAAAATTCCAGTCTTTCTGCTCTCCCTGGGGGGTAGACAGCCCAGTAGAAGCCAGGGATTTTCAAAAATTTGATTTAGGGTTTGGGTGCTGCCCAAGATGGGCATGCCAATGCCCCCACCGCCCCCAAAAATGCCACAGTAGCAGTAAGTAGCCCCTTATCTGCCCCCGGGCGGTAGAATGCACACTAGACGCAAAGGATTATTATTATTTTTTTATACCTAAGGGTGGGGGCTGCCCGGCATGCCGATGCCCTCCACCAAAAACATTGCTACAGTCTTTCTGTCCCCCAGAGGCATATGGGGGCAATGACCCCGTATCTGCCCCCGGGGGCAGAACGCCCAATAGACATCAGAATATTTGTTTTCAAAATTCAGGGTAGGAAAATGTTGGGGGATCCACACAAGCTATACCTCCCTGGACTCCCCACTGGTATCTAGTTTTCAGAAATGTGTGGGTTTAGTAGGTTTCCCTAGATAGCCACTGAGTCCGGAGCCTAAAACCCAGGTGACCCCCCCTTTCAAAACCAGGTCGTTTTGTGATAGGTCATTTTGATGTCTACTCCATACGTTTTGGGCCCTTGCCTGTCGCGGGTACTTGTCCCACCCAAATGAGTGAGGTACCATTTTTATCTGGAGACCTGGGGGAACGCTGAGTGGTAGGAAATTTGTGTCCACCCTGTGATCCCACAACTTTCCCACACAGAAATTTGAGAAAAAAAGTGATTTTTAGAGCTAAATTTGAGGTTTGCAGGGGATTGTGGGTAGGAATACGTTGGGGGGTCCACACCAGCCATACCTCCCTGGACTACCTTTTTCTGTCTAGTTTTCAGAAATGTGTGGGTTTGGTAGGTTTCCCTAGATGGCCGCCAAGCCGGGGGCCAAAAACCCAGGTGACCGCCCTTGCAAAACCAGGTTGTTTTGTGATAGGTAATTTTAATGTCTTCTCAATACATTTTGAGCCCTTGCCTGTCACGGATACTTGGGCCACCCACACAAGTGAGGTACCATTTTTATTGTGAGACCTGGGGGAACGCTGGGTGTGTCAGCCCAGTGATCTCACAACATTCCCACACAGAAATTTTAAAAAAGTGACCTCCCTGGACTCCCCCGGTTGTCTAGTTTTCAGAAATGTGTGGGTTTGGTAGGTTTCCATAGATGGTCGCCATGTCCAGGGCCAAAAACCCAGATTACCCCACCTTGTAAAACCAGGTCATTTTGTGATAGGTAATTGTGATATCTCCACAATATGTTTTGGGCCATTCCCTGCCGCGGACACTTGGCCCACCCACACAAGTGAGGTACCATTTTTATCGGGAGGCTTTGGAGAATGCTGAGTGGGAGGAATTTTGTGGATCCACACAGATTCCAGAACTTTCTATTACAGAAATGTTAGGAAAACATATTTGTTTTTACAAAGTTTGAGGTTTGCAAGGGACTCTGGGTAAGAGAACCTGGTTAGAGCCACACAAGTCTCCCCCACCTGAATTCCTCTAGGTAACTAGTTTTAAAAAATGTATAGGTTTGCTAGGTTTCCCTAGGAGCCAGCAGAGCTAGGGTCCAAAATCCACTTAGCAAAAATTGTGGCAGTTTTCACTGAAAAATGTGGTGTGTCCACATTGTGTTATGGGCCGTTTCCTGCTGCGAGAAATAGGCCGACCCACACAAGTGAGGTACCATTTTTATCAGAAGACTTTAGGTAATGTGGGGCGGGTGAAATTTTGTGGATCCTCACAGATTCCAGACCTTTCCATCATAAAGATTTGAGGAAAATGTGTTTTTTTTAACAAAGTTTGAGGTTTGCAAAGAATTCTGGGTGACAGAACCTGGTGAGAGCCAGACAAGTCACCCCTTCCTGGATTTCCCTGGGTGCCTAGTTTTAAAAAATGTATAGGTTTGCTAGGTTTCCCTGGGTGCCGGTAGAGCTAGGGTTCAAAATCTACAGCTAGGCACATTTAAAAAAAAAAAAAGGTCAGTTTTCACTGTAAAAATGTGGTGTGTCCACGTTGCATTTTGGTCCATTTCCTGTTGTGGACACTAGGCCTACCCACACAAATTAAGTACCATTTTTATCGGAAGACTTTGAGGAATGCTGGGTGGGTGGAAGTTTGTGGATCCACGCAGATTCCAAAACTTTCCATCACAGAAATGTGGAAAAGTTGTTTTTTTTACAAAGTTTAAGGTTTGCAAGGGATTCTGGGTAATAGAACCTGGTGAGAGTCAGACAAGTCATCCCGTACTAAATTTCACAGGGTGTCTAGTTTTCAAAAATGTATAGGTTTGCTAGGTTTCCCTAGGTGCCGGCAGAGGTAGAGTTCAAAATCTACAGCTAAGCACTTTGCAAATAAAGGGTCAGTTTTCACTGTAAAAATGTGGTGTGTCCACATTGCGTTTTGGGCCATTTCCTGTCACGGGCACTAGGCACACCCACACAAGTGAGGTGCCATTTTTATCTGAAGACTTTAAGGAATGGATGGCGGGTGGAATTTCGTGGATTCACACAGATTCCAGACCTTTCCGTCATTAAAATTTGAGGAAAATGTGTTTGTTTTGCAAAGTTTGAGGTGGCAAAGGATTCTGGGTGACAGAACCTGGTGAGCGCTGGACAAGTCACCCCTTCCTGGATTCCCCTGGGTGCCTATTTCTAAAAAATGTATAGGTTTGCTAGGTTTCCCTAGGTGACGGTAGAGCTAGGGTTCAAAATCTACATCTAGGCACATTGCAAAAAAAATGGTCAGTTTTCACTGTAAAAATGTGGTGTGTCCACGTTGCGTTTTGGTCCGTTTCCTGTCATGAAACACTAGGCCTACCCACACAAGTGAAGTACCATTTGATTTGGAAGACTTTGGGGAATGCGGGGTGGGTGGAAGTTTGTGGATCCACGCAGATTCCAAAACTTTCTATCACAGAAATGTGTGGAAAAGTTGTTGTTTTTTTTACAAAGTTTGAGGTTTGCAAGGAATTCTGCGTAATAGAACCTGGTGAGAGTCAGACAAGTCACCCCGTGCTAAATTTTCCAGGGTGTCTAGTTTTAAAAAATGTATACGTTTGCTAGGTTTCCCTAGGTGCTGGCAGAGCTAAGGTTCAAAATCTACAGCTAGGCACTTTGCAAAAACAAGGGTCAGTTTTAACTCTAAAAATGTGGTGTGTCCACATTGCGTTTTGGGCCGTTTCCTGTCACGGGCACTAGGCACACCCACACAAGTGAGGTACCATTTTTATTGGAAGACTTTGGGGAATGTGGGGTGGGTGGAATTTTGTGGCTCCACGCAGATTCCAGAACTTTCCATCACAGAAAGTTGAGGAAATGTGATTTTTTTTACAAAGTTTGAGGTTTGCAAGGGATTCTGGGTAACAGAACCTGGTAACAGCCAGACAAGTCACCCAATCCTGAATTTCCCCTGGGTGTCTAGTTTTCAATAATGTATAGGTCTGCTATGATTTCCTAGGTGCCAGCAGAGCTAGGGTTCAAAATCTACAGCTAGGCACTTTGCAAAAAAAGGTCAGTTTTCACTGTAAAAATGTGGTGTGTTCACGTTGCGTTTTGGGCCATTTCCTGTCGCGGGCACTAGATCTACCCACACAAGTGAGTTACCATTTTTATCGGGAAATTTAGGGGAATGCAGAATTGTGGAGCAACTGGTATTACCTATGGACTTTCGTTGCGTTTCTCCCTTCAAAATGTAAGACAATGTGTAAAAAAGAAGTCCCTTTGAAAAATGTCCTATAATTTACATGCTAGTATGGGTACCCACAATATTGGAGATGTGCAAATAGCTACTGTTTCTAAACTCTATATGTTGTTCCCATTTCAGAAATACATAGGTGTCTTTCATACCGATATTTCACTGTTTACATTTTCCCAAATTAATTCCAAGACGCTGCTCAGTTATTGGTTCTGGGTTACTGTGGTTCTTGGTGAACCTACAAGTCTTATATATCCCCACAACCAGAAGGGTCCATTGGATGTAACGGTATATTGCTTTGGAAAATCTGTCATACTTAGAAGAATTTACAGGTGAAAACGTAGGCACAAAAGGCTGTTTTTTTCAACTCATTATCAATTTGTCCTATTTTCAACTGTTAGTTTCTATTAAAATAAAACCTTGCAGGATCTACACAAGTGACCTCTTGCTGAATTCAGAATTGTGTCTACTTTTCTGAAATGTATAGCTTTCCAGGATCCATTATTTCTTTCATACCCATTTTTAACCCTAACTTGAAGGCAGCTGAAAGCACACAAAATAGCAAAAATAGGCTATGTCCCAGTAAAATGCCAAAACTGTGTAAAAAATGGTGGGTTTCCGACAAAAGTCTGTCAGTTCCTGAAATCTGGGAAAATGGTGGTTTCAGCACCACAAACCCTTTGTTGAAACCATTTGCAGGGTAAAAAACAGACGCTTTCATCTGCAGCACTGTTTCCCCATTTTTCCCCCAAAAACCAAATTTTGTTGTATTTTGGCTAATTATGGGGTCCCCTATATGGGAATCAACAAACCCTGGGTACCTTTAAAATCCCCATGCTGTTGGAAGAAAACTATACTAGTTTGGCGTGGATACCTTTTGTGGTCAAAAAGTTACATGGGCCTAAGAGCAAACTACCCCAAATAGCCAAAAAAGGGTTTTCTCAGGGTGGGGGGGGGGGGGGGGAGGCCTAGCAGCGAAGGGGTTAACTCATGTCCTTGCACTGCACAGTGTTGTCATCAGAGATGTTATTTAAGATGTTGCACTGATGTTGTCAATGATGTCATAGAACATATAAGGAGTGATGTAATATGTGAGGTCATAAGTACTGCATGGAGAGGTCGCGGGTGATAGTTACTTATTTTTTCAGTGAATTTCTAGGATTTCTTTAATGTAAAGTTAGAATTTATTACAACACACAACTATGTCAACCCCCAGCCAAAGGCCTTGTTCTGCGTGGGGTTGGGCAGTAGCCATGCCCTGCACCGACCCCGCTCCCAGAGGCATCCACCACATATGGCCTTTTGGCTGTGTGTGGCGTGGTGGTAGACACAGGACCTGTGGCCACACCCTGTGCCCAACACCAAATGGGCAGCCAACCCAGGCATTGCCTTCCACCATGTGCAGCATGAAGATGGCCCATCACATTTCTTTTAGTTGTTTTTTAATCCTATGGGATTCTCGCAATAAGTGGGAGGGGGTGATATTGGCTCTCGCAGGAGTGCTGCAAGATTGAGTAACCCAAAATAAAAGTACATTTGGCCCTAGAGGTGACACTCTGGGACCCACCCCACAAGGTCTAGGGTACTCCTACCCTGCCCATTTACACATTATTTATTTTTATTTTGAGGACAGGGGGACCAAGTCTCCATATCCTGTATTGGATGCCGTAGCATTTCTCTTAATGTTGCAGCCAGCCAAGCAGAGCACAAGTTCCCACAGGACTCACAGGAGATTCTCGGTCCCACAGGAGAATAGCGGCAGATGAAACACTCAACCAATCTGATCAATCTATTATTTCAAGTTGTGTGCCAGCAGGACTCCCAACCGACTAGATATCTATACATTTTGAGTCTTAATTTTTTAAAAGCTACTGAACGGATTTACACGAAATCACAAAAAGCACAATTTCTGGGTAAAGATCTATCTTTCTGCAAAATGTGTTATATTTTCAATTAACCATTTTGGGTCTAGTGCTGTTCAAAAATCCCCATGGAAATTGCATGGGAAATTGCATTTTGGGAACACTGCCCCCTTTTTCTTAGCCCCTGCTTGACAGATCACTCCAAAACTTTCTGGGAAGTAGTTGAGATGGATGAACTATTGTTTTAGAAACGTTTTGTGCTTTTATGGAGATTTGTCAAACGGAGCTGGGGAACTGGGTTAGAGTCTCGGCAGGGATGCTCACCAACCTGTGTTCCTGGGAAAATCACTCAATCTCTCCGTGCTTAAGAAAAAAAATGAATGTCTCTGTCTGTAATGCAATTGTTGCTTGTGTAAAGCACTCTGATACCTTCAGGTCTAGTTCGCGCTATACAAAACTTTTTAAAAAGTAGGTTCCAACTACATTTATATATATGAAATATATATATTCACTAAAAAACGTATGCTCTCGCCATGCACTACTGATTACCCAACATGTTCGAGGACATTCTAATAACATCACTGCAACATCTGAAATGACATCATTGATGACAAAATTATAAATGGTGGGGGTGCAAGTATTAGTTACTTTAGGGCACGAGTTTAAATTACTTGAGATAGCAATAATAGGTGAATTTCAGTGGTTTAATTCATTTAAAATGGTCTTTTGTAACTGACTTTTCATCTAACTATAGCGTCACTTTAACCTTTGGTTTTGTGCAATGATTTTCTACATTTTATTACTTTAAAGTTATACATAGCTACAATTCCTGTCTCTCACCTCATTTAACTCAAGTGAGCACTCAACCACACCCCATGCATGGCATTTGGTCATGTGGCTGATGGATGGGCACACTGCATGTAAAATAGCATGCCGGAACCTGTAACACATTGTGAGTATATCTAGTGAATTATTGCACACATATATCACTTGTGGAGCATGCTGGAAAGCTGTCTTTTAGCTGCGCTTATCGTAAGGGTATCTAATGCAACCTCTTTAAAGGATAGGCATGAGGGCATGCTCCTGCAGTCACACTCTACAATAGAAAATAATGCTTATTGGGGGACACTTACATGTAAGTGACCTTCCTCTTATATCTTACTTGCTGTCGCTAAAGAATCTCATTGTCTGCTTACTATACCAAGGCTGCAGTGCCTCCATTACACCTACCTCCACTCTGCTCTGTCCCGCTTTTCATAGTTCACTGACAAACTACCCATGTTTTTCAAGGATCCTGAATTATTGTGGGTCTTTTGCGTGCTGTTACATCATCCTGTATGTGTGCCTCGTGCCAAATGCGCGCCCCTTAGAATGATGAAAATCTTATTTGTCCTTCATCTCCTGATCCAGAGTCTGTGGTCTGGCTCCATAGGTTTTCATGCATACATATTTCTCTGTTCTGTTAAAGGTAACTCATAATATCATTATATGCGTGATGCTACTATATTATATATATATATATAGATATTGTACTTCATACTTTTCTTTCTAAAGGTGATATATGACACCTTCTGCACTCATGTTAGATTATACTAGATACAAGACATACATGGTAGTTTCCCTTTAATCATTAATCTCCAATCACATCTATAATCCTGCTATCAGCAGCACAGCCCTCATGAGGTGATTAGTCCGCTTATTTACCAAGATGATTACCCAGTAGCAGCTTGAATGTATCTGTTTGTTTTGCGGGGACAAAGCCCAGGCCCTTGTTCAAATCAACCTGCTCTTCCTTAGAGAAAGTAAACGGGGTGAGGCTAGCTACAAGGTTTTCATCCCAGTGGTCCCTGATTTTGGTTGTTGATCCTTGGGCTTGCTGCAGATTGTTAATCCCTCTGGTTCCTCTAACCCATCCTTCTTGTCTATTTTTCTTCCCCCTCAACTGCCCTGTCCTGAAAGAGGTAGAGGTCCCGGGAAGAAACAAGCTGGAGGGCCAACTGGGCCCAGAGGACTGTATGGATTTGCCCAGAATATTCCTTGGAAATTATTAAATTCAACATGAAGAGTAACTCAGGGCCCTATGTTCTCTTTGGGGATCTGCACTGGGTAATCATCTTGGTAAATAAACAGACTAATAAACTCATGAGGGCTGTGCTGCTGATAGCAGGATTATAGTTGTGATTGGAGATTAGTGATTAAAGGGATGCTACTGTGTGTGTCCTGTATCTAGCATAATATAAAACCAGTGCAGAACGTTTCAAATATCATATTTGGAAAGAAAACTATGAAGTACATTATACATCTAATGACAAAAAGACAATAGGCATATAGCTGTGTGACATATTCTAGCGAGTATGGGACACTAATCTGAGTTACCTATACCATAACAGAGAAATGTGTATGCGTATAACCTATGGGGCCAGATTGCAGATGCTGGATTAGGAGACTAAAGGGAAATAACATTCCCATCATTCTAAGGGGCATGCACGCGGCACGACGTGCTCATACAGGATGATGTGACAGCACGCAGAAGATCCACAACTGGGCGGAATTCTTGAAAAACATGGATTGTTTCCCAGTGAACGATGAAAAGCGGGATAGAGCAGAGTACAAGTAGGTGTAACAGAGGCACTGCACCCTTGGAGTGGCCTACGAGATTCTTTATCAAGATCAAGTAATATTAAGAGAAAGGTTGCTTACTTGCAAGTGGCCCCCTAACTAGCATTATCTCTATTTTCCTTTGTAGAGTGTGATTACAGGGGAGTGCCCTTGGTCCTGTCTTTTTAAGGGGTGTCATTAGATACCCCTAGATTAATCATAGTGTTAAGATTGCTTCACAGCATGCACCACAAGTGATTTATGTGTGCAATAATTCACTTGATATGCTCACAATGTGTTACAGGTTCTGTGCATGTTATTTTACATGTAGTGTGCTTGTGCATCAGCCATGAAAAATTTGAGAAAGAGGCTTGTTTTTTATGTTTGTAATATTATATACAAACTGAATGATTAATTCGTTGATCTCTCTTCCATCTCTGAAAAACAAGCATTAATATATGCTCCAATGACAGGAAAGTAAAGCTGTGTGTTTTATGATGTTCTTGTCTTAGAGATCCCTGACTAGTAGGACTTGGGATCCAGGACATAGTGACGACTAGAGAGTGGGGTACTAATATTAGTCCTGATGAAAGCCCCCAAGGCCCTGAGTGGCCTGCAGATCGAGGGCTGAAGAATGTGGAAAGTAATCAGGCGGTAAGGACATTTTAACCAAGCCATAAAACCAATGCAATTTTTTTAATCATACCAGGGGCACCTTCGAATAAAGGGATACCATGGTACACCCTAGGTATTTTTACCTTACAACAACCTGCCCCTCATTGAAGGAAAAATCTTAAGTGCTCCCTGAAACATGGTTGAGCCCATCCTGGTTTATAGAGACCAGGATGTGACTCGATTATAAAGAATGACACCAATAGGGTTTGTGAGGGTCACAAATAAAACCCACTAGGGGTTCTGGAATTGAGATCAGCAGGAAGTAACCAGGGTTTTTATCCAGAGATAATGCACAGTGTACTGAGTGGTTGTCATATAGTCTTAGAGAGGCGGTATCCTGTGATCCTATTTTGATTTAAAAGAAACCTCTCCCCCCTTATAGGGAGTGTTTTTAAACAGTCCTTAGACATTGTGAAGATGGGCCTGGCCTATGGCTTGTCCATGTGCCAACCCCCACCCACGAGTTTCCAACACCCTTATATTTTTTGTTTAGGAGTGCCCCAGGTCTGCAGACTGTGAGTGTCCAAGGGGCTGCGCTGACCACTGCATGGATCTGCAGATAATGAAATAAAATATTTTCCAATTTTGAACCCAGAAGGGGTTTGTCTGGAATCACCCCATATGGCCCAGGGAGGTCAGTGTACCCCTACCCTGCCTATTTTTGTTTTTAAGAAATTTACTAGGATGGCAGCAGCAACATTTTCCTCGGGTTGTGGCAAGCCAATGTGATCCCACGTTCAGCCTCACGGATTCACTTTGGTTGGTCAACTAAACAGATCACGGCAGGATCCGTGGTGTGAAATATAAAAATATTTTGAACTTTAATTTCTCAAAAACTGCTTAAACGATTTAAACCAAATCACACAAAGTACGCTTTCTGAACCAAGATCTAGCTTTCTGCCAAATTTAATGTAAGTCCATTCAGATGTTTTTGTGGCATCATTGTTCAAATTTCTTAAGGAAATTTGCATGGGGAAATGTGTTTTGGGCCCCCTTTTTCTCAGCCCCAGGCATGATGGATCACCCCAAAACTTTACTGGAAGGAGCTGGGGTGAATGAGAACTCTTTTCAGAAAGTTTCATGAAGATTTTTCACATGGCGCCAAAGTTATAAGCAAAAAAATAGCTTTCCCTCTGGAATATATTTTGCACATTCGTTGTAGCCTCAGTAAAGTCAGTCAGAGTTTCCATAGGAAGAACATTTACTGCTTTGCTATAAGTGTTAGCACCTTTTGACAAATTTTCATGAAACTTTCATAAAACAAACATTCTTCCACCTTAGCTGTCTCCTGGAAGTTTTGGGGGCATCCATCAAGTGGGGGCCACGGAAAAGGCAGGATCCCCAAACACTTTTTTCCCATGCAATTTTCATAGGGAAAACTAAACAGTGATACAGAGAAAAAGGCTGAAGGGAATTAAAAGTTATTTGGCAGAAGGCTAGATATTTTCCCTGAAAGTGAGCCTTTCGAGATTTTGTCTACATCTGTCTGGCTGTTTTAGAGAAATTAAGGTTTAAAAAACAGTAATTTCTGGTGGGGTGGTACAGTACTCCAGTTGGATACCAGCAGGAAAAAATGGCAAAAAGTAATTTGGATTGGCTGTTTCCCTGGTAGTTCAGCGGGACTGAAAGAATTGATTGGTTGGCTGCAACATGCAGAATACCTTTGCAGCTCCAATTACAAGATTTAGATACTCGGTCCCCTAGTGCTGAAAAATACAAATAAAAAGCATATAGTAGAGCAGGGTAGGAAAACGCTGACCCCCCAGCCATTGTGGAGGAACCAAAAAGAACCCTCCTGGGGCACGAACTTTTTGTAAACAATTTGGGGTCTTCAAGATACCATGATACTGCAGCAGGAGCCAGCATAGTCCCCTATGTTGTACCATGGGAGCACCGCGGGAATAGAAACAAAATTAAAGTTGGCCAGACCAGTGTCTGCAGTCATTCCCCCGGACGTACATGGCCAAATGCTGTGTGTGGCAGGAAATTTGGCTGCAGACATTACAAATCCATAGAACTTCACTGAAACAACAATGGATAAAGTGGAGCTATACATAAGAAAAATAGTCCCATTTTAACTTACTTTAAGAATCCTTAGATATTCATTGAAAAAATCAAAGATGCAAGTGAATTTATACGTAGGTCTTGTAATGATAAAAAAAAAACTATCAATATAAAACCCAAAAATATTGAAATTCACTACGATTACGTAAATGACATAATTTTAAATTGCACTGCAGTGATGCACTGCTTGTTACCTCATTTACTACATGCAAAAAAAAGTCAAATACATCCCAGCTTCTTCCTGGAAAGTGTTGAGGTGATGTGTCAAGTGGGGCCAAGAAAAAAAGAGGAGGTCCCAAAACAGGTTTTCCAAAAACTGCTAAATGAAATTACACCAAATTTGGCAGAAAGCCAGATCTTGAACCAGAAAATGTCTTTTGGGATTTGGTGTAAATCTGTTCAGTAGTTTTTGCTAAATTTAGGCTGCAAATGTATGTATATTTAACGCCATGGTTCCACTGCGGATCCACCGCGGTGGATCCGCAGATACGTAAGCTTAATCACATGTTGTGATTGGCTGGCCACAACCTTAACTAAATGTTCCGGCGATCCTAGGACTTGGGGACTCAGTACTTGAGACCTACAAAAGATATAAGGGGTGAAGAGTAGGGGTACCCTCACACACTGGGCCCTGTGGAGGGGGCACCAGACAGACCCCACTGTGTCCAATTTAAATAATGTATCATAAATACAACACTGTGCGTGCTGAATTTCAGTGGTTTTGTAAGTTTGAAACATTATGTTTTAACTGAAATTTTCACTTAACTATAACACCCCTTTAACCTTTGCTTTTGTCAAAGAACATATACATACACACACACAGTAAATGTGCGTAAAATCGGTGAAAGAGCAAAGGTTAAACTGAATTTATAGCTATCTTTGTTATAACACCTAAACATATGTTTAATCAAAACCTCCAAAATTCCCCACAGTTGAAGTGTAATTACAGGTACAAATTAAAAGTATGGAGGGGATCTGGTGCCGGGAATGAACCAAAAACAACAGAACAAACCTAAGACTAAGAAAATGTTTTGGTTATAGAAAAAAAAATTTCAGGTGGCATTTAATATAGGAACATTGTATAAGAAAACATCACAAAAGTATTGTTTGATTCCAAAACAGAGTACAATAGACAAGGACATTCTTTACCACCAACCCTCTCCATGCATATTTACATTTTTCTGAGGTCAATATATGACTCCTCCTGAGGAGCAACAGGGATTAGCTGCAGGGTCTGGCCTACTGCCAAATAGTACCAGAACTGAGAGACAGTGTTACTGAGGTTCCGGTACTGGGTGGTGAAGCTTGCTTGGCACCGCTGACCGAGGATCACGTTGCAGTGCATGGTTCTTTTCTAGCTGACTGGTTCCACGCATACTGTGACAAAATAGGTTTTCTTTTTCATTTTAAATGCGCAGAGTCCCTTTGGACCACCCCTCCCCCCAGCATGTGCTCACCAGGTCTCCTTTTGTGCCCATGCTTTTCTTTCACTTCAGGACATGGAGACTTAGAACCCACATCGTGTAATGGCAGTGCAACATTTTCTACTGTGTTTGCAGCCAGCCATTTGTTTTGTTTTTGTACTACTTATCTGTCTTTTAATCCACAGTACTGAAGTAGCCAACAGGAAAAAACGCTACTTTGGCTAATCAGATCTGAGTATTTTTTAATTTTTGGAGCTGCGGCAATCTGCAGATCTAGTTCAACGGATCCTCCATAAATGTATCATCCAAATGTCTCGTAATGACATCTAAACACATTCACCTTTTAAACAAGAATTTCTCAAAAACTACTGAATGGAGTTACACCAAACCAAGGCACTTCCTTCAGTAACTAACTTCCTGCCACATTTGGCGTAATTCCGTTCAGCAGTTTGTTCTTTATCGGATAACAAAACATCCTTTAGGAATTAAAATGTGAAATAGCACTTTTGGTCTTCCTTTTTCTTGGCCTCTTCTTGATGGATCTGCATAAAACTTTTTATCAAGGCTACAATGAAGATTTTGTGCAGATTTGTTTAATGGCGACAAAGTTATTAAGGACATAAAAGCCTTTCCTATGAAAACTCTGTCTCAACCATATCTCCACTGGTGATGGAAATAAATGTGAACCAATACAAGGTTATTTAAAGGTATTGTACTAATAAAGGCATAGTCACATGTTTATTACAACGGTGCAAAAGTCACATTCAAATGTATTTCCACAGTACAGTAATGGGCATGAGTAAACATTTTACTGCACACACAGATTGAATGTAGCAATTCATTTAAAAAGGAAAGCAACTCTTCTAATAGTTATGAGGTATCTTCAATCTGATTGCGATTTTAAAATGTTGCACAAATATAACCCCTTGCTCCTCATTTTGGTTACATAACTTTTGGTGGGACAAGTGCGCATGAAAAAATGCTATTGTCATGGTCCTTGGGATCAATACGATGCGCAAAAAGTCCACCTCCAGAGATCATCAAGTCTGAATGCTGTTACAGTGCAGCTTGGTGTGACCAGTTGGGGTAAAAGGGTTGGCAAAGTGAACAGCAGGAAAGGAACACTGTAAAAAAGACAAGAGCATTAAAAAGTATATTCTTAATCTTTTGAACTCTAAACTTCAAACCTTTCCCTCCCAAAAAAGTGATTCACCTTCAAAGATGAGCCGAGTAGCTTCTTCCAATGCAACTTTCTGCTGAGGAGTGATAACTTGGGATTGGAGCTAAAGGACAAGGATATGGTTATTTTTCATTCAAATAAACAAAATAACAGTCCTACACCTCTCACAAAATTTACATTCAGATGACATTCCATAAGGAAAGAATCAAATATGTGTAGACTCCTTTTTATAAGTTTGAATACCTGCTCTCAGAGTTTGCTTTCTACCAATGACCCTTTCCTAAATGTTTATTTCCACGATTACTCTCTGCATTCTTTAACTGCCAGAAAAGACACACTGATTAGGAAGACTTTGACATTTGTTTGAGTTTTTTCTTATGGTTTCGCCTTTAGAATTGTTTTGATTCACAATTAGGCCCTTACAAGTACCAGTTTTGCAACTTTTGAGTTTTATCACTCTTTGTGACCAACTTTCTCATCAAAACAGGTCGTTGTATCCTTTAAAGGCCATGCATTGAAATGAACCTTTTTTTCAAAGGTTCAAGCTTTCTAGTTTTATGGAATTCTTTCACCCGCTGTAGGGATAATTGTTCCTCGGGACAGACGTAGGGGGTCATTATGATGGCGGAAGGACCACCGGGCCGGCGGTGGCGGTCCTTCCACCATCACATAGTGATTTACCCACTGCCAAATTAGGATGGCGGTGGGTACCGTGGCGGACGCAAAGTCCGTCCACCACTTCACTGCCAAAGGCATTGCCTGGCGGATGGAGCAGGGCCACTAATATGGTGGCGGTGCCTAGCAGGCACCATTCACCAAATTAGAATGTGGGTTTGCCGCCATGGAAAGGCTGGTGGGGATTGGGTTTAGGGGCCTGTTGTGGGCCCCCCTTGTTTGGGGGGTGTTGCTGCACTGAGGGTACCCATGGTATCCCCCTGCATTTCCATGCACCAAGTGGCAGGCACCACATGGTGCCTGCCACGTAGTGCAGGGAAATACAGTGCAAGCACTTCTAACATTGCAGACGGTGCTGCAGCCAGCAGCACCGCCCGCAATGTTAAAAGCCCAGGTTGCACCTGCCAGTATGGCGGGCGCATCCTAATTGCAGTGGTGGGACCACCGCATGTCTGGCAGGTGGACCAAGTCCACCCGCCATCATAATCAGCCCCTTAGTTTTCTGTTTCTTTTCCTCCCAATAAAGTCAAAGTTCTTAGCTAAGAACAAAGCACCAGTGCACTCTTGCATCGACACCGCTCCAACCACTGAAACACCTTCAAAACACAGGCAAACACTATGGAGAATCTTCGGCACAAGCAGCAGTGGTGACTAAGGGTGGGCGTAGTTCGCGAAGTAGCACTTCGCGAAGCTACGCAAAGTGAAGTTCGCACTACGCGAGCTACGCGTAGCACTTCGCGAACTGCGTAGTAACATGTTCGCACTGTGCAAGATGTTGTTTTCAATGATTGCACAGTGCGGACAAGCAACCGGCACTGTGCAATCATTGAAAATGGCATCTTGCACAGTGCGAGCTGTAGTTTTCTGCTGCTCGAGTAGATTTTTACTCGAGCGGCAGCTTTCTCAACGCGAACTGGTAGTTTTTCATCGCGAGCGGTCGCGAGCATACGCGACCCCTCGCAATGAGAAACCTCACGTTGGGAATCTCGCCGGGAGGTTTATTTTCCATGCTCGCGATCGCCAACTTGATGTTGCTGATCGCGAACAAGGAAAAAGTCTCGCCGGGATGTCATTTTGCTTGCTCGCGGTCGCCAACTTGACGTTGAGGACCGCGAGCAAGCAAAAAATGACCGCAGCACTACGCAAAACTACGCTATGCGTGTTCGCACTGTGCTACGTGCAGTTCGCGTAGTGCGAAGTAGCGCGAACTTCGCAAACTACGCGAGCGTAGCATTGTGCTTCGCCCAGGCCTAGTGGTGACTCCTCCGCAATGGTGGAGGAGCTTCGCCCCACTGCCTGGCTCAGAGCCAGCAAATGTAAAAATAAAACGATGTTCTTGCATCGTTTTATTTTGCATGTGCTGGCTCTTAGCCAGCGCTGCAGGGAGGGAAGGGGCTAAGGCATGGGAGGGGGAGGGGTGTTAAATGGTAGCGGCAGTTTCAGTCGATAACCTTTCAAGTTTTGCCCGGCAGTAATCACCTCTTATACCATTCGATGATTTACCAATAAAGAGGCAGGCGCTGAAGACTGGAAGGCAGGAAACAAAGTTTTATTCCGTCGGAGCAGAACACATCAAATCGGACAGCAAAGTATCGTCTCGAGGTGCTCTAACCACATCTCTGAGGCCTGGCCTCTTATACACAGGTTTATTGCTTTATTACATGTTGCACATTCTTGTTGAGACTTTGATGTACGGAAAGACATCCTTGGAATCCCCACTTCAAGCTCGTTCCCACACATATCTACAGTGGAAGTCCCCACCCCACCCACAGTAGGAGATGGCTATCACACAGCTGGACATTCCGCCAATTCCCGGGGGTGTGTGCGACTGGTCAGGTCTCAGGGGGTGGGGGGCCTTGATCTACTGTAATCCCTTTGATGTGGGGTGTTTCCCTTACAGTAGGGGCAATAAACTGCATCCGCAGGGCTAGGTGATGGCCTGGGATCGGTTCGGACAATCGGGCGCAGAGGAAGGGGGTTATCAAAGGGATGTATGACCATGTATGGGATGAAAGAAGGTGTCGGTCAGGCGTGGGATGTGGTTCCATGGCAGGGTCGCGCAGAAGGAGAGAGTTTATGACCCATGTACGAGAGAGCGGGGGTGGTCAGCGCGCGGGGGGGATGTTCGCAGCGCCAGAGGGACGCGCTGGCGATCGGCAATGAGGTCATGGTGCCTAAAATGGCCGTCGCGTGTTTTCTGCGTGTGGCGCTTGGGGAGAGACAAGATGGCGCAGACAATGTTCAGTTACGAACTAAATTTCCACAGTCCTCCCTTTTAACATATCTCGCCAGCTTGTTTAGTTCGGATCTATCCCCATAATACCACGAACTTCTACCTCGTATAAAGCTTTCATGTGTTCTGCTTCAAAGTTTAGAGTCTTAGGGCAGATGCAGTTCGTGAAAAGTGAACATAGAGGTGGCAAGCATTGAATCCCCAAGCAGCATCCACACAGTACCACAATCGGTATTAGGATAAACGTAAACAACCTCCACCCCCAACTTTTAATAGTGTCCCAAAACCAACTCCCAAGCGACCATCCTTCTTGCTCCTGATGAACCTCTGCGGAAAGTCTGTGGAGGTGTTCAATCGCCTTGTAGACTGAAGGTGAGTTATCCGGTACGTAGGTACAACAGCTGGACCCAATGATGCGGCATGCTCCTCCACGATCAGCCAGAACCACGTCTAGAACGAGGCGGTTCTGAAGAGCTACCAGGCGGACGGCCTGAAGCTCAGCGGTGTTGTTGGCGAGGATGCCGGCTGTAATGTTCATTGTGGTTTCGACTGCCTGGGTTAGGTGCCGGATGGCACGGCTGTTTGCCATTGGTCCCCACAGTGGAACAAGTCCCTTTACTGCGTCCATGAACTGCGCTCCAGTGGAGTCGGCTTGTACAATGTCCTTTGCACGTTTCTGCCGGTGATGGTTTGCTGGAGCCACATATGTTGGAAGAAGGATAAAAGCGATGTAGCAGGTGCCTCCCCAACCTTTTGAAAAAGCCAGGTGTAGGCCTTAGTACCACAGACGAAGTACATATTTGGGGAGGTAACAAAGGAGGGTGGGTCAACTGAGTCCAATGTTCGGGTGATGAGACAGGAACTGTGGCCTACCGGCTGTGTTCCTAGGCCTTCGAGGCACACCAGACCTGTGATGTTGACGACGGATAGGGCCACTGTTAGGGTGGCGGCCGTTCGTTTCCGGAGGTAAGAGAAGGTGGGTCTGGCTGGGTTGTTGAACACCTGCATTTCAACTCGTTCTTTGGCAGGGATGTCCATATGGAAAGAGGTGGTTGATCTCAGAGGACAAAAGGGGGCAGAGGTTTTCCCAGTTTGGTTCAGCCAGAACCCATGGTAGAAGTGCGACACAGTTTTGCCGGAAGTGGCATTGTCCTTGTAACTTTCTTGCAGGAGGATCAGCCAAGCGAGGCAGGAGCCATGGGCAGAGAAGGGCGAAGGGATGAAAGGGATGGAATGTCCAGTGGCATGTGGTAGCAATCCACAGATCCAGCAGTTAGTGGCATTGGCGGCAAGGTTGTGTTGGTGGAGCAGTTGCACAAAAGAGTTATTCCAGAACTCCTTACGTCTTTCTCGGAGTTGGGGTGAAAGTGAAATCAGATGGTGTTCTTTCATGGTGGTGGGTTGGGCAGTGGTCAGCAATGTCTTATGAGCGGGTGCGTTTTCTTCCAGGATCCAGAAAGTGACCATGAGAAGGAGGCAAAGGAGAAGGGTAACAAAAAGTGCAATGGTCTTTGAGCTGTGCATTTTGTCAGTCTTTGGATTTTTGTAGTGGATCTTCGGACGTCCGGTTGCTTCCATCATCTTCATGTCGGGTGCTTCCATCACCTTCAAGGGACTCGGTAGCGGGCAGCGCCACAGACTTTGTTTAGTTTCTCTCCTGGAGGCCTTTTGAGGTGACTAGGCAACCGCTCTGAGATTTCAACTTAGTTCGTGGTCTGCTTAGCCGAAGTTCCCTCCTTGCGTCGTAGGTTATACCCTTCTTTGGATGGTACAGTGGGATCGGGATATTCAATCAATTCAAGTGTCTCTGTATTCGGGCAGCAGCTCAGGGATGGTCGGTCCTTGTCCAGAAGTTCCTCTTGGGCGGTGATGTTGTCGGTGGTCGTCAGGGTCGATGATACCTTCTTGCAGTGGTGTGCATGCAACCAATTACGTTTCCCCTCCACTCGAAGAGCTGTTCGGGTGGTGATCAGGACTTGCAGGGGGCCCGTCCACCGGGGCTCCAGACTCTTGGTGCGCTGGAAGTTGCGCACTAGGACAAAGTCGCCGGGTTGGATGTCGTGTCCGGGGCCCCTGGAAGCATCGGGAATGGCTTGCAGCACCTGCTGATGGATAACAGACAACGTTTTAGTTAGATTGTACAGATAGTCAGACATGAGGACGTCCGGGACGTCGTGAATGGATGCTGGTTTTGGTGCAGTCCAAAGGTTCATGGGTCGCCCGAAGACGACCTCGTAGGGGGTCAAGTGGTGTTTGGTAGGAGTGGAACGCATTGATAGCAATGCTAGTGGGAGGGCGTCTGGCCATTTCAGTCCTGTGGTGGCAACTATTTTGGCTAGTTTGAGTTTCAATGTGGCATTATGTCGCTCAACCAAGCCTGCAGATTGGGGGTGGAAGACCGCATGAAATTTCTGTTTTACACCCAACCCTTTTAAGATGAGTTGGATAACTTCGGCTACGAAGTGGGGGCCGTTGTCGCTCCACAAAATTCGACAAAGGCCGTAACGGGGGAAGAATTCTTTCAGTAGTATTTTTGCGGTAGTCATAGCAGTGTTGTCGCGGGTTGGGTAGGCTTCCACCCATTTGCTGAAGGCGCACACGACGACAAGCACGTACTTCAGGGTTTGGCACCTTTCTAACTGAATGTAGTCCATCTGTAGGACCTCAAAGGGGTGACTAGGGGAACAACCTTTACAATGCAACTTTTACACCGCACTACCATTACAACGAAACTTTTACAACGCATGCGATGTTACAACGCATGCTTTTACAACGCAAGTCTTTACATCGACTTGCACTAGATGGCGTGCTAACATTAGAAATAGTGTAGTTTACTATCCAAACACCTTCCCTACTGCAACGTGGACTGGAGTTAGAATAGTAAATTACACATTTCTAATGTCAGCACGCCATCTAGTGTATGTCGATGTAAAGACTTGCGTTGTAAAAGCATGCGTTGTAACATCGCATGCGTTGTAAAACTTTCGTTGTAACAGCATGCGTTGTAAAAGCATGCGTTGTAACGTCATACATCCGGGTGACTAGGAACCCCAAACCCTCCCCGGGGCACAGCAGTTCCTTTACCAGGGTTGTGTTGGAGGCATATCAGACATTGTTGGACTAGGCGTTTAGCTGAGTCTGGGATTTTGTCGTTGTGCCAGACTTTGGAGATGAGTTCAATCATGGGGGCAGACCCTATGTGTGCGGGGGAGTGTGTCATGGTCAGCATGGGAATCAGGTATGAGTCAGGTAGCAACCATTTGTTCGTGTCTCTAGTTCGCCAGCAGCCTTCATCATCTTTCAATCCCACCCGTGCCCATTCAGTCAATTCGTGTGGTGAGCTGGCCAATTGTATTTCTCTAATGGTTTCCCTAGCATCCTTCCATTTTTCAGTTTGTGACCTGGTCAAGTACATGTGTGTTGTTGACCTATTCTCGGCTGTGGTTCGGGCAGTGATGTCAGCCAGCGCATTTCCCTGTCCTATAAGGTCCGTCACCTTTTTGTGTGCCTGGCATTTGATCACAGCTAGCCGTGTGGGGAGGAGGACTGCTTCGGTCAGGGCGGAGACTAGATCTCCATGTAGGATGGGTGTGCCATGGGAAGTCAGGAATCCCCTCTCCTTCAATAGGAGCCCAAAGTGGTGAACCACCCTGAAGGCGTACTGGCTGTCGGTGTAAATGTTTGCGGTTGTCCCCGCTGCTAGGATGCATGCTTGTGTGAGAGCAATCAGTTCAGCCGCCTGTGCGGATCGCTGTGTGATGCGGGCTGTCTCAACAACTGTTCGGGCCGTGGTGACTGCATAGGCGGCTGAGGTGGTGCCGTCGGGGAGCTTGATGAATGAGCCATCTACCCACAGCTCTCCGTCATGATCTGGGAAGGCAGTATCCCGGAGGTCAACCCTACTCTTGGTCTGTTCGTCGGTGAGGGTCACACAGTCATGTATAGGGGACGCATTGGGGTCATTGTTAGGGAGAGGTAGCAGAGTGGCTGGGTTCAGAGTAGTGCATCGTTTCAACGTGATGTGGGGTGCAAGCAGAGTCAGTTCATAACCAGTTAGTCGTGCGCTAGTCAGGTGTTGAGTCTTAGTCTGGTTCAGGAGGGTGTCAACTGCATGGGGTACTAGCACGGTGAGGGGGTTTGAAAGCACGATCCCCTCACTTTGTCGGATAGAGACAGCAGCGGCGGCTACCGCTCGAAGGCAGGCGGGCAAAGCTCTGGCTACAGGATCAAGAGTGGCAGAGAAGTAGGCACAAGGGCGTTGCTTGGGACCTATGGACTGGGTTAGAACAGACAACGCGCATCCCTCCCTTTCGTGGGTGAAGAGGGAGAAAGGTTTAGTGTAGTCTGGGGTTCCTAGGACTGGTGCTGAGCAAAGGGCATCTTGTAATTCTTTGAAGGAGGATTGGCATTCGGGTGTCCAAGGGAGGGGGAAGGGGACATCTTTAGCCAACAGGGAAAGCAGAGGTTTTACAATAAGACTGAAGTTTGGCAACCACTGTCGACAGAAGGAGGTGAGGCCTACCAGAGACTGCACTTGCTTCTGAGTTTTGGGAACAGGGGTTTCTAGGATGGTCTGAATTTGGTCAGGTGTAAGCTTCCTCCCATCTTTGGATAGGAGGTGGCCTAGGTATGTCACTTGGGGTTGGCAGAATTGCAACTTCTTCCTGGAGACCTTGTGACCGTTCTCCGCAAGGAAGTGGAGGAGGTGGATGGTGGCTGTGACTGCGAGCGTAGTGGTGTCAGCCGCCAAAAGAATATCGTCGACATACTGTATTAACACCACTCCGTCCGGTAGTTGAACTGCATCCAGTTGTCTCTTGAGGGCCTGGCTATATATGCTGGGACACTCAGTGTAGCCCTGTGGTGCCCTGCAAAATCTGTACGAACTGGCTTTTAAGGTGAAGCCGAAAAGGTAGCGGCTGTCTGGGTGGATGGGGATGGAAAAGAATGCGTTCTTGAGATCAATAACGGTAAAGGTAGTGGCAGTGGACGGAATCAGGGTGAGGATGGTGGTGATATCTGAGACTACGGGGTACTGAGGTATGACTACTTTGTTAACCTCTCGTAAGTCGACAATGAAGCGGTATGCTTTCTCATCTCCCTCGCCTTGCTTCTTAACAATGGGTAGGATGGGGCTGTTGCAAACATTACTAACTACTTCTTCTACCACTCCTGCATCGACTAGGGACTGGATGATTTCCACCAACGCCTTCTCGCCTTCGGGCGATATCCGATACTGCGGAAGCTTTGGGAGCACTGCGTCCGGTCGGACAGTTATGTGTACAGGGTCGATCACCATGCGTCCTACGTCGGAGTCGGTTTTAGCCCATAGATGTGTGGGTAACGTGTCAAGTAGGGACAGGTCAGCATCGGTTATGGAGAACATACGTTGTGTGAGACAAGGCCTGAACAGATCTGGGTTATCGTGCAGTATGACCCGGACTCCGTCTGGGGAACATCTGATGGTAGCCCGGAAATGTTTTAGTAAATAAAGACCCATAATGGCGTCGGGGGTGTTGGAGGAGAGCAGAAATGTCGTGTCAGTGGTGTTATTTTCCAAGTCAAAGGAGATTGGTGCGGACAAGGGATTAGTGGAGGGCGTTCCATCAAAGCCTATTGAGGTTACATGTGAGCCAGACAAGGGTGCCCTTGGGATCAGCCGTTTAGATAGCGCACTACGTGTCGCCCCAGTGTCTACCAAAAATGGAGACTTTGTGCCCAAGACCTTAGCAGTGACGTAAGGACCTTGTTGGTCAACACGGAGTTCGACTGGACCCCTCCCTTGCCCCTGGCGGTCCTATGCAAAGTCATGGGTGTTGTCGTAGTCCAGCTGCTGGCACTGGTTCTGTCGGGGGCGGTCGAAGGTGCTTGGTCTGTATGGCCTGTCATTGGTGGTGTCGTTCGTGTACCCTCGTCCCTGTCCTCTATTTCTAGGGCTGTTTGCTATGTCTCTTGTGTCCCTATTCTTGTTCATATCCAGAAGGACCGGGCACTGGGATTTCCAGTGTCCGAACCCTTTACAGAATGCACACTGATTCTCGTCTAAGTCCCTGCGTCCAACGTAGGGTGCGGGTGCATGGTCTCTAGGGGGTGGTTTCCATGGGGCAGTCGGTTGGTAGTTTCCCTTGGGAGGTTCCCTTCCTATGGTCACTCTGTGCGATCATTACCCTTTCCTTCAGCTCCTTTTTCTTTCTCTCGGACGCCCTATCATTCTCATTCTTTTGGTGTTCGTAGTACTGGGCCATCTGGAGGATAGCCGCGGGTTTGGAGGCTGCCCAACTACTCTCGCTGGTCTGTAGCTTCTGGGAGACCTCCTGTGACAGACCCTTCACATAATTCTGGACAAAGAGGTGATGTCCGGTTGCAGTATTCGGATACATCCTCCTGGGGTTTTTGGCGGCAAGCCGTCACTATCGACCAGTCTACTTTTCTTTCTGGGATTAGGGTCTTTAATTTCTGAACAATCCTGTCTGGGAGTTCCAATATGGCTTTTAGAGGTTTCTGTCCAGGTTCTCGCTGCTTGTCTATGGTATCGAGTTGCACCCAGGTATATCCGAACGGTTCAGCGTGGTCGACTTTCCGGATTTGCTTCCACACATCAGCCGGCAGACATAACCCGAAGAACAAATCGATATCCGCCAAGGTCATTATAGTTGAACCTAAGGCCGTACCTAGTTCTGTGTAAAAGGCAGTCGGGTTCTTTCTTAAGTCGGGTAGAGTTTTTCTAAAGGTCAGGATGTCTTGTCGGTCCCATGGCTGATAGACCCAGTTATATACAACCCTTCCCTTCGCATCTTGGTGGTTGATGTCATCGTGTGTTCCCTGACCTCGTGGGGGGACCCAGTAAGGAGCGGCTTCCTTGATGGGCATCATGGTATCAGCCTTTCCTGCTTGGGGTTCAGTCGCTTTGGGGGTTTCTGTCTTGGTCGTCAGTCTGTGTTCTTTAAGATGTCGGAAGACTTCGAGTGTACGTGTGAAGAGGTCCGTCACATCGCCCTCTCCCCGTTCTCCAATATCAACCTTTCTAAACAAGGTTGCTAAGCCTTCAGGACCTCTATCCTGGTACCTATCCTGATAGGCATTCAGAGCGTGATAGCAAAGTCATACGACAAGGTGTCGTCTATGGTTGTCGGCATATGAGTTGTACATATCTGTCACATATTCCTCACTTTCCTTCCGTTCTACTAGTGTTCTCACTACCTTATCGATTCCGTCTCGTTCACCCTTTGTTAGCTGATTCATTTTGGCGGAATCTTTCTTTCTCGTCTCGGGGTCATCTAACGTTATTGCTAACGTCGTGTTCAGTACAAGAGGCTCGGCCGGCGTGGAGGCCGTGAGGACCGAGGCCCTGGTACTGTTTTCGCTTGCATTCGGGGGTTGTGGGTGCTGCACTATAGGTTGGGAGGGAGCGTATGGAGGGGGCATGTAGATGATCGGAGGACCTAATAGCAATTCATCGTTCGCTCGTTGCTTGGAAGGCAACTCAGGGTAGAGCGTAGAGGGGGTCCTAACAGGGCATTGGCCTGACGTTTCAGATTCTTGTCTTTGTTTAGCTTCCTGTCTCTCCTTTATTTCTTCCTCTAACTTTCTAGCGACAAGGTGAGCTGTCTTTCGTAGTTCTTTTTCTGCCTTGACTTCTTCTCTCTTCTTCCGTTGCGTTGTTTCTTTGCGCCACATGCCGAAACTGTCGAGCATAGTGGGTGTCGTTTTATTGCTACGTAGAGCTATTTCTAGCGTTTCTATTTTATGGTCATCAAAGGATCCCATCAGTGGCCACTGACTTTCGGAGTCCTTCTTTGTATATTTATGCCATAGTTTGCTATAAGCTACAGCGACTAGTCCATATTTAGTAAACATGTCCTTATTAGGGGTGCCTTCCAGTGGAGCCGGATGGTTCATCTCTAATAAGCGGTCCGGGCAGAACCAACTACCAATCAGTGGGGAGAAGATAGGCATGACGGGTTACAACGGGGACAAAAGTCTGCACTACCTATCTTTTCACTGCTTGCAAAGACTAGACAGAATATCTCTATTCCACGTTATTTGTAAGCAGAGAATACCACCAAAGAACCAATATCGAACAACCAGTGTTCGGACAATCAATCAATCAATGGTGAGAAAGAGATAGGCACGACGGGTTACAACGGGGGACAAAAGTCCGCGTTACCTACCCTTCACTATCTGCAAAGACTAGACAGAATATTTCTATTCTACGTTATTTGCAAACAGAGAATATCTCAAAAAGCACTATTCGTCATAAACAATCAATGTTCGGACAATCAATCAGTGGGGAGAATAATAGGCACGACAGATTACAAAGGGGGACAAAAGTCCGCGTTACCTACCCTTCACTATCTGTAAAGAGAGAGAGTATCCCCGTTTGTAGACAGCGAATATCTCAAAAAGAACAATCAAATAAGCAATACTAGTATTTTCAATCAATCAATCAATCGTTTCGCAATTTGTCGTGTTATACGACCTTACCCGGACCGCATGGACAGTTTCTCGTCTTCCGCTTCCAGCGCCCGATCGTCCTCTACTCTCCGTATTTGCCACGGCACTCCTGATGGTTCCCAGTCAGGACCGTAGATCACTCGAGAGAGGTCTGCTCGGAACCAGTGAAGTTCGGATGATCGGCTGCCAGACGAGGGTCTATCAGGCAGGAGCTCTCCCGATCGCTGCAGTCGTTCACTCTGTCGTCGGGACCTCTCCCACTGGATCCACGTGTCGCTGATGGGCCCCACGCTTGGGACGCCAATTGTTAAATGGTAGCGGCAGTTTCAGTCGATAACCTTTCAAGTTTTGCCCGGCGGTAATCGCCTCTTATACCATTCGATGATTTACCAATAAAGATGCAGGCGCTGAAGACTGGAAGGCAGGAAACAAAGTTTTATTCCGTCGGAGCAGAACACATCAAATCGGACAGCAAAGTATCGTATCGAGGTGCTCTAACCACATCTCTGAGGCCTGGCCTCTTATACACAGGTTTATTGCTTTATTACATGTTACACATTCTTGTTGAGACTTTGATGTACGGAAAGACATCCTTGGAATCCCCACTTCAAGCTCGTTCCCACACATATCTACAGTGGAAGTCCCCACCCCACCCACAGTAGGAGATGGCTATCACACAGCTGGACATTCCGCCAATTCCCGGGGGTGTGTGCGACTGGTCGGGTCTCAGGGGGTGGGGGGCCTTGATCTACTGTAATCCCTTTGATGTGGGGTGTTTCCCTTACAGTAGGGGCAATAAACTGCATCCGCAGGGCTAGGTGATGGCCTGGGATCGGTTCGGACAATCGGGCGCAGAGGAAGGGGGTTATCAAAGGGATGTATGACCATGTATGGGATGAAAGAAGGTGTCGGTCAGGCGTGGGATGTGGTTCCATGGCAGGGTCGCGCAGAAGGAGAGAGTTTATGACCCATGTACGAGAGAGCGGGGGTGGTCAGCGCGCGGGGGGGATGTTCACAGCGCCAGAGGGACGCGCTGGCGATCGGCAATGAGGTCATGGTGCCTAAAATGGCCGTCGCGCGTTTTCTGCGTGTGGCGCTTGGGGAGAGACAAGATGGCGCAGATAATGTTCAGTTACGAACTAAATTTCCACAGGGGGAGGAGGAGTTCTACGTGCACTCCCTAAGTGCTCATGTGTGTTTGGTCGGCTGTATCAGGCCGACCAAAACACACATGTGCACTTAGGTTTCTCCAATCCGGCTGCATTGAGCGGCCGGGCTGGAGAAACCCCCACAGACTCCCTGGCCAGAGCACAGTGTTTTTCTAGCCAACTCAGGCCAATCCCCGCGCTGCTCTGCAGCACAGGAATTGAATGGATTGCTGGGACCCAGGAAGTGGAGAGGCAGTGAACGTGATGCGACGCTGGAGGCAGCCAGCGGCTAAAGGTATGTTTTTTAATCTATTATTTATAACACCACCCCCACGAGACACCCCACCCGTGCTCCCTTTCTGTGTTCCCTCCACCAGCCCCACCACCCTTTATTTTTGGTGGCCGCAGTCCCAACCGCTCTTCTGGAATCTTTTGAATAGCACCTGTTAAGACCAGGGCTTAGGCAGGACTGTCTTTTAGAAAAAACTCTTTAAGAACAAAGGGTTACATTGATGTTATAGTTTTGTATTAAGATCATAATTTATGTTAAAAAGAATCCATAAATTCAGAAAAAAGAACAAAGGTTACAATGGCATTATAGTTAGGTCTTGTAATAATATAAAAACTATTGTTTAAAACAAAAAAAACCTTTGTTTTTTTCAGTGACTATCTAGAGTTTTTTTTTTTTTACATAAGCAAGGCTCTTATTACCATACTTAACTATAACAACTATAACATCACTTTAATCTTTGTTGTTTTCTGTGAACTTCTAGGGTATTTTTAACGTAAGCTAAGATCCTATTACCAGACCTAACTATTGCATCACTTTAATCTTTGTTTTTTTCAGCGAATTTCTAGTTTTTTTTTTTAGCATAAAGTAAGATATTATAACCATTCCTAAAAATAATGTCACTTTAGCATTTGTTTTTTTCCACTGTATATCTGTTTTTTTATCATATTCATCCAACTACCTCACTGAGCCTAGCTTATGACCATGTGCCATAGGGGGATGGGCGCCGTACCTGGCCTAGGGCCAGGCACTGCTTCCAGCCCATCATGGGTGACCACCTCCCACTATGCACAGTCTTTGTCCCATCCTGCTGTCCAAAATATATATAACACAGTTGTGGTTCCCACTGTGTAATTGTACGTTAGGTCACAGTTTCCATAGGAGGAACTTTTTTTGTTTTGAAAATAACTTTACCACCATTTAACGAATCTACATGAAATTTCCCAAAAATAAAAGTCAATCCACGTCAGCTCCTTCCTGGAAAGCTTTGGCGTGCTACATCAAGCAGAAGCCGAGAAAAGAGGGACCTCCCCATAAACTTTTTTCCATAGGAAATTTGGGAAATGATACAAAAAAACACAGTTGAGCATAATTACATCAATTTGGCAGAGAGCTATGTCTTTACTCAAAAAGCGTGCTTTTTGTGATTTTGTGTAACTCCATTCACCCGTTTTTAATAAATTAATGTTTAAAATATTATGATATCTGGATAGTTGGTCCCACGGGAGTCCAGCAGTACTCCTGTAGTACCAGTAATTAAAAAAATAATGCATTCTGGTTGACCCAGAGGGCTAATTTCTGTCAGGTGCTTCATTTCCGCGGGATCGGTACTAGTCCCGTGGGAATGAGCAATCTGATTGGCTGACCGCAAAATGTTAACAATTGCTGAAGTAGGGTAGGGGTACCCAGAAACCATGCCCTGTATGGGATTGTCCCAGAGGGCCCCTCTAGGGGACTCAAATAAAAAAAGGTGGGGTTTCATGCTGTGCATCCAGCAGTACTATTGTGGTACTCAGTATGGGCCCCCTGTCTGGTACTATGGGATTATCATGGGAGCCCTAGTACTGCCAGAACATGCAAACATTAACAAGTGAAACATTTGCAGTCTTGCTGTACTGCAGAAGGCGTTTCAGCTGTAGTACTGCAGAAGCCGTACAGTAGGGGTTGGAAGAGCATGTCCTGAACACAATTCCCACAGGTGGCCAATCACTCACAGACCCCCAAGTCTGCATTTTCCTTTTTATTTTGTTTGTGGAAATGCGGGGCTTCTGCAGTACTGCAGCTGAAACGCCTTCTGCAGTACTGCGGAAGCCCCACAGTACCACAAACAAAATAAAAAGGAAAATGCAGTGTGGGGGTCTGTGGGTCATTGGCAACCTGCAGGGAAATGTGTGCAGGACTTGGCTACAAACCAGCCCTGCAGCCAACACACGCTATGCACAGCAGAAGGCTGTGCGCAGAGTGTGTTGTCTTCCCGTGGCAGATTCTGTGCAAGGTATGGCCACATGCTAGGCACTGCAGCCAACCCCATGTCACACTTGGCATAAAGCTATGGTCAGGGAGTGAGTTCGGTAAATATGATCTAAACCCCTGAAAATTCACTGAAAAAACAATAGTCCATTTTACATTATAGTTAAGCATGGCAGCAAGATTTTACTTTACATCAAAAAAACCTCTGAAATTCACTGAAAGAAAAAATGAAACTTGAAGTGAAGTCATAGCTAAGTGAGGTAATATGATTTTAGCTTATTTTTTTTTCACAAAGGTAAAAGTGACATCATAATTATAGATTGTAATAATATAAAAACCAATGTTTAAAAAACAAAACCTGAAATTCACTAGCTATAATATACTGACCTAACTATAACTTACGCCCCTTCTATCCCCTGCTTATGACCTCACATATTACATCACTCAAGACATGGAAAATGACAATATTGATGACACCACTGATGACAGCTCAAATGACATAATAGGTGACATCACTGATCACATCACCGATAACATCATCTAATGGAGGTGACAATTTGCTATACACTTTTCTTACGGGAAGGTATTCAGCAAGGTACACAATTACCCAATATTCCATAACATTTCTTGTACTAATGGGAGTGTTCTTTCACAGCAAGCAGAACCAGCAGAGCATGAAGCATGTCTGTGAATTCACCCACTTTAAGTAGATATTGTGCTCTTTTTGTAATGGTATTGAGGTGTGTAAGAAATGTAATGGCTCGGTAGACATTAATGACATCAGCAGCTTATTAAACCTTGAATACTATTCAAAACAAGCATTTGCAAGGCAATAGGTCTCAAATTTACGAGAGTTTGAGCTATTTGCATTGAAAATGACAATGCCTTTTATTTATGTGTTGTTTTTAAAACAGATAAATAAAAGGCATTGTCATTTTCAATGCCAACAGCTTAAACTCTCGCAAATGCGACACCTATTGCATTGCAAATGCATTCGGCGCCCGTGATATAAAAATTACAAATAAAAGCATTAGGAGAGAGTATGTCCTGCCTGCAACAGCAGGCAGGACAGAGCTATTTGAGAAAATAGTGCTCGGAGGCTGTAATTAAAGCCTACGGAGTAACAACACACATAACAGGGCGTGTGGCCATGGGAGGCTACAAAATGAGACAAGGCGGCACTAAGGAGGGACTACTAAGCCTATTGACCAATGAACAGCCACAGTTTACAGTGGACAATGACACAAGCCAATGAAAAATATGGGCGGTGTGTGGACGGAGCTTCATGCCCCTACTTGAATACAGCATGCCTCACAGAGCACCGCTTGCGCTACCCAGGCTAGACCTAAACAGAGTTTGGTTATTATTTTACTTATTGAGATGTGTCAGTTAAATATCTCATCTAACATAGAATTTTAAGTAAATTACTCAACTTCTATATATTAGCCAATTATAAATCATGCACTTCCAAGCCCTATGGACAACCCTCCATAGTATGTAAAAATACCTTACACATATTCCTGAAATGAGCACAATGCTGTACACAATTTTAAAAATGCAGATTTTAACTTCACCATCTGTAAGTGAGTCACCCATACATTATACATCCTACAACAATGTATATCTCACAACTTACACTGAACTTTTATAAAAAAAAATGTCTGCACTTTATAGACCTAAAATGTATATTTTGATTATCTACAGCACTACACAGACATCAGCAGTAAATTAATATATTGTAAGGAGAAGCATTAGGTTTTGTTTTTCTCACAAACTTGTAGTAGCATGGCTTTGAATAATGGTATAACCTATTACAAAACGAAGGACTGCAACTCACACTAGTTGCACTCAGTCTATAACTTGCTTAATGGAGTACTGCTTGCACTTAAAACATCACTGGTAGCTAAATCGTGCATCATGTAAATGTTACCAATCTGAATAAGACTTGTCTCAGGTACTACATGGTTTCAATTTGCACAGCAGCAGCTTGGATAATGTTATCAGTGATGCCATCAATGATGTCATTTAACATGTCATGAATGATATAATTTGCAATTCTACAACCGCTGCGTTTTTTCCATTTTTGTGAATTTGCCACTTTTGCCACATACCACTTCATCTCCTGCACAATCTGAAGATTTTAACAATAGGTTGTTTGTAGCTCAAATGGGTCAAAAGTTTCTGTAAACATGGTGACGTGTTCCTCCACACTGGAAGGCCCTTCCTAAAGATTAACTGGTCATCTTTCAGATGCTTGCTTATTGCTGGCATATGCTGAATTGATACTGAAATAGTAGTCAATTAATTTCGGGTGGATTCAACCTCTCAGGAACTGCTTCCTTGTACCAATTCTATCTCTCGAATTTCAGTTAATCCTTTGGCAATCTCAAGAATTCAGAACTTGTGCCTTGACATGCCCAATATCAAAACTTGAGTGAGACCTATGTGTATGAGGTCGCTAGCTGGATTGGCTTGTGTCTCTGTGTGTCATTCCAGTGGCATCTCTGTCTACAGACATCGCCCAGGGACTGACTTTCAAGGTTCCAGTGCTCCCATCTCCTGCTGCATTTTCAAATTTTAAAGCAAGCACGTGCTCCTAAAATACCATGATGTTTCCATCATCAAAGAGTCCTGTACTTCGGAAATACATATATACATAACTCTATTTTCTGCACAGGCTTGGATTGCCCTGGTGGTGGTGGGGGAATGAGGCACTGACCACGCCCATCTTATTACATCAAAAGTTATTGATGACAACATGAGCAGAACTCGTATGTACTTGCACATAATGCTGCCAGAAACATGAATTATTTAAAAAAAGATAGAAAGAAATGGTGACTGTAGGTTTGTAGGTAACCCTGGGCGTAGTTCGCGTAGTCGCGCTTCGCGAAGCTTCGCGAAGATATCATTGCACTACGCGACCTTCGCGAAGCTTCGCGAGCTTGCGTAGTTGCTTGTGGCAACCTGTTCGCGATGGCTTTTTCTTGCTCGCGAGCGCGGTAAGCATGTTCGGGGAACTGTTTGCATGCTCGGGGGATATATTACCCATGCGGTCGCCAATGGGCGCGGCCATCTTGTTTTTCTATAGTCCCGCCCGCTCGCGATGCCTTATTTCCTGTTCCGGGTCGCGGATAGCGTGTTCGCGATGTGCATTGACGTGTTCGGGAGCGCATTTTACTTGTTCGCGATAAATTGTACATGTTCGCGAGAAATATCGCGCGAACTTACCCACGCGGTCGCGAATGGGCGCGGCCATCTTGTTTTTCACTCTATGCCATGTTTCTGGGCCTACTTTTGTATCCTCCCTTTATCACAGCAATCCTTTGTCTTTAAAGCCTTTTTCCTGACTTTTTTTAGTTATTATCTATCTCTCTGTTTGCCTCAGTTTATATTTTGCATTTTATTTCTACTTTTACTGTGTTTTTGTTACTTTTATAAAGTTCTTTCTATCTTCTTCCCCCTAACTTTTTTCCCCTTCGGACTTTTCTTTTCCGCCTCCCACCCACCCCAGAACCATGGCCAAGGGCACACCAAGTCCCAAGGGCAAGGGACCTGCAGGCGCAGAGAAGCGCCGCCTGCCTTGCGGCAGAATGCGTCCTGCAGGGGTGCAGGCCCGGCAACTGTTTGGGGAGGAGGAGGTGGCGGCTCTTGTTTTTTTCATCCAGCGCCTCCTCCCCTTGACCTTGGCAGCAGGCGGCAGGCCCGGCTCCGGGTACGCTACCCAGGAGCGGCACCGTCGGTGGGCGAAGGTGCGCCGGGCCGTGTTCCGGTGCACTGGGATCCGGCGCACCCACAACCAGCTAGCTCACCGGTGGTCCGACATCCTGGACCGGGAGCAGGACCTGTTGGACCTGCTAGGTGTCGAGGTCATCGGGCTTGGTGAGTAACTGATTGTGTATATTAAATTAGATGAACAACAAGATTACTGCTGCGTGCCAAGCGTTGCTGGTATTACGTTCCAAAAAGCAAAATGTTCTTTGATTTAAGGACCCAGGTGCACGGTGGTACTCTTACTTGTTTGCAACGTAGTTTGCGCTAGCTTGTGCTGATGCTGATTATGTAAGAGTTTACTTTACAGAACTGAAGTTAGGTAATGCGATTTGCGAGAGAGACTCTAGTCCTTCCATTGTCCTACTGTGAAATAGTGGTGGATGGATATTGGATACTAGGTTTAGTTTGTTAGTAGTAGTTACTAATTGTTTTATGCGGTCTGCGTGACGCATCCTCTGTCACTGAGTGCTGCTTACCCCAGTCGTCCGTCGAACCTTTTGTACTTTGTTTAGTGAGTGGTAGGCTTAGCATGGTCAGTCAGTAGCAGAACTAGATCAGCATTATGCAACCAACCCACAATTTGTTGTATGTATGCACTAATGTATGCAACTATGCATGTGTCCTCCATCTCATCATCTATGCATTTGATGGCTGAAAAAAATTGAAGTGCAGACTTAGTGAACAATTGGCCCGTCTGGAATAGGTGGTGTAGGTCAGGTGGTACTTACTAGGCTTTGTTAGTATTTGGAATCAGAATGATCAAGGAACACTGGAGTGTTCATAAATAAGTAGACGATCCGTAAATGCACTAGGAAGCAGCCAGTAGTCGATCCATCTGATTAGATAGGTCAATTTTATTGCACTTGTTGTTTCCTAAAATGTTCTTTGACTTATTGTTTTTCCAAATGATTTATTATTTTTCTCACAGCACTCCTTAATGTTGGTCTCTTTCTTTATTATATTTTACATGATCATCAGCACCACCCAGGGGCAAGAAGACGGGGTCGGAGTCGGCGGGGGAACCCTAGGACCTCTCCTCTACTGAGGCTCCTGCAGCTGGCCCCAGTAAGTCCTCCATTGGTTAGATTGACATTTATATTTCCCTAAATGTTATGTTACTGCATCTTTTCTTTCCCAAACTCTAAATTATGGTTCAACTTTCTGAATCTCTTTTACAAAAGCTTACTTCTTTGACCTTGACTATCTGTTTACTAATTCTGTTTATCCCTGCCTCGAAGTTGCTTCTAACTCCCTCTGCTATGACTCTCTGTGCTACTAATACTACTACTATTACTATTATTACTCTGTGTGTAGCGAAACTTGCACAGTTGCCCACTCTTTAATAGAAGGTTTTCTTTGCAACAATAAAACTCTGATTGACCAATAGCTCTAGCCACTGGGTCCTGTCCTTTGGGTTGTCCTCTTGAAGTCTTCTCAATGATGAGGCTTTGACAATTACCACAAACAAAATGCCCAACCAGATATTTGACTAGTATTTTTGATCGGATAGTACATGATACTACTATTGTCTAGGATTCTGCAGAGCCACATACAGAACTATGCACAACAAAATAGGATGGTGCTGATGGGAGGTTGGATCTTACTGATCACACCTCAGTCCGAAGAACCCAGGATCCCCTAACAGACTAGCTATAGTGTCTCACATTAGGGTCCCACTCCCGACCCCCCCACGAAGACGATACACAATGTTGATGATGACGGAGACCGAGACAATCCAGAACATAATAACAAACACCATTATGCTCACACACTTGTGTAAGTCCACTCCACCACACCAAATACCACAGAGTCTATGTGTAAGTTCAAAAGGTTTATTTGAAACAAGTATCAAACTCTGTACATCGTTAATATGAAATTTAATTTACGACAGCCATAGTCAATAAGCCAGCAAAAAGCCTAACATTAAAACAGTAAACATTTACAAGTGCATGATTGACAACAAGAACAAGAGCCAAGATCTTTATAATTCTGGAAGATCCCTCACCGTAGAACGTAGAAATACTGGTTACATCATCTTGCAGCCACTATGCTCTGTAAATCTCTGGTTTGTAGAAGGGAATCTTTCGCCTATGATATATGAGAAAAACGCTGCGAGTTAGCCGTTAGATAGTATACTGGTGAATGATGCTAGCATTTTGCAGTCATGCCAAAAAGTGTAACATGTATGTGTGATGGCTAAGCAATATAAACTAAACAAAGTCAATATGTTGTTTTTTTTTCGACCTCTTCACTTGTACGCAACAGTCAAGCGGCCTTAAAGGCATCTACTGCACATGTCAATACGCTGGCAGGTATAATATGCACCAAAAGAGTAGTAGTCGACATGATGAATCTAAAAGGGTTACTCATGGCTCAGGCTAACTTTCAAAAGAGCTGAGTAGGACTAGATGACCCTAGGAAGTGGAACCATATCCTACTAGTGTCTGTCTACTGACTGTACTTACTGTCTAGTGCTGATGTATGTTGCATCGCATTAACTTTTTGTTCAATGTTCCAAGTGAACACTTAAAATAGGGGGAGGGTTACAGGCATCTAAAAAAAATTTGATGCTTTTTTCTAGGCACACTACCATCCACCAGTGCCGTCGGGGCCAGCGATGCGGCCATTCCGGAGGGGGCAGGCGAACTGGCGGCACCTGCAGGAGACACAGGGCCCAGGGGGGATCCATCATACCAAAAAATACTGTGGGTCTAAAAGTTCTGTGTGGATACCTGATATATTCAGTAGAGTGAAAACCATCTGGGGTATACCCAAAAAGGTTGAGTTCCCATCACCCACAAAGGTGGCTATTCATCATCTGGGAACTCTGAGCTAAACCACAACAACCAACCACTTGGGTAATTATGGCGGTTGTATGGTAGTCCCAGTCGTGGGTGACCAAAGGTAGGGTGATGGTTTGCAGTGCCAAGAATATAAAAGGAAAAAGTGCTATTAAAAATGGCTATCAAAACACAAACAATTTTATTCTGGTGCTGTCTTGATGCCACTTTAAAAACAGTGCGTGGACAGTGTAACAAATAACTGTCAGGGTGGCGGTCTACATGTTTCGGCTATCGGACTATGGAGTCCAAGCTCTCATCAGGACCTTATGCGCTACTGCAAAAAACCGTGAAAAAAGGAAACTTAAGTAAACTAATAGTTGGGATGAATTCCCAATACGACCTTTTTATGCTAGTCCGTTTCCCTGGAATTTTTTTGGGGGGGGAAACAGGAACCTAGTTACAATAGAAGAGAAAAATCAATCATTTCTGAAAAGTATCAATATCCAACACAAATACGGCTAGATGCAGTGTACTAGCGGTCATTAGCACAATACAAGTAGAAGTATTGTTTACACAAAATGGTAGGCATATCAAGAAGTTGCTTATGTACTTACCCGTCAATTTTCGGGTATGTACCTCGCCTCGCCTGGCATCCGCTCAGGACTGGAGGCACCGCTCTATAAGGAAGAGAGCATCAATACGTACAGTAATTAGCCCCAGGGTAGTATATCCCATTGTGTTATAGTGGGGGGAGGGAGAAACACTTCCACAATGTGTCGTTTGTAAATGCAATTATGAAGGAATGGCAGAATCAAACAGTCTAGTCAAGTGTAATCAACCGCTGATAACACAAATGTCTGTGTATGCTAGCATATTTAAAAGTGTGCTGTAGTGCTGGCACACGATTAGGAGCGGGTCAATAATGCAACACGAGTCTTTTAAATTCGCATTAAGACCCTTGTTAGAACAGCCATAGTGCTCGGTAACTGAAGAAGTGAACACTCTGGCTAGATCTAGAAAGACATAAAGACGTGTCATATCACGCTTGAAGACTCACGCCTCACCTATGGCTTATGCGTATGATATTAATACAATGTCTAAAGACAAAAACAAAAGTCAGATAACAACGCGCTTTAGGACTCACCTCTCCGTCGGTACCCCGCGCTAGCAGCTGAGCTAGCGCGGGGGATCCAGCAGCAGTGGCCGGCGGCGGTAAGTTATATTCATTACTTCTTGACATTACAGCTAGATGGAACTGTGTTCACTATTTCACTGTACTGTGCGACATTATACAACGGTTGAAGAAGACACCCTTTACGTAGCATTACCAGCGTGAGTAGAGTAACCAATGGCCTCTTCTATTTGACTCCAAAATCAGCTGTGAATGTTTTATGGAGAAGACAAACTCAGATCAGATGACCTTCATGGATGTGTTGAACATAGAGGGAAAGCACTAAGGGTGGAAGGACGGGCGAGATAAACAATATGACTGACCGGCAGAGAAGGATATGTTGTTGGAAGCATGTATAGGAGTCTGATAGTAATAAGATCAGATGCATGGGTTGTTGAAGGATGGGTGGAAGGTGAAAGAATGCCTGCCTGGGTGGGCGACACAGTATGGGTGGATAGTACTAGATAGCAAGAATCAGCGGTGTTTTTGGTTCAAACTCAAAGCCAAGGCAAGGAAGGAAGGAGCAGAAGCATGGGTGTTTGTTGGTGAAACCAACTAAGGTTTGTTAAGAGATATATACAAAAGGATAGACGTTTACTTTAATGGATGTATGCCTGGATGTACTATCACCAAGAGACAGAATAGGTGGAAAGTGTCACTGGAGATTCTTACTTTGAAGAAAATGTAACAGAAACTGCGCGACAGTAGCAAAGCCTAGAGGAATCAAGGTAGTATTATGAGCATACAGTACACTTGCAGTAGTTTGCAAGCACGTCATATATTATCAAGCGGAAACCCCTTCCTCCCACTCTGGGGACCACTCCCTACCTATTATTATTAATGTATTTACGATTGGGGCAGCCAGCCTGCAAAGGGTGGCCTATCTGTTGTTTAATGTTTATGTATATTGGTTACACAAGCAATGAAAGCAAAGTACCCTCTGCAGTAGCGGTTGGTGGTGGGATTGTTGGCGGGCGGCGACATGGGGAGGGGACGGGTGGGTGGCACTGGCGAGTAAACTGTGTATTACTGTTACGGCCAAATACAGGTAATCAACATAAAAATAAATAAAACTATTTTCAAGGTGCGCACTGCACCGCCGAATGCGATGCAGTGTGTGCTACTGTGTGCAGCAATGTTTTTTTTTTAATGTATTCTTTAATTACCTGTGAATGTCCTTAATCCATCGTTTACTATCCCCACCCTGCACCTTCCCACGTCACCGACCGGCAGCACTCCCACCACCGACCGCTACCGACCTGATGTCGTATATCGTATTAGCACTAGCAGCATCTATAATATGAATATAAGCAATGATCGTTGGATCCGATAAATAAATAATCAGCCTTTTTGTAGTACCCATGGTAGGGTGTAAGTGAAATTGTGCATGCCATTTGCCCTCATGTAACAGAGTATGACCAGTGCCAACGGCCGTAAGGCGTCAGACAAAAAGATGAGCTTCCCCACCTGCAGACAGTAGTAGTAAATAAAAGTAACGTGAGTCTGCATCATCATGTGGCTCATATCTGTTTCTCTTGGGTGCAAGCTTAGCTGATGGACCTGGCATGCCGCCTACAACAAGGTTATGTAATTGGGCTAAACTACAGATAAGAACAGCACGACTGGTGTACCGCAGTACATACATAGTACGATTATATTTATAAATAATGTCTGAAACGGTCACAAATGTTAGAGTCCAAGGAAGTAGGATTAGAGATACTTACCCCAGCACCAAATCCCAAATGTTATGAACTGTGCTTGCTAGTGATACTGTGACACTATGTGTTGAATGATTTTAGTGTTCCTGTTTTGCTAAGAGTATTGGCTCCAACATGTTCTTTTTCTTTTTTGATATAGATGATACTCCTTCCAATAAACCATCAAGGAAGGAGTTGGCCGCTAGGGCCCGGCGCCGGAAACTGGAGGCCATCTGCGAGCATTATCGCCGGCTGGTGGCTCAGGAGGAGGAGGAGGAGGAGGCGGCTGAAGCTGCAGCCTCCTCCAATGCCCCGGGCCCCAGTCAGGCCCGGCCTCCACTTTCACGGCGCCGTGGTCTGGCATTTGCCCGCCGCCGCGCCTCGATTTCCAGCACTGCTGCCCCCCACCCTGGAAGCAACTTTAGGGCATTTCGCCGCCAGCTGCTCCGCCGGATGGCCCGCTGGGAGGAGAACATGGAGGAGCGGGTCAAGATCCTGGTGGACAAACACCTTAAGGCCCGCCGACAATAGAGGACCTCGTCGTTTGCCCCTTTTTTAATTCCTTTTGTTGGTGGGTGGGTTTGTGGGCGTTGGGGATTTCAACGGACATTGGGACTTTGGACTTTCGTTTCGTTGGGGTTAGGGAGGGGGGTGGGTTAGGTCAGAGCGGGATAGTTTATTTTTGTTAGGGGATATTAAAAATATACTTACTATTTATTTATATGATGTTAATGTTTTTTGTGGTGGGTTACAGTTTTCCGAATTCAATGTAAGTTACATGCTTGTTTACTTTGTTTCCGTGCTGCTGCATGCCCACAGCCAGTGTTTGATTTAAAAGATCTGCCGATTTTGTAACACACAAACCGATAGATGCAGTACCCCTCACTGAGTTATTTTTAATTGTCATAGTACTGTCAGTCTCTCCTCCTAGTCCATACCTCCCACCAAACTTATCTTACCTGTGATTGATGATGAAGTTCGGCACACTGATGGCTGCATGGTTGGTTTCCCAAATTGACGGAGTAGATGCCATTATAGTGGTGGTAGTAGTAGACACTGGCAATAGCGTTTGAAAAAAGAAAGAGAAAGTCACTTGACTGAGACTCAGGGAGGAGGAGTGGAACAGAACACAAAGTAAATTACAGCATGGGTGGTCAAGCAGAAGAAGATCCTTGCCCTGCCTTAGTTGAAATTCAATTAGTGTTGCTTTCACCACATCTGCCCCAGCAAGCGTGTGATCAATTGGTGTACATAGTCATCACATCACACCTCAATATAAATCACACAGCCCGGGGGAAGAGGGTTAGGGATTGATGATTGGATGGGAAGTGGGGTTTTGGGAAAGGTTTGAGAAAGAAAAACAGACAATATGCATGGACACAACAAAAGTAAAACACAATCTTGTAAGACGACCATGATCCATTATCAAAGAAATCAAAGTATGAAGTGAGAGAAAGCAAATGCATGCATGCTGAGGATGATAACTTGATGGTTAATGAGATAATGAGTTGTACTATAACTACTATGACCCAATGAGACAGTACAGTCAGGGACGAAATTGAAATTTGCCTTGCCTGTCTGACGCCCTCAGAGCTCAGACCGAACCCAATTACCTGCTCTACCGGGCTTACTTTCATTTTTCAAGCTAGCTAAGGAAACTAAAAAAAAGTTGGATCAATTAACAAACAAACCACAACACACAGTCGTAATGATTAAAGAGAAAAAAGCAAGCAAATAAATGTAAAGACGAATGATGATACTAAAGTTACTGTATTATCCTGGTCCAAATGAGGAGTTGCATCATTCTCGTCATTCTTCTTGGTCCTCCCTTCCATGGACACTCCGCACATCAATCTTGGGTATCACTGCCTGCCTGATGCGTATTGGTAAGGTACGTGTGAGTCGTTTCTCCCACTGTAGCACAGGGTAAAGGCCGGCCTGTAAGTGTAGATGGAAAAACAAACGGGGTATTGAAAAATTACAGCCTTTACAACAATAAACTCAATTACAGTGGAGTGCAAGACAACACTCTGGAGAGAACACTTTCAGACTGAGGCAGCTTGGATGGGCTACATAGTGTGTCTACTCTACAGCAAGCATTAAGGTACAACAACAACGGGACAGGAATCAGGAGCCAGCACAGCCACAGAACAGGAGAACCGCGGCACAGGCCAGGCACCCTACCCCTTACTTACATTTTGACCGAGCCAGAGAAATGTCAAATGCACTGCAGCAACCTAGAATTTTCCCAATGAAGTGACTAAATCAATGCGCCACTGTCCGTCATACCACTACACTCTACTCCAGTCCACACCACTACAAGGACATCTAGCCTAGGTCTGCTGTGGTTCTTGTTCAAACTTTTTACCTTTTATGTCAGCCCATGAAAAGCCTGATGCGTATTGGTAAGGTACGTGTGAGTCGTTTCTCCCACTGTAGCACAGGGTAAAGGCCGGCCTGTAAGTGTAGATGGAAAAACAAACGGGGTATTGAAAAATTACAGCCTTTACAACAATAAACTCAATTACAGTGGAGTGCAAGACAACACTCTGGAGAGAACACTTTCAGACTGAGGCAGCTTGGATAGGCTACATAGTGTGTCTACTCTACAGCAAGCATTAAGGTACAACAACAACGGGACAGGATTCAGGAGCCAGCACAGCCACAGAACAGGAGAACCGCGTCACAGGCCAGGCACCCTACCCCTTACTTACATTTTGACCGAGCCAGAGAAATGTCAAATGCACTGCAGCAACCTAGAATTTTCCCAATGAAGTGACTAAATCAATGCGCCACTGTCCGTCATACCACTACACTCTACTCCAGTCCACACCACTACAAGGACATCTAGCCTAGGTCTGCTGTGGTTCTTGTTCAAACTTTTTACCTTTTATGTCAGCCCATGAAAAGCCTGATGCGTATTGGTAAGGTACGTGTGAGTCGTTTCTCCCACTGTAGCACAGGGTAAAGGCCGGCCTGTAAGTGTAGATGGAAAAACAAACGGGGTATTGAAAAATTACAGCCTTTACAACAATAAACTCAATTACAGTGGAGTGCAAGACAACACTCTGGAGAGAACACTTTCAGACTGAGGCAGCTTGGATAGGCTACATAGTGTGTCTACTCTACAGCAAGCATTAAGGTACAACAACAACGGGAAAGGATTCAGGAGCCAGCACAGCCACAGAACAGGAGAACCGCGGCACAGGCCAGGCACCCTACCCCTTACTTACATTTTGACCGAGCCAGAGAAATGTCAAATGCACTGCAGCAACCTAGAATTTTCCCAATGAAGTGACTAAATCAATGCGCCACTGTCCGTCATACCACTACACTCTACTCCAGTCCACACCACTACAAGGACATCTAGCCTAGGTCTGCTGTGGTTCTTGTTCAAACTTTTTACCTGTTATTCCATAAATTTTCTCCAATCCAACTGACTGTGTGCAAAGATAGTATGCTCAGCATCCTCAATGATGGTGACCGTGTGGTACGTATTCTCCAACACCAACTCAGTCTGTAGTGACTGATTACGTTTATAATATATTCCATATTACCAAATTGCAACGGATATTGTCCGGCACCTGCAGTGGTAGGAGTACAATGTGGTCATTATTAAACAACAAGGAAACATTAACTGTCACCACACCTGAGTCACTTGTACTTTGTCGATAAACTAGTATAGTTCTACTTCATGGCATGCACAATTCTTCGTAGTCAGCCAGCATCCAATGCAATGCATGCCACCATCATTCACAATAATCACTCATTACCTGTCTTGGTGTTCTCTTTGGCTGTCTGATCTGATGCCTGCCTAGCCTTCTGCCAGTCAGTGATGAGTTTCTTTCGGATTGGAAACAAAATGGAATATAGGTGGAGTCACGTTTCACTTCTTATGGAGGGACTGTTAGAGGCAACATGTATTGTACTATTCTCCATCTCCATCCAATGTCTGACTTGCTTGAAATGTACTTAGGGAGAGTAAGGAACATGGAGCAGGACCCTGAGGAGTGGAGTGGACAGTTATGCACAGACGTGCAACTCCAATAGGGAAATAAAAAAAGGAGACTGTTGATGGCTTTGTTGTGAATGTAGATTTTGAACCAGAAAAACAGATACACACAGTCACACACAAATAAAGGAATGGAGAACAATTTGAAAGCCTAGTTGTCAGGGAAGAGGAGCTCGTCCTCAAACTCTGGTGGTTCGGACAGCAGTACGTCTAACAATCCACTACTTATGTCATCAAAGTCACTCTCCTCTTCCTCCTGTGATTCACGTATTTTGTACTCTGGTGGTATAAAGTGTTGATTCATTTTGATCATGGTTAACCTCTCAACACTTTTGGGCGAGAGACTGGTCCTTTTGACAGTAACAATGGCACCAGCAGCACTGAAAACACGCTCTGAAGAGACACTTGCAACAGGGCAAGCCACATACTTTATCGCCAGCCTGCTGAGCACTGGCCATTGGCTTCTTTTCCCATACCAATACACCAATGGGCTTTGCTCCATGTAGACCTCTGTTGTGTCATCTAGATAGGCCTGAACCATCCGCTCAATGTTCAGGGGTGCTCCGATTTCCTGGGCCTCTTTTGCCTTTGCATCAGTCATTGATGTGCAATACCCTTTCCGTAGAAACCAATCACCTGCCGTTTTTGTACATGTGCCTGATGATCCTGTTGGTGCTGTTGATGTTATTGCTGCTGGCAGTGTTGACTGCTGGGAGGCAAACGCACTGCTCTTGGCTTCTGAAGTAGAACTTCGTTCTGGGTGCCCTGCAGTACTTTTTCTGCCCTGGAGGGGCGGGCCTTTAATGAAGATCCTTTCGTTTTCAAACTCAGTGGCTTCCTCAGCTATCAAAGTTTTGTACTGGGCAACATTCACTTCTGAAAAAGGAATGACTTCATTACTGCGCAGCAATAATTTGTAACGTGGATCCAAAATTGAGGCAGTAATGTAATGTGGATCTGACAGAATGTTATTTTGAATCCTTGTATTGTGAGATAAGCGAGCGGATAAGGTGTCTGCCAAAGAATGTGCGTCTACTTTGTCATCCACATCTGCGTACATTTCTGCCACCTCCTTCAGCTGTTGCTCTAGCATGTACAACAATGGGATAGCTTGGCCCATAGTACAGTCCTCCCGGCTCACTTCACGGGTGAAGACCTCAAAAGGAAGTAGCATCTCTGTCAGGCTTTTGACAAGGTCCCATTGGGCCATCTCAACTCTCATGCCTTTCACTGTAGGATCCCCTGACCTTTTCATGACATAAGCATTAAGTGGTATGTACTGCTCAAACAGACGCTCAAGCATGTAATACATTGAGTTCCAACGTGTTGGCACCTCTTGGATGAGTGCTTTGACTGGCATTTTATGCTCACGTTGAATCACCCTCAGCTCCTTCCGGGCTTTAAAAGAATGGTTGAAATGTGTGCATATTCTTCTGCAGGTGGTCAGTAAGCTGCTGACTTTGCTTTCATTTTTCAGAAAGTCTTGCACAACAATGTTAATGCAGTGTGCCAAACATGGCACCCTGAAATACCCACCATCTTTCATGGCCCGAACTACATTACTGCCATTGTCCGTGGCAACAAAACCAATGGTAAGACCTCTTGGTCGCAGCCACTCAAACACCTTGCTGTTAAACTCATCCAAAATGTTAGCAGCAGTATGAGATTTCTCCATTGCAAACATGGCTACAGTTGCATGTTTGCGAGTGTCTTTAAAAATCTCAGCGGTGTCAACAACGCCGTCAGATATCTTATCTTTAACACCCGAAAAAGAGACCCAGTGTGCAGTGATGCACATGTAATCAGTGGCTTGGCAACTGGTCCACATGTCTGTTGTCAGGTGTATACTCTGAACAGCACTCTGTTTTAAGGCTTTTCCAAGCAATTCCAGCACGTCGTGATGTAGTGCTGGAACAGCAACTCTTGCAAAATAGTAGCGGCTGGGAACTTTCCATTTTGGGCAGATGGTGGTCACAAACTCAAGAAAACCCACCCCTTCAACAAAAGAAAAAGGGAGAAGGTCCAGTGCTAACATTTTTGCCAGCTTAGCATTGTACAAACGTGCTATTGGGTGATTGCATTCGTACTGCCCCTCCGGCCTACTAAACATGCTAAGAATGGTAGGCTGCATGGTATTCCTTCCTGTGGTCGACTTCGCACTTTTTGGCCCAGCAGTACTCCTTGGTGTCTCAGGCTGGCTCTTACTCTTGTGCCAATGAGATGTGGCTGAGGATGTGGGCGTTACCACTGCAGTGCTGGGGACAGGGCTACTTTGTCTACCACTAGCACAGAGAATGTCTCCCTCTTCTTCCTGTTCCACCGTGAGCGGACTTTCTACTCGTTTATGCCCAACAGCAATGGTTCCAGTTTTGATGAGCCTAAGGTGCTCCTCCCACTGGATTGCGTGGTGTTTTTTCAGATGGGTCATTTGGTCTCCGGTACCATAGTTTGTACCAAGCTTTCCACGGCTAACAGAGGAATGACAAACGGAGCATACAGCAATGTTCTCCTCCTTTGGGCTAACCGTAAAGTAGTCCCACACTGGGGAGCTTAACTTTTGTCTCCTGCTGGAGGTGCCACTCCCACTTCCAATGCCGGATGAACTGGAGGGTGTGTGTTGAATTTGACTCTGTGCAGGACCACTACCTACTTCTGCTGAGGTGGTGCTTGTTGTGCTGGATGTAGGACGCTGCCGGCCCTTTGCTAATGTAAATATGGAAGCTGGAGGTCGTGTTGGTGTTACCTGTGTTGGAGGTATGCGTGCTACATCCCTCGCATCCATTTTGGATAATGTAAAAATGTTGCTCTCCATCTCCTCAGGCCCGGGAGTGATGTTTGTGATGACTGGCTCATCATCATCATCATCATCAACCTGCTCTTCTACATCAACATCCATAAGTGTAAGGCTTTCTGGAACCTTCCTTTTGCCATGCCTGCTCTTGTGATGTGTTTCCCTCTCAGACTCAGTTTGTGGCTTCCAAGTGACATCTAGATCATCAGAAGGGGGGCTAGGTGAAGAACTTGATGTACTAACCCTCCTTTTCCTTGCTGGGGATTTAAAAGCCAATGCAACTTCTAAAGGAGTGGCTTCCTCTTCTTCCTCTGCATGAGGCTCAATTTCCTGAACTGCCCCTACTTCAGGAGGAACAGCTACTATTGCGGGCGGTAGCTGCGGCTGTTGACCACTTATCTGCTGTGTTGATGATGTTCCCTCCTGCGTGGATTGTGTACTACTTTGAGATAGCGATAAGTTTAGTTCAGGCTCAGCATCACTGCTTTCTACCATAAGGCTGGCTACCTCTTCCACACTCATCTGCTTGGGCATGGGTTGGTGGGTTGGGCCCACTGATGTGGAGGTGCTGCCCCCAGCTTGCCCCCCCGACACCGCTGCTGCAGGCCTCATTTTTGGTGAACCAAAAAAGGTTTTGGGAGGCACACCAGACTTAAGTGACACTTCCTTCTTCTTCTGTTCCTTCTTCTCCATGGCAACTTTCTTGGTACCGGAGGACCTGCTACCTGCTTTCTTTGGGGGCATCTTCAACAGATGTCAAAACAGCACTCAGTTGCACAAGTTGCAGAGATGCCTGGTCAGGTCACTGACACGTCACGTTGTGTACACTACAGCAGCAGGACGTCGGTCTGGCACCACAACAGTGGATGATGATGACACACCTCTGTCTTTTGTGCACCTAAAAGCAAAAAGCCAGAAGAACATCAGTCAAAAGATCCATAATATAATATATAATTTATTAGTGTCTCGTGGGTGGTCATCACAATTATTAAATTTCATGCAGTCAGTGAACAACATCAACAGTATAGCCAGCCATTAAGAGACTGACAAGGCCAGGGATCCTTTTGTATTTGTACTGTGTAGTGTACACTTAGGAAGAAGAATAGCAAGGGAAAAAAACCCGCCGTGATGATTGCTGAGTTGTACCCCTGGGCCTACTGTACGACTAGGCCACAAGTTTGGACGCCTATGGCAAAGGCACAATGCATGCCTTCCTAAAATGGCCGCCACACACATGCCCAGCCCCCCCACCACAATAACACACAAAAATTGATTGGAAAGGACAGGAAGAGGAAGTTGTAGTGTCTGTGGAACTTAATCCCTCTCATAAAAATGTTTTCCAGACAAATAACAGCTTCTCCCTGCTCCAAACCTACAGCTCAATGACAGCCTGAGGAGTTTTTTGTGCAGAAATGCACAAAAAAGCGTTTTCGAGAAGGGTCTATGTTGCTCGCGAGATATTGTTTGCCAGATTGCAAAAGCTGCGTGTTCGGGATCGCGAACTGTACAAAAAGGCTTTCTCGCGTGCGCGAACACGCATATTGCGAGCGCAAAAATGACGAAAACTGTAAGTCCGCGTTGTCGCGCTGTGCAGAGTTACCGAAAGTTCGCGAGCTGAATCCCTTGCCTTAAATGCAGGCCAAAATAGCCCAATTTGTTTAGCACACACCCAAAAAATGCTATTGCACCCCAAACACACCTTTTGCAACAAAATCCAAAGCCATCCGTGGAGTAAAGGAAAATCACCAGACAACACCAACTGTACATTCAAAATCACGCACCACAGCTTGGAGGCTGACTACCTCTGGGCCTAGTGGAAGACTACTAGGCCACAAGCGTGGAACCGGATGGCAAAAGCAAGCACACTGCTTGGATGGCTTCACAAAATGGCCGCCACACACCCACAACAACCACAAGAAATGGGAGACAGTCAATGGACGCCTATGGCAAAGGCACAATGCATGCCTTCCCAAAATGGCCGCCACACACATGCCCAGCCCCCCCACCACAATAACACACAAAAAGTGATTGGAAAGGACAGGAAGAGGAAGTTGTAGTGTCTGTGGAACTTAATCCCTCTCATAAAAATGTTTTCCAGACAAATAACAGCTTCTCCCTGCTCCAAACCTACAGCTCAATGACAGCCTGAGGAGTTTTTTGTGCAGAAATGCACAAAAAAGCGTTTTCGAGAAGGGTCTATGTTGCTCGCGAGATATTGTTTGCCAGATTGCAAAAGTTGCGTGTTCGGGATCGCGAACTGTACAAAAAGGCTTTCTCGCGTGCGCGAACACGCATATTGCGAGCGCAAAAATGACGAAAACTGTAAGTCCGCGTTGTCGCGCTGTGCAGAGTTACCGAAAGTTCGCGAGCTGAATCCCTTGCCTTAAATGCAGGCCAAAATAGCCCAATTTGTTTAGCACACACCCAAAAAATGCTATTGCACCCCAAACACACCTTTTGCAACAAAATCCAAAGCCATCCGTGGAGTAAAGGAAAATCACCAGACAACACCAACTGTACATTCAAAATCACGCACCACAGCTTGGAGGCTGACTACCTCTGGGCCTAGTGGAAGACTACTAGGCCACAAGCGTGGAACCGGATGGCAAAAGCAAGCACACTGCTTGGATGGCTTCACAAAATGGCCGCCACACACCCACAACAACCACAAGAAATGGGAGACAGTCAATGGACGCCTATGGCAAAGGCACAATGCATGCCTTCCCAAAATGGCCGCCACACACATGCCCAGCCCCCCCACCACAATAACACACAAAAAGTGATTGGAAAGGACAGGAAGAGGAAGTTGTAGTGTCTGTGGAACTTAATCCCTCTCATAAAAATGTTTTCCAGACAAATAACAGCTTCTCCCTGCTCCAAACCTACAGCTCAATGACAGCCTGAGGAGTTTTTTGTGCAGAAATGCACAAAAAAGCGTTTTCGAGAAGGGTCTATGTTGCTCGCGAGATATTGTTTGCCAGATTGCAAAAGCTGCGTGTTCGGGATCGCGAACTGTACAAAAAGGCCTTCTCGCGTGCGCGAACACGCATATTGCGAGCGCAAAAATGACGAAAACTGTAAGTCCGCGTTGTCGCGCTGTGCAGAGTTACCGAAAGTTCGCGAGCTGAATCCCTTGCCTTAAATGCAGGCCAAAATAGCCCAATTTGTTTAGCACACACCCAAAAAATGCTATTGCACCCCAAACACACCTTTTGCAACAAAATCCAAAGCCATCCGTGGAGTAAAGGAAAATCACCAGACAACACCAACTGTACATTCAAAATCACGCACCACAGCTTGGAGGCTGACTACCTCTGGGCCTAGTGGAAGACTACTAGGCCACAAGCGTGGAACCGGATGGCAAAAGCAAGCACACTGCTTGGATGGCTTCACAAAATGGCCGCCACACACCCACAACAACCACAAGAAATGGGAGACAGTCAATGGACGCCTATGGCAAAGGCACAATGCATGCCTTCCCAAAATGGCCGCCACACACATGCCCAGCCCCCCCACCACAATAACACACAAAAAGTGATTGGAAAGGACAGGAAGAGGAAGTTGTAGTGTCTGTGGAACTTAATCCCTCTCATAAAAATGTTTTCCAGACAAATAACAGCTTCTCCCTGCTCCAAACCTACAGCTCAATGACAGCCTGAGGAGTTTTTTGTGCAGAAATGCACAAAAAAGCGTTTTCGAGAAGGGTCTATGTTGCTCGCGAGATATTGTTTGCCAGATTGCAAAAGCTGCGTGTTCGGGATCGCGAACTGTACAAAAAGGCCTTCTCGCGTGCGCGAACACGCATATTGCGAGCGCAAAAATGACGAAAACTGTAAGTCCGCGTTGTCGCGCTGTGCAGAGTTACCGAAAGTTCGCGAGCTGAATCCCTTGCCTTAAATGCAGGCCAAAATAGCCCAATTTGTTTAGCACACACCCAAAAAATGCTATTGCACCCCAAACACACCTTTTGCAACAAAATCCAAAGCCATCCGTGGAGTAAAGGAAAATCACCAGACAACACCAACTGTACATTCAAAATCACGCACCACAGCTTGGAGGCTGACTACCTCTGGGCCTAGTGGAAGACTACTAGGCCACAAGCGTGGAACCGGATGGCAAAAGCAAGCACACTGCTTGGATGGCTTCACAAAATGGCCGCCACACACCCACAACAACCACAAGAAATGGGAGACAGTCAATGGACGCCTATGGCAAAGGCACAATGCATGCCTTCCCAAAATGGCCGCCACACACATGCCCAGCCCCCCCACCACAATAACACACAAAAAGTGATTGGAAAGGACAGGAAGAGGAAGTTGTAGTGTCTGTGGAACTTAATCCCTCTCATAAAAATGTTTTCCAGACAAATAACAGCTTCTCCCTGCTCCAAACCTACAGCTCAATGACAGCCTGAGGAGTTTTTTGTGCAGAAATGCACAAAAAAGCGTTTTCGAGAAGGGTCTATGTTGCTCGCGAGATATTGTTTGCCAATTGCAAAAGCTGCGTGTTCGGGATCGCAAACTGTACAAAAAGGCTTTCTCGCGTGCGCGAACACGCATATTGCGAGCGCAAAAATGACGAAAACTGTAAGTCCGCGTTGTCGCGCTGTGCAGAGTTACCGAAAGTTCGCGAGCTGAATCCCTTGCCTTAAATGCAGGCCAAAATAGCCCAATTTGTTTAGCACACACCCAAAAAATGCTATTGCACCCCAATCACACCTTTTGCAACAAAATCCAAAGCCATCCGTGGAGTAAAGGAAAATCACCAGACAACACCAACTGTACATTCAAAATCACGCACCACAGCTTGGAGGCTGACTACCTCTGGGCCTAGTGGAAGACTACTAGGCCACAAGCGTGGAACCGGATGGCAAAAGCAAGCACACTGCTTGGATGGCTTCACAAAATGGCTGCCACACACCCACAACAACCACAAGAAATGGGAGACAGTCAATGGACGCCTATGGCAAAGGCACAATGCATGCCTTCCCAAAATGGCCGCCACACACATGCCCAGCCCCCCCACCACAATAACACACAAAAAGTGATTGGAAAGGACAGGAAGAGGAAGTTGTAGTGTCTGTGGAACTTAATCCCTCTCATAAAAATGTTTTCCAGACAAATAACAGCTTCTCCCTGCTCCAAACCTACAGCTCAATGACAGCCTGAGGAGTTTTTTGTGCAGAAATGCACAAAAAAGCGTTTTCGAGAAGGGTCTATGTTGCTCGCGAGATATTGTTTGCCAGATTGCAAAAGCTGCGTGTTCGGGATCGCGAACTGTACAAAAAGGCTTTCTCGCGTGCGCGAACACGCATATTGCGAGCGCAAAAATGACGAAAACTGTAAGTCCGCGTTGTCGCGCTGTGCAGAGTTACCGAAAGTTCGCGAGCTGAATCCCTTGCCTTAAATGCAGGCCAAAATAGCCCAATTTGTTTAGCACACACCCAAAAAATGCTATTGCACCCCAAACACACCTTTTGCAACAAAATCCAAAGCCATCCGTGGAGTAAAGGAAAATCACCAGACAACACCAACTGTACATTCAAAATCACGCACCACAGCTTGGAGGCTGACTACCTCTGGGCCTAGTGGAAGACTACTAGGCCACAAGCGTGGAACCGGATGGCAAAAGCAAGCACACTGCTTGGATGGCTTCACAAAATGGCCGCCACACACCCACAACAACCACAAGAAATGGGAGACAGTCAATGGACGCCTATGGCAAAGGCACAATGCATGCCTTCCCAAAATGGCCGCCACACACATGCCCAGCCCCCCCACCACAATAACACACAAAAAGTGATTGGAAAGGACAGGAAGAGGAAGTTGTAGTGTCTGTGGAACTTAATCCCTCTCATAAAAATGTTTTCCAGACAAATAACAGCTTCTCCCTGCTCCAAACCTACAGCTCAATGACAGCCTGAGGAGTTTTTTGTGCAGAAATGCACAAAAAAGCATTTTCGAGAAGGGTCTATGTTGCTCGCGAGATATTGTTTGCCAATTGCAAAAGCTGCGTGTTCGGGATCGCGAACTGTACAAAAAGGCTTTCTCGCGTGCGCGAACACGCATATTGCGAGCGCAAAAATGACGAAAACTGTAAGTCCGCGTTGTCGCGCTGTGCAGAGTTACCGAAAGTTCGCGAGCTGAATCCCTTGCCTTAAATGCAGGCCAAAATAGCCCAATTTGTTTAGCACACACCCAAAAAATGCTATTGCACCCCAATCACACCTTTTGCAACAAAATCCAAAGCCATCCGTGGAGTAAAGGAAAATCACCAGACAACACCAACTGTACATTCAAAATCACGCACCACAGCTTGGAGGCTGACTACCTCTGGGCCTAGTGGAAGACTACTAGGCCACAAGCGTGGAACCGGATGGCAAAAGCAAGCACACTGCTTGGATGGCTTCACAAAATGGCCGCCACACACCCACAACAACCACAAGAAATGGGAGACAGTCAATGGACGCCTATGGCAAAGGCACAATGCATGCCTTCCCAAAATGGCCGCCACACACATGCCCAGCCCCCCCACCACAATAACACACAAAAAGTGATTGGAAAGGACAGGAAGAGGAAGTTGTAGTGTCTGTGGAACTTAATCCCTCTCATAAAAATGTTTTCCAGACAAATAACAGCTTCTCCCTGCTCCAAACCTACAGCTCAATGACAGGCTGAGGAGTTTTTTGTGCAGAAATGCACAAAAAAGCGTTTTCGAGAAGGGTCTATGTTGCTCGCGAGATATTGTTTGCCAGATTGCAAAAGCTGCGTGTTCGGGATCGCGAACTGTACAAAAAGGCTTTCTCGCGTGCGCGAACACGCATATTGCGAGCGCAAAAATGACGAAAACTGTAAGTCCGCGTTGTCGCGCTGTGCAGAGTTACCGAAAGTTCGCGAGCTGAATCCCTTGCCTTAAATGCAGGCCAAAATAGCCCAATTTGTTTAGCACACACCCAAAAAATGCTATTGCACCCCAAACACACCTTTTGCAACAAAATCCAAAGCCATCCGTGGAGTAAAGGAAAATCACCAGACAACACCAACTGTACATTCAAAATCACGCACCACAGCTTGGAGGCTGACTACCTCTGGGCCTAGTGGAAGACTACTAGGCCACAAGCGTGGAACCGGATGGCAAAAGCAAGCACACTGCTTGGATGGCTTCACAAAATGGCCGCCACACACCCACAACAACCACAAGAAATGGGAGACAGTCAATGGACGCCTATGGCAAAGGCACAATGCATGCCTTCCCAAAATGGCCGCCACACACATGCCCAGCCCCCCCACCACAATAACACACAAAAAGTGATTGGAAAGGACAGGAAGAGGAAGTTGTAGTGTCTGTGGAACTTAATCCCTCTCATAAAAATGTTTTCCAGACAAATAACAGCTTCTCCCTGCTCCAAACCTACAGCTCAATGACAGCCTGAGGAGTTTTTTGTGCAGAAATGCACAAAAAAGCGTTTTCGAGAAGGGTCTATGTTGCTCGCGAGATATTGTTTGCCAGATTGCAAAAGCTGCGTGTTCGGGATCGCGAACTGTACAAAAAGGCTTTCTCGCGTGCGCGAACACGCATATTGCGAGCGCAAAAATGACGAAAACTGTAAGTCCGCGTTGTCGCGCTGTGCAGAGTTACCGAAAGTTCGCGAGCTGAATCCCTTGCCTTAAATGCAGGCCAAAATAGCCCAATTTGTTTAGCACACACCCAAAAAATGCTATTGCACCCCAAACACACCTTTTGCAACAAAATCCAAAGCCATCCGTGGAGTAAAGGAAAATCACCAGACAACACCAACTGTACATTCAAAATCACGCACCACAGCTTGGAGGCTGACTACCTCTGGGCCTAGTGGAAGACTACTAGGCCACAAGCGTGGAACCGGATGGCAAAAGCAAGCACACTGCTTGGATGGCTTCACAAAATGGCCGCCACACACCCACAACAACCACAAGAAATGGGAGACAGTCAATGGACGCCTATGGCAAAGGCACAATGCATGCCTTCCCAAAATGGCCGCCACACACATGCCCAGCCCCCCCACCACAATAACACACAAAAAGTGATTGGAAAGGACAGGAAGAGGAAGTTGTAGTGTCTGTGGAACTTAATCCCTCTCATAAAAATATTTTCCAGACAAATAACAGCTTCTCCCTGCTCCAAACCTACAGCTCAATGACAGCCTGAGGAGTTTTTTGTGCAGAAATGCACAAAAAAGCGTTTTCGAGAAGGGTCTATGTTGCTCGCGAGATATTGTTTGCCAGATTGCAAAAGCTGCGTGTTCGGGATCGCGAACTGTACAAAAAGGCTTTCTCGCGTGCGCGAACACGCATATTGCGAGCGCAAAAATGACGAAAACTGTAAGTCCGCGTTGTCGCGCTGTGCAGAGTTACCGAAAGTTCGCGAGCTGAATCCCTTGCCTTAAATGCAGGCCAAAATAGCCCAATTTGTTTAGCACACACCCAAAAAATGCTATTGCACCCCAAACACACCTTTTGCAACAAAATCCAAAGCCATCCGTGGAGTAAAGGAAAATCACCAGACAACACCAACTGTACATTCAAAATCACGCACCACAGCTTGGAGGCTGACTACCTCTGAGCCTAGTGGAAGACTACTAGGCCACAAGCACACACATCCAACAAAGGTAAATCACACACACACACCAACAGTGAAATACACCACAGCCACGTTTAGCATTTCAATCCTATGCCATCCATGCCCTACATGATGTAGAAATTCTACAGACACCACAAAACATGGAGCTATGGGTACCCTACTGGCTGAAATTGCAGAGAAAAACAACTAGGCCCATATTGAAAGTAGTACAGGCCACCCACCACAACAATAATTTTTAAAAACAATAAAAATCCCAGAAAAATGTAGGTACAAACAAGCCCCAATGAAACAATCACACCAATTCTCCAACTTACTTGTCGTAAATTAAATCTCAAATCAAAAATTCCTCAAATAAATCCAAAAAAATGGTGTGATGCAGCAGACAGACACAAAAAGTGATCCTTCCAGCTCCAAATCCAAATGAAAGTGAACAACACATGCACAAAGCACGTGGGAGGAGCCTGCTGGACAGGAACAGGAAGTTGCAGTGTCAGGGGCACTTCCTTCCTCTTGAAAAAAAAGTGTTAAAAAAATTAAAGGACTCTTTCTTACACAAAGACTACAGCAAGATCACAATCTGAGGAGTTTTCTGAGCAAAATGATCATTTTAGAGAAGGTTTTATGAAGCTCGCGAGATATTCTTTGCCAGATTGCAGTTTTTCCATGTTCGGGATCGCGATCTTACCAAAGCAGCCGCCGGAAGTCAGTTTGCGCGCACCAATGACGTGTTCGGGGGCGCACACTCTCGCGGGCTTGGGCAGCCATAGTACAAATCTCGTGGCGCTCGCAAACAGACAGAAAAGCAAGTTGGCGATCGCAGAATCAAGGTAAGACATTACCGCGCGCGCGAGAATGAATATTGAGCGCGCGAGGAAGCAAATTTACTACGCTACGCGCTAGATTGCGTAGCAATCTGCAACTTCGCGCTCTACGCGAAGCGCGAAGTTACCAAAACTTCGCAAGCTCCGCGAACGGAGCGTAGTTCAACGCCCAGGCTTATTTGTAGGCCCTGGGGCAACATGCTATCAATAATGGACACGGACCCAGTGTGGTAGGGTTCAGGAACTGGCCCAGGGCACGTGCGCCCCGCCCCTTTTATTAGCAGGATCACTTGAACGGTGATGCCTGTCAATGGGTGGGTGTACAGTGTGGGTTTATTACAAAGTGGAAAACTAGAACATGTCCAGCAGGACACTTCATCCCTCTCAAACTTTAATGAAAAAAGAAACAAACAAAAGTCTAACCTATGAAGAAAAACAAACAACAATACACAGCACCAATGAGTCTCTTCAGGCCATCTGCTGGGCGGTGCTGGAGCACGGGACCACCCAGACAGGAAGCTTTGGTCTGCCTTGGCAATGAAGTTCAGATCGACTTGGTCTCGCGGTGTTGGAGTCTGTTTACAAAGTTAAACAATAGGGGTGCATCTGGAGCAGTGGTGGAGTCCACCTTGGATATCTTCTTGCAGGCGCTCAGGCTCGGATGGACAGCCAACCTGCAAACACGGAGGATGACCTTGGTGGATGAGGGCTTTTCTTGGAGGCGATGATGTTTTCCAGTTCCCGATAGCCAAGCAGCTTCAGACTTGCCTCTCCTGCCTGGACTCCCCCCTCACAGGAGTCTCCTGGAGGGCCTTCCTGCTGGGCTGCCATGGGACCATTTGGACTGTGAGGGCCTCATATTGGCGGCAAGAAGGCGTCACCGAGGAACTGCCAACAATACCACAGCCAAGTTGCTCATGTAGCTGCAAGGGTGGTGTCTCAGACTGTGTGTCCTCTCGCCATCAGGACTCTGGTTCTCTGCCATCCTCAGACGGTCTTTGGTTGACTAGTCTCCATTTGTGACCTCCATGCTTCCTGGTGCCTGTCGTGGAGCTGCTGCTGATGCACATCTCCGATCCAGATTCTCCTCTCACTGGAACTGCGTTAAGGCCCTTGCCCCTGGATTGCCACATGACCAAGTGGGCTGTGCGGGCCTTTCGTAGGCCGTGCTGAGGGGTCACGGCAGAACTCCCTAAAGGGCCACGGTCAAGCCTCATGTAACCTCAAGGGTGGATAGTCCAATGGTCGGGTATGATCATCTTCGGCAGGCTTCAGGTTTACGAGGCACACAGAAGGTTCCTGGGTGGCTAGCCTTCCATGGTGCCAGGAGTGCCTCGTTGAACTCCGGATGTCTCAAGTGTTTTCATCCACTCTGGTGGTACGATGCTCCTCAGATGATCTTTGTGATGAAGATGATGCACCTGGATGATGGATGCGATAGTTTTCTTTCAATTGGGCAAACAGGCGGCAATCTCTTGCTTTTGGGGACCTCGTGGAGTGAGGCGGACTAGAGGACATTTGTGGTCACTTACAGTTGTCTTCAGACAGGTGCACTTGCTAGTTGTGCTGCCATCGATTCGAAGCAGCCGGTGACACATGAGTAGACGGTCACACTGTGAGGCATGGGGCCTGGACGCAGATCACGCTTGCTGGTGGCTTACAATTGGTCCTCCCATGAAGATGTCTGCAGTGACGTCCCTGCACCCCGGTGGCTGGCTTGTGCTGATGAACACCTTCTCCAGTGCTGGCACGAGTCCTCTGTCCTGTCGAGCTTTTCCTTCTCCCTCTTGCGCGCCTGTGGTGGTTGTTTGCCCTGTGGCATCATGCCACTCACCATTCCTCCTTTGCGGAGTGGCAACCTGCCCACTCTTCTCCTTTGCTAAGTGGCATCCCTCCATGCTCTTGTCCTCCTTCTAACCAGGGTCCTTGTGTCGATGTGGAGTCCTGCCCCATGTCTCATGTTTGCGCCACATGGACATCTTGCTGGTCGTTTGCGGTTCTTGGGACGATCTTTACTTTGCTGCTGACCTGTCGCAGGTCTGTCCTGGTAGGATGTGCTTCTTTTCCTTGAGGACCTCTTGCCGGCCCCTTCCCCTCCTAAGAGGTTTTCACGATGCTCCTCTGCTCTTCACTCAAGGGCGTCATGATTGCGCCTCAACGCTGCGCCATCGTGACGCTTGACCCTGCCTCCGTTCAGGCTTGCTTCACAGGGTTGGTCACTTTGAGTGATGTATTCCATGCTTGCGGTGCGAATGTGGCTTCTGGCCACGTGTCACCTGTCGTCAGAGCACATGTTGCAGTGGCAGCTTGCCACGTGGAGTGTGAGACTCTCCTCTTGCCTGTCTTGGGCCACTGGCGACTCCGTCTTGAGGCAGTGTGAAGGAGGACACTCTGTGCTGTCTTTGGCCGCCTGCAGGGCTTTGCTGGAACAGTGGAAATGTGAATGGCCTCCTTCCTGCATACAGTTTTGCTTCTTCTCTGCGGAGATGTCTCTATCTCCTGGGCGCCTGCCCATGCCGTCAGGTTTGCTGGTGCGGCATTCTGTGCACCTCTGACCTCGTGCACTCTGTCCTCTTCTTGGGTGCCCTCTTCTGGCCCTTGGTGTGCCTGTGTTGTAGCTTGCGGTCGTGTCCGTTCACCACTAGGGGCGAGTGGAGCGATTTCCTCGCTGGTGGTGGCATCGGGCAGCCACTGGTGGTGCGCTCTCTGCACCCATCTTTCTTGTGAAAAATCTAACATCCAAAACGATGAGGGTTCAATATGTGTGCACTGAAGAATATAAAATTGATACAAATAATACTAAACGTATAAATTCCACTCCACCTCCAGTGGCCCACCGTAAAAAATAACACTCTAGAACAAACAATATATCAATGTATGGAAGGAGTGGGCAAGTAATCCGTCAACAATAAATTATTGTAGTCCAAAGAAATTATTTTCTGTAGTCCAAGAAATTTCTTCCAAAAAGATTCTTTTATTCTTTCAAATTATTTTCAAGTTGGTGCTCCAACACATTCTTAGAAGTCCAAACACAATCTTAGTTACATATAAACACAGCCAACGCGTTTCGTCCCCCTTGGGACCTCATCAGGGCTGCAAGAATAAAAAAGAAATTATCACTAATGAGTAAATCATACGTCTCTATAACCCAATTCCTGCTTACAGTCAAATTAATGTTATCAAGTACATCTATAACCTATTCATCCTGCCTATATGACAATCTTAAATTTGAAGAATTTACCTCTACATCCTGCCTAAATGACAATCTTAATTTAGAAGAATTTACCCAAAACCATGATCACATAATGTTAAAAAGAACAACATATTAATTTGTCATGCTGAAATTTGGATCACACAAATGATCTGTTAGACAATTCAGAACACATCATTGAAATCATTGTTCATGTACTTTATTACAATTCTCTATCCAATTTTGATTATAATAATGTCTCATTGTCGTTTCCATATATTGACCTATCACATACCTCCTAAATAATGACACGACGGCTTTAAATACCAATCTCGGAAGGGTAGCAGTGTCATCCAGGTCTGTTATTTTTTTCATCAAATTAAACGTTATCTAAATAGGATAAAATATGATTGTCAATTTTCTAATTGCAATTTATTTTAATATAATTCATTTATCCTAGACTTTATTGTAATTAGCTGTCCCATTTCATCCTTAGTATCGCTAATTCTTTTAACGATAAGATAACCTATCGCATACCTCCTAGATATTGCTGCGGTGGTGTGAAATATTAGTTCTGGATTAGTGCCAGTATTATCCAAGTCTTTGATTTTCTCATCAATTTAAAAGCTTTCTAAGTAAAAAAAAAAACATAATAATCATATTATTCCCATATTACTATTTACTACAGTATCCTCGGTTTCCCATCCTTAATCCTCACCTCATTCTATGTCCGTTCTGGTTAAATAGAAGGTATTCTCCACATATCGAGTCCTATAACAACATGACACAGAAGGACCAAATCAGTATTACTTTCTGAACCTAATTAGACAGAGCATCATCGTGAAACAACCAAATCTTCAATTATATCCTCATATTTTCTATTCTGGCACTGGGTTCCTCGTGGCCTCCACCTCCTTTCCAATAACACAGCTATTACCTTGTGTCTTTTACTTTTCCTTTATATACTATTTTTCAGCCAATCACGTGTCCCTCCAGTCCCCTCCTTAATTATCATAAACAGTTTCCTCTCCGGTCCGTAAGTTGTCAACCAATCAAATTCATTATTCAGCCTTCTCCATTGAACAACTATACTGGTGCGTAGGAAGTTCCCCACAATTATCATTGGCCAATCATATTTCCCACTCTCTAAGCCTGCAATTTGAATAACACAAGAGTGCTTCCTACTCGGTCCTCATACCATCGGCCAATCAGATCCGGCTTCCCGTATCCTTACTATTCTCAAGCATTCTCACAATCCATCATGTTCGTAGAAGCCGATAAGGGCGGTAATATTGTCATCATGGAAAGAATGAATTACATTAGATCGTATGACAGTATAGTTATTCGAGAAGCCGATAAGGGCGGTAATATTGTCATCCGAGACCGATAGTATCGGGTATTGGTAGTATGACTGAACATTTGTCAGAGTTTGTTGATATGTTTTTAAAACCATTGGTGACTAACTTACCGTCTCACATAAGGGACACTATGGATGTTCTAAACAAATTGCAAGATATTAAATGGGAACAGGGTATGAGTCTAGTCACACTAGATGTGGTCAGACTCTACACTTGCATTGATCATGTGAGAGGTGTGGAGGCATTGAATTATTTTCTAAGCAGTCGCATTGCAAGTTTGAGGGACCACTCTATGATGCTAGTGGAAATGAGTCAACTAATATTGAACAATAATTTTTTTCTTTTTGAGGATGAGTGGTTTCATCAGATTAGGGGGACAGCGATGGGTTCCAAGTTTACTCCCTCTTATGCCAACCTCTTTATGGGTTGGTATGAGAGGGAGCATGCCTGGGGTCGGGATGCTTCAGAATGGACAGATTATATTCTATTTTGGGTCCGCTTGAACGATGATGTTTTAATGATTTGGAGAGGAAACACTGAGAAACTGAATGAGTATTTGCTATATCTCAATTGTAATAATTGTAATATCACTTTTACGATGGGATGCAGCTCAGAAAGGATACATTTTCTGGATGTGGAATTATTCATTGATGGGGACTCCATCAATAGTAAATTATTCAGAAAAAGCACTGCTACTAATTCTATACTGAGGGCTGAAAGTGCCCATCCAGTTTCAGTGATTGGAGGGATCCCTTATGGGGAGATGATGAGGATACGTAGTATTGCAGTTTACAAACTGATTTCATTAAGGAGTCGGACAATCTCCACAAACGATTATCACAGAGAGGATATTCCAAAAATATTCTCCATAAAGCCAGGAGCAGGATAATGAAGGTTGAGAGAAATACTACCTTAGTACAGAAAGACAGAAGCAGCTCTGCCGAGCGAATATCATTTGTGACAACCTACTGTTCACAAAAAAATGAAATTTTTAAGGCTCTGAGAAGAAATTGGGGTCTATTAAGAGGTGTACCTGGTTTAATCAATGTTATTGGGGATAAACCTGGGGTGGTATACAAACATAGTCCAACTATAAGAGAAATGATCACAAGGAATTATATTGAACCTGTAGCAAATGTGAAATTAAATTGGTTGCCTAAACCACCGAATGGTTTCTTTACTTGTGGATCTTGTAATGTGTGTGATATGGGCATCAATAAGATCAAAAATTTCATGTATAACACTAAGAAAAAATATAATTTTAAGGAATTCATCAATTGCAACAGCATGGGCGTTATCTATGCCACAATATGCGCTTGTGGAAAGATCTATATCGGTAGTACTAAGCGTAGTTTAAAGCTTAGGATACAAGAACATAGAAGATCCATAATGAATCATGATAACAGATCCCCTCTGTATTTGCATATTAAAGAGAAACATCCGGGGGAGAACAGTATTAAGTTCCATGGTATGCAGAGAATCTTAGCAGGAAAAAGAGGCGGTAATTGGGAATTTAGGATTAGACAAAATGAAGCTAGATGGATAAGTCGTTGCAGATCGGTAGAGCTGGGGCTTAACAGTGTTACAGAGCTCCACTACTTCTTGGAATGATGAAATCAATAGTAATATGCATAAATGTGGGCCTGTATTTGTATGACGGGTTGGTCATAGTAGGATTGTCTATATTATTGGTGTACTCAATGAGTGTATATAATAAGTGGTTACTTCGTACCATCATTTGTGGATTCTTTCATGTGTCAAATAAGACAGTGTATACTTTAAATTTGGAAGTGATAGTAACCTGGGATACGCATACAGAAAGAAGGTGCATTTTAATTAGTTTGGATCATTCAGTATTCTCGATGAGTCATTTATTTAGAGAATAAGATTAGTTGTTTATACTTTATTCTTACATGTACAATTTTGTGGCTTATTAAGAAAAAGATTGTTTTATGGATAATATGGTTTTACTGTAGTGAGCTCACGCAGTGTTTAATAATGGAACAAGCTCTGGCAAACAGCAGAGCGAAATAAATAAATAGATGGAATCATAGAAGAGAATTTAGCAAAGTTGGGGATTACTAAAATAGGGATTGCCTTCATGAGGGTGTGTGAGTAGGCATGCAGAAGGGACCGCGAATGGGTTTGGAATTACAGATATATATGCTTATAATATTCTGGTTGGTTCGACGAAGTATCATTAACATGATTAATTTGAAAGCCTTGGTGTTCTCGTAATTATTGGTCTCTGATGGAGTCTCTCGGTCATGGACACACATGCGGAAATTAAATATGCTCTTCGCTGATCGACCGCCTTTATGTGGATTAGGCGGGAAGTATTCGGTAATTCAGTAAATGAAGAAATAGTGAGTTACGAATATTATGTGTCATGGGAATACTTGTTAATAGAGAGCGTAGAGGAAAGCATCTACGATTGACTAATTGTATACCACTGTAGTGGTCTTAGTACTGGATTTATAAATTGAGGTCAAAAAACAAAGCACACAAGATCACTGTTCCCAAGGGTAGCAAGTACTATATATGGCTGATTTGATGGGCCGCCGGCATTAGGAAGCACTTGTGGATTAGTGTAAAGCCTGGACGAACTTGTGTAATTAGTGGCGCTGAACTGAAAAAGTTATTGGATAATATTATTGTTCTGTTGAAGTGAATATATGGGAATACGATTGATTTGCGCGGCCGCTCTTATGCGGACCGGGCAGGAAGCACTAATGAATTCATTAAGTTAAAGACACAGCGCACTACGAACATGATGGATTGTGAGAATGCTTGAGAATAGTAAGGATACGGGAAGCCGGATCTGATTGGCCAATGGTATGAGGACCGAGCAGGAAGCACTCTTGTGTTATGCAAATTGCAGGCTTAGAGAGTGGGAAATGTGATTGGCCAATGATATTTGTGGGGAACGTCCTACGCACCAGTATAGTTGTTCAATGGAGAAGGCTGAATAATGAATTTGATTGGTTGACAACTTACGGACCGGAGAGGAAACTTTATGATAATTAAGGAGGGGACTGGCGGGACACGTGATTGGCTGAATAATAGTAAATAAAGGAAAAGTAAAAGACACAAGGTAATAGCGGTGTTATTCGAAAGGAGGTGGAGGCCACGAGGAACCCAGTGCCAGAATAGAAGGTATGAGGATATAATTGAAGATTTGGTTGTTTCACGATGATGCTCTGTCTAATTAGGTTCAGAAAGTAATACTGATTTGGTCCTTCTGTGTCATGTTGTTATAGGATTCGATATGTGGAGAATACCTTCTATTTAACCAGAACAGACATAGAATGATGTGAGGATTAAGGATGGGAAACTGAGGATACTGTAGTATATAGTAATATGGGAATAATATGATTATTATGTTTTTGTTTTTTTACTTAGAAAGCTTTTAAATTGATGAGAAAATCAAAGACTTGGATAATACTGGCACTAATCCAGAACTAATATTTCACACCACCGCGGCAATATCTAGGAGGTATGCGATAGGTTATCTTATCGTAAAAAGAATTAGCGATACTAAGGATGAAATGGGACAGCTAATTACAATAAAGTCTAGGATAAATGAATTATATTAAAATAAATTGCAATTAGAAAATTGACAATCATATTTTATCCTATTTATATAACGTTTAATTTGATGAAAAAAATAACAGACCTGGATGACACTGATACCTTTCCGAGATTGGCATTTAAAGCCGCCGTGTCATTATTTAGGAGGTATGTGATAGGTCAATATGTGGAAACGACAATGAGAGAATATTATAATCAAAATTGGATAGAGAATTGTAATAAAGTACATGAACAAAGATTTCAATGATGTGTTCTGAATTTTCTAACAGATCATTTTGTGTGATCCAAATTTGACAAATGAATATGTTATTCGCGTTGGCTGTGTTTATAGGTAACTAAGATTGTGTTTGGACTGCTAAGAATGTGTTTGAGCACCAACTTGAAAATAATTTGAAAGAATGAAAGAATCTTTTTGGAAGAAATTTCTTGGACTTCACAAAATATTTTCTTTGGACTACAATAATTTATTGTTGACGGATTACTTGCCCACTCCTTCCATACATTGATATACCATCTTTCTTGTGGTTTAGGTGAGGATTGCTGCCTTGAGACTTTGCTGTCTGGCTGCTCTTGGCTGGGTAGCTTTTGGCTCCCCGGTGCTCCTTGGTGGGGGGGATTTTGAGACTCTCCCTTCAAACGATATGCAGCCTCCAGGGATGTGTGGTGCTCATGTGATCATGAGCTGTACTCAGTCTTTCCCACTTGTCTCCCTGCCTGGGGTTAGAGTTTGTGTAATGTTCTCATGGGGAGTGTGCACTTTCCTCTGGTGCTTCTCCTGCCGCGGCTCATTTGCTCAGCAGTGTTAGCCCCATTCGGGCTTCTTCATTCCTGCGGCAGTCACTTGGCAGGGTGCGGTGTACTGGGCCGCAGCTAGGTGGCGCTTTAACCACCGTTCTGCAGCAGGCCGCAGCAGCTTTAATGTCGCAGGTCGTCTTAATGCTGGCATGTGGGCTCGCAGGGGTGAGACCATCAGTGCCTGAAGGCAGGCTGAGAAGGCCTGTGTGCCTCCCTGCTGTGCTGACTCGATGCTCTGATTTTGTTGTAGCTGCGACATGCCTAGAGGCGCTGGGGCACTGTGCGTGTTCTGCTGCTGCAGGCAGTGTATTTCAGCAGGGCCTCGCTCACGTCTTTCCTTTTAACGTCACCCTCGACTGGGCTATTTATTACAGTTGCCGCACTCTGACAGTAGAGATGCTGGTGCGGGGCTTTGGTCAGGTGTGCTGGTGCATGGACCACTAGATAGCACCGCAGATCTTCACACGGCCATGGCAGCCTTCCTCATGGTGCTGGCCGTGGCATTTTGGTCAGGTACAGGGAGCGGGTGCGACCTCTGTTTCTCTCTTTGCTAGCTGGGTCTCAGTGTGCTCGCCGCGGCATCCTGCAGACGCCTCCTACATGGCGAATGTGCACCACCCGGGGTAGCTGCACTTGCTTAGGCATCGCTGGGGGTCTGAATGCAAATCATAGGGAGGGTGCTACTCTCCCTTTTCACCCGGGGGCAGATGGCGGCAGGCACCGCCACTGACAGGCACCTCAGCAGGTGGGGGTGTACCTCTTGTTCCATTGCTGACCGGTTCTTGCTGGAAGGCTGTGGGGGTGCGCACTGCAGGTGTGCCCTGTATTTACTTGCCCTGGCCCCGGGCCCTTCATACATGGCACTTGCCTGTGATGCGGCTCACTGGACTACGTCTCTCCATTGCCTCAGCGGCCTTGCCTGGACTGGGGCGACTTCAGTAGCGCTCCTTAGTGGTGCGGGTGTGTCCCTTTTCCTTGATGGGGCACCGACTCCTGGCCGCAGGTGCATGCAGCGGGATGCCTCAGATGGGGCCACAGCACTTCCAGGGTATGCACGGTGTTGCGCAGACCAGCTTCGGCAGGGCTGGGTTCATTGGCAGGGCTGGACTGCTGCGCGGGGATGTACACTCATCTCACTCCTACCTCGGGGTCGAAAAGGGCTGTGTGCCTCAGGCTATACTCCCTCCATGAGGAGCAGTGAGGCAACTGTTACCTCACACGTGGGGTAAGACCCACTCGTCGCCATTGTAGTGTTGTGGGCCCTGGGCCCACATGCTATCAATAATGAATACGGACCCAGTGTGGTAGGGTACTGGAGCTGGCCCAGGGCAAGTGCGCCCTGTCCCTTTTATTAGCAGGGTCACCTGACCGGTGACGCCTGTGAATGGGTGGGTGTACAGTGTGGGTGTAATACAATGTGGAACACTAGAACATGTCCAGCAGGACACCACAGTGACAAGTTCTTTGTTGCCATGGCGTTTTCATACAAGCGTGACCCCTAATTTGGGTGGGAATGTTGGTGGCTGGGTGGTTTCACCTTTTGAAGCTCTGATTCAGTTTGGGGCTGGGTTCATAATGAAGGGGCTCTAGGGGTCTGTGAGGATTTTGTTTCAAAATATGTGCTTTCCACTACATTACTAAGAGTCTCCTTAAGTTGAAGCCCGCAAGCCCAAAGCCATCCTTTCATAATATTGGATACACAACACTCGTGAACCACCAGCGGGGGCATCAAAGCCTTGAATAGATCACAATAACGTCAAAGCCTCGAATATATCACGATAATATATCACGATAAACTGACGATGGTCTCAGAAGAAAACCCCGCCCAACGCAGAGTCTTAAAATGGAATGCAATGTGCACACCTTTTACCCACACTCATGCACGAAGGGGTATTCGTCAGGTATTGACAATAAATATTGATTTTCGTTTATTCATCGGTTGCCTTTGCCTTGTGACTTCTAGCGCTCGCTGCCCAACGGAGAAGCGCGATTTTAAAAATCAGGGGCACTCGGTTTTATCGACCTCAGAAGCGTGAAGGCTTGAATCTTCACACGGAACTCTGCAGCTGGTACGCTATTCTCCTGAGCTGCCTACACAGTTCTGAATGCATGCTTCTATTAGATCCAGCTAGCAAAGTTTCCAAGGAAACGGCCATCCTTTTCGAAATGTATCAGAGACAGAAACTGTGTAACAGAAAACTTAGGTCTGTGGAAGTAAAAAACATGTCTACAGATTGTTGTTTACGCGTCCAGGTAGCACTAGGAAGTGTTTGAAAGTGGACAAGACAGAATGTAAAGGTAAAAAAAAACAGCTTACTTATTGTAGCATAGCGCCTTGTGAGCTAGCGGCGCTTTAAGGCGCAATGCAATTTGAATCAGCTTGAACAAGAGTTTCAAAATGCTTTCAAATAAGAAGCGCCAAATAAATGTAATTTAAATATATCAGAGCAAACCGGCTCCAATATTGTTCATATATTTCTGTGTGGAGTAGTTTTCGTTTCTAAATTGCGAGACACATGGGTTTTCGAGCTCGGACTCCCTCACTTGACAGCTCCGTGTGATCCTGAGCAAATGACTTCTGTTTCTTGATTCATATGCGCCAATCATTGGGGCGCCTAGATGCGGGTTAGCTAGCACCATGCGCTGCAAAGAGACATGTCTTTTTTATGAAGGATTACAAACAGAGAGGTTTGTGAATCTTGGCAGTTCGAAATAGAGCTCTGTTAGAACTTGAGTTTGGTGTGCTGTGGTTGAAATGACCGCAACTCTGATGGAAGGGGTTAAAAGTGTAAATGTCGGGTTTACTGGCATGTTACCTAGCCGTGAGATTCGCTTTTTGTGTGCATGACTGTCTTGGGCGTTTTGTGACCAAATCAAACCCCTGTCTGTTCACCCTGCACTGGGCGTAGACCGTATCTCACATTTTTGGTTTATAAAAAAGACATGTTTATGAGCGTAGGGTCACCACCTGATTTATCGATTCTGGTTTCCTGCAGATTTCTGCTTTTCCAGCCGAGAAATGCAGCGAGTTCAGCCCTGTGGGTCTGTCATGTGTTCAGACGTGAAATGTTTACCCTGCCTCTGATTTACACCTTCCAGGTGTTTCGAGCCGTCCATACCCTGCCAAGACTTCGGAAACATGAACCATCGCTACAGCCTCCGTTAGATAAAAATACCCGGACGTGGATCTACGGCCAGAGCTTCGAGTTTGGGACTAGGGAACCAGAATCGAGTCTCGGCGTCAATTCAACTTCCTGTGATTCTGGGCAAATCCCTTAATGTCCCCACCCCTCAAAAATAAATACAAACATAAATAAATAAATAAATAAATAATAATAATGTGTCCTTGTGTAAAGCAACTGGTGCGCATATAAAGCGATCTAATACCTTCGAGAGGAATCGTGCAATATAAAACTACAAAAAATGTTTTTCATCTAGGAGACTTACCAAGTTACCCGGAGTAAAGGCGGGTGATTTCCTAACTGTTCTTAATTGAAGCGATTGCCGTTTCACATTTTACTTCAGCCTTAATAATCTGTGCGTATTAAATGTTTTTTTGTTAATAACATTATTTTGAAATTGTGCTTTAAGTCAGCAGTGCAATGGCTAATATCGGCGGGTATCGAGTTTGTGCGAGGAATCTGATGACGATTTGCAAGTAACAATTTTGGGAAAGAAGAAAACTACACGAATTTATTACAACATTACTCGAGGAAATAAAATATTGCATTTTTCACATCGGGCAGACGCAGACATTGAAAATGTGATAAAAAATAGAACAGTAAAAACGATTAATAGGAACATTAATTATATGCAGCGCTTTGAAATGGTAAACCCGACATAGAAAGCGCTGTTAAAATCAGGGTTGTTTAAATACGATTTAATTAAATCATTTAAAAGTATTTTTGTGAAAACTGAAAGCATTCACCAAAAAATAACAAAACACTGACGTGGTAACAACCTGTGTGTTTTTTATGTATAGGACATAGTAACGGCATTAACTCACAATTCAATAGAGTACTCGAGAAACAGACCTCTGAAGCAGGACAGCAGGTCACAGCAGGGAGCGCTTAATCTGCTGAGTCACATTACATGCACGCGCCAGTGAGACGTCTCTTTAGTTTGAAAACGCGCTATATTTACTGTGTGTATATGGCCTTCCTAACACACCACAGAGAGGACGCATCAAACACGAGGGCACCGCTCCAAAAAAAGGAGAGATACGTGTGCGATGTGTGAGAGCAGAATAACAGGGGAGACGATCTGGTCCGTCGGCTAGACTGCCGACTTTGGTGCTGGAAACCAGGGTTCGAGCCTCGGGGTCGCGTCCACATCCTGTGATTCTGGGCAAATCACTTAATCTCCCTGCATATGTAATGTAAATATGTTGCTCATGTACAGCGCTCCAATACCTTCGGATCAAGTTCGCGCTATATAAAAGATGCAAAAAATAAAATACAAAATAATGACGTGTTTTAATGTCTAGTTACTTTCGCAGAATGTGTCGTTTGCCAGTTATGGAAATGAAATGTCACTTAACCAGTTTTCTTAACTGAATTATACCCAGTTTATCCCTTCAAAAGTAGAATTTTCGTGTCACCTGCAGTGCGCTGCAGGGGGCGCATTACCCGGTGAGTTGTCATAACGGATGTTCTGTTGAAAGGAGTTCCTGTAGGCTTGGTAGCATTATGTTGTCCCTCAGTAGGGCTGTAAAAACAAGCGTGGACAGTACACAAGCCCCCGAAACGGCGAAGATGGATTCCTCGGGATAAAATGAACACGACACGGATAACTCCGCCTGCTGCGGTAAATGCGTGACACCAACCTTAAGGAGGAACCAACGGACAGCTGCCTGCCTCTCATGCTGGTTTGATAGGTGAGCGGTGTTTGAGAGTGCACACTGTTTTGTGTTAGGAATGCTACCTCTGCTACACACATCACATGCTAGTTTTGCATCAGGACCAGACATCTTGACTCTGGTCCACAGATATGAATCAACTCCACGTGTCACGCTTCTTCACGCTTTTGGTACACAAGTCACGCTTCAACTTGAAAAAAATATGTTTTTATCATTTTTCCAAACTGATTTTTTGCATTGCAAATAGTGATTGAAATACTGGACTATGCTGTTTGGTTGCCTGCAGTAAAAGGACAGAACAGTACTTGATTATATAGAGAGGTGTGTATAATTTTTATTGAAAAGTACTGTTTGCACTGTCAAAAAACCTTCTGTTTGCAGAAGGGAGGCATTGTTAGAGCTGTTCTCTCAAGTGTGTGGCTAACTATGGGCACTGTTTGAAACTAGAATCTCCACGTTTTGTTTGCCTTTCACAAATAGCCTGTTAATAAAGCAATAGAAAATTGTTAGGTTCAGAAAAATATGAAATCTGTCCCTTTGGTTGCAGCGTTTACAGCATCATTATGAACTTGCCACATTGGCCACATAATCTGCCTCATAATTATCAGGTTTTAGCAACAACGTTGTTTCCAGTTAGAATGGACTAAAACAATACTGTCACAGAATGCGCTGCATAGTGACGCCTAATTGCCTCTTCTTGTTGCATAACCATGTCACTTAATTTAGCCCTTCGTTGCCACATGGTCTTAGTTGCCCTGACAATGGTAAAGCTATTCAGAGCAGTTTGGGGCCTTGAAGCATAATAGTGAATCCATGTTTCACAGGCACCCATGAAATATTTTCCATATTTCATGGTGTATGTGAAATGCATTTTTTTTGTATACCATTTTACTTTATGCAACACACCTGTCTATCTAATTATGTATGCAAATGCACAGATTGTAATATGGTATTTATTACCATTCCTGAGTGTGGGGAGAGGCCACACCTGTTGAGAGGTGAAGCCTCTGTGGCTCATGCAGTAGCGGCTCACGGGGGGACTGCTGCGGGGCAGTGGGGTTCATTGCGCACGCTGCATTGCCAAATGCGATGCAGCGTGCGCAACAAAATTTGTTTTATTTATTTATTTGTTTACTTACCTCCGTACGGCCGTATTCTGTAGTTTACTACCACCCACCCTGCTCCTCCCCCGCCCCGCCTCACCGCCCCACAGCACTCCCTCCACAAGCCGCTACTGGGCTCATGATACCCCTCACTTTCTGCGACAATGGTAATACATAGCAATGCTTATAATGTGAGAGTACTGACACTTCTCAGGAGCAAACTCGTACTGTGGATATTGGGGATTAGCACCTCTATATTTCCATTTAAAGCACTAACATACAGCCTTTGCGCATCACATGTATGGTTGATGCCAAGGGAGTAGCCAGAAAAATAAAATGCTTCCCATTTTGATCCATCCCTGAAACGCCACCAGGTGAGCAAAGCGAGCAAACTTTTCCCACTCTAGATGAGGTCCCTCAATCCAGCCTTCTGTCCATCTATTTCTCCGTCCTTTAAGCCTGTCATGCATCCATCCATCTATCCATCTTTTCATGTTTCCACTCATACATCCATCCTTTCACCATCCCATCCATCCACCCTGTCATCATTAGTCTTGCATCTATCCTTTTACTCACACTTCCAACCATTGCTCCATACTTTTACCCACTCATCCATCCATTCGTTTTCATCCATCAAACAATTCACCCTCCTTTTAATCAATCCACCAATTCACCCTTTCACCCATCCATCCAGCCATCTATTCATCCACCCATTCATCATTACAGACACTTTCTTTCACCCACCCATGTAAATCTTGTTTTTGTTTTCTACTTCCAGCCATCAGTTCTTTTATCCTTGCAGTCATCCATTCATCCACAGTTCCTTCCTTATTTTTGTATGTCCTTCCTTCTGCTCTTCTTTCCAAACCTCTCTCCCACTCACTCTTTCATTCCCTCTCTTGTTCTCTTAATTTCTTTGCTCTGGTTAACTCCTGATCACTGTGTTGTTTATGGGTTTCCTTTACTTTTGATCTTTTAATAGCTTTTGCCTGCAGAGCTGCAGCCAGGACAGGGTCATAAATGACTATAATTGTCAACACCCCCCCCCCCCTTAAGCTGTGAAGGGGGGGGGGGGGGCTCACGACACCATTGGTTTATGCCATGTCATTTTTTCATGCGAATTTGCTTTAAACATTTCTTTAACCAAAATTAGGTTTCAAGGTGTTAAATGGTAGAAGCACATTTAACAGTTCCTGGGGGATGTATGACGTTACAACGCGTGCTGTTACAGCGCGTGCTGTTACAACGAAACTTTTACAACGCAAGTGGATTTACAACGCTATGCCATTACAACGCAAGTCTTTACATCGACTTGCACTAGATGGCGTGCTAACATTAGAAAAGTGTAATTTACTATTCCAACTCCAGTCCACTTGACAGTAGGGAAGGTGTTGGGATAGTAAACTACACTATTTGTAATGTTAGCACGCCATCTAGCGCAAGTCGATGTAAAGACTTGCGTTGTAATGGCATGCGTTGTAAATCCACTTGCGTTGTAACAGTTTTGTTGTAATGGTAGTGCGTTGTAAAAGTTGCGTTGTAAAGGTTGTTTACCGTTCCTGGGACTATGCCAAGAGGTGTTTCCTTGTGCTGACTGAGTAAATGTTACATGTGACCTGTGAGGCAGTATAAAGTGCTTTACCTGTTTCAATGTTGCAGCACTGTGGTAATAAACTTGACTCTGACCTTTGCACTGCTGTAATAAAAGTGTGAATGTGTGGTAATTAGTAGTATTGAACTAAAGAAAATGTGTTAGTGACCACATGCATTTTCACTGCAATTGTAGATAGATAGATAGATAGATAGATAGATAGATAGATAGATAGATAGATAGATAGATAGATAGATAGATAGATAGATAGATAGATAGATAGATAGATAGCTAGATAGATAGATATGTCACTGACTCCTCGTACTGCATCTGCATTTCTTTGCATTACATTTTTTCAAAAGGCTCTTACCTTTCGAACATAATAGATTATTTCAGCTAGGTGAACAGCCCTCTGTGGCCCCTGTGCAGGGTTCAGAAGTCATGCTCAAGTGGCTAATGCGCAGTATTTGGAACGCAGACATCACGCTTCCAATCCCGGCTTCGATAGTGTTCAATCGTGTGATTGTGAACACATATTTTTCTCAGGCCGTGTGAAGTTAAAGCCAAGAGTAGCCGCGGATGGTAACAGTTTCTTGCTGCATCCCCTTGCCCCTCACTTCCTGGCTTCTCTGATCTCTGGTCCACCTGCCTCTGCAAACCAACGTGTTATTTGGACATCACATCTTGTTCCAGATATTCCTGTAACATGTCCAATGCAAGGCGTTGGGTTACTTCTTGGAGCAGGTTGGCGCTATATCGAGTATCCGAAGTAAATGAATGAATACATCGTGCATATCAGTTTCTTTGATGCGTACAAGGGGCGTATGCCATACGTTCATTACCCATTTGCGAGTTCTTCGTATTATTACCTCGTGACGTCGTCATTATTAGATACTGACACACGGTTAACCGGAAAACATTTGTGTTTCATAGCACTATGCCATGCCATGCAAATATCTTTTAGCATGAGTGTGTGTGAGACCCGAGCTTTGTTCGCGAGACCCCGAAGTGGATGAAACATTGGATTACTGTCTCCGTGAACTGATGTGAGATGTATGAGGCGCTATTGGTGTTTGTGTGTTACTGAAATGGCATGTGCACGTGACTGAAGTAAAATGTTTGACTGAAGAGATGTTTGCGGGTCATTGGCTTGGTGTCTGTGAGTCTGAAGTGATGTGTGGATGTGACTGAAGTGATTTCCATGAGACACTGATGCCGTGTTTGTGAAAGTCTGAAGAGGCGTGTGAGACAAACGAGTCATGTGTGGTTAGTACAAAATGAGAAGCAAGCACGGTAAATGATACCCAGACATTTTGTGTGTTTGACCGTGACGTGATAATTGTGTTTGTTTGACACTACAGCGATGTGCGCGGCACTGAAGTGATGTATTTGTGTTTGCTGCTGAAAACATGTGTGTGTACGGCACAGATGGGATATGTATGTGTGGCAGTGAAGTGATGCGTTTGTGTGTTTCACACTGAAGAGATGTGTGTGTACGGCACTCAGTGATGTGTAACTGTGGAAGTGAAGTGACGTGTCTGTGTGTTTCAGACTGCAGAGATGTGTGTGCATGACAACAAGGTGATGTGTAAGTGTGGCAGTGAAATGACGTGTTTGTGTGGCAGTGTTGTGATGTGTCTGTGCGTTTCACATTGAGGAGATGTGTGTTCACGGCACTCTAGTGATGTGTAGGTGTGGCAGGGTTGTGTTTGTCCATTTGATTCTGAAGAGATGTATGTGACCAGCACTGAAGTGATGTGTGTGTGGCAGTGAAGTGATGTGTCTGTGTTTCACACCGAAGAGGTGTGTTTGTGTAGCAGTGAAGTGATGAGTAAGGGTAGGAGTGAAATAATGTGTCTGTGTCTATCATACCGAAGAGATGTGTGTGCACAGCACTGCAGTGATGTGTAAGTGTGGCAGTGAAGTAATGTTTGTGTGTTTCACACTGAAAAGAAGTGTTTGTGCTGCACTGAATTGATTAGAGCCTGGACCCCCCCAGGATGTCCTGCGCCCCAACCTCATGCAATCCCACAATCACAACTAACCAGTCCAAGAGTGTGGGTGAAAACCGCCATGTTTAATAACCATCAAAACATTCATAAACATGACAAAAGCATTTATAAAATTCACATTTAAAATTCAATATTCACAATTTTAATATTTACAAGTATTATCACTGATCATAACCACCGGTTATGCAATATCTACTTACTCCAGCACCAAGGGGCCATCTGGCTCGCATCCCCTAGCTGAGAACCACGCAAGGCGCAACCCACCTGCATCCTTGATCGGTGAGCCCACAGCCCTCGGTTTTTGTCCGTCATTTCCGGGGTCCCACCCCTCTACCACCAGGCTGCCAAGAAGGCTTGTGTGACCTGGTGCCCTTGCCTCCCCAGCCGGTGTCCCCATTCTCCCTGCGGAGAGCTTACCGTCTCTCCCCTCAGTGCTGGCCTCGGGAGTATGTAAGCAGGCCTCCCGTTAACCCTGAAAATCAATGTTCGGTGGCCTCTTTCCCGCCGTTCCCCCTCTTAACCTACCCCAAACCACTAATCTCAGGGACGGGTGGGTGGGAGATAGGTTTGCCCCCCTGATCAAGGGGTCAAGAGCGGGAAAAAGAAGAAGAGTGGAAGTGGACCCAGGGCCTAAATAGCCCCCCCCTGGCTCCACCCCTAAAGCTCCCTGCTCCGGCCGGACACACGTCACGGGTGACCCGGGAGTACTTCTTCTGGCCATTAGCTAATCGGGCTACTGGACCAGACTATGGGGGTGTGGCGCGGGTCCGGGGGGCCGGGCCCTAACGGCGTGCTCGCCAAGCTCTCGCGCTCATCAGTGTAAGTATAGCAGAAAAGTAATGCATCTGTGTGTTTTATACTGAAAAGTTGTGTGCATGTGTCACTGAAGTAATGTGTAAGTGTGGCAGTGAAGTGACGTGTCTGTATGTTTCATACTGGAGAAATGTGTGTGTGGCACTGAAGTGATGTATAAGTGTGGCAGTGTACTGATGTGTCTATGTGTTGCATACTGAAGAGGTGTGTCTGTGCAGCCCTGAAGTGATGTGTAAGGGTGGGAGTGAAATGATGTGTCTGTGTCTTTCATACCGAAGAGATGTGTGTGCACAACACTGCAGTGATGTGTAAGTGTGGCAGTAAAGTGATATGTTTGGTGCTAAAGAGGTGTGTTTTTACAGCACTGAAGTGATGTTTAAGTGTGGCAGTGAAGTAATGTGTCTGTGAGTTTCATACTGAAGTGATGTGTGTGTACAGCATTGATGCGATGTGTAAGTATGGCAGTGAAGTGAGGTGTCTCTGTTTCCTACTGAAGAGATGTGTGTGTAAGGCATTGAGTGATGTGTAAGTGTGGTGTTAGTGAAGTGTCTGTGTGTTGCATACTGAAGAGATGTGTGTGTACGGACTGAAGTGATGTGTAAGGGTGGCAGTGAAGTAAGGTGTCTGTGTGTTTCATATTGAAGAGATGTGTGTGTACGGACTGAAGTGATGTGTAAGGGTGGCAGTGAAGTAAGGTGTCTGTGTGTTTCATATTAATGAGATGTGTGTGTACGGACTGAAGTGATGTGTAAGGGTGGCAGTGAAGTAAGGTGTCTGTGTGTTTCATATTGATGAGATGTGTGTGTACGGACTGAAGTGATGTGTAAGGGTGGCAGTGAAGAAAGGTGTCTGTGTGTTTCATATTGATGAGATGTGTGTGTACGGACTGTAGTGATGTGTAAGGGTGGCAGTGAAGTAAAGTGTCTGTATATTTCATATTGATGAGTTGTACGGACTGAAGTGATGTGTAAGAGCGGCAGTGAAGTAAGGTTTCTGCGTGTTGCATATTGATGAGATGTGTGTGTACGGACTGAAGTGATGTGTAAGGGTGGCAGTGAAGTAAGGTGTCTGTGTGTTTAATTTTGATGATATGTGTGTGTACGGAATGAAGTAATGTGTAAGTGTGGCAGTGAAGTAAGGTGTCTGTGTGTTGCATACTGAACAGATGTGTGTGTACGGACTCAATTGATGTGTAAGGGTGGAAGTGAAGAAAGGTGTGTGTGCGTTTCATATTTGAAGAAATGTGTGTGTATGGGACTGATGTGATGTGTAACTGTGGCAGTGAAGCAAGGTGTCTGTGTTTCATATTGATGAGATGTTTGTGTATGGACTGAAGTAATGTTTCTGTGTGTTGCATACTGAACAGATGTGTGTGAACGGACTGTAGTGATGTGTAAGTGTGGCAGTGAAGTAAGGTGTCTGTGTGTTTCATATTGAAGAGATGTGTATGTACTGGACTGATGTGATGTGTAACTGTGGCAGTGAAGCAAGGTGTCTGTGTTTCATATTGATGAGATGTTTGTGTACGGACTGAAGTGATGTGTAAGGGTGGCAGTGAAGTAAGGTTTCTGTGTGTTGCATACTGAACAGATGTGTGTGTACGGACTGTAGTGATGCGTAAGGGTGGCAGTGTAGTAAGGTGTCTGTGCGTTTCATACTGAAGAGATGTGTGTGTACGGGACTAATGTGATATGTAAGTGTGGCAGTGAAGTGATGTATCTGTGTGTTGCATACTGAACAGATGTGTGTGTACGAACTGCAGTGATGTGTAAGGTTGGCAGTGAAGTAAGGTGTCTGTGTGTTTCATATTGAAGAGATGTGTGTGTACGGGACTGAAGTGATGTGTAAATGTGGCAGTGAAGTCATGTGTATGTGTGTTTCAACTCAGCTGATGTCCATGTGTGACACTGAAGTGCTGTGTACTCATGATACAAAACTGTTCAGTTCGTAATGCAGGCCCCTGAGGCCACTGCAGTGTATGGGGGCAACTTTTCAAGGGGCCCCAGTATTTTAAGGGCCTTCCCATTCAGCCCAAGGCCAATGAATATTTGTGAGCTATGGGAGACTCGGTGGCCCCTCACCACATTTTGCACGGGGCTCATCATTTTGCCTTAGGGCACTGGCAGTGGTCTGTGAGAAAGTGTGTTTTTGACACTGAAGCAATGTGTGTTTGATGCTGCAGTGATGTTTCTGCGTGGTACACGTGTAATGTGTGTGACAGGGAAGTGGTGTGTATTGTGTCACTTGATAGATGTGCTTTGGACACTGACATGGTGTGTGCTTAGTACTGCAGTGGTGTTTGTCTGACACTGAAATTGTATGTGTGCGTGGTACTGAGGTGAAATGCTACCCACTGCACACGTGGAATTGAATTGTGTGTGTGTTTGACATTAAAGGGACAACCTTTTGACACTCGAGTGATGTGTGTGTTAGAGACGGAAATAATGTATAAAACATTGATGTGAACCATAGGCACGAGTGGGCAGTGCATTCGGGCAGTATCCCAGAATGAAGGGCCATTCATTGGACGCTGGACACCGTTTCAATGTACATTTAATTTATTTCTCGGGGTTTTTATGTGTAAAGCAGAGGTTTCTTGTGTTTCCTCTCCCCTCTCAAAGGCAGTGAAGTGTCCCAGATTCCTTAACTCATTTGAAAAAATAATAATAATATGTTTGCAGGTGAGTGAAGAACAGATTCACGACTGGAATGCGTCCTGGAAATGTTAGCCTGTCGAATTCCCATGTTTGGGAATACTGCAGAATCATGATGACATATCTCTATATTTTGAATTACGTGTGGGCACTTTTATTTGGTTGACAATAAACGTATCACACAGCATTTCTCACTAGTCAAAAATAATTTATCGTGGCCAGATAGTTCAGAGGGTTTGGACACCTGCTGCAGAGATGTGCGTGTAACCTGCTAGTCAAAGATCGCATCTACCTGCACGGGTTTCATTTTTCGAACGCCGGTTAAATGCGTCACGCTGGCTTTTATAAAGGAACCTCCAGGAAAAGTGCAGTAGATTATGGGGCGCTCTGTGTATATAATTAGTTGCAACATTGTTATAATAATGATTACCAGTGACTCGAATATTATCCGTCCCCAACCAAAATAGCGGTATCACCAAAAGCATTTCATACTGTGGCTACTGCCGTTTATTACTTACAATCACTAATGTGCACAGCAGTCTGTCAGTCTGTCAGTCTCACTGAAAGAAGATCACATTTAAGGTTAAAAAGTTTGAAATCAAATAGTCTCACTGTACAAATTAAACTGCAAAAGTATTTATTTATTTCAGTTTTTTTACTACACTCTCCAAGTGGCCAATTCTACGAGCTAGTCAAAAAGTTGATCTATCAGCTATATATTTACCTGAATGTCCCTTGTACTGTTAATGCTTTTATTACCTGTATTGCACTGGTGCCGAGCGTTTCGCGGGGCTGCAAATCACAGCGTTGCTATTTCCCAGGTCTCTAGCCCTCGCTCTCTCGACCTCCAGCGGATGAAGTGCCGAGCCGGCCCCGCTGTGATTCAAACCCCCGACTTGTGGTCGACTGAAGAACAATCTGAGTGACCAGCACTTCACACGGGTCACCAGATTGTGTCAAGGGTGATGGAATGTTTGTTATTTAAGAAGAACGTCAAGCGTGCTTTAAAAACACACATATGTATATATAGTGTCCAGATGAAACTGTAACCTACTGAGATTTGCATTGCATGATTAACATACGACTGTGTCGTTCTATGAGTATACTCTGCTTCCTATCAGCCCACGTCCGTATTTTTTCCCAAAAAGCTTTTACACAATTTTCTGCTGCGCGTTCATAAAGCAAATAAATATTTCTCTATAAAAATAGAGCCTGATAAGAGACCTTTATTGTAATGGCCCTTTGAAAAAAATGATGCAATATTTAGTGGGAATTTTCTACGAGGCACTAATTATAGCAGCTTGGTTTAAGTCTTCCATGGGCTGCTGCTAGCAGTGCGTCATTGACAACCCATTTGTGTTTAACAATTTGTCGTGTTTCTCCTTATGCAAAAGTAAATTGGTTCTGAAAAAAAAATGCATTTTAATCGCTGTACAGTGCATTTAAGGTTGTTTAAAGACACGCGTCATTTGTTCTGTAGGGCAAAAAGATAGAGATTACATATTTTTTAAGCATCACATTCAGCATTAGTTCTTTTTTTAATGTTTTATTTTTTTATTTAAAGCATTTTCTGAAGTTCGAGCGGTCGGAATCCTAAACCAGTGACTGTTAAAAGGGTAAGCAGATTACCCATAGGTTTTAATATATAAACATCTGAACCCTGTTTCCTGTCGAAAAAAAACTACCGTGGGCAACCTCAGGCAACATTTTGGATTAACAAAAGTGAATTGTACACATTACGGGGAGGGGGGCACGCGCACACGGTGGTCCATTGCAGAGGGAGAAAAAAAAATGAAAAAATAAACTTTACCTTCTCACTTTCAGGGTGGGCAGTGCCATTTCTTCTCCGGGGCACTTGGCTCTGGTAAGTGTTAGGGCTGTCACTGCAGACAGAGTCCGGCCAGCCCCAGCGCCCCCATTGGTCTCCGAAAGAAAACATTCCCAGCATTCCAGGCCCGGAGCCCTATCTGGGTGCTGGCTGGAAGCGTGGCAGGTTCCTGTCACTGCTGTCAGGCCGGAGGAGGCTCCCGCCCGCAGCCCGGGCTGCAGCGCCGTCTCCCCGCAGAGGCAAAGGCTGGCAGCTGCTGGCTCGGGCCCGCTCCTCGCACCTCTCCCTCCAGCCTCCAGCTCGCGCCGCTCAGTTTGCTGCAGCGCGCGCTCCCCTCCACGCGTTTCACACTTCTGGCGCATTATAGCAAAATACATTTTTTTATAGAGGTTTGATACAGAGCAAACTTTACAATACTGCGTCTTGACAGACAGCCTAATCAACTGAACAATCTAAACATGTGTATTATATATTTTCGCTTTTAAGAGATTTGGTTGAACCAGGGGCTCGATGCACAAATAATATATGGACACGAAAACATCCACACCTCCATTAAAAAAAATCTACTTGCCGGATCTGCAGCAATTTTTGCACTCCCACGTAATATTTTTTCCATTTGTGTGCAACAAAGCCACTTTGCAGGCGTCCACTCCCCTTCTTGATTAAGAGGCTCTTTGTGAGTTGAATTTTTAATTTTACACTAGCAGGATGCACTTATGAATGTGGAAAATCAGAAAGTATTGCAAAAATAGGCAACACGCACAATTATAAAAGTAGCTTTTATTTTTCTAGCGCTGTATCCTTCAATTTTCACTTTCTAAGCTCTGTAAATAAGCACGAGCTAATATAACCTAACTTAAGTGTATTTCATTTCCTGGCCTTGCCATAATTTAGGAGGCTGTTGCCTGCAGTTCATACCATACGTCCACGATGAGGGTTTAACTCACTGAGCCATTTTGTGTTCATGGTTAGGGTTACTATGTGGGCATTTTTAAATGGGCCTCTCAGCAAAAGAAGGTGAACACCCCAAAACTCCTACTCTCCAATAACACCACTTTCACTCCATTGATAGATTTGAATTATGCCTTTCGAGGGTCGAACAGGGGACAGGACACATGCATATTTAATGGAAGGTTCAGAGGAATTGATTTCTGCACATCTTCCCATTTCCGCAAAAAAGAGAAAAAAAGTGTCAAAGGCTTGCCACAAATGAATCACCATAATCTTCATCACTCCCATTCCTAGTCTTTCTCGTGAAAGTTGTTACCTAGTCAGGTTTGCCTCCATACAATACAGGAATTACCTACCCTACTTAAAAAACAAATAATTGTTCTCAGTCCCTAACATTGGCTTCATCTTCTTCCTGGGAGTTATAAAGAGAGACTCCCCCTACCATACTTCCTGAAATACCAAGAACATAGGTGGACGAGAGGTCAAAACTAACCAGGCAGGGAGGGTGGTGCATCTAGGACTGTGGCGATAAAGACTACGATTCGGTGTAATGAAGATTATCGGTGAGCAATCAGGGCATTAACTCTCAGTACTTCTCCCAGTCCTTACATTGCAAGAATGTACCAAAGCAGAGAAACCTGACCACAGGGATGCTGAAAAAAATACCGAAAAACCCAGAACAAAAATTCTGAATGTAATATTTGCTCAAAGCCAAAAGACAGTGGCACCCGGAGCACGGCGACCCTGCTTCACCCTGTCCCTGAAATGGTACAAACAGAGAAATAGGAGCATGCAGGAGACCACAGTGCTCAAGTCCGTCAGAAGCCAATCCATGGACGATCGGTCCCAAAAACTCAGACTCAGAAGAGAAGACAAAGAACAAACCCAATGAGGAGCATATAATAGAGTTCATGCAGAGAGGAATCTAACTTGAATCCCCCAAAGATAGCTTTGAAGGATAGGTAAACCCGTCAGGCCAGAGAATAGAAGAGCTCTGCAATCATGTAAGAATGCAAGAGCCCCCTTGTGCAACATAAATTTAAAAGATCCAAACCTTCATCAACATTGAAAGACAACAAGAAAACTGTAGGGAAGAACTGGTGGAACCTCACCAGAAAGAATGGCCGCAGAGGTCCTTCAGGATCGACTTTTTGGACACAAGGTGAGCGAAATTCCATTAATGAGAGGATGGACCAGGATTCTTCTAACAAAAACTTTGGGAAGAAAGAAAGAAGACAAATGAAGTGATCACACAGTCCATCCTCACTCCCTCAAAATGGAGAGAGAATGGCGCACGGCAGCGGTTCAAGATGGCCGCTTTGTGAGGCGCTCCGCGGCACCGAGCTCCGGTCGCTGCTGAAGCGTTCTTTTCCAGAATGCTGTTCCGATCCTCATACATGGCTCCTTGATTCAGAAGACACAGGGCAAGCTGAGGCAAGTTTTCAGACCTATTCATGGTCTTTTTGGGTGCCTTTTCACCTCCGATAGCCTCATCTCACTGAACCCGTTTTTTACGGCTGCCATCTTGTGCATTTTTTGCTGCAGATGAATCTTTTCATATTTTGTCTACTTCAGTGAAGTTTTAATGCATACTTTTCCGGACTCTTTTACCTAATGCCTCCTTTTAAATTACTGGCTTAGTAAATAACACCAGAAGACTTTTGAGAATGCCGTTTATCTACTGGATTGTCTGACTTTCACCTGCTGCATAGCTTTATATGACATTCGCTTTGCTGATTGATGCACATCCATGTTTCTCTTTTCGATGCTGCTCCACTTCAGATACCTGGCTCCCTATGTTGACGGCCATGGGGTCTATTAAGGCAAGCTCATGAGCTGTTGTGGATCTCTTTCCATGCTTCTACATTGCAATTATTTCTCCTCAGAGTCTCTGCTCCATGTTGATGTGTACAGGCCCCAGCTAGGCCCGCAAGGCACAAGGGTTCGCTCTCCTGTAACGGAATCTATAAGGAAGTTGGCACGGAAACTGCAAAGTACAAAAACAAGGTTTATTAACCCTTAAGGGTGGTCCTACAATCCATACAATACCCTTCAGCATTGCATAGAGTAGCACAAAGAACTTGCGTACACAGTCCCCTTTTATACACACCAGAGGGGCTCATAAGTGGGTGGATACAACATGAGGCCGAAGAACATTACCATTTATGGTCATTCTCGATACTGAATCAATACATAGGCGGAGCCAACACACTCCTTGAGCCCGCGAAACACATGGTCAAGCAAAGCTAATTATAACAGATGTGGTCAAGTCTGGGCATGCGCCAGATGGACAAGAGAGAGCTATTTATAAACTGTTACTAGGCAGATTACAAGAGCAACTAACACAAAGGTCGGACTCTCCTCGTGGCGAACACGTGGCACATGATAATACAAAATGGATTCCGAACTTCGGTCAACATAACGGAGAAAACATGATCTAAAGGGAAAGCATTAGTGTCTTCAGTAAATGCTTAATCACATTGCTGTTTTAATTTACAACAGACGACCCTTTCAGCTTTTACTGAAGACATCCGGTTTCCAAAAATCATCATATATGTCAATTATCATCATTCCTTTAACCTCTTTAGCTAGACGCTTCTGATGAGCAACATCGGCAATAGCTTTCTTATCCGGAATGCAGAATGAAATGCATACAGAACAGAACAATGGTCCACATTGAACACACATACAGAAAAAGAACAGAATTGCTATAATAATACAGAGACCAGTTAAGACCTTCCATCCCCAGGCAGTAACCAATGCCCAAAACCATCCAGAAAAGGACCAAGTGCCGTTTTCTGTGTGGATTTCAGCTGCTATTTTATGCAGCTTGTTAATGGCGTTATAAACGGATGGCGTATGATCAGGGATGAACACACAGCAACTACTTCCAATAATTTTACAGGCTCCACCTCGATCAGCTAGCATTACATCTAATACCATACGATTCTGCAATGCAACAATCCTAGTTATTTGTAACTCTTCCGTAAGATTCCCAAGAGCAGCGGCAGTCTGATTTGTCACAGCTTCTACCACTCTTGTTAATCTTCGGATCTTCCTACTATTCAAAGCGGCTCCAACAAAGAAAAACAGTCCTAAGTTAAAATCAATGTACTGCTGCAAGCTGGTATCAGTTTGATCCACATCATCAATCGATAAAGTACGTTTATACCTATTTACAGTCACATTATTCAACAATTTCAAGTCCTTATGGTAAGATGCTGGTGCTAGGAATACAGGAGGTAATAGGAAGGATACATAACATACCCCAGACCACCCAGCCGGCAAACGGTAATAACCTTTATATCCGCACACAAAATAGGTATTATGGGACGCTAGGAAGGTACTGTTGTTCAACCCATCAATGTTCAAGACAGTTAGGCAATCACTGACACCAACAGGGATAAAACCCACACTCTGGACACACAGGTCCGCTTGAGCCTGTGCCACTTGGATCACGAATTTGCCCTTCCCCACAGTGTCTCTGGTATTCGTGAAGATGTAGGGAATGGATTCATTGTCTGGTCGGTACTCTTCCCACTCCCAAATTGTCCCATTCGCTTGTGGATACCCATTCTTGTCTTGATGGCATTCTTTATTAAGTCTAAAAAGCAATCGTCCCACTGTCGGTTTCCGAGTGGCAAACAGTAAGGTGTACCATGCTCTACAGGAGCCATTATGAGAGAAAGGAAGTGGTATGAATGGCGTACCTCCTTTCTTCTGATGGGCCGGCATCATCCCACATATCCAACAGTTCGTAGCGTTTGTAGCAACGTGGGTATGATGCAGCATCTGAATGAAAGTGTTATTCAAATAAGACTGTCGATGCTTCAACTCTTGATACGGCAATGTATAGAAGTAGTGCTCCACAGGCACCGGAGTCGTCAACACAAGTGTTTTCCGAGCAGGAGTTACCTCCTCTACAAACCATGTTGTTATTCCAACAATAGCTACTGTTAGCATGAACCCCAACGCACAAAGGATTTTCTTCTTCTCCATGTCAAAGGAAACAATACCCTGATATCTTCCTGAAACTAAAGAGTCTGTCAGAACTCTTCCCCTTGGGCAGCGGTTGATTTCTTCACCAGCGGGCCAAGACGGGTGTCACTACACTAATGCAGGGCTGATCCCCCCCCCTTGCCTCATTGGCTCTCCGTTTCACTAACCCAAGGGCCGTTCTGACAGTATGTCCCGGTACTGGAAACTCACTTTCTTGGTCGAAGATGATATCGCCTCCCTCCAGGAGTCGCGTGGTCCGTAAAGAGCTCCTCAGTGTCACTTGGCTCTGCAGCACGGCCTGTCTCTGCTGCCAGGATTTCTCGTTGATCGGTCAGCACGGCAGACTCCACCAATCCGGGCGGTACCTTTCGACAATGCAAGGAATGGATCCAATTCCTCCTGTTCGAAACTCGCACAGCCGTCCTCGTTGCAAGGAGGACCTGCTCAGGGCCCACCCATCTCGGTTCCAAGCTGTTCGTTCTGTCAAAGACTTTCACCATCACATGGTCACCAGGCCGGAGACCATGTCCTTCACCGGTAGACCGATCAGGGAGCGCTTCTCGGACCTGTTGATGAATAGAAACCAAGTTATCCGTTAACTGTGCCAGATAATCGCTCATCATTATACAAGGTACATCATACACAGCCTTAGGCCTTGGTGGACCCCAAATGTTCATTGGGCGTCCAAATACAATTTCGTATGGCGTAAGGCCAGTTCGAGAGTGTGGCACTGATCTAATTGACAATAACGCCAGTGGTAGGGCATCTGGCCAAGTCAACGACGTTGAAGCTTGAATTTTGGCGATCTTAAGCTTCAGTGTACCATTATACTTCTCGACTAGTCCTGCAGACTGAGGGTGGAACACGGCGTGGAACTTCTGAGTGATGCCTAGGCCCTTCAAGACATACTTTATAACATCCGCTACAAAGTGAGGCCCATTATCACTCCACAGAAGCCTACAGACGCCGTATCGAGGGAAAAACTCTTTCAGCAGTAGCTTCGCTGTAGTCATTGCAGTATTGTCTTTCGTAGGGTACGCCTCAACCCATTTGCTGAAAGCGCAAACCACTACTAGGACGTACTTCAAATTATTACAGCGCTCGAGCTGGATGTAATCCATCTGCAGAACCTCAAAGGGTGCAGTAGGTGTCGCAAATCCTCCTACTGGAGTTCGAGTACCCTTTCCTGGGTTATACTTCAGACATATCATACAAGTCTGCACCACCCTCTTTGCCGTGCTAGCAATCTCTGGATGCTCCCAAACTTGAGTAAGCAATTTCACTATTGCGGAAGCTCCAACATGTGCTAGCCCATGTGCCATCTGAACCATAGGTTGTACAAAGGCCGTGGGTAATTTCCATCTATCCATTTGCTTATTTCTCCAGCAACCCTCGTCATCCAACTCTCCCTCGCTAGCCCATTGCTCCCGCTCTTTATCAGAAGCGGTCCTTTGCATTTCTCGCACCTCCTCCTTCGCATCACGCCATCTTTCCACCTGTGACTTTACTACATACATGGCAGTAGCACCGGGCTGCATCGCAGTCTCCCGTGCTACTCGGTCTGCTAACGCATTCCCTTCTCCAACTTTATCAACCACTTTCCTATGGGCGCTACACTTAACGATGGCAATTTTCTTTGGGTACGTCAATGCGGTTAAAAGATTGTGAACTAACTCTCCATGCATTATCTGCGCCCCATGTGACGTTAAAAACCCTCTCTCCTTCCAGAGTAGGCCGAAGTCATGCGCTACTCCGAAGGCATAGCGGCTATCTGTATAAACATTCACACATAGTCCTGTACTGAGCTCACATGCTCGTGTTAATGCTATCAGTTCCGCTGCTTGAGCTGACTTCTGTGGTATGCGTGCTGTCTCCACTATCGTTTGTAATGTGGTAATTGCATATGCTGCTGAAGTCGTACCATCTGGTAGCTTCAGGCAGGATCCATCCACCCACAGTTCTCCATCTACATCTGGAAAGGGCGTATCCTGGAGATCAATACGACCCTTTGTTTGTTCCTCAGTCACAAGAATACAATCATGCGCTTTCCGCGCCTCAGGCTGAGTTTCGGGGTATGGCAACAATGTTGCCGGGTTTAGTGTTACGCACCTTTTCAACGTAATATGAGGAGCCAAAAGCGTCAACTCATATCCCGTCAAACGGGCACTGGTCAAATGCTGCGTCTTTGTTTGATTAAGCAGGGCATCAACAGCATGGGGGACTAATACCAACAGCTTATGAGATAACACAATTCCCTCGCTTTGGCGTATTGACACAGCTGTCGCCGCAACCGAGCGAAAACACCCTGGTAATGCTCGGGCAACAGGATCAAGTACAGCCGAAAAATATGCACACGGGCGCTGCTTGTCGCCGTGCATCTGTACTAAAACTGACAATGCACATCCATCTTTCTCATGCACATACAACGAAAAGGGTTTTGCATAATCAGGGGTCCCTAACACTGGTGCTGAACAAAGGGCCTGTCGCAGTTGCTGAAAAGCAGCATCACACTCATCTGACCAAAGGATTGGGATAGGTGTATCCTTTGTCAAAAGGGCTAACAATGGCTTAGCTATGTGTGAAAACCCCAATATCCACTGTCTACAAAAAGAAACGAGGCCCAAAAATGCACGGACATCCTTCTGTGTGGACGGTCTCGGTGTATCCAAAATTACTTGGATACGATCCGGTGTGAGTGCACGTCCCTCCTTAGACAAAAGGTGACCCAAATAAGTCACCTTTGGTCTACAGAATTGCAATTTCTTCCGAGATACCTTATGATTGTGGGAGGCTAAAAAGGAAAGTAAGGATAGCGTGCTTTTCTCACACAGCTCCAGGGTGTCAGCCGCCAACAAGATGTCATCGACATATTGAATGAGGGCGACCCCCTCGAGTAAAACAAAGGAATCCAACTGTCGTTTCAAAGCCTGACTGTAAATGCTAGGGCTTTCTGTATAGCCCTGGGGAATCCTACAGAAACGATAAGATCTATTATTTAATGTAAACCCAAAAAGAAATCGGCTATCGGGGTGAATGGGAATAGAAAAGAAGGCATTTTTCAAATCAATCACTGAGAACATGGTCGCCGTAGGCGGGACCAAGGTAAGCAACGTCGTGATATCGGAAACCACCGGGTACTGAGGTATCACGATCTTGTTTACCTCCCTCAAATCAATTATGAACCGATAGACCTTTGCATCCGTGTCCTTTTTCAGAATAGGGAGAATCGGACTGTTACAGATATTATAGGGAACTTCTTCCACTACACCTACTGCGATCAAGTCTTGCACAATCTGTATGAGAGCCTCCTCGCCCTCCTGCGAAATACGATACTGCGGGAGGCGTGGTAACACCGCCCCCTCCTGGACACTAATGTGGACCGGAGGAATCACCATTTGTCCCACATCTGTGTCCGAAGTCGCCCATAAAGCTCGAGGGAGGGTGGCCAACAACGCATCCTCTGATATCGTACACATCCGCCCTGACCGGGGGTAGTTGTCATTTAAGATCACCCTCACACCGTCAGGGGAGCAGCGGATCGTAGCCCTAAAGTGCTTTAACATATCAAGGCCCATAATGTTATCCGGTGTATACGGAGCAAGCAGAAACGGACAGGGTGCAGAAAAAGAATCAACCTTAAATATAAGGGGCTGTGAAAGAGGGCTTCGGGAGAGTGTACCGTCAAACCCTACCGATGTAACCACTGAGCCGGATGGGGGAGCCCCCTGAACCAAGTACCTAGACAATGCACTACGTGTCGCTCCCGTATCTACTAGGAACTGATCAGTAGAACCTAAAACCTCAGCCGATACATAAGGACCCGTCTGATCGACCGGCACCTCAACTGATTCAGACCCCCATCCAACGCATTCCTATGCATGCTGCGAATCATGATATCCCGACCGATCGATCTCCGATACGTGATACTGGTGCTGGCGATCGAAAACATTTGAGCTATCCCGGTGCTGCCCAGCGGGATCGAAACGAACATGATCGTTAGAATTCCCTTTAAAGTTCGAGGAACCCCCTCTACCTCTCGGGCCACCCGGAGTATGCCCCTGACGCGAAGCACGCAACACTGGGCAATCCCTGGCCCAATGGCCCAATTGCTTACAATACGCACACTGGTTCCTATTCAAATCAGATCGGCCCGAAGGGGGACCATAAGATCCTCCCCTTCCTCTATTATTACCCCGTCGGGGCGGGCCATAAACTTGTGCCAACATTACCTTAGTCTTAAGATCTTTCGATTTCTTTTCCTCCTGGCCCTTCGCCTCGTGCTCCTGCCGCTCATAATACTGAGCGATAGTCAGAAGGGCCGTCGGCGTCGCGGAGGACCAGGAACTCTCGCTCGCTTTTAAACGGGCCGCAACTGCCGGTAACAGATTAGCCACATATTTGTCCGCGAAAAGGTGGCGGCCAGTGTCGTCAGTAAGCGACTGGCCACTAAAATCATGAAACGTTTCCTCAAAGCGCGTGAAGAAATCTGCAACTAACTCGTCAACTTTCTGTTTACATGCGGCTAACATATTCCAGTCAATCTTTTTAGGGGGGATAATCGTCTTCAGCTTAGTCACAATAGCAGCAGGGAGATCTAAAATACTCTGCGGCGGCTTCTGCGCGGGCTTCCTCTCCCTGTCTTCATCCTCAAGCTCAGACCATCGAGCCTTAAAGGCAACCACATCATCTACCTTTCGGACAGATCGCCACGTGTCCGGTGGCAGAATAAGGCCAAAGAACAGATCTATATCCGCTAAGGTCATAACGCAAGAATTCAAGGCCCCCTCGACTTCCTCATAGAAGGCCGCTGGATTCTTGCGGGGGTCAGGCAATGCATTCTTTAACGCCATAACATCGGCCCTATGCCATGGAGTATAAACCCAATTATACACAAAATATCCCCTAGCATCGGCGGAGTTAATGTCCGAGCTAGTCCCCGCTCCTTTAGGAGGAACATACAAAGGCGCCGCCTCTCGCATTGGTTTAGCATGCACTACGTCATCCTTATCTGACTGGGAGGTGGATGAGTGGCCCCCTGCTGCAAACGAATCCGACTGCTTCTCCTCCTCCGTTTGTTGGCGTGCTTTCTCTCTAAGGGCCAGCACCTCGTCCCGCAAAGCGAACAACCGCCGAGCCGCCTCAGGAGCCTTAGGGGGAGAAAAAACACCATTACGTAATGCTCCGGCATCCGAAGACACTTCGTCAGGCTCAAGGACACTAGAATATTTTCGGAAAGCAGCAATCACTTCCTCAGCGAAATGAGACAGAAAATACACCCTCTCTCTATCTTGCCACGACCCCCAAGTATGGAACAACTCCTCCTTAGACATCTTGCCCTTAAGTGCACGGAGGGAAAGTTTCCGAAGCTCAGCCATATGCTCAGCCGATAACATGGACCGTGTGTCTACCTTACCCGAAGCCGGGCCAGAATCTTGCTGCCGCGGAGCAGATGCGCCAACATAAGGGAGCGGAGAGCGATCTAACAAATAAAAAATCATCATCAGGATTATTAAGGACAGGATAAAGTGGCTGGCGAACAACATATTGACCCGAAACTTGGAGCCTACGCTCTTTCTCTTGTCTGTCCGCCTGCTCTTTGTCCTCCCGACGCTTCGCTTCCTGTGCTCGCACATGATCATTCTTTCGTTGGTCTTTATCATACAGCGCTTTCTCACGCTTCTCTCGCTCACGCACTTCCTTCACCCATAATCGCACACACTCAAACATATCCTGACGAGCACGTCGCTTACACATACACTGTTCCACATACTCAATCTTACGTATATCAAACGATCCATACAAAGGCCATCGCAACTCAGGATCCTTCTTTGTGTATTTCCTCCATACTGTGCTGTACATTATGGAAGAAAGACCATGCTTCACATACATATCCCTATTAGGCGTCCCCTCTGGGGGAGCCGGAGCAGATTCCTCGAGGTTCAACCGGTTTCCGAAACAGCAGCACCACTTACGGAGTGCGCTGAAAGCAGGCATGCTCAGAAATAATGCAAAATATGCAATATTATAAAAAATGGCACTTAATCGTTGCGCCGTTCAAAGTTACACAACTCTGGAGAAATCTCTCCACATTACCTGCCTATATGTGTTGCAACGCATATATATTCACAAAGACAAATCCAAAATATGACTAGTCATCATCAATCAAACTCAAATAGCCAACCCAGGCTTCAAAAACTCGGAGCAAGTACCGTACAACGGTTCTTACCAATCAAGAGTTCAGATTCCAACTGCCAAGCTCCACAATCGCCCAAACGGCTCTCACGGCAGGACCGACAGAAGAGGTCTCAGTCGATGACCGGCGCCACCCAGACGGTCAGCTCGGAAGGGAAGGAAGAAAAACCTCGGGATGCCAGGGCTAAAACGCCGCTGGCAGTGATCACGTCCCCGGCCAAACTCCTCACCTTCGTCGCGACCAGTCCTTCGAGCATCCGAGTCGCCGATGAGCCCCACGTGACGGGCGCCAATTGATGTGTACAGGCCCCAGCTAGGCCCGCAAGGCACAAGGGTTCGCTCTCCTGTAACGGAATCTATAAGGAAGTTGGCACGGAAACTGCAAAGTACAAAAACAAGGTTTATTAACCCTTAAGGGTGGTCCTACAATCCATACAATACCCTTCAGCATTGCATAGAGTAGCACAAAGAACTTGCGTACACAGTCCCCTTTTATACACACCAGAGGGGCTCATAAGTGGGTGGATACAACATGAGGCCGAAGAACATTACCATTTATGGTCATTCTCGATACTGAATCAATACATAGGCGGAGCCAACACACTCCTTGAGCCCGCGAAACACATGGTCAAGCAAAGCTAATTATAACAGATGTGGTCAAGTCTGGGCATGCGCCAGATGGACAAGAGAGAGCTATTTATAAACTGTTACTAGGCAGATTACAAGAGCAACTAACACAAAGGTCGGACTCTCCTCGTGGCGAACACGTGGCACATGATAATACAAAATGGATTCCGAACTTCGGTCAACATAACGGAGAAAACATGATCTAAAGGGAAAGCATTAGTGTCTTCAGTAAATGCTTAATCACATTGCTGTTTTAATTTACAACAATGTGGCAGCCATTTTGTGTGGTTTGGAGATTTTTCTCATTTATATTCTGATCAAGGGAGAACAATTTTTGGTCTTGTGGAGTACGGTTCTTAAATAATTGTCTTTAGTTGGTACTGGATCATCAACTAGCTATGTTGTTGCCTAACAACTGTTTGTTGGTCCAACTCTCCTATTCATTGGTCTGCTGTGAGGCGCTTTATCCTCTCTTCTTATCAATTGAAGAACTGAAGCTACTCTGCAATTTTTAAATAAGTTCTACTAGTGGCTTGTTGACATCTTCTTTACTTGTGGATACTCATTGTGACCTTGGATTTTCCTCCCCACATCCTCATTTAGGGAAGAGGTGTGGCGCTGCGGCCAGGGAAACTGACTCCGGAATCTGGGGATCACGGTTCGATCCCCAGCGCCGGCGGCAGATTAGCCCAGCACCATGTGACTCTTGGCAATAGATTGCTTAATCTTACCGATGGCCCCCAGCGCCTAGAGACCCTAATGGGTGATTGTTCGCGCTTTACAAATGTGTATTATAAATTATTTACTGCTGCGTTGTGCAACCCGCTCTGCCATGGATTCCCCACACTCAAACAAGTTGCATGGTGCCTCTGAGTCTGGTTCTGGAGGTCGTAAGGATTTATCTGCTACCACCTAACAAGCGTGCCAAAAAAGACTCGTCTTCTCCATCAAAATCACCTCTTCCTCTGACGTTAGAGGATATTATGGATGAACTACGCCACATCAGACCTTTCATGCCAGATACTACTGCTACTCTTCAGAGAATTGAAGAGAAATGGTCCGGACTTGAATCAAGACTTTCGGCAGTGTGACAAAAAATAAGCGATGCTCAGGATGTTGTCTCCAGAGTCGATTCCCTCACTAAAGAAGTTTCTCAACTTAAGAAGATTACAGAGGACTTAGAAAATCGCAACAGGCACCACAACCTACGTATTTACGGAATTCCAGAAGGTTCTGAAGGCTCGGACATGATCTCCTTTTTGAAGTCCCAAGTTCTGCAGATTGTTGGTCTCCCAGCCTATGGACTTTAATATCCAAAGGGCACACAGATTGGGTCCTCAGGGTACTTCTTCCTCGTCCAGGCCTAGGGTATTATCTCCTACTTCCTCCTTTATTCTGACCTCATGGCTATTCTTAATGCTGCCAAGCAACACAAGCAGATGCTCTGGTCTGGTCACAAAGTCTTTTTCAGTCAGGATGTCTCCAAACTAACTGCCAATCGACGTAAAGAATTTCTCAATCTCAGACCTTCTTTGCGATCCATGAATGCTCGCTATGGTCTTATCCATCTGTGCTTTTTCAAAGTGACTTATAAAGACAGAACTTTCACGTTTGATGATCCAGCTGATCTTCGGAAGTTCATTCATGTTCACAAGGGAGAGGCTATGGAACTAAGCAAGCCTTAAATGTTTTCATTTTGTTCTGTTTTCTGTATTTTAGGTCTTTCTTGTGATGTTCCCGATGCAGATGTTCTTATCCATGTTCCCTCTATGTTTCGTCATACATGACTTATTCCGTTACACTGTTTCCCCAATGTCTGGTAAGTTCCCTTCCATTTTGTTTCATATGTTTGCCATCTTGTCTTTATTTCTGACTTTTTTCCCTTTGTTCTTATGGTAAACCTTTCCTTCCTCGTAGCCCTCCCCCCGTTTCTTGAGGTGGTCGTCTTTTTTCTTGCCCCCCCTCCCTCATTATTGTTCTTTTTGTCTTTGATCACTATGATTAAAGCCTTCAGGCTTTTTGTCATCCTTTCTTTGCTAGCTCTTTCTGGGCGGCTATGCTCCCCTCATCATCTCCTCTTCTTTTCCTCTTTTCATTCTTCTCTCCCTGTTTTCTTGCTTTGTCTTTTTGCTCTATTTTCCCCTATATCTCAATTTTTCCACTTTATTTTTATGGTACTTCATTGTTCAATTACTCTTTTCTTTTTATGGCCACATCAAATGATTAGTTCTATTTTCCTTTCTCTTTATTATCTGCTAATTTTCATTCCCTCCTCATGCCTATACATTCTTTTACCTTAAATTTTCTTACTTTTATGCCAATTACTATTTAAATATTATCGATTACTGGGTTTCGTGTAATTTCATGGAATGTTAAAGATATTTGTAATCCTGTTAAAAAACAGCGAGTTTTATCTCATCTTGCAAGATTGAAATGTCATATACCATTATTACAAGAAACACACCTTAAGTTGCAAGACCTATCTTCACTGCGTAAACAGTGGGTAAGAGAGGTTTTCTGCTTCCCGGCAGTGAACCATGAGAACGGTGTTATTATTTTGTTTCATAAATCTTTAAATGTTCTGTTACAAAATGAATTTCATGATACTAATGGTAGATGGTTGTTTTTGAATGTTAAAGTTAATAATACTCAACTTTCTTTTTGCAATGTTTATGGCCCTAATGGCATTGATTTAACTTTTTGGAATGAATTTTCTACTCTTCTCTCTTCCCATGTAGCAGATGATTTGATGGTGGGTGGTGATTGCAATCAACTTATGGACCCCTTCCTTGATCGGAAATCTCAAACTAAATACATTCCTAATAAGATGCAGAAATATTTTCACAAGGCCAACACCACTAGAGGTCTGGTTGATTAATGGAGAACCTCTCATCCTGACATGTTAGAATTCTCCTTTTTCTCCCCTGTTCATAGATCTCACTCTTGTATAGACTATATTTTTCTTACTCAACATGCTCTTCAATTTATGACTAATTCAGAGATTGGCTCCTTTCTTATTTCAGATCACGCCCCCATCATTTTAGATATGGATTACCTTTCACCTTCCCCTACATCCCATCGCTGGCGCTTTAACAAATCTCTTCTCTTGGATTCCCAATATATTGAACAATTCACACTTTTTATACTGGAATTGTTTCACAATAATTTATTTCACTTTATTTGGGATGCTTTCAAAGCTACTGCCAGAGACTTCATTATTGACTGTGTATCTCGGAAGAAAAAGAAAGCTCATATGGATTCAATTCTCATCCTAAAACAAATCAAAGCCCTTGAATACAAATACTTCACTACCAACTGTCCTGACACTCTGTCATCTCTTATCAAAGCAAAAATGCAATATAACAAACACTCTTGGGATTCCGCGTGCAATAATCTTCTTAAATTCAATGCAAAAATGTACGGTGGGCGGAATAAAGCAGGTAAAGCCTTGGCTAATTACCTCAAAATCAAAAAGCAAAAATCTAAAATTGTGGCTATCACAGATAATTCCAGAGCTCGGCATATTACAGACGCTAAGACTCTTGAATGCTTTACTCAATATTATACTTCCCTTTACACTCCAGAATCCACCCCTTCACATGAACAAATTGACTCCTTTTTTCAAACTATCCCTAAACCTCCCGACAATTCCGTAGACTTCACATCCCTGGATGTACCTATCTTGGAGAATGAAATCACTAATGCTATTAACCTGTTACCCAAGGACAAAACACCCGGCCCGGACGGTTTCACCGTTTGATTTTTTCTTCACTTTAAACAACTTTTAGTCCCCCAGTTATTCTCACTGATTAATCATTATTTTACTGCTGGTGAGTCAAGAGGATCTTTCACTCAGGCTATCTTGTGTGTGATTCCTAAAAATTATAGGCCCATTTCCCTTATTAACACAGATTGTAAAATATTCGCTAAAATATTAGCCATTCGAATCAATAATTCGGGAACCTTCCTTAATATTATTCACCTTGCTTCCAAGATGGATTCACCAGTTGCTGCCATTACATTAGATGCTGAGAAAGCATTTGATAGGGTCAACTGGGGTTTTATTTTTGGTGCATTGAGATGGTATGGCTTCAGTCCTTCTATTATTAAATATATTCAACTGTTATACTCTGCCCCCTCTACTACCATTTGGGTAAATGGCTGCCAATCTAAATACTTTCCACTCCTTAGAGAAAATTAGATGTTCTACACATTATACAGATCTCCAATTTAAAAACATTGACATTAAATTCACTGCTTATGCTGATGATATTTTATTATATATCTCCAATCCGTCTACTTCCCTGCCTGCTCTTTTCTCTTTATTACAAGAGTATTCGATAGTTTCTGGCTATAGACTGAACATTGATAAGTCTTAAGTTTTACCTTTAAACAAATTCTGTCTTTCTCATATGTTTCATGGTTCTGGTTTTGAGTGAAATCCCAAGAGTATCAAATGTTTAGGCATTCTATATGCCAACACCATCAGGGATACTATTAAAATTAACCTTGCGGATATACTAAAAAAACTTTCTGTCCTTATTCAGAGCTGGTCCCCTCTTTTCTTATCCTGGTGGGGTAGATTAGCCACAATTAAAATGATGCTCCTTCCAATTATGAATTTCTATCTTTCAATGCTCCCGGTTTCTGTTCCACTCACCTTTTTTAGCACCATCAATCGCTCCCTAACTATGGGGCATATCAGCAAGGGCCGACGATAAATATCGCTCAGCGCTCTTAGCGCGAAGATAATTATCGCTGGCCAACTCAGAATTTTATCGCGGAGATAGCGTGCTATTAGCAACGCTTATCTCCAAAGTGATAAAATTTAGAGCGCAAGCTGCCAAATGTGAGATTATCGCTGGAAATACAGCGATAATCCCACAAGGTTTGGCGATAGCTTGCTGATAGGGATAGACATACTTAGCCATGATATCCACCTTACATAGGATATCATGGCTAAGTCAGAAAAATACCAGACGTAAAAAACAGCGTTAACCACGGTTAGCACTGCTTTTTTTATCGCTAACAGGGTTAGCGATATCCTTGATAATAGGAGAAATGTCGCTTAGCGATATTTCTCCTATTATTTTACTCTGGAACGCCCCCTTTGCATCTCATTAGAGATGCAAGGGGAAGCGTAGAGTAAAAGGGTGCTAACATGCAAATTTGCATGTTAGCACCCTGTTGCTGATAGGGCGCTAGTTTTATCTCTGCTTTTTTGGCTTTTAAAGCCAAAAAAGCAGAGATAAAGCCCTTGTTGATATGCCCCCAAATTTCTTTGGAACAATCGTAAAGCTAAGATTTCACTTTCTCGTCTTCAACAACCCAAAGATTTAGGTGGGGTTAACTTTCCTAATCTCAGACGTTATCATTATTTCGCCATCACCTTGAAACAAATATGGACGTTTTTAACTGACTCCCCTCACACTCCTACAATGGCTTGGAGTTCGTTAGAACAAGCTCAATTTACACCTTTTTTATTTCTTACAGCTACTCGTTTATCTCAACCTCCAAAACGTTTTTTCACACCCATCTTTACCCATTCCAAAGCTCTTGCATCTTCTTTGTTTCAAACTCATCTTTCCTCTGAGGACCAATTCTCTCACACTCCAATTTGGTATAATAAATTCTTAAAGATCAACAATAGAGCGTTATTCTGGGAGGAATGGATTGATAAAGGCATTATTACTCTAGACCATTTGTTGAAGGACAGGTCCTCTAGGGACTTTTTGGACATTTGTGAATCTTTTGACATCTCCATCACACATGCTCCCCAGTATCCCTTACTGAAGGCTTCCCTGACTCATCTCCTTTCCCAAAATTGTTCCCCTAATCAGACCCCCCAGGATATTACGGCATAGATTTACAAATTTAGCGGCGCAAAAATGGAAATTTAGCAGCACAAAAATGGAAATTTAGCGGCATTATTGCGGCCCTTTATTTAACTCATAATCATTCCTTTTCAGCCTTAACTCAATATAAACTGATTTACCTGAGTACTCCACTGTGAAATAGGCATGTTTAAAGTGTCCGATCTGCATCTCGTGAGAGGGGGCCCTATTTCTCCTTGCGGTGTTCTAGCACCCATGTATGCACAGCTGCCGGGGCACCTCTGCCTCCTGGACCTGTCCAGAATGTGCTACACTTCTTGGCCAAGAAGAGTGTTTGCCTCAGAGCCAGAGTGAGTGATAGCCATAACTCAGGCGGTGCTACGAGCAACTCTTGAAAATGTTTAGATACCAGGCCCCACAGCACAGGTGAGTGCCACTAGACAGCTCAACCTCATTCTGGGCTGCAGTAGAGGAATGGGTGCCCTCAACCACTGTTAAATGTAGCCAGACAGTTCATTGTACAGCACAATTTTATGTATCTATAATAAAAGCATGCACTATCCCACCAGGTTGGTTTTCAAGGCTGGGTGCCTCAGTATACCATGCCCCAGAGTCAACCAGCTGCATACCAGGGCGTTTCTGGCGTCTTATTTTTGTGATGGGGGCACTGAAGTGTGTGGGTTCCTACAGTACTTTTCATGGATGGGATCTATTTATTGCTTAGTCATGGGGGGTTCACCCCGGTTCCATACTCTACAGTATAAGGGATGCAGTCTCCACTACATGTTCCATTATATCCAATCGGTGCCCGGATAAGCTTGGGAACGTTGGCAGCCGAAATTTCTTTCTTTTTCAAATCTATCTATTTTTGTCTGTATGTGTGTGCATATTTAAACGTGACTGTATGTTTGTTGGCCTGCATGAAATTTCAAGGACATTTTTTGTGAATTTATCTGTGTGTGTGTATACATGCCTGTGTCTACTGCATATAGTTCCAGGATACAAATGACAGCATTTATAAGCACAAAATTAGTGAACTGCAGAAGTTTAAGATTTTCATGTACTGCACTCGCTTACAAAATTAATTAAATGAAATCGGATTTTAAGGAAAATCATTAGCATATTCACAGATTCGCCCCTTTGTGTAATTGCTTGATATTACTGTTCATCATCGGGTCTTTAGTACGATTAGTTCTAATTTAATAGACCGCATTGAAGCTTTCAAAATAAAATACCTCTCTAAATACAACAGCTGCGCAGCAACTCGTTACTCGAAATGTCCTTGTGAACGAAGATATGTTGGCAAAACAGCACGTTCTGTTACAACTAGGACAGGTAAAACCACCAAATGATTCAAAGTCCTGTGTAGCCAGATGCTTTTGTAGGTCAGCTTAGAATTCAAACTGCTGCAACTTTAAAAGTGGCTGTGGACGCCTGAAGAAAATATCTGGCAACCTAACAGGTGGTTATTTTTCTCATTAATTGCTGCTGATCAAGGCTCCAATTTTCTGCAGACTTGTTCTGAGAAGTAGATATTGGACAGCGGCACGTAATGACGTGTGCGCGCGCAGCCAATAAAAAGGCATTATTTGTTTTGCTGTCTCCCGGTAGAAACTTTTTGTAAATATCGCGGCCACAAATGTAAATATCGCGGCCATCGCGCAAGTCTCCTGATTTCACGATTTTTTCGTGAATCGCGAAATCGCAAAAAGCTGGAGGGTCTGCCTAATACACCTGACCAGGTTTCCTTTTCCCCACTTGATTTTCCTACCCCTCTTAAAGCAGCTGTTATTTACAAAATGCTATCCCGTTCTCTGGATGTTAGAACTAAATCTAAATTAGAATTCTTATGGGAGAAAGATCTAGCCCAAGATCTCTCATTTCAAACTTGGGATTATATCTGGTCAAAAATACACACTTCTTCACGTTCAGCTAGCACTACACAAACTTTATATATTTTTTATAAGAGACTTTTTTTCACTTCTTCTGAACTGCACAAATTTAAGTTGTTAGACTCCAAAAGATGCTGGTCTTGCTCTTATGAGAACAGTGATTTCCTTCATATGTTTTTCTATTGCCCTTTGGTTAAGTCCTTTTGGTCTCGTATCTGGTTAAAACTTTCATCTACAAACTTCTCTTTTGAAATTGCACATGTATTTTTGGGTAGTTCTTCACCTCTCTGGGATGTCCAAGGCAATGTTGGCAAATTTATAGACTTGTATTTAGCTATTTCCTTTCAGATCATCACCACCAATTGGAAGGAAACTTCAGGAATTTCTTATCAAGCCTGGTGGGACTTGTTATGTCATCATCACATGCTTGTTCGTGCCTTTGCCACTTCATTACCTCTATTAATCAAAAAAGAATTGTTGTGGTCACCATTAACCTCTTTTCTCTCTAGATATGCTTCCGGATTTCTCTCATTTTTATGGTACCATTGTTATATTTATCACTTTATTATACTTAATTGTTTTATAGAATGATCTAATAATGTTTAAATGTTGATGTTTTTCCCCTCCCTCTCTCTCTTTCCCCCTTCTTGTCTTCTCCTTTTCTCCCCCTCCTTTATTCAAAATGTTAAAATGCATTTTCTTTCTACGTATAATTTATTCCCTCTTGAGGGTTTTGATTGCATTTTTGTCATTTGTTCTTTTTTGCTATTACTTCCTTTTGCTATAAGACCCTGTAATGATGTTTTACTTTGTTTATTATCCTAATAAAGCATTCTAAACTTTTAAAAAAAATGGAGAGAGAAGACTAGCCGAATCATAACCCATACACTGGGAGATTCAAAATGTAAAAGGGACAAGTCTCCATTACAAACCATGGGCAGAAAAATAAAAAACAAGCACGCCAGAGTGTGCATAGTAACAAATCGAGATATAACAAGAATTCACAAGACATTCACGCCCAGAAGAAGGGTCTCCGTAGCAACTACTGTACAGGACGTTTCTTAATATGAAAGTGATAGACTTTTCAGTTATTGTGGTAACACTGAAAAGGTTTGGGATTGAACAGACACACACCCCTGATTGCAATCTGACCTGAACTCTTAACCCTCAGGCTGAGAGTGTGAGATCTTAACCACTAGGCCAGGAGTGGCATTCCCAAAAAATGAAGAGCAGAAAGAAGAGTCAGAGAACTAAAGCACTATGACAAACAACATGCTCCGAAAAGATCAGCAGCACAATGAACGAAACACATTGACGTTGACAAACAGGAAGCTGTATTCAATCCTGCAACAAGAAGACTGGGTTCAAAGACTTCCATGATTGACCAGCCTAACAAAATAGGATCACCCCAAACTTGTAAAACAAACAATTATCAAGAGAAAGAGGGGACCCTGAAGTAGGATGAAGCCCAACTGTAAGAGAGAGAAGATTTTATTCCATAGAACAATCTGTGTCAATACATCAGGTGATGAAAATCGTTACCCCAAAAAACTGTGGCAGATGGACTCCATGGCAAAACCAGGAGCCAATCCTATTCTCAAGAGGGACACAAAAATACTACAACCAAATATCCTGGTAATCATTTCTTGCCTTGAAATGAGAATGAGGCCATACTGGATCTAGAAATAAATCGTGAGCCACAGGAAGATGCATGCACTTCACAAACTGAGACAATTGGATCATACATAAAAACTTAGAGCCTGAATACACTTTCCAGAAAATATGTGACCATGGTCACAGGAGAAATCAGCCTTCAATCCATCTAAACATTAGGCCTCAAGTGATGCTCCTACTGACATGAGAAAGTAAGAGCATGAAACAGAGCTGTATAACTGAACTACTGTCCTTTACACAAAAAAAACGATGGGTTTTATTTTGAGTTTGGTGGTCCGATGGACCGCCAACCCCACGATGGTGGTGTGGTTACTGCCGCACCAGTGGGCCGACCGCCCTATAAGAAGTTGGGCAGTCTGACCGCCATGGGACTGCTGCTGCTGCCAGGGATCCCTGGTCCCCGGCAGTCTTGTAGCGGTCTGAGGCCTCTAATATGCTGGCGGTGCTGCTGCAGCACCGCCTAGCATATTAGGAGTTTCCTCATCACCACAGTTTTCATGAGCCCGCCATGAAAAGTGTGGTGGTAAGGAAGCAAAGGGCCCCTTGTTGTCTCTGCGCCAGGAGATGCATGCAGGGGGGCACATAGTGTGCCCCACTTTCTGCATGCACCCCAGTTCCTGCAGGACATGGACCTGACAGTCCATGCCCTTCAGAAATGTGCAATGGCGTTCCCATTGAGGTGCCATGCTAAGTTTCACGTATGAGCCTTAGCGCTGCACTGATGTGGGCCAGCTGCAGCAGGAATGCCTGACTTGGATTCCTTTCGGAATCCAGCGGGCGGTCACATTATGGCTTTGGCGGTGTGGCAGAGAGGCGCTGGCATGGTGGCCCGCTGCCACACCGCCAAAGTTACAATAAGGCCCTATAACAGAAGCAGCCTGCTTGCGGTGTACACAAATATCTATATACACACAAATACATACACACGCAGACACACATATATGATATATTTTTGCAAACATGCAAAAGAGGAGGAAGACAAAATAATATATGAAAATATTGATATTCAAAGATATACTTTTAATTGATCAGACATACCTAATCATCTACAAAATGAAGACTGCAATTTCCAGCAAGAACACGTAAATAGCATAAAATAGAAACGCATACCATAGTTTTGTATGCCAATAATAAATGTATTATGAATTGTAAACATCTCATTCTTTATGTCATTACACTATTTTAAGACCTATTGAACGAAAGAGCAAGATATATCACATTACAGAAAGGGCAAGAATTACTGTTTCACATGGCCTACACTTACAGCCAAGAAAGTACAAGCACAGAAACTATCAATTAGAAATGCACTAAATATTACTCGTATGTTTGCTATGGGAGTGTCAAAACAAAAATATTACATTGCTTTTAATGCAAGATAACACAAGCACACCCCCTAAAATTCCACTGAAATTGAAATAAGCCATGTACTACAAGATTTAAGAGATCACTAGCTCCTCTAAGCCCACAACTAACATACTAAAATATATACACTCTAAAGTCCCTGAACACATCGCACACCAGGCTACCAGCTATTCCTAATTTAAAACGCATCATAGCACAAACTAAAAAAACACACCAGTGATATCCTTCCAGCCCACAGAAGAGATTAAGATATCCAAATTTGTGAACATTTAACAACCACACTTATTAAGGAACCCTTCCTCTTACATGATAACCTTAACAATGATAAATCCATCTTAATAGTATCTACAGCAGATAACCTATTAAAACTAGGCCAATCTCCAACATTAGTGATAGATGGGACTTTCAAACTGTGCCCCAAACCATTCACTGAGATATGCACCAGACATGGGGAATATTAAACACTAATATAACAATTGTATATGCCCTAGTATCTAATAAACAAAGTAACTCTACGTAAAAACTACCAAACCATATTACATTTAAAGCAAACAAGTACTCCCCATACACACTGATAACAGATTTTAAACAAACCATGATTCAAGCTATCCTAAAACTTTACCCACACACAACCATACAAGGCTATTACTATCATTTTAACCAAAACATTTGAAGACCTCCAACATTCTGCACTAATTGTAGAATATGCAATAAACAGCCAATTTGCTTTTCAAATTGAAAATGTGATTGCACTATCCTATGCACTGTCACAGAGCTAGCTAACCCCTACAACATACTTGTAGAAAGTCCTTTCTACCAACAAAATGACCACAAACTAATTTCCCTAATGGACTACTTTGAAAACATCTGTGTTGGCAGACTGTATAGCTCTGGACACATATGCCCACACAAATTCCAAATACCATAGTGGAATATCGATGAGAGCACCATGGCTCAAGAAGCCAAAACCAACAATGCAGTAGAAGGATGGCATAATCTAACTAACACTCTACAGATATATAGAAGACCTACAGAAAAAACAAATCTACCAACATCTACAAATGGAACAATTCAGTGACCTAAATTAAACCTAAAGTTAGGAAACAAACCAATAGAATATTCATCATGCTACAATGTAAAAAAGAGCTTGTTATTAACAACAAACTTCCCTGCTTAGACTCAATAGCCAAAAGCATATAATATAAAACAATACATTTGCTACACAGCACCCTAATAAACTAAAAGAACACCCTAACCAGCATAACTGACATATGTTTTTAACTAACTATTAAACACATTATATTTATATATAGATTAAAAAATGACAATTGCTAATAAGACTGATGAATACAGTTCATATGTATATTAATTAGTTTTAAAAAAGTCACCAACTTAAAAGCTAAAAATTACAAGTAATATTAAATAGAAATAAATAACTTCAGGACATAAAATTTAATATAACAAGTACCATTCACATAAAATACACATACATAATAAATTATAACATTTTCCAGCCAAAAAAGTAACTTGAATATAACTTACTGTTCTGTAGCTGCAGTTCGTCCTTCACATCCATGGTCAAAATTAAGATCCACCAAAAAAGGAAAAGTAATTTGAAAAAAGCCCCAAAAATAGAGAAATAAAACAGGGCCAATAGAAATCCATCAAAGCAATCAGAAACCTTAATAAGTCTTATAAAAAACAATGGTTAAAAAAAAGAAGCGCTCCGGGAAACCTGAATAATCAAAGGATATCCAAATTAAAAATATGGTTTACTAGAAACCAAAATGATGTTCTTTAAAAAAAAAAAAACCCTTGCAAAATCCAAACATCCATATAATAGCTTCCGATCCATAAACCTGTAAAATAAAATACAATACCCACCCACAAAAAAAACAGCATATTCAAATCTAACATAAACATCACAATTAATCTATACAAAGTACATAACATATTATTACATATAATAGTGATACATTACTAACAAACTCTACCTAAGCCTAACACAAAACACCAGTAAACAAAATTACCAAAACTACCACTAAGCCTTTGAAAAACCACAAAATAATGCTATGACTATTAGTATCTTCTACAGCCCTCTAACCTCAAAACCATATAAAAGAATCCTAAAAAATGCTCTTAGCTGCTCCAAAGAACTGTATCTCCTTTAATGACTTACTTCCAAGAAAACAAACCAAAATGTGACAGACTAGAAAAGTAAAACTAGTGGTAAAAAAATGGCAGTTAAATGAAACAAAAAAAATGACTATCTCCCTATTGAAAACAATGGAGATTGAATTTAAAAAAGTTTGAAAAATGTAAAAAAGTTTAAGTAATGTAAAATATGTCTAAAAAGGGATATAAATATATGAAACATGTATTGAAAGTATAAAATAAATGGTACTATCAAAATATAGGGCCTCAATCTGATGTCATGCGGACCGCCACTGACAGGCTGTTGGTGGCGGTCCGCTCGACATCTAGGTGCCGATTAGGATCCTGGAAAAAATGTCCCCAACCAAATTGAATCTGGACTTTTTTCCGTACAAATGGTAAAAGCGCCGTACAAACTGCCAAGTACGATTTGTATGGGAAAAAGTCCATACAAATCGCATTGGGAAAATTCCCCCACACGTCCTCGGGTCGGGAAAAGTCTCCGACACGTCCCCGGACATTTTTACGTACAAATGGGAAAACTGAAGTCCAAATGCGCAAGTACGATCCGTCCCATCCGTCCGATTGTACAACTGTATGGAAAAAAGACCGTCCGGAGCGAACTCCCATAGCAACCATGGAGATGTCCAAACAAGTGCCCGGTATGCGCCGTACCCCCCCCCCCGCCCCCGTATGTTCGCGCCGTACATACGGGGGGCTGGGGGGTACGCTCCGTACATACGGGGGGCTGGGGGGTACGGCGTGCCCATCCGCGGGGGGCTGGGGGTACGGCGCGAACATCCGCGGGGGGGCTGGAGGTACGGCGCGAACATACGGGGGGCGGGGGGGGTACGGCACGTACCGGGCCCCCTAATCAGCTCGCATCGCTGCGTACTTAGCTTTTCCGGCACTTTTTAGGTGCCATAAAAATTTTCCCATCCGGACTGCAGTCGGTGCGAATCGTAATTGCTGGTATGTAAAAACATGCCTAACTCCGTCCGGACGTCACGTCCGCGGTGTCCCGGATCACATTTGTATGTATTTTTCTGTCGGTTGGTCTTTTTTCCGATTCGTACGGAAATGGTGTTTCCGTACGAATTGTAATTGCATGTTTGTAAAGTTTTACAACCCGGTATGAGTCGGACGGAGAAAAAGCTCCGACCCACGGTTTGTACCGGGTTTTTCCAGGATCGTAATCGGCCCCTAGTGTATTGGTCAGACCACCGGATTACAGATCTGGCGATCGGAGCGATTTGGGTGGGGGAAGGACCGCCGCATCTGACAGGTTCAAGGAGCCTAATCCCTACAATGTGGGTAGTGCCTGTGGAGTTACCTCCAGAGGGATTAGGATGTCCCATTCCCTCAGCCTTTACATGGTGGTCCCACCGCTATGTAAAGGCAGACGGAAAGGCATTTCTGGTGGCCCCAAGCAGGGCCCCCGTCCCCAGTGGGCTACTGGAATGTGGCCCAAACATTCATGTACCGTGTGCCAGGCACCCCATGGTACCTGTCACGCGGTGCATAGATGTTTAAAAGCATGCCTTTTCCAATTGCGGACTGTGCTGCAGCCCTTTTTCTGGGCTGCAGCACAAGCTGCAATTGGAAAAGTTACATTTCCAACTGCCTTCAAGGCAGTCGGACCATAATATGGCATGTGGAGCTGCCACCGAATGTCGGGTGGTCTCTATGCCTCAACGAGCATCCGACCGCCATCGTAATGGGGACCATAGTATTTTTTTAAAATTATAGTTAGAAAGCATGAAAAACTTGTTTGTATGTGAAACAACTGTATTAATGTACAAAAACTAAATGTACCACTATGGTCAAAATTAAAAGAAATATAGAAATGTACAACACTGTTTAAATATGATTTACATTTTTTTTAATATTAAACTGTAATAACATGTTGTTTAAATATAACTATGAACACCTTTTCTTATATATAAAAACAGTTATGTAATAAAGATGTATACATATATATTTAGTATTACAAAAAGATAGATAAATATTACAAACTGTTATGTACTTTTATTAATATAAAAAATAACAATATTAATTATGTATGGGAAAATTGCAAAACCAACTTCTATCTAAACCATTTTGGGGAAAGTTTTGAAGGCTACAGGGGTTACATTTACCATTCCCACTGCAACCCAAACTATTTTGGGGAAAGTGTTGGACATTAAAGGGATTACATTTACTATTCCCACTCCAATCTAAACCATTCTGGGGAAAGTGAAGAACACTAAAGAGGTCAAATGTACTATTCCTACTCTAATCTAAACAATTTTGGTGATGGTGTTGGACCCTAAAGAGATCACATTTACTGTTCCAACTTCAATCTATACTATTTTGAGGAAGGTGTTGGGCCATAAAGTGGTTACATTTGCTATGCCTACTCCAATCTAAACCATTTTGGGAAAGGTGTTGGACACTAAAAGTGTTGCATTTACTATTCCCTCTCCAATCTTAACTATTTCAAGGAAAGTGTAGGGCTCTAAAGGGGTTACATTTACTATTCTGACTCAATTCTAAACAATTTTGGCGAAGGCGTTTGACACCAAAGAGGGTTACATTTACTATTCCCACTGCACACTAAACCATTTTGGAGAACTTGTTGGATACTAAAGGGGTTACATTTACTATCCATACTCCATAGTAAATATCTTTAAAAAACATTTCAAATAAAAAAACTTTACTTATAACACACTTTTATCTTATACATATTTCCTATATATTTAACATTACAAATTATCATATTAAAGAATAATTTATAATATTCAACTATTTACACATTACATTAAGGACCTGATTCTGAGTTTGCTGATCCTGGGACAGCAAAAACCTGTTGTTGCAGTCTGACCGCTACAACCTCTGTGGTCGAACCGCTTGATTTGAACCCTTGAGGTTGGACTATCACAAACCTGCAGGTAACCCAGCGCCTTCACTAGGATCCTGGATTCTGCCGGCACCGCTGAGCAGATTACAACTTGCCTTTCCACCACTCATTGCATGGCAGGGACACAGCCATATAGGGTGGCAGAAAAACCGAGAAGCTGGCATAAACAGGGCCCCTAGGCGAATCTGCTTATGGGGGTGCATGTGGGGGGCACATGCAGTGCCCCCCTAGAAGTGCACCACCGTGTGTTCACTGTGTGGCATGCACAACATGGTTCATGCTACACAGTGCACCCGACGTGGCAGCTCTCCCACGGTAGCGGCATTACTGCTGGCTGTTCTCCTCAGCCGAAGCATCCCGTTGCAGTAGGACCGCAGAAACAACACCGCCTGCACAGTGGTGTTGTCGTAATACAGCAGTGGAGAAACCGCATGCTATGCAGTGTTCTGCCGCTCACGGCATCGACGGTCCAGCAGTCAGACCGCTGATGTGGTAACCAGCCCCTTAGTATTATTATTAAATACTTAAAAATTATATCACATAAAATCAAAACAAAACTGTATATATTGCAAACATTATTTAATATTAAATATGTAATACACCATCTCTACATAAATATATTATATATATCGTATGATCATTTATAATCGCACACATAAATGTGTAAATTATATTCACAGTTACCGAATGTATAAGACCTAAACTCAAATTGTATCTAAGCAATAACAAAACCACCTATTAAAGTCATACACACACTACATATAAAATGCTCAACTATTAATGTTAATTTTTTTGACATTGCCAGCATAAAATTTCCACTTATGAAAAAACAATACATTTGGAGTTACATAATAATAGTACATTTTGATATATAATTCTTAAATATTTTATGAAGAAATTATTGTAAAAAAACCTTAATATTGATTTCTATAGTAAAATAACCAAATATTGTGATTATTTTTTAATAATTCAAAAATGTAACTCAAATAATGTAATGTAAACACAAATAAATGGGCTCAAAATAAAATACAATCTTATGCTCAATATAAAAAATATTTTTAAAATGTACAAATATATTTTCTCAAGTGAAAAATAATGTAATTTTTTTTCAAAATATACATACAGATAAATGTGCATATCTTTTTAAAAAAATCAGAGAACATTTGTATGCACTTAAAAATCATATTTTAATCTGACAAATAAATAAAAAAATAATCTAATTAAAAAACATTTACATGAAGTAATAAATAAAATGCAACATATTTTATCAAAATTAACATATGAGCAAAATTAATAATCACTAATGGTAATAATCTCTTTTGACCTCACTTTTCCCGTAAAAACCCAACATCCCACTCCTATAACATAACTACATATATGTTAATTAGAAACATTAATAACATTTGTAATATTTTTTGTTTGTAAATTTGTACAAAAAAAACTTTTTACAAAGCAATTTACAAAACATATTAACACAAAAATTCATATAAAACTAAAATAAAACTCATTACAAAAAATACTTATAAATAAAATAAATGAATAAAAACAACACTTAAAACGATATTCTTTCCTTGATATTCCTCTCGACAATAATTTTGTCATCCTGATATTCTTGACATGATATTTATATATCACAATATTTTGTTATCGATATTTGTCCAAACACCAGTGTTATGCAGTGAAAATAATCCATATGTGAGTCTAAAGTCTTGATGAAGGTCACACAAACTCTCAGCACCAATGTGTGTACTTCAGCATGGGAGGTCAGGCTGGGAGCACACAAACCAAGTTCTCATGTTTGTGTACATCAGCGATTGGAAGCATTAAAGAAAGTGAACTCAATGAGTATGTCCTCAAGTAAATAATAAGCTATTGAAAGTTGCTTACTTCAAAGTAGGTGCCCCTGATAAATTTGTGTTTAAAAAAAAATCAATGTATGTATCTATGTATGTGGTATTTGTACAGTACAAACCTAGGCGAAATGCAACAATGCAATGTTCTGCGTAGAAAAATATAAGGTCAATGAATGGCTGAAGGGGTAGCTGACTGCAGAGAGCAGAAGTGGACTGCTACTGTGCTATAACATAGTCTTCTTTAAAGAACAGCTTCTTCCTTAATACCATGTACATTTTCCTTGTCGAGTAGAGGCATTTTCTAAAGCATACAGCACACCAACAGTGCTGTTGTTTCTGGCAGGGAATCGTGCTTCTTAGGGCCTGATTACGAGTTTGGCGGTGAGGGAGGAGGACCGCTCCAGTGCTGCCAAACCTGTGTGTTCACCACCCACCAGATTACAAGTTTCCGTGTGTCTGGCGGGCTTTTCTTCACGGTCCTACGGCAATGCCTCTGAAAATGGGCACTGCCATGGGAACCCTAAAGACAGTTCCTGCACGGCATGGACTGTAAAGTCCATGCTGTGCAGGAACTGGGGTGCATAAACACAGGGGGGCACATGTTGTGCCACTCTGAATGCATTCCCATGCACATGGACAACAGGGGGCTCTGTAGGGTGCCCTTTACTTTAGAACTACCAGCCTTTTCATGGAGTAAAGACCTCCTTGACACTGCTGGCGGTCCTAAAACTCGTACTATGCATGGTGGAGCCGCAGCAGCACCAGCATCATATTGCCGAGCACCTGACCTCTGAACCACCACCAGGGAATGGTGGTTCTCTGGTGGTGGTGGCAGTGAAATGGAGCTACGACCCTCAAAATTGTAATTGGGTGGTGGGTCCGCCGGTGCACCCCTGCGAGTCTGTGCTGTGCCACTAAAAGTCTGGCCTGCACTCAGCGAGTCTGGCGGACAAGGAATTAGGCCCCAAGTCAGTATAATGATTTATTGTTGTAAAAACACAGAATTCAAGGAAGAAATTGAAAGGCTGTTTATTAAGCACAAATTTGTGCAATCCATGGATAATAATCTCTCATACCCAAGGTAGAGAATCGCAAACAGGTCTCCTATTTAACTTCTTTTTATCAGTTGGTGTCCGAAGCATGTTGGTCAAAAGAAAAAATAACATCACTTCCTTGCACGGCTATCAGTAACAATCTAAAACACCTCGTTGTACAAGTTGTTAATCCACTAGACTCTTGTTCAAACCTGATTAGCTTAATGGTCAAGCTTGACCACCTGTTTTCTGAACATTAGCTAATGTTGCCCCTCACTCTGCCTTAGTGCTTACTCTAACTTGCATTTCTCTTTACTTCTCTAAATACCTCACCTCTCTACTGCTATCTTTTGCTGCCTCTACTTCTCTCTAGCTCACCTCTCCTATTATATTCCTCTGACTATCTTACACCTCAGTGTACTCCACCTCTCCGCCTCAACAAATTGGAATATATATATGTTTTAAAATATTTTTTAAATTGTAATTAATTAAAAAAGTAAAATATGTATAATTTAAAAGTTGCATAGCTTTAAATATTTATAGCCGATTAGAATGTATTAGTTTCTTTTAAATGTGTGTGTTTTATCGGAGGTGTTTGAGGATGAGGTTTTGTTAGCTTTCATCTAGTTTTGCATGATCCTGAGTCTGAAAGTCTAATACATAAAATTCTTTGGAGGCTATGATTTTATGATACAATTACAAACAAAGAAAAACAAAGGGACGGTACATGCAATGTCCAAGTATGGATTTTGTGATGCTGCCGCTGTTCACTCACAAGAATCATCTTCTACACTACTCATAGAGAGAATCATTGAAGTGGATTTCCTCAAACAGATCCATATGGCACAACAACATTTTTGATAAAGGCTTCACACATATCATGCTTTTCATCTGATCAGATATCTAGGTGAATCAAAGTCTACTCTGCGTATAGAGCAGCATTTTGGTAGTTATCTGGGTCACAAGACACCAAGACTCACATGGTTTCATGCACATGCGGTGCTGAAAGAAAGAGGTCCTATCTCGTACCAACAAGACTGTTACAACCTATACCGGTGTCTCTGCGCCCCGACACAAGCCACAGGTACAACACTACTCTTTCCCTTTATCTGCTTCTGATTTATTGCTGGGCTCCTACAATTGTAATGCTACTGTAAGGGTAATAGCTGGCATACAGAGAACGCAAGCCAAAGCCACAAGAGTTAATGTCAATGTTAGCAGCAAGAGCCGTCACAGTACAGTGATTGCACCATTGCCCTTAACATACCACAAAAGGACAATATTATGCTAGACGTATGAGTTTAGCACACATGCTTTTCCCACTCATGTCTGTACCACCCATCCTTTACCACACATGCCTTTACTATGGAGATGCCTTTACCATGTATGCCTTTACCACGGTACATAAAACTCTTATATATTATAATTAATTAATTTTTGATTTTTTTGTGGGGGAACCCCTGAACCCTCCTTTTTAAATTTAATTTTAATTTGTTTCTTTATTGGGGTAAATGCCCCAACCCCCCTTTTTAATTTCCCTTTATACACTTTACCTCTACCACCCTAGACCCTAAAAGTACACTTTCCACCCTATACTCCCACCCACCCCTTAACCCTAAAATACCCCTACCACCCTACATGACTATCCACCCCTAAACCCACAAATTACCCTTACTGCCCGATATCGTTACCCACCCCTAAATCCTAAACCAGACAGATAGACAGACAGACAGACAGACAGACAGACAGACAGACAGACAGACAGACAGACAGACAGACAGACAGACAGACAGACAGATAGATAGATAGATAGATAGATAGATAGATAGATAGATAGATAGATAGATAGATAGATAGATAGATAGATAGATAGATAGATAGATAGATAGATAGATAGATAGATAGATAGATAGATAGATAGAAAGATACTTCCCTTAAATATACTTCCCTTGTGTGCTAAAGGCATGAATGGCAAAGGCATCTGTGTAATAAAGACTGTTTCCCATTATATCCAAGGGGTTGGACATAGTGAAGCACACTCTTTGATTCAAATAAAAATCAGTCAATAGGGTCAGATCCTTATATTAGTATTATCATTATCTAATAGCAATGCTACACTAGGAGTGGTGATAGGGCTCTTACTGTCATTAGCAAATTTATAATTTGCCAGCATTTCTACTGACTCAAAGGTCTCTGCCAAAGAAACAGGAATTGATTGATGTATCCGGTAACATTTACTAATAAAACTACAAGGAAAACGGCATCATGTTTTTTTATTATAGCCTTAGAGCCTGCCGTAGCGGGCTTTACCGGTCATAAAAGTCTTTCTGCAGCATTAAAGGCCCAAGTTGAAGGTGGGGGCTTTTAACAAGGGAGCGGGCCTCTAATGGCCAGAATATCCCGCTACGGCTATTATAACATTCCGCCCCTAGAGGGCAAAATGTTCTAGTTTGTAAAACAAAGGCCTCACGGAGCCCATGGGGGCTGAAATCCCCTCGATCTCTGTGAGCAGTAGCGGCCTGTGGAGGGAGTTCTGTGGGGCGGTGAGGCGGGGGAGAGGCCGGGTACGGGGTAGTAAACTCCGGCTCACGGTCGACCGGAGTAATGGCGTTTCAGCGCGGAAAAGGAAATTCTTTTTTTTTTTTCTTTCATTACATTACTCCTGTCTGCTGTGAGCTGGAGTTTACTACCCCCCACCCTGCCCCTCCCCCACCTCGCCTCACCACCCCACGGAACTCCCTCCATGGGCCGCTACTGTCTGTGAGGCCTTTTGTTCACAGAAACAGCTGTTAACAAACATTGGAATGTTGGAGCTCCGGGCTTATACTGGCCATTAGAACCCCGGAGCACTCCTTTTGTCTTCAATGGAGCTCTCAACTTTCCAATGTTCTAATAAACTGTTAAATATTGCTTCCTTGTGGTTCTCAAATAGTGAAAGAAAATGTTCCAAGACTAAGGTAAAGAACACAGAAACGAAATAGTCTCCCATTCAACAAAGGTAATCTCGTGGCATCTTTACCAGTTGAGCATTTGCTGCAGAGAGAATGGGAATGGGAGGTGATACATTTGTAAGTCACTTCTTTCAAACACATTGCTTGAAAGTTATTAGAACAGTGCACTCTCCTCCATTCTTTGAACATATGCAATTCATTTCTCTCAATGACTTGTACATAGTTAGAGTTTTGATTTCCCTCCACTGGCAGTATATATTTGGGGCAGCAATTTTTTCGCCTTTAATTAAACATATTTGTGTTTCCTTCATTGGTCATGCAAATTTATGGTGACTCATTTTGCTCCATACATATGCAGAGCTGTGAGCTTCCCTATATTAATTATAGGTACTTGACACCATGCAATGAACTCCATTTGTTCATTATATTTGGGGCAATTCATTTTTCTCAATTCAAGGTACATATTCGGATTTTGCAGCTCTTTAAAAAAAATATTTTGATCTTTGTCTTTCACCAGTAGTTGTACATAATTACGACAGTGCATTTAGTTGAACATATATGAGATTACCAGTAGTAGCTCAAGTTTGGGGCCCAACACAGCTACATTGGCTGTAAATTTGGGGCAGTAAACAGTCCTTTGTTAATTATACGCATTTAGGGGTTGTAATCCTAAATATCTACAACAAAAATTTCTATGTACCAAAATATATATTTATATATATATTTTTTTAGATATCTTTTTATTGATCATTCTCATTTACATTAGCATTGTCATAGATATGTACAACAGAGTATCAGTAAACAACAAAACAACCTTAAAATCTCTACATGCCCAGTGTTCACATAACTGCATAGTAGTAGAGTACTAGATCAGGGAGGCCCATGCCTCCCTCTTGTAAATCCAATTTAAGTAATGGCAGCACTAGACCACTCCACTTCCCTGCCCAGACCAGGGAAGCCATAAGTTTGTTCAATGTTTTGAAAAATTAGCATGGCAGCATATACAGCGAGTTTTGAATTATATCCTCCATGTACTGAAAGCATCAGTGAGTTTCAAAATTGTGTCAACTTTGTCAGGGCGCTCAGCAGCAGTTTAGTATTGTGGCAGCACTGTCCCTCCAGAGAGTGGATCACCGTTATTCCCAAATACCGAAAGGCTCTCCTTTCCCACCACAGATATAGATCAGGCAGGGTCTAATCAGGGGTATAACTCATTGCACCTAGTGGAAACAGAAGTCATATACATCTATCAATCCATATTCCACCACTGCTCTGAAATCTTCCAGATGCGACAAAAACAGGGGCACCCTTGGGTCTTTGCAAATAATACAATATGTCATCAGTGAAATAAGATGTGCTGAATCCCCTGCCACAATGCTAAAGGCCTCCATATCGTTACGGAGTCTCATCGCCATGGGTTAAGCGCCAAAGTGAACAAGTGTGGGGACAGTGGGCAACTCTGTCATGTTCCCCGTCTCACCTCCCAATTTGCCGAGACTACCCCTCCGTTCTTCACTCTGGCTCTGGGGGCTGTATATTATAACTATATATCTATACATACATATCTATATGTATATGTATATGTATATATATATATATTGCTTTCTTCCCCATCGAAAGCCTCCAATGATGGTGACGACACAGTGGGTGAACTTAAGTTGAAATATTTTTTATTTCGACCATATCAAACACGTTTCGGCTGATACTCAGCCTTGTTCACTGATGGCGAGAAGCCAGTGAACTTTCATATTTACATATACACGTTATCTGACGCAATACCATAGACACCATTTAATTTAATTTTAATTTAATAACGATTTCTAAAGCGCCTGGTGACCCAAGGGCATCCCCGCGCTATAAGAATTGAGATCCTGTTGATGGGGAGGGAGAGAGGAGAGACACTTATTGAGGGACCATAAACTTATTGAGGGACCATAAACAGACTCACCCCATGTTGGTGCCAGCCTTGCTAATTTGAGTTTTTTAGTTTATAGCAAGCAAACAATCTCATTAATGTACAGTTCAGTTGATGTGAAATTGTCTCAATATCAGTATAAATAAATATAAACTCTTTATAAAAATAATTTATACACACATAGGTGCCAATTCCGATCCGGTAAAAACCGGGTACGAACCGTCGGACGGAGCCTTTTCTCCGTCCGACTCGTACCCGGTGCGAAATCCATCCGAAAATGCAAGTACGATTCATACGGAAACACCATTTCCGTACGATTCGAACAAAACACCGACCGAACAGAAACTAAACACAATTCCGATCCTGAAAGGAGCCGACGTGACGTCGGTACGCATCCAGCCTACGTTTCACGAACCAGGAAGTACGATTCGAACCGACGTCATCCCGCACGGAAAATATTTACCGGCTGCCAAAAACTGCCGGGAAATCAGGACGACACACGCAAGGAGCAGCTGGACGCGACGAACAGACATGGACCCGAACCTACGTGCCATCCCTGCCCTCCTAGCAGTCCACCTGGCGTACAGGAACCGACGCAGACGCCGCAGAAGGTCAGCACAACAACCAGGGGCAAAGGGGGGGGCAGGGGCAGGACACACAACACCAACACATGGTACCAAATCACACATGGCCTGGACATACCTGACCATCAGGGCCTGGTCACTTCCAGGGGGTGGGGGCGAGGCCAGCAACGCAAGCGTCCGCCACAACGGAAGTGGATGGTCACGCGAACCGGTACGTACCCTACCCAGGCCGCAAGAGCGTGGGTACGGAACGTACCACGCTTCCCCCTACGTCACTCCAACAATAGCGGTACGGCCCGTACCCACGTCAGAAAGGCCTTGGTACAGCTCGTACCAGCATTGCTGGGGTCATGTAGGGGTATGCGTGGTACGACCCGTAGCCACGCCCCCAAGGCCTGTGTACGGTGCGGACCCCACGGCCCCGCAACAATGGTGGGACGCACCGTACCCACACACCAAAGGCATGGGTACGGCCCGTACCCAGGCACGCAGAGCGTGGGCAGGGGTATGTACGGACCGTACCCCCACCCGTGGAAGTACGGCCCGTACCCCCACCCGTGCATGTACGCCCCGAACCCCCACTCGTGTATGTACGCCCCGAACCCCCACCCGTGTATGTACGCCCCGAACCGCCACCCGTGTATGTACGCACCCAAGCGCCACCCGTGTATGTACGCCCCGAACCCCCACCCCACCCTGGTATGTACGCCCCGAACCCCCACCCGTGTATGTACGCACCCAAGCGCCACCCGTGCATGTACGCCCCGAACCCCCACCCCACCCTCGTATGTACGCCCCGAACCCCCACCCGTGTATGTACGCACCAAACCCCCACCCGTGTATGTACGCACCAAACCACCACACCAGCCGTGTATGTACGCACCAAACCCCCACCCCAGCCGTGTATGTACGCACCGAACCACCACCCGTGTATGTACGCACCGAACCACCACCCGTGTATGTACGCCCCCGAACCCCCCCCAGCCGTGTATGTACGCACCGAACCACCAGCCGTGTATGTACGCACCAAACCCCCACCCGTGTATGTACGCACCTAACACCCACCCCAGCCGTGTATGTACGCACCGAACCACCACCCGTGTATGTACGGACCGAACCCCCACCCCAGCAGAGTATGTACGCCCCGAACCCCCACCCGTGTATGTACGGACCGAACCCCCACCCCAGCCGTGTATGTACGCACCAAACCACCACCCGTGTATGTACGCCCCCGAACCCCCCCCAGCCGTGTATGTACGCACCGAACCACCAGCCGTGTATGTACGCACCAAACCCCCACCCGTGTATGTACGCACCTAACACCCACCCCAGCAGAGTATGTACGCCCCGAACCCCCACCCGTGTATGTACGGACCGAACCCCCACCCCAGCAGAGTATGTACGCCCCGAACCCCCACCCGTGTATGTACGGACCGAACCCCCACCCGTGTATGTACGCACCTAACACCCACTCCAGCCGTGTATGTACGCACCGAACCACCACCCGTGTATGTACGGACCGAACCCCCACCCCAGCAGAGTATGTACGCCCCGAACCCCCACCCGTGTATGTACGGACCGAACCCCCACCCCAGCCGTGTATGTACGCACCAAACCACCACCCGTGTATGTACGCACCAAACCCCCACCCGTGTATGTACGCACCAAACCACCACCCCAGCCGTGTATGTACGCACCAAACCACCACCCGTGTATGTACGGACCGAACCCCCACCCCAGCAGAGTATGTACGCCCCGAACCACCAGCCGTGTATGTACGCACCAAACCCCCACCCGTGTATGTACGCACCTAACACCCACCCCAGCCGTGTATGTACGCACCGAACCACCACCCGTGTATGTACGGACCGAACCCCCACCCCAGCAGAGTATGTACGCCCCGAACCCCCACCCGTGTATGTACGGACCGAACCCCCACCCCAGCCGTGTATGTACGCACCAAACCACCACCCGTGTATGTACGCACCAAACCCCCACCCGTGTATGTACGCACCAAACCACCACCCCAGCCGTGTATGTACGCACCAAACCCCCACCCGTGTATGTACGCACCAAACCACCACCCCAGCCGTGTATGTACGCACCAAACCACCACCCGTGTATGTACGCACCAAACCCCCACCCGTGTATGTACGCACCAAACCACCACACCAGCCGTGTATGTACGCACCAAACCCCCACCCCAGCCGTGTATGTACGCACCGAACCACCACCCGTGTATGTACGCACCGAACCCCCACCCCAGCAGAGTATGTACGCTTCGAACCCCCACCCGTGTATGTACGGACCGAACCCCCACCCGTGTATGTACGCACCCAACCCCCACCCGTGCATGTACGCACCGAACCTGCTATAAGAATGGGGTGTGCAAAACACCCCCAGCAGTGCCCAGACACAGGAGGGGTGGGTGCAGGGTCCTCCCAGCAGTGCCCAGACACAGGAGGGGTGTGTGCCTATCACTCCCAGCAGTGCCCAGACACAGGAGGGGTGTGTACCTATCACTCCCAGCAGTGCCCAGACATCGGACAATATACCCCATCAACAAGTTCAGTGACCTACAAGGGTGATACCCCAGATGCAGGCGGAGCCATCGCTGAGCCAGCATGGCTATATTGAAAGGCAACCCTCACACATCCAGGAAATGTAGGCACAGCACAGCACAGCATTTGGGAGACACCCTGCAGGAAAAATGGCCTGGGCCACAGAGGACGGAACACACCTTGGGACAATGTCACCATACAGTGAGAGCAAACATGACCAAATACCATTTGCAGAGACCTTTGTGATGGCACGCAGATGGCAGGGTACACCCCATGAGCAGCACACTCCAACATTTCACAGACCCCTAACACATTATCACCACCCCAACGCAGGGAGCACCAGCACCAACAGCAAGTCCAGGAAAGCATCAGTGTGCAAAACAAAAAGAAAAGGCTTTATTCAGCAGGAAAATATATCTGAGAAAATGTCCACTATGTACAAGGGCCATGGGCCAGCCCAACAGCAATGTCCGGGGGGGGGGTACACATCGGGACGTGTGTCCCCTAGCTTGCCTGCACAGTTCACAAGTCCATTTCATCCACAGAAGAGGGGGCATCAGGGGGGAGGGTGGAAACAGGCACCGCAGGGACAGGAGGGGAAAGGGTAGGTGTTGTGGGTGCAGGGAGGGATGAATCTGCCACAGGGGGGGTGCCAGCGCCAAAGGTGGAGGACAGAATGGCGCTGCACACGTCGGCAAGTTCCCCCAGCGACTCCCCCGTACCCAATCCAACCACAGGCCCCAAGGAGGGGGGGGGGGCAAAGGGATGGGTCGCAGCGCCACTGGGGGAGGGTGTGGACAGGGTGGGGGACTCAACTCCCCTGGCCGGGTCCCGCCTCCACCGCTTGCGGGGTGGTGTCATCCTGGGGCTGGGGGGCACACTCGCAGTGGATGATGCTGTCACTGACTGTTGGCCAGGAGAGCTAAGGGGAGTGGATTTGGAGGGAGTGGGTTGTGTGGAATGCGGACTCCCACTGTGGCTGCGTGTTCTACGTTTCCCCCCCGACCCAGTGGGTGTGCCTTCCTCACCCTGTGTGTGCGTGACAGGAGGTGTGCACTTCGACTTCCCTGGTGGTGTGGTGCCTGTGTCTGTTGGGGTGCGTGCACGCTGACGTCTGGATGTGCGTGGGACAGGCACGGGAGTGGGAATTGTGGATGGGGCAGGGGTAGGGGGTGTTACGCAGCGCTGCAGGAGATCCAGTGCTGCAGTCAGTGTGGAGTCTATGGACCTCAGCAACTGCCGTTGGTCAGACTGCGCAGCCGACATGCCCTCCATGTATGCCTCCATCTGGGTCAGCACCTGGGTGTGGGCATGGAGGACATTTAGCATCGCAGTCTGACCAACCTGCAACTGCCTCAGGATGTCCACAGACTCCGCACTCACCGCAGCAGTGGTGACAGGGGCAGGGGGTGCGGTGCCTGGCAGGAAGGAGACATGTGGGGACCGAGCACGGAGGGAAGGGCCACGAGCATGTGGGAGGCCGGTGATGGAACCTGAGGTGGCGGGGGGATGTGGAGGGCTGCCATCAGCTGGGGGGGCAGACTCCGCCACCTCTGGGAGCTCAGCCTCGGACCCGTCTGCGTCATAGTCTGTGTTGGCAGTCAACAGGTCCTCCGCCTCACTCCCTTCGGCCTCCGTGCCACTCCATGTGCCAGACAGGACAGCACTGCTGGTACTGGTGCTCAATCTCTCCTCCCGGTCCGTGCTAGTGTCTCCTTCCGTGTCCCCCGGCGATGCTGTGGGCAAGGTGAAGAGACAGGAGAAAATCAGACACCTGTACACTTATGTCACATGAGTCAAATATACATAGGTCACATTGCATAGCCTGAAAAGCAACAGGAGTAACACCTACAAAACAATGTACACATGTAGGCCATGGAACACACAGTTTTTCTACCCACCATGCCACTGAGACACAATGGAGATCATGACACAACAGCAAATCACTGCACCTGAAATTTTAGAGAGGAGTCAGCCTCTGGGGACAAATGTGCACAGCACCTGCACCACACTGCGTCGTCAAAAAGGGATGAGCATGAATCATATCCATTTACTCTTGCCGCATGCTGCAAAGGCAATACATGAAACCAGGCCACACATGACAGGGTCACTGCACCTTGAGCGTATGTCCAGTTAAACATCACACACAGGCTAAACCCAGCAAGGAGGATGAAGCTTCTGACATGTAGGCCTTGTACGCACAAACCACCCACACCTGAGACAATCTCATTGAGACGGAGAAAGTATGTACACCTCTTACTCTGGGATGGAAACACATGGCCTCCACTAATTCATGACTGTACACACACAGCCCCTGGTGGCAATGTCCACACATCATTGACAGGCAAACATCATCAGATTGTCTCAACAACACACACAGGTAATGCCCACTGTGAGTATGCACAAGCAAAATGGGTCCCCCTGTACAGTGGACACATGTAGCAACCTGTAGGTCCTAACAGTTGAGCCCAGGGTACAATGCCACCCTACGCAACCCATGGCAAAGACACAGTGAATGGCCATATTGTTGGATGACGCACATGATACCTAGGAAGAGGTGCCCCAGGGCACAGTAGTGCCCACACTCCTCCATGGTCCAGGATGGACATGACTGCAAATTAAGCAACCGTCCCTGCACTTAGCAGGCCTCCCACTCAGGCACATCATGTCAGAGGGCACACAATTGGACATGCATGCTGGAAGGCTGTACATTTTGGAGACACACCCCTATGTCGTGATTCACAATCAGTGCCAAGTGACATGGACACCACAATGACTGAAATTGGCCATGGCACACGCAAGGTCCCCATACCTGTGGCACATCACCCCCACACATGATGCTGATAGCATAGGGCACCTGCATGAACTGCCTGCCTAAATAACCTTGTGCAAGAGTGGCGACAGACCAGGGAACACATTGCAAGGAGGGGAAGGGAGGGAGTGAGAACAGCACTGTGCTACTTTGTGGAGAAGTTGACGCACTGCACAATCAAACCCTGGCAGTGTATCCATGCAACTGCACACTTACATTGGCTGGGGACACACAACTGACACACATGTACCTACCCCCTTCCTGCTGCTGCCTCTCCTGTAGGCGCCTGTCCATATCGGGGAAGACCACTGCCAGCACACGCTTCTGGATGTGGGTCAGACGACGGCGGCCACGGTTCTTACGGCTCTCAGGTGAGTCCCCCAGCAGGAGCCGTGCAATCCTCCTCGTCCAGCACCGGATGTCCTGCCAGCGTTTCCTCACCTGAGACAGGCTCCGCCTCCGACCCTCTGTACCCCTCACGGCACTGACGGCTTCCCTCCAGATCTCCCCCTTGGCAATGGCGCCTACCTGTGAGGATGCAAAAGAGAGAATACATTAATCCACATGAGCAAAGACACAGAGACACACATATAGAACAATCCTCATTATGAACAGGCCATGGTATGCATGCAACTAATTGCACCTTTGTCATAGGGACATTATCCACTGTGGAAGGCCAAATGCACTACGTGCCAGTGGAAGCACACGGGTGGCATGAGGGGTACCACACACTCACTGACCAGGGATCACACTGTGCGTCACAGGCTACACCAGGATTATGTACAGCACCTCACAGCAGTCACCTGCCCCAGCACACTGATGCTACCTCAGCAGAGTACACAGACACACACAGGTACAGGACAATCACATGGCATTGCCAACTGCGGGTACACACCTCACTCTGCCCATGTGCCAGTAGACGGGGGTGTCACAGGTGTGGGGCTGGCTCAGCACGGCATGCACACAGCACTGCTCCCTGCTCACATCCGATGGCCAGGCCATATCCATCCCTCATGCTGCTTTTGTGCAACACTCCCCATATGCACTCACCCACATGACAGGGGACTAACACACACACCAATGTGCAGGGGACGAACACGGCCTTTGGACACTCACAGCACAGGTACACTGAACAAACACACATCCATGGGTACTGACACCTGTCACACTGGGGGGAACACAGGATCACATCAGGACTGTGGAAACAACATCCCCAGGAGGAGTATGCAGGCAGAATGTGGCATGCACCTTGCATTCATTGTCACAGTAGGCACTATGCAAGTGAGGAGTGCACACAGGAAACACAGCATGCTCTGCATGGGTGACATGAGGCCTTCCACACCCTGGGACCCACTCCAAACAACAGTGCATGTCTGTCACACATGGACACAATGCCAGAAGTCACTGTCACACAAAAGGGGCACAGTCTAAGCTAGTGGAGTCTGCACTCACCTGAACCCCTGGTCGACCATACAGGCTCTGGAACTGTGGGAGGATCACATCTATCAGGGCAAGGTTCTCCTCCTGGGTGAATGGCTGTGACCTCTCCACAGTCCTGGACATGGTGCCAGAGGAATCACTATCAGCAGCAGTGGTCATGGATGAATGGATGTGCAGGCAAGTGCTCTCTCATGGGACCTGGCTGCCTTATATATGCCTGGCTGGCCTGTTCATGTATAGGAGTACAGATTGATTGGTCAGTCACATTAGCATCCTACGTTTCATCCAATCCCTTCAAACCTACCCCAGTGTGTGGCTTTGCATGGTTTCAGTTTTGATAATGATGTCAAGTCAACATCCACATTGCAACAATGTAGATTCTTTCAAACTGACTTCTGCTGTGCACCTGGTGCTCAAATTCAAAAATTTAACTCAGTCTCCATGGCAACCATCAGGCATTTAGGCCCTTATACTTGTCCCTCATGTGTCCCCTATGTGTTTTCATACATTTACACACAGGTACGGTGCGTTCCACGCCCTAGGGCACCCCACAAGCAGTGATACCGACCGTACATGCGCTTGTACGGTCCGGATCACAATATTGGCGCTGGCGTATGCGTACGCCACAGTAGTACGGACTGTACACGCGCTTGTGCGGTCCGGATCACAATATGGGCGCTGGCGTATGCGTACGCCACAGTAGTACGGACTGTACACGCGCTTGTGCGGTCCGGATCACAATATGGGCGCTGGCGTATGCGTACGCCACAGTAGTACGGACTGTACACGCGCTTGTGCGGTCCGGATCACAATATGGGCGCTGGCGTATGCGTACGCCACAGTAGTACGGACCGTACAAGCGCGTGTACAGTCCGTACTACTGTGGCGTACGCATACGCCAGCGCCCATATTGTGATCCGGACCGTACAAGCGCGTGTACAGTCCGTACTACTGTGGCGTACGCATACGCCAGCGCCCATATTGTGATCCGGACCGCACAAGCGCGTGTACAGTCCGTACTACTGTGGCGTACGCATACGCCAGCGCCCATATTGTGATCCGGACCGTACAAGCGCGTGTACAGTCCGTACTACTGTGGCGTACGCATACGCCAGCGCCCATATTGTGATCCGGACCGTACAAGCGCGTGTACAGTCCGTACTACTGTGGCGTACGCATACGCCAGCGCCCATATTGTGATCCGGACCGCACAAGCGCGTGTACAGTCCGTACTACTGTGGCGTACGCATACGCCAGCGCCCATATTGTGATCCGGACCGTACAAGCGCGTGTACAGTCCGTACTACTGTGGCGTACGCATACGCCAGCGCCCATATTGTGATCCGGACCGCACAAGCGCGTGTACAGTCCGTACTACTGTGGCGTACGCATACGCCAGCGCCCATATTGTGATCCGGACCGCACAAGCGCGTGTACAGTCCGTACTACTGTGGCGTACGCATACGCCAGCGGCAATATTGGCCCAGGGACCCTATACACGCGCTCCGAGCGTATGTACGGTGCGTATAACAACTGTCAGTGGTGACAGGCGGCACACAGACAGGAATGGAGCGGACAGGTATTGCCAAGGGTGGACACCAATGCATTGTCTGTGCAATACCACCTGTGTGTGACACAGGTGTGTCAGGATGTGATGTGGCACTTTACCCCTGAGGTGTGGGCAAAGCACATGTACGATGAGCTGTGTACACATGTCGTGTGTGATGGTGCGCATTGTACCACACATCCCCTGCACTCCTTTGACATGTGTGCATGTCGTACACACTAGTGGAGCCATGAGTCACTTGCATGTCCCAGTCACGGACACCCGCACCTGTCGCCTGATGCCAGGTACACGGAATATTACATATGACACGTGTATGGCTGCGTTGCATGCTGCAACCATGTCATGTGTGTGGCATGTCTTTCCATGATTTTGCTGTAGGTGTGTGGTTCAATGCGTCAGCAGTTGCTGCTGCCAACATGTGTCTGTGTGTCGATGGGCATGGCACACTGTTCCGCACACCAGCCCACATATGTGATTTGCCATGAGGTGTGTATGTATCCAACTACACGGAGTATCAACACAAGTACATATCCACATGCTCCCTATGTATGTTCTGTCTCGACATGTACTCCTCAAAGGCAATGTGTGTGGCCTGTCCTATTCCTATGACATGTGACCAGTGCATATCGCATCCAACTACCTGTCTGTACCATACGCATACTACTTCTGCACATGTGTGGATGTCTGTGAATCCTGTGATGCGTGTGCATGTTCACTTACACTGGCCCACAGCTAGTCTCATGCCATGTCATCGTGATCTTGCCCCCCTCCGTTAGTGGCTGTCCCTTGGTAGGAGTGTAACCTGACTGGCGTACGTGTCCAGGAACTGTGGCACAGACCTGACTCACAACGTGGCATATGTGTATTGGCTGTGTAACATGTGCTCAGTGCATTGACGATGTTGTTGTACAGTGCTCACTCTTAGGTGTTCCTTCCATTTCACTGCAGGGCTCCGCCTCTCCCTCGACGTATGCCAGACATTGCTGCCCTGCATGAACGGGACTGTATACGCCGCTACAGATTCAGCCAACGGTTGATTGATGAGTTGACTGGCCGGCTGGAAGCACAACTCCTCCCGCGCCACAGGTATCCAAGTGCACTGACACCCAAGTTGAAGGTGATGGCAGCCCTACATTTCCTTGCCACGGGTACGTTCCAACATACCATTGCTGATGTCGGGGGCATGTCCCAGACGATGTTCAGCCGTGTTCTGCATGATTTCTTAGAGGCCATGTTGGTTCACCTGGATGAGTACATTAAATTCCCAAATCGTGAGCAGTTGACAGATGTCAAGCGTGAGTTCTATGCCCTGGGAGGGATGCCCCATGTCATTGGGTCCATAGATGGGACACATGTTGCGTTGGTACCACCACAGGCACAGGAGGTGGTGTATAGGAATCGCAAACATTATCACTCCATTAATGCCCTTGTGGTGTGTCTGTCCAACATGGTGATTTCACATGTCTGTGTTCGCTTTCCAGGATCAGCACACGATGCCTTCATCATGAGGCGTAGCAGGGTGCCAGAAATGATGCTGCAGCTGCGGAACGAGCGAGCATGTATTGTTGGTGGGTAGACTCTGGCAGTTCAGTGTTTGGCGTCATCTTCCAATCTCACTGCCTGTGCTGACACACTTCTGTCCATGATGTTTCCTTGTAGGGGACGCTGGCTATCCCAACATGCCATGGCTGATGACGCCTGTCCGCAACCCCAGCACGGCTGCCGAGCACCGCTACAACAACGCACATGGGCGGACCAGGAGAGTCATTGAGAGGACGTTTGGACTTCTGAAGAGCCGATTCCGGTGCCTCCACAAGACCGGCGGAGCACTCCCATATGCCCCGGTGAAGGTGTGCAAGATCATCATCGTCTGCTGCATGCTGCACAACATGGCAGTGGAGGAAGCTGTTCCACTCATACTGGATCAAGATGAGCAGGACCATCCACCCGTGGAGGATGAAGGGCTTGGTGACGGGGCAAGTGATGTGGAGGAGGAGGAGGCTGTGGAGGACATGCGGAGTCGGCTCATACGCAACTTCTTTGCTTAGTGGTGAGTTCCAGTGTCTGAGTGTGCACGCATTGGGCCGTGTGTGGCATGTGTTGCAATGTGTGTGTCCATCTGCATGTCTGCCAAGTGAGTCAGTGGTGTGTATTGAAGTGTCACTCAAGTGATGGCGCAATGGAAGGATGTTGTCTGAGGGTCATCATTGTCACCTGTCATGTTAACAACATGATACGTGTTAAGTACATGCTTGCGGATGTGCTCCTTTGTGCTGAATCCTTGTGTGTCTCTCTTCCACAGGTCCATGTGCATGCTGTCTGCTGGTGGCATTGTTGTGCTCCTGCTACTCCTCATGAACACAGCGACATGTGCTGATTCAGCGTCACATGCACGGGCAAGTGTTGAAATCTCCTCAGGGTAAGGGATGCCTCACGTCGTTTTGGGTGTGTGAATTGTTTGTAGTCTGTGTGCACTTCTCCGGTTCATGTGTGTTCCATTTGCATACATGGTGATCCTACATGGGGAACATGACATGGGGCAGGCTTCACCTGGAGCCATGCTCAGACTTGGTGACTGTCATGTGGCAGGGGATTGGGGATTGTGATGAGGCCATCATTGTGTGTAACACTGGCCTCGGAAACATACAGGTTGCACCGGGTTGACATGGTGTGTGATTGCCCCATCAGGGCCTCAATGGTGTATAGCGGCCTCTCCGTGGCAGCAGGGGGTGTTTAGCTGTTATCCGTCACTTGTGTGCCAGGTCAATGGGATGCCAGCATCTGTGTTGCAATGGGGGGTGCCAGTGTTGCTCCCACATGTACATCCACATGACCTGTGTATGTGTTGACAGAGTATCATTGTCATTCCAACACACATGACTAATAAATTTGTCCCTCTGTCTCCAAGGTGCCTCTTCCCTGTCAATGGTGCCCTGTTGCCACTGTGCGTGCCGCAGGTCTGGCATAGTTTTCATAGGTGGTGCATATGTGTCTATGTGTAGAGTGACAAGATGCTAGGGGTTTGTCAGGGAGTGGGAACTGTATTATGCACAAGATGCACAGTTCCATCCACCTCAAGGCAAGAGAGACCATCCCCCAGGGCAACTACAACATCCGTGTCGAATCCTACCCTGCAGTCTACGGACATGTGCCTCACGACTCCCATGGTACTTGTCCATATCCGGAGTGCATCTGCACAGCTCTGCTACTGCGTCGGGCAACCAGGCCACATCAACGTCCTAACGGGATGGGGGGAATGTTTCACAGCCAGCTGCAGGATGACCTTCTAGATCCACGCCCACACTCATGATGCAGCCCACAACCCCAACACAACCATGTGGCACAGTGATCCTAAACTGCATTCTGGCATCTCCATGCATCCAACCTTGGCCTAGCCACCATTCTCAACATCCGCCTGACGCAAGCATGCTGCACATTGTAGGGACACATGTCTAGACATACCTGGGAGCGGCAAGCCAGGTCACTCCACATGATCCCTGACCTCTGCGCATGACTGTTGCTCCCCTGAATGTGTCTGTAGCCACAGTTGTGCGGGAACCACTCAGCTGGTTGGGCCCAGCACAGGTGAGTTTGGTACTCCATGTCTGTATCAGATGAGACATTGGGACCCATGTGTGTCCTGGGCAAGACTGCGACCCCACGGTTTGGATGGTTGGAGTTAATTCTGAGATCAGGCATGCTTTGACTGTACGACACACACATGTATTGTAATAATGTAGTATCACGGCATCATCTTGTAAGTGTGATTAATTTATTTGTGGTGGGGTACGGGTTTGTGGGGATGACAAGAGGTGCACAGCGGGAGTGTAGAATCCAAAGTTCACTGGGGGAGTTGGTATCCTTGTCGTAGCAAAATGTCAGAGTCCATGCCACAGTCTTCGTCAACATAGGTCAGACAGTGACCAGCAAGTCCATGTGGCAGAGAATGTCATGTGCTGCTATTGGGCCAGAGGGCCAGGTGCCAGGCCAGGTGACCTGGGAGATGGTGATGTTCTGCTGACTCTCACAGTCTTTTTCGTGGACGACCCACCTTCCTGCGGGGACCCTCGGAAGCAGTCCGTGACGATGTCTGTGACGCTCCGTCGGATGAATCCTCCTCCTCCTGATCCCTCCCTGTGTCTGGTAATGGCCTTCGCCTGGTGCCACAGGGAGGGTTGCCCATGTTGTCGGCAATCCGACGGAGTACACCGGTCATTTGGGTTTGCACCGCCACGAGCTCAGCCTGTCTATCCTCCATCCTTCCTTGGTGTTGCAGTTGACAGGCATGTTGCTGGGACTGCAGGGTCTTCATCTCCTGGAGGGTCCCCTTGATGTCATTGAGGGTGGACGCAATCTGGTCCATGCCCCTGGTGTCACGCCGGTATGTATCCAGGATGTTGCTGACCTGGGACACTACCGGGTCCTGAGCTGCCTGGTCAGGTTCGCGCCTCCGCCGTCCTCCACTCCCGCCACCCCTGCCCACGTGCACCTGGCCTGCCGTTGTGGGTGCATCGGGTCTCCGGGACCCCTGAGGGATGGCATCTGCGTTGCCGCCTGCCTCCTCCTGGGTGCCCGGAGGACCGTGTCCCTCCTGGGCAGACTGGCTGGGTGGTCGTGTGCGGGCAGGGCTCCTGGACGTCTCCTGGGATGTGGCAGGAATGGGGGTGGTGGTTGGCACAGTTGTACCTGACGCAGGTGCTGCAGGTGGTTGGACACCAGAGGGGCCAGGTTGGTCTGGGTCATCCACGGAGTGGTGAGAGTCATCGCTGGCGGTGGGGTCATCATCCCGCGGAGCCTGGTCCTGTGTGACTTCCCCCCCAGTGTTGGGGGGTGTTCGTCGACGTTGACCTGTGTGTGAGAGAGACAATGTTAACAGTGTCACATGTGGCATCCATGTTGCATGCATTTCTGATTTGGCACTCTTCCTCTGGGTAGTTGGATCTGTCCTGCATTCCTCTCACAGTGCACTTGTGCATGGCTATGTCCCTTGGCCACAGCTGTCAGGGCTTTACGCATGTGTGAGACACAATCTTAGTTGATGCATCTATTTGGGTACACAGTCAGCAGTGTGGTGTGCGGGCGTAGCGAGCCATGCAGAGGCGCCTTACGTGTTGCACTGTACGTGGCCAAATGGTGTTTTGGCAAGGCAATTTGATGTTGCAGGTAGGGGACTGAAGCATTTGTGACAGGGTTCTTACCGACACGGTGGGTGGGTATACTGGGTGTGTGGTTAGGTCTGTGCCTGCAGCACGGATGGACTCGTGCACAGATTGACACATGGACCGGTCTTCATCTACGGAAGGGGGGGTTGAGGCACTGCCAGACCTGGTCTGCATGCACACAGTCCACCGGCTGACGAGTGGACATGGCCACACCACCCAAGGGTGATTTAGTCTCCCTGTGTCTCCCTTCCTCCCTCCCTCTGTCACCCTCCTCCCTCCCTCTGTCGGTCTCCCTCTGTCACCCTACTCCCTCCCTCTGTCTGTCTCCCTGTGTCCCCCCTCTGTCTCCTTCCCTCTCATTCCCCCTCTCCCTCCCTCTCTTTGTCACTCTCTGTCACCTCAGGCCAGCTTCCTGGGCACACACAGTTAGCCGGTCTTTGAATGGCCATTGGCTTGTTCATGTGAGTTAGTCCCTGTTCTCCGGGCACCCATTGGGCAGTGTGTCTGAGTGTAGGCTGCTGCTGTGGCGGTGTGTGCTGAGACTCTATCAGAGCGATGCATCTTCATTGTCTGCTGTTATGTGCAAATTGTGCCTTCAGACCCATGGCATCCTGCATGGCAGCCATCATTTGCAGGCAAGACAGTACTGTGTGGGTACACACAGTTTGTATGGCTGTGCCCTGGGCCATATGGGCTGAGGGCATTGTTGTGTGCTTGTGAGTTGCTCAATGTTAGTTTTGCTGCCCCCACTCCCAGCATCGACCACATCCTGTGTTGTGTTGGTGTTTTGTGTGGCCTGTGACTTGGCATGGCCCTGATTGATGCATGGGGCATGGAGGCGCCAGTGGCATGTGTGTGTTTGTGGAGTGTTGTTGTGTCCGGTGGTGGCTTGGGGGGGGTGGCATGCATGATTGATTGTGTATGGCATCCCCCCCATGTGAGGTGAGTTGTTTGTGTACTCACCAGGGTCTGGGAGTCCTGGCAGTCCGTGTAGTCCCTCCACCGCCAGCGTGGACATCACCTTCTCCTCCCAGGGATGGTATTGTACCGGTCTGGGGGGCGGCCCTCCTCCAGTGATGTTCCCCTGGTTGTGATTGTCAGTCATCTTCCTCTTGACCGTCCTCCGCAGATCGTACCACCTGGATTGGCACTCGTGCCTGGTCCTTCTGGTTGTCCCAACAGCATTCACAGAATCGACGATCCTCTGCCACATGGCGGTTTTTTCGGATATGCTGGTCTGTCTGACCAATGTCCCAAAGAGCTGTGGCTCGACTCTGAGGATTTCGTCGACAAGGATCTCCAGCTCCTCCTTTGTGAACTTTGGATTCTTGGTGGTGGACATGGCGTGGGGTGTGGTTGTGGGGGTGTGGGTGTGGATGGCTGTGGGTGTGTGGGTGTGGTAGTGGAGGTGTGTGTGTGAATGTGATGAGGGGGTGTTTGTGTAGGTGGTTGTGTGAAGGTATGCAAGTGTGAGGTTCAAGTATGGTGGTGTGGGTCGTCTGTGGGCTCTGGCAGCAGTGGGTCTGTTGCAAAGGCTCATGGTTTGTGTGTGTGGTCCATTTTTATTGGTCCATTTGTGGGTGTGGCTGTGTTTGAAATTTGTGTGGGTGTGTTATGAGGAGTGATTGAGTTTTGGGCCTCTGTTTGGCAGTTTGGCAGTTGCAGGTGAGTGTATGTGATGTTTGTGGGGTTGTTGGGCCTGTTTGGTGGTGTGGGGAAACTCTACTTGACTCTCCTTGTGTAAATATGGTTTGTCCGGGTTCAGTACGTGTTTTTTTGGCGTCAGTACGGTCCGTACATGCACTGGTGGGGGTGCGGTCCGTACATTCCCTGGTGGGGTGGTGGTTCGGTGCGTACATACACGGCTGGGGTGGGTGTTTGGTGCGTACATACACGGGTGGTGGTTCGGTGCGTACATACACGGCTGGGGGGGGTTCGGGGGCGTACATACACGGGTGGTGGTTCGGTGCGTACATACACGGCTGGGGGGGGTTCGGGGGCGTACATACACGGGTGGGTGTTTGGTGCGTACATACACGGCTGGTGGTTCGGTGCGTACATACACGGCTGGGGGGGTTCGGGGGCGTACATACACGGGTGGTGGTTCGGTGCGTACATACACGGCTGGGGGTGGTTCGGGGGCGTACATACACGGGTGGGTGTTTGGTGCGTACATACACGGCTGGTGGTTCGGTGCGTACATACACGGCTGGGGGGGGTTCGGGGGCGTACATACACGGGTGGGTGTTTGGTGCGTACATACACGGCTGGTGGTTCGGTGCGTACATACACGGCTGGGGGGGGGTTCGGGGGCGTACATACACGGCTGGTGGTTCGGTGCGTACATACACGGCTGGGGGGGGTTCGGGGGCGTACATACACGGGTGGGTGTTTGGTGCGTACATACACGGCTGGTGGTTCGGTGCGTACATACACGGCTGGGGGGGGTTCGGGGGCGTACATACACGGGTGGTGGTTCGGTGCGTACATACACGGCTGGGGGGGGTTCGGGGGCGTACATACACGGGTGGGTGTTTGGTGCGTACATACACGGCTGGTGGTTCGGTGCGTACATACACGGCTGGGGTGGGGGTTTGGTGCGTACATACACGGCTGGTGGTTCGGTGCGTACATACACGGCTGGGGGGGGTTCGGGGGCGTACATACACGGGTGGGTGTTTGGTGCGTACATACACGGCTGGTGGTTCGGTGCGTACATACACGGCTGGGGTGGGGGTTTGGTGCGTACATACACGGCTGGTGGTTCGGTGCGTACATACACGGCTGGGGTGGGGTTCGGGGGCGTACATACACGGGTGGGTGTTTGGTGCGTACATACACGGCTGGTGGTTCGGTGCGTACATACACGGCTGGGGGGGGTTCGGGGGCGTACATACACGGGTGGGTGTTTGGTGCGTACATACACGGCTGGTGGTTCGGTGCGTACATACACGGCTGGGGGGGGTTCGGGGGCGTACATACACGGCTGGTGGTTCGGTGCGTACATACACGGCTGGGGGGGGTTCGGGGGCGTACATACACGGGTGGGTGTTTGGTGCGTACATACACGGCTGGTGGTTCGGTGCGTACATACACGGCTGGGGGGGGTTCGGGGGCGTACATACACGGGTGGTGGTTCGGTGCGTACATACACGGCTGGGGGGGGTTCGGGGGCGTACATACACGGGTGGGTGTTTGGTGCGTACATACACGGCTGGTGGTTCGGTGCGTACATACACGGCTGGGGTGGGGGTTTGGTGCGTACATACACGGCTGGTGGTTCGGTGCGTACATACACGGCTGGGGGGGGTTCGGGGGCGTACATACACGGGTGGGTGTTTGGTGCGTACATACACGGCTGGTGGTTCGGTGCGTACATACACGGCTGGGGTGGGGGTTTGGTGCGTACATACACGGCTGGTGGTTCGGTGCGTACATACACGGCTGGGGTGGGGTTCGGGGGCGTACATACACGGGTGGGTGTTTGGTGCGTACATACACGGCTGGTGGTTCGGTGCGTACATACACGGCTGAGGGGGGTTCGGGGGCGTACATACACGGGTGGGTGTTTGGTGCGTACATACACGGCTGGTGGTTCGGTGCGTACATACACGGCTGGGGGGGTTCGGGGGCGTACATACACGGCTGGTGGTTCGGTGCGTACATACACGGCTGGGGGGGGGTTCGGGGGCGTACATACACGGGTGGGTGTTTGGTGCGTACATACACGGCTGGTGGTTCGGTGCGTACATACACGGCTGGGGGGGGTTCGGGGGCGTACATACACGGGTGGTGGTTCGGTGCGTACATACACGGCTGGGGGGGGTTCGGGGGCGTACATACACGGGTGGGTGTTTGGTGCGTACATACACGGCTGGTGGTTCGGTGCGTACATACACGGCTGGGGTGGGGGTTTGGTGCGTACATACACGGCTGGTGGTTCGGTGCGTACATACACGGCTGGGGGGGGTTCGGGGGCGTACATACACGGGTGGGTGTTTGGTGCGTACATACACGGCTGGTGGTTCGGTGCGTACATACACGGCTGGGGTGGGGGTTTGGTGCGTACATACACGGCTGGTGGTTCGGTGCGTACATACACGGCTGGGGTGGGGTTCGGGGGCGTACATACACGGGTGGGTGTTTGGTGCGTACATACACGGCTGGTGGTTCGGTGCGTACATACACGGCTGGGGGGGGTTCGGGGGCGTACATACACGGGTGGGTGTTTGGTGCGTACATACACGGCTGGTGGTTCGGTGCGTACATACACGGCTGGGGGGGGTTCGGGGGCGTACATACACGGCTGGTGGTTCGGTGCGTACATACACGGCTGGGGGGGGGTTCGGGGGCGTACATACACGGGTGGGTGTTTGGTGCGTACATACACGGCTGGTGGTTCGGTGCGTACATACACGGCTGGGGGGGGTTCGGGGGCGTACATACACGGCTGGTGGTTCGGTGCGTACATACACGGCTGGGGGGGGTTCGGGGGCGTACATACACGGGTGGGTGTTTGGTGCGTACATACACGGCTGGTGGTTCGGTGCGTACATACACGGCTGGGGGGGGTTCGGGGGCGTACATACACGGCTGGTGGTTCGGTGCGTACATACACGGCTGGGGGGGGGTTCGGGGGCGTACATACACGGGTGGGTGTTTGGTGCGTACATACACGGGTGGGGGTTCGGGGCGTACATACGCGGGCGGGGGGTGGTGGGGTGTTCGGCGCGTATGCGGGCACATGTCTCCATGGTTGCTATGGGAGTTCGGTTCGGACGGTGTTTTTTGCGTACGGTTGTGAAATGGGGAGGACGGGAGGGATCGTACTTGCGCAGTCGGACTTTATTTTTCCGCACGGTGGGTTTCTCGCCCGGGGACGTGTCGGTGACTTTTCCCGACCCGAGGACGTGTGGGGAAATCTTCCCAATGCGATTCGTATGGACTTTTTTCCGTTCGAATCGTACTTGGCAGTTTGTACGCTACTTTGACGATTCGGACGGAAAAAAATCCGGATACGAGTCGGACGGGGAATTTTTTTACCGGATCGGAATTGGCACCCTAATTTGTCAAAAAGTCTTTTGTATAAATACACTGATTTTATAACATTTGATGGTTCTTAATTTAAGATCCTAAAATTACCATATGCCAATTATAATATTTAATATCTAAAACCTTCACTATATAGAGCATACGTCTTGAGACTTATTATTTCCTGAATATATAATATATACTTTCACTTTAATAACCCACTTATTTTCACTCATATTCTTTCCAAGCCATTAAGCCCAAGTGGGCAACAATTATTTTGCATAAATGATTGCCAGCTAAAAACTCTATTGAACATAAATTAGACTCCACCAACATTTCCTTCTAAAACATCACATGTAAAGTGCATTGCTATCTCTGTTTCCCATTCCATCTTTGTATTGATGTTCAACTTACCCCAACCTAAAAAAAAAACATAAAAATTATTAAAGAATCAGAAATCAATTCTGCCAGTAGCAGGATGGAGGCCCCTTCACAAGATGTCAATACTCTTATATTACTCAGATATCGTCACAGGTGTGCATTCAAATCTTCCTCCATGTTAAGGTCCCATGGAATATTAGTATTTGACTCAATAATATATCTTGACTCCAGTTGTCTTAACCTACTTTCTCTGTCTCCTCCTCGCACATTTGATGGAACAGGCCCTTCGCTTCACCATTATGGGTTTCCTCAAAATGTCTTGCTACTGGATAGCCCTGATCATAATTTTTGATAGCCCTAAGATGTTGAAGGACTCTCTTGTGCATTGGTAGCATCGTGCTACCCATGTATGCCAAATGGCATGGGCATCTTAGTTGGTACACAGCATACTCGGTCTTACTATTATGCTGCCCTTTGATGAACTTTGTGCGAGTCGTGAGTAGCGAGATGTATTGTGTTGTATTTTTACCATGTTGACATGCTTTACATCTCCCACATTTTGTACGCCATTTTTGATAGTCAGTCATGTTGTTTTGACCACTTTTCTGTTCTCCAGGCTGCTACTCACCAAATCTTGTCTCACTGATCTAGCCCACCTGAAAGTAATACCCGGCCTACGTGGGGCTACAGTACTCAATATTGGATCTTTCCTGAACAGGTGCCAGTGCTTATGCATAAATGGTTCTTATTGCTGCCTCTTGTGTGTTATAAGTGGTAATGAGCCTCAAGTGGGAGTAAAGCTCTTGTGTTTCACTTTATCGTTACTTTTGAATAAAACTTGTTCTCTAGATTTAGACATAGCTTTAAAAAAAATAATATATATATATATATTACGATAATATTGTATTTTTAAAGTATCGTTAAAATAAATAGAAATAGCTCCAATAAACATATAGTGTTGTCAATTATTATTACAATAAAATGGTATGCATTTAATTAATAGCAAGAAAGATAGGTAGGACCACATTTTAATAGGAAATATATTTTTTAGTTTGCTCATAACTTGGATGCCATGTGATGAATCTTTAAGAACATTTCAAAAGAAAGTCTCATGCACCTCAGCTCCTTCCCAAAAAAGCTTTGGGATGATCCATCAAGTGGGGGACGAGAAAGAAAGTGGGCCCCTAAACACATTTTCTCCATGCAGTGTTCCATAGGGAAATTGAACAGTGATACAGCCCAAACAGCTGAAAAGAATTGCCCCAAATTTGCCAGTAAACTAAATCTTGGTCCAGAAAGCATGCTTTTTGTGATATCGCCTGTTTAGTAGTTTTTGAGAAATTAAGGTTCAATATATGTGTATATTTAATGCTACGAAGGATTCACAGAGCCAACAGCTCTAGAGATGAGATCAGATTGGCTGCCACTACATCAACAAAGATGTGGCAGCATTCATTTTAGGACACTGGGACTCTGTCTCCTTTCCTGAAAAGGTTATAAAAAGCATATAGGGGAACAGGGAAGGGATACCCTGCCTTCCTCGGCCTGGTTGGGGGGGGTCCCAAAGAGACACCCCCGGGGGCCAAAACCTTCCTTTTTATTGGCACTGCAGATCTGTAGCGGATCCATGGATCCTCAGCTCTGATTAAAAAAACTAAATGTGGGTTCCTGACCTTTATTAATCTGAGCCCTCTGGGGCCAGGACCTGGGGGTAGTATCAGCCGTTTTATTTATTTTTGGGCAGCGGGGCATGAGCCCCCCTCTCCGAGCTTCCTTCTTTAGTTCCCAGGAACCCCAACCCCTAGGGCCTCTTTAATAAAAATTAGGAGGGGCATATGGACTGCCACTGTGAGTCTTAATTAGGTGATGTAATATGTGACGTCATCACCAGTGCATTGCGGGCGCGCAAGTTATAGTTAGCTCAACTAACTATAACGGGTGAATTTCTCTGGTTTAATATGAGTCAAATGTCCAACTAACTATAACGTCCCTGAAACCTATGGTTTTTTCAGTGAATTTTGAAGGTTTTTTAAATGTTAATTTCATATTTTAATATTTATAAAACCTATATTTTTTCTATTTTTTTGTAATATTTTGGAACTCTTTTATCCTTTTTTGTTATTTTGAAAATTATGTAATTTTTTATATCTTCAAAAAAAAGTATGGATATTTTTTTTTTAGAAAACTGGACTCCCGTACCGGTAGTGTACCAAGTTCCATCAGCACGCAAATCCTATCCACCATATTGCTAAACTCGTAAAGGATGCGCATTTCGTACTCGACGGCTTCGTGGCACCGCGTCCCGCCTAACATCATATACGTATAAGGTTGCGCCAGCTGCTAGTTTGGTATGCGACGGGTGAGCGGTACCAAGCCGCGCGTTAGGTCATCTATGTATGGGGCCGTGCCGGCTGCGTGTTCTGTATGCGACGAGTGCACGCTGCCAGGCCCTGTGTTACGTCATAGACGTATGGTGTCGCACCGGCTACGCCATTCCCTCATTTTTTTTATGTCTCAAAACTATATCTAAATAAGTTTAAAGTGTATATGAGAGCAAGCGATAATCTAAAATATTTTAAACATTTATATATTTCTAACTGTAATAAACGTATATTATGGTAAATATATTTTCTCAAAATTGCGTCGGGTGCGGCCTCCTTGCGCGCTCGGTGCGCGATTGCCATGTGATCTTAAAAAAAAGCATTTGATTGGTTCATAACATTTCCCATTGTAACAGTTGGAGGACCCACACATTTTAGCCATTCTCTCTACAGCGTTTGATGAGAGACACCTCTTCTACTTAGAGAGCTTTTTTGAATTTTTTTGTTGCTGTGTACACATAACATATCTTATAGTACACACAACATGCAACGATCATCTTGATCAATATTCATGCTCTATACAGTAGCCTTCCTCGTGTGATGGCCATGCATCTGAAACGTTACATCAAAAAACAAATGTGTGTTACACGATGCCCCTGGTGTGTGCGCATTATTGTGCTGCCTTTCGGCCTGGGTATTGGTGGCTCGAAGGGGTATCATCAGCCACAGGCAGAGTGCACATCCTAGATCACATGTGGCAAACAGTAAAGAGTAATGTGTAGATTTGTGTTGCAGTATGCTCTGTTGTCAGGCTTTACCAGTATAGTAGTGTGTCATACGTGAGACTTTCAGACTCATGTTTGACATGCATTGTTTGACTGTAATGAGCGTTATCACTGTGTATGACGCAGCCTCACTGATGATCCTCCCTCCATCCGATCACATTCACGTGTGCGCTTCGCGATAGCAACACTTTCTATAATACCGCACACCATTGACATGCGTGTCTGCGCATATCCACAAGCTTGACAACGACATGTGATGTTGTCCATTCAATGTTTTCGGACAGCATCTCATTAGCGATAGTTGCTGCCCTCCCGGTACATGCTACATTAATGTAAATTGCGGATTGTGTAACGTCAAAACTGCAACAGGGACACACATATAAGTACGCTTCCTGCCCAGGCAGGAACTGAACAACGCCCAGGTCCCCGGAATAATTATTCACACCCCTACGCTGGCCTGGCATACGCAAGCCCAGCCCACTTTGCGTACATATAAATAGGATAACGATGACGCCACATGTCCCAGTTCTTCCACACTGCCTCAGGTGATATGGTTGCATCCACCTCACATATTACAATGCGCAATAAAAAAAAGGGATCCATGAGGTGTACACTATCCTGGCAATCAAAACTAGATCTGAATTGTAAACCCTGCTGGCCGTTGTGTTTGGACACACACCAATGACAGCGGGTGAGCAGTGGGGCCTGGGTGCACAGGGGCTGCAATTGAGCACGGTGCGGCAGGAGGGGTGGGGTGCATCAGCCTGGGTGCGCAGGTGCGAACAAGGGATGTTGCCGTGCGTAATGATGTGATCTCTGACCTCATTCAGTCACATCTCTGTCTCATTTTAAGGACCTGCTGGACCGTACTGTAGGCCTGAGCCAGCGGGCAGCGCTGCGCTACAGACATGTGGCGTTGGCTTTTGCTTTTACTGTAGTGAGCTGATTACTAAGTGTACATGCACACAGGCTTGTGACACTGCATTACATGCTCACATTATGCTTCTAGCATGCGCTCTGTTCCTTTGCATGTGAACGTTGGCATAACATATTATTATTTAACCTTGTGTATTCTCGTACACTCCAACTCCTCTTTGAACCACGATTACCACTAACAGTTGGTAGATAGTACTTCGAGAAGGAAGGATGCACTCAACTGGTGTTCTCTATTAAGCTTGAAATAAACCTTCATTTACCTCAAGACGTTTCCAGCACTATATTATTTCTTCCTTTTCAGACTCTGGGTTAGTGGCACCAAAATCGGCGGAGCAGATGCTCAGCCCGTGATGAGGCCCCGGGCATTCTGACGCCTTCCATTTTGATATCAAGACACCGTCCCTGACAGGAGACCTGCTCTGCCACCCTGAGAGAGGCACCCCGGAGTTGGAGCTCGCACCGGCACGTCGTTGGACACACCGGTTGTGGCAGGTGAGCAGTGAAGCCTCAGTGCGCAGGAGCTGCAATTGAGCACAGTGCAGGGGAAGGGGCTGGGGTGCAGCAGCCTGGGTGCACAGGTGCAGGCAAGCGATGTTGCCGTAGATAATAATGTAATCTCTGGCCTCATTCATATCTCTGTTTCATTTTAAAGACTTGCTGGACCTCACTCTTTCTCCTGGACCCCAGCGTCCCAGACACACGAGTGACAGGAGGTGAACAGTGAGGGCTGGGTGCAGTAGGCTGACGCTCTGTCTCCTCCTTCCTCTGTTCTTTTGACTCTCCCTCCCCTTCTCCCTTCCACCCACTCGCTCTCTGTCCCATTCTTACTTTCTTCCTTTCATTCTGACTACCTTTCTTTTTCTCTTGGACATGGCACACATACTTATGTATATTTATTGTCTTGCAGGTTTTGTACGCAGCTTCCATAGGAGTCCCACCCACTTATTTTATTTTTACTGTTGTTTGTTCGAATAAAGTTGCATTTTCATGTATATGTGTTGTTTTAATAAAAGTTATTTTTTTTACCAATAAATAAGTGAGTGTATGGGTCTTCTTTTTCGGACAACATTTGTCTGTAGTTTATTGTGAAAATCGGCGGTTGATAGGAGGGTATGAGGGAAAACATTTGTAATTTTGCAATGCTCCTACTAAATATAAACCAACAGTCTATTACATAAATGAAGCCTAGGTAATTCTACAACTGCAAGGGTTCTATGAGTGTATCACCTTATAACACCATGAATACTGCCCGTGTGATTACAGAACCAATAAGGCACTGCCTAGGGCCACCAAGGCTTCAGGGACTGGCGACGCCCACCCTGCATATTTAAGTAAAGTCCCGAAGGGTTGCGATCCCCAGAATTGAGTTGGCCTCGAAGCCCCCCGAACAATTACTAAACAATGCCCGGGGAGGTGGCGATCCCCTAGGCTGCGAAACGTCTCTGTGCCCTCCCGCGCCTAATTTACATGTGAGATTAAGGTCTCCAGTGCTGCAGAGACCCCGCAATATAATAATAAGATTGGCCCCGGAACATTACCCACCAGGGGGCTCATTTAAATGAACGGGTGAGACCCCGCTTCATTTTTTTCTTCCATTTTTACCATCCGGATCCGCTTTATTGAAGCGATACAAGGTTTTCCTCCTCTCGCTTCTACGAGGCAAACAAGGATTTGCTATCACAGGGTGGAAGCCATGCTCCCGCCCTGTAATAGCAACCATAAATGTCCCATGGATGCACACCCCGGGACATAGTATGAGCTGCGCCTGGGAGGTGGCGCTCCATAGCACCATGATGCATTGGTTACTGCATAACTACAGAATTAGTATAAACGCATACTAACACCACTTGCACACATGTTGTACAGCGACCAGAGTGTAGTGAAGAGGCAGAGGAAGCCCAAAATCCAAAAATGTTAATCCTACCAGAGGTCGGATGACATAGTTCGATGAGCCGACGACCCTGGGATGAGTAGAAACAGCTTCACAAAGAAAACGGGTCTTCAGCAGAACGCAAGGAAACTCAAAATATTGGTGAGCGCTGCCTTCTTTTTACCTTCTCCCGCTCGTCGCCAAATTTATGTAGTGAAGAGGAAGACAGCAGTGGATCCGATAAGTAGATTTATTGCAGGAAAAGAAGACAGCTTAAACAGCCACCAACAGGAGCAGACAGCAAAGGAAACCGACTTCTCCAGCACCGTGTACAAACTACCCAAGATTCCCCTCATGATCTCTTATACTAACATTACATACTTACATTCTAGTAGCATTACATCCTAACATTCTACTATGACTTACATTGGAATACTACACAGAGCACATGACTTTACAGAAATGAGCTCATGGTTTCATCCCCGAGTCATTAGACTGGTAGGGGTGAGTAGTTCGCTTCCCACTTCCTGTATAGTATAAACACATACTAACACTACTTACACAGTTATACTACAGTGGCCAGTATGCTACAACACCCAGAGCCCATCACTTTACAGCAATCAGCTCGATTTTATCTCCGAGTCTTGACACCGGTAGGTGTGAGTACTTCCCTTTCCACTTCCGGTATAGTATAAACGCACAGTAGAGGTCAGTAGTTCGCTTACCACTCCCTGCATGGTATAAACGCCTACTAACACTACTTGCACAGGTATGCTACAAAGACCAGAGCACATCACTTTACAGCAATGAGCTCACGGTTTAGGCTCTCGGTTTCATACCCGAGTGTAGCAGCATCTCATCTCAGCACCACGTCACTCTGAGTAACACCGCACTTTCAGACCGGTAGGAGTAACTACTTCGCTTTGCACTCCCCCACAGAGGTTACAGTGCTCCTATCCTCCTGTTTCCTACTCTTTTCACCCTTTTTTCCCCTTACTCATTTCAACGGAATCACAAAATAATGGCTGCCAACACTTCCTAGTTTCAGCAGCTCGCAGCCAATAAGCAGCAACCTCGTGCTCGTAACACCTCAGCGGATTTACACCAAATAAACAAAAGCGTGCTTTCTAGACCAAGTCCCTTCTCCCTGCCAAATTTGGGGAAATAACGTTCACCCGTTCGACCTGTAGCCTTGTCTAAAATTTCCAATTGAAGTTGTATGGAGAAAACACATTTTGGGACCCCCCTCTTTTCTCCGCCCCCCCCTTGACGAATCACCCCCAAACTTTCAAACTAGGAGCTGATATGAACAAAGAATTAGTTTGGGAAATTTCATGAAGATTCATCAAACGACGCCAAAGTTATAAGCAAAACAAAAAATGCTCTTCCTATGGAAACTTGGTCCTAACTATAAGTAGGTAAAATATATATATATATATATATAAGCATGAAAACCACGAGTCCCAGAATGCTGAGATATGAATTTCCCACCAGAGGGCAACTCCCACCAGAGGGTGTAATCTCACCTGAGATTACTTAAAGTAAGTGACTCGTTTCCTGCCTTTCCTCCGCCTACAGACACTGCAGGGAGCCCGTGACCAAGGCGCAGGTGGCGCTGAAACGCGTAGGGCTGGTTATTTTAAAACAAGCAGAACAATGTCCGGTCATTAAGAAATAAAGGATGCTGGTGAAAGTACAGGATTCCCTGCCTGCCAAGTGCGTTCTCGCAGGGGGACACCTTTTTTTGGACATATATATATATATATATATATATATATATATATATATATATTCACTGAAAAAACCATAGGTTTCAGGGGCGTGATAGTTAGCTGGACTTTTCACTCGTACAAAACCATTGAAATTCCCCCATTATAGTTAGTTCAGCTAACTATAACTCGCACGCCCGCAATGCACTGCTGCTGACGTCACATATTACATCACTCATGACATGTAATTTAATTGGAGGGGGGCCTCTGGCCATTTATTGCCCCGGGGACCCCATCCCCCGGGGCAGGCCTTTCTCTTTTTTTATTAGTTATTTATAATTGGGGAGGGGGGGCCGGTTGGCCTCCCTCCTGGACCACTAATAGCCCCGGGGACCCTATTCCCCGGGGATGGTCCTCTCCGTTGGGGACCGTGGTGGTGCCCAATCCTCCCACGGTCCCGCCGGCTCCCCGCCTCCTGTGGGAGCCGGCATTGCTTTTCCACACGGGGAGCAGCTACGATGCAGTTCCCCGTGTGGAAAAGCAATTTGCTTTGGAGAGAGAGCAGGTTTCCTGCTCTCTCCTCCAAATACCAAAGCAGAGTTTGCTATGGCAGGGCAGGAGCCGCGAGGCTCCCGCCCTGCCATAGCAAACTACAGTGTCCCAGTGGTGGGCAACCCGGGACATTGCAGGAGCCGACCCTGGGGGGTGGCGGTCCCCAGGGCCATGACAGGGCTCCAGGAGGGGGGCCGCGCGGCCCCCCTCCCACCTTTTTCAAAGCCCGTCACGTACCCTCTAATTTTGATATTTAGTGCCCCGGGGCGGTGACGTCCCTAGGGCGTGTGGGGGGGTTTCAAGCCCCCCATACAGGTTTTTTTAGAACAAATTTAAAAAGAAAAACAAGCCCCGGAGGTGGCGGTCCCTGGGGCTGTGGGGTGTGAGCTCCCCGCAAATATTTTAGATAAGTCCCGGGGGGTGGCGGTCCCTGGGGCTTGGGGGGGGCCTTTGAGCCCCCCCACATATTTCATTTAGCTCATAAGCCCTGGGGGGGTGGCAGTCCCCAGGGCTGGGGGGCTACAATACAAAGATTGCCCCCGGGATTTGGCCCACCCGGGGCTAATTATTAACTAAGCGCGGACCGAATTAAAAAAAATATATTTTTTTTTTTGGCCCTGGTGGGACCCCCAAGCAGGCCTAGGGGGTCAGGGTGTTTCTACCCTGCCCCCTTTTCGTGTTTTGCAGGTTTGTTTCACTGATATCTTGTGCCTCGGTTCTACCGAGGCACAAGATGGCTGCCAACACTTCCTGGTTTGGAGTGTTGACAGCCAATTAGCATAAGGCTCATGATCGGGAGGGTGCGCGGATCCTGCGCGGCCATAGATATCAAAACTTTTTTAATTTCAATTTTCTCAGCAACTACTGAACAGATTTACACTATTTAACAAAAAGGGATCTTTCTGAACCAAGGGCTGTCTTTTTGCCAAATTTGGTGTAATTCTGTTCAGCAGTTCGGGCTGTAGCCGTGTCTAAAGTTTCCTATGGAAAATTGCATGGGGAAAACATGTTTTGGGACCCCCCTTTTTCCTCGGCCCCTCCTTGCCGAATCTCCCCAAAACTTTCAAGATAGGAGCGGACCGGAGCGCCCCACGAGTTTTGAAAATTTTACGAAGATTCATCAACCGGCGCCAAAGTTATTGGGAATAGAATATTGCGAATTTCCTATGGAAAATAGGTCCTAACTAACTACCTACTGGCGACCGCCAGTAGGTAATATATGTATACGGAACAGGAAATCAACGCCACCGCTCCACTTGCACCGGGTGCTGTAACTTCAGCGGTGGTGAGCCGCTAATCATGAGCACACAAGGCGACGATCTTCAGACGCCAAAAATGTGGGACACACACGGAAGTTTGATCCAAACAAAGTGCTTTCATGTGCAGACCCCCTGCACTGACAGACGCATTTCGGCTTGCACCTTCCTATATGTCAGTTTCAGTGTGGTGATACGAAAACATTTAAATCAAACAATGTATCATGTGCAATTCATCAGAAGTAAAGATGGTCCTTAACTCAAAGTTGATAGCGGCCATGTACATAGTCATATCCTGAAGTGGGAAAAAAACTTAAGCCTAGTTGGAGGACTTTTATTTCTTCCTGGGTCAGTGTTCTATCCGAGAGGTTGATTATTGTCATTTCTTCTCTGGGTTCTACCATTTGCCCCTTCTCCCTCTGCTGCGGGTAATTCTCGGAGTGGGTTCCTCTCCGCCTTCCTTTCTTGGCCTGCCTTGTTTTCATTTCTTAGTTGTTGTTGTGATGGATGTGTCCTTGGTGTGGTCTCTGTAGGGATTCTCTTATAAGTTTGTATTCCTGAAAATAAGGTGACTCGTTAATACTGCTCCTGTCATCTGTGCTGGTACTTTGTTCACCTTCCGATGTCTCTACCTCTGATTCTGAGGTTTCCATATTGCAGGCAGCGGTAGCACCCTGTTGGCTCATCTTCTTCCTAGGGGCATCAAACTTCCGTGCAAAGGTCAGGATACAGCCCGTAGCATAATCCTGCTCGTCTCTCTGAAATTTGGTTTATTTATGTTGTCTGATGGCTGCTTCGTAATCCTTTAAGCATTTCCTCATAGAACTTTTAAGTCCATCACTCTGTTTCATATCTTTATCTTTGCTGATCATTTCTTCTAATCTTTTAATCTCTGCCAATAATTTGTCTCGATCGCTCCAAGTGTATTTGATGAGTATTTTCACCATCCCCTAGGCGGACTCTGAAGTATATTCTGACCATTCCTTTAGAAGTTGAGGGTCTGGATTCTCGTAGGAGGGGACCGTAAAGATACGGAGGCCTCGGGGGATTCTGTCACATTCTATATACCTCTGCAAAGAGGTTGTCTCCCATCATCTCCGTATCTCTTTTTTCGTAAGCTTTCCACAATGATTGGAATGGAATTACTAAATTGCTTGCAGGGACAGTTGGCGCATTAGGGCCCTTAGAATTAATAGTCCTTGGTCCAGTCCCCTGTTTAAAAATATCCACCGCTGCCTCCTCCCGCTCCGTGACACTCGACATGCTGGTTGAAAACCACAAAGCAGTTTGTTCCAGTTTTTCGGTTCTTTTTGGGGGCCTGCACAAGTATTTCCTTCGGGCTGAGGCTGTGTTTAAATGAATAAGTATAGCGGGGAGGAAACAAAGCTCACTCACTGGCAGGTCCACCTCTGAGTTCCCGCGTCATCAGACCCGGAATCCACAATGCGTTCCAACCGGCAGGAGCCAAGACGCCTGCTCCGCTTGTCTCAATACTGCAAACGCCGGTATTCACTCGGCGAATCCTCCTCTTGAAGCCTCGGGGCAGGCGGCCATTAACATATGAAACAGGAAATCACCACCGCCGTTCTACTCGCCCCGGGTGCTGTAACTCTAGCGGTGGTGAGCCGCTAATCATGAGTGCACAAAGTGAGGATCTTCAGAGTCCAAAAATGGAGAGCACACATGGAAATGTAATCCAAACAAAGTGCTTTAATGTGCAGACCCCCTGCACTGACACAAGCGTTTCAGCTTACGCCTTCCTCTATGTCAGTTTCACTGTGGTGACATAGAAATATTTAATTCAAACAATGTATCATGTGCAATTCATCAAAGTATCTCCTGTATTTTTCCTGCATTTTTCAAGAATGGGCAATCATAACCGCACAATGCCCCTAGGGACACGATTGCCCATTTAGGGCTTAATAACTTGAAAAATACGGGAGTTACTTTGATGAAATGTATATATACATATACCGCTAAAAGGCAACACATTTATTGTAAACATCATACTCAATGAAAAATATAAATAATGAACTATTGTCTTTTTTGTGTTTGCATAATGATTTATCATTCTTCCGAAATTGCTTGTTTTTATTAAATAACTCCTTAAAGACCATCTTTACTTTTGATGAATTGCACGTGATACATTGTTTGATTCAAAATGTTTCCGAGTCACCACAGTGAAACTGACACAGAGTAAGGCGCAAGCCGAAACATGTCTGTCAGTGCAGGGGGTCTGCACATTAAAGCACTTTGTTTGGATTAAACTTCTGTGTGTGCTCTCCATTTTTGGCTTCTGAAGTTCCTCGCCTTGTGTGCTCATATATATATATATGTTTCATCTCTCTTGACTTTACACCATCTATTTGAGAATGCAACTCAGGACAATACTGATCTTTTAAATACGCAAGATCGCTTAGCAGCCGCAAATATCAAGCAAAGCGGCGCTGGAATTAGCCCGTTCAAACCGAAATCACGGTTCATTCCAATGATGCCGAAAGACGCTATCGATATTTTCCATGAAGTGGTAGTTGAGGACATCAAAAGGCTACACTATCAAACTAAACACAAAAAACGCCATAAGAGCTACCAGGAAATAAAATACTTTGAGCTTATGAAAAAACTTGAATCAAATCATGAAATTCTGGTAACCAAGTCGGACAAAGGAGGCAATGTTGTGCTTTGGCCCCAAAAGGATTATAAAATAGAAGCACAAAGACATCTGGACGACAAAACATGGTATGAAAAAGTGGACCACAGAATATATAATGTAGCCAGGCAGGGCTTGAAAAGCAAATTGCAACAATGGAAGAGAGATGGGTGCATCTCTACTGATGAATTTAATTTTTTATTTGTGGAACACCCAATCCTGCCGAGGTTATATTTTATCCCCAAAGTCCACAAACTTACCAATCCAGTGCCGGGAAGACCGATAATAGCAGCTATTGGCAGTATGGGAGAACATATCACACAGTATGTGGATTTCTTCCTACAAGATCTGGTCAAGGAGCTTCCGACATACATTAAAGACACCAGTGATTTATTAAATAAACTGACCAACATACAATGGAAAGATGATTTACTGTTGATTTCATTGGACATTGAATCACTTTATACTAGTATCGAACACAAAACAGGGCTGAATGCCCTGTCACATTTCTTGGGAACAAGACCATTAGAAATGTACAATCATAATAAGATGTTAGTAGATCTAGTAACATGGTGTCTTTTCAACAATTATTTTCTGTTTGGAAATGAAGTGTATGTACAGAAGAGAGGCGTAGCGATGGGGGCCTGCTTTTCCCCCAGCTATGCATGCTTGCATGTAGGCTGGTGGAAGGAGCAGGTCCTCAAATGCACATTTCAAGAGGAATACCGTACCCATGTTATTCAGTGGTGGCGTTACATTGACGATGTTCTTATTATTTGGAGAGGGGATGAGTTGAGTGCAAAAAACTTTATTAATAAAATCAATAGCAACATCTACAACCTCAAATTTACATCGCATCTGAGCACAACACAAATAGATTTTCTAGATGTTAAAATCTATGTTAAAGACAACCAGCTAGCTATTTCCCTTCACAGACAAACAAAAGCAGGGAACACTACGTTACACGCCAGCAGTGCAAACCCCCACCACACCATCAAGAGTATACCTCTAGGGGAGCTAACACGCCTAAAACGTATCTGTAGTACAACTGAGGATTACGAAATATGCAAACAAGAGGCATTGAGTAGATTTCGTACCAGAGGCTACAAAGAATCCATCCTCAATGAGGCAATTTCAAAAGTAGACTCAATACCCAGGACAACACTTCTATCGTCCAATAACCGTTTGGTAGCTAATGATAGTCTGAACAATACTCCTAGACTCATCACAGCCTATAACAGGCAGGAAAGACAGATCAGGTCGATTGTCAAGCACAATTGGCCAATCGTTATGACAGATGGGGTTTTAGCTCCCATGTTACCCTCTCAACCCACGATTACTCATAGGAAGGGCCCTTCCATGAAGACACAGATCGTGAAACCTTTTCCTGAACTGGCCGCCGCGAGACAATGGTTACAGCCTAAGCAGGGGTTTGTTAAATGTTCCTCCTGTAGAGCCTGTAAATTTGGAGTGAACACTGATACATATGTTACCCCCTTCAATCCTAATGCGGTTAAAATTCAGGGTAGGTTTAACTGCAAAACAGATTTTGCAGTGTATGTCCTGACGTGCACCTGTGGCCTTAGATATGTGAGAAGTACTAAGCTGCAGGTGCACGTCAGAATATTACAACACTTACGTGCCATAGTCAACAATGATTCTTCTTATCCAGTAGCTAGGCATTTTAAGTTGATGCATAACAACGATCTGAATTGCTTAAAATACTTTGTAGTAGCCAATGTACCCAAATTAAGACGTGGGGGAAACAGGGAAAAGAGACTAAGGCAAGTGGAATCTAAAATGATTGTAGAACTAGATAGCAAGATGCCCAATGGTTTAAATAACACAGATGAGATGTATCATTTTTTGTAAAAAATGTAGTTTTATACATTTGGTCCTACTCAGGACACAAGATGATTTTGGATCAGTAATCTTTTATCAACTTTTTAGCAATCTTTATGAACTTTCATTACACGGTTTGTTGTTGTTTGTTTTTTGATCATGGAGTAAAGGTGACTGTATTTCCTCTTCTCTCTCCCACACAAACATGAAGGCATCAGAAGGTTTTAGGTAGGTTTTAGCCCGAATTTTAACTTTGTTGAATGTGGGTCTTAGCCTTCTTTTTACCTTTTTCCTGATGTTTTTAGTTGTTTATATGCATACACTTATAGTTGTTTTTGCACTAGCACTTTAAGGCGATCCGTGTATGGATCAGATAATTAGCACTTTTTATTCGGGTGTGTAACACTGCATAGATTTGTCTGTCAATACAAGATTCAGATGAACAGTACAGCATTTAAGCTGACATAGGAAACATGTTCGGACAGGAGTACGATCATAAGAGTAATATTCTTTTTACCAAATGAATTATTGGATTGATTTTTGTCTTTTATGAACAGGAAAATTTTGCTGCTTAGACAATTTAGCTTACAATAATTATAAAACGTTTTTTTTATATATATGTTTTATAAAAATTCTATTTATTAGTATATTTATTAGCTTTTAAATCAATTTTAGGTAATATTATCTTTGTTTGGTGGTTTTATGCAATGAATCTGTCACTTTACAAGCATTTAAGCAGTAATGAATGACATGTTGTGAAAACAGACTTATCGTAGCATCAACTTTTTGCAGTGTTTTACCCACTTTCTATGTCTATGCACCATGTGGTATCAACACCCCAATCACTGTAAAGCATTTAAAAACAATGACGAAAGTGTTTCTAGCTGACTTGTGAGCAAGGGCTTTTGTAGCCCGAAACGCGTCAGGTTCGAGGTCTAGAAGAAATAAAGAACTCCATCTAACCACATTCGTTGGGTTCGCGTCTCTGTTCGCCATTGCAGTGGAGGTGCAGAGAAATCTTCGTTTTTATATATATATATATATATATATATATATATATATATATATATATATATATATATATATATATATTCACAGAAAAAACCATAGGTTTCACACATGTTATAGTTAGCTGGACATTTCACTCGTAAAAAACCAATGAAATTCCACCGTTATAGTTAGTTCACCTAACTATAACTCGCGCGCCCGAAATCCACTGCTGATGACGTCACATATTACATCACTCATGACATGGTCAGTGACATCACTGATGACATCTCAAATGACATCACTGATGACATCATCCATTGACTGTGTGTTTCTGAACATTTTTAATATGTTTAATATATATAGGGAAAGGTATGTTGAAGAATGAGTGGATGTACAAGTTTGTGAATGGATGATTTTCTGGGTGCGTAACTGAGTCTATATGTAAGTCATTAAATGTATATTACTGCAGAGTAGTGACTGAACTGTTTGAATGTCTGTATCTGTCTCTGTGTTGGTGTATAAGTGGCTGCATGGTTTTGTGAATAGCTATATGAGTATTTATATGGGTTATGTATTGGTTATCTGAGTATCTGTATGGGTGCCTGAGTGTATGAGTGGGAGAGGTGTGTGTGACTCTGTGCATAGATATATGAGTAGGTGATCCTATGGGTGCATGGTTTTAAGAGTGCAACTGTGACGGACTGTATGGTTGAGTGAGTCTATGTATGGGTGTGTTAGGGATTGAATGTGAATCTTAGTTGTAGATGTGACAGTAAGTACATAACAGTGTATATGTTTGTAAGAGTATATAAGTATCTATATCTGAGAGTGTGTCATAGCGGAACTGGCTGTATGAATGAGTGTGTGCTTGTACTAGAAATTGTGTAAGAGTGTCAAAATGTTTTTTTATTTTTATAAGTAAGTAATTTTGAGTGTGTTTAACTGTATAGGTGAGTTAATTTGACTGTGCTTATTTATTTGCACAACTGACTAGGTGTGTCATTACCTAAATGCTTGATTGGTAGTGTGTGAGTTTCTATATATGTTTATAAATGCATATGATAGTCTTCAACGGAGTGACTGTAAGTATAAGTGACTGTACAGGTGAGTGAATTGAGGTGCATGTAGATCTAAGAGTCAATGTGTAGGTATGTAGTTATTGGTATTGGAGTATCTATGGTTTTCAAATTGCCCGTCTGAAAGTTTGAGTTGGTGTTTCTAAATTTATTTTAGGGTGGGAGAAGATGTACTATTTTATCACATATATGACGTCATCAGTGATGTCATCAGTGATGTCATTTGAGATGTCATCAGTGATGTCATCAGTGATGTCACTGACCATGTCATGAGTGATGTAATATGTGACATCATCAGTAGTGGATTTCGGGCGCGCGAGTTATAGTTAGGTGAACTAACTATAACGGTGGAATTTCATTGGTTTTTTATGAGTGATATGTCCAGCTGAATTTGCAAGGTTTTTTAAATGCTAATTCCTAACTATAACGTGTGTGAAACCTATGGTTTTTTCAGTGAATTTCCAAGGTTTTTTAAATGCTTATTTTAGAATTTTGTAATATATTTTTTATATATTTCTTTTACAAAAATGTACCTATGTATGCATTTATAGATTATCTGTATCCTTTAATTTGGTGTGGCTCATTTTTTTTTTACTTTGAATTTGGATAAAGTTGAACAGCATAGTTAATATCTTCTATTAACTTATGAACACTTTAATTCTTTTTTTTTTTCTATAAATTTTTAGGGTGCGCGCACAGAGCGCGCACCTAGTACGCATGCGTACGTTTTTGTGTACGCATGCGTACGTTATCTACGTACGCATACGTACGTTTTAGTACGCGCTCGCAGCACGCACCCAGTACGCATGCGTACGTATGCTTGCGTGCCTTGTACGTGCTACGCGCGCTACACTCGCGCATACGCGCGGAGTATGCGTGCTGACGTTCGTGCATGCGCGCGTGCTGCGTATGCGCGCTACATACGCGCATAATACTTATGCGCATGCGCGCGTACACGTTTGCGCATGCGTAATTGCACCGTGCGTGCTCTGAGCTTGCTCCATGCGCGCACCTCGAGTTATGTGATTAATAAAACAACACTTTTAATTGGTTTTCATTACTTTCACTTTCAGATTGTTTCAACACCACACCCAATCCCCTCATGGCAAGTCATGTGATCAAGAAACATCACTTTTCATTGGTTCAAAGTACTTTCAGTTCCAGATTCTTCCAAAACCACACCCACTCCCCTCATTGTTAGTTCTGATTCCCTTGGAGAAGGAGCTACTCTGTTTTTGTGAGACAATGGCAGAGCACCAGCCATCTTCTGAGAGTGAACAGGACACTCTTGAGAGACAGAGGCAGAGGAAGCAGAAAGACTCCTTTATATGGCAGTTTTTCACTTTTCCTGAGGGACAAAAGAAGGTGAATGCACCAAAAGTCACCTGCATACTTTGGCAGCGGACCTTATCACGTGGGAATGCTAATAAGAAGTACTCTTTTAGTATTCACACAATGTTGAGGCACGTTGAGAAAATGCATCCTGTGACTTTTCGTCAAGCTTCTGGGGCAAACCCTCCACCTGCTCAGCCGACGACATCTGCAGCAGCTCAGCCGAGCACATCTTCGGCAGCTCAGCCGAGCACTTCTTCTGCAATGGTGCCTTCACCTTCTTACACACCTCTGGATATTCGTCCTTGTTTTGAGAGGATGTCTACACGGTGCATGGATTGTGGTACTCTTATTACTATGGGTGAGAGCAGTGTTGATCTCATTCAGAGAAAATTTGAGGAGCACTCTTGCACTAGGCCATAGTTTTTTTTTTTTTTTTTTGTTTTTCTCTTCCTCTGTCCCTACATTAACTCAAGGGCTCTTTTTAGAGCCACCTAAAATCTAAACACAAAAACTTGTTTTTTGAATCTATTTGTCATTTTTTTTTTGGGGTGCGCGCACCCTGTGCGCACCCAATGATATATTTTTTTTTAAATAATCATTTTTTTCAACTTTAGTAAACCTTCAGGGACTCCCTGACAAAGAGAGGGGAGTGGCAAAGTAATTAAAAAAGAGATGGTGTACATTTCACAGATGAAGGGAAGAGAGTCTTCCTATTAAACTTTAAACTCTGCATTGGTACTCACGTATAGGTACCCTAAACCTATCAAAAAAGATAATAGCTCATTAGTAAGCATGGGAGTGCAGTACAAGCAGCTGCCTGTGTGCTAAGAGTGTGTTTCTGGAGACTGTGTATTGTCAGGTGCAAGAGAGATCTGCATGGACGCTTGCACAACTTCATGAAGACTGCAGAGATGTGTGTAAGAGTACATGTGTGGTAAGGGTTAATTGGAGTTTTGAACATGTAGGAACTACCTCACCCATTGCAAGATTTGATGGAAAATCTACCCTGTTGATTTCAAATGTGTTAGCATTTGCCTCTCATTTGTGAGATAGTGATTTCTGCTGAGTGCTAACCATTACAGTTGAAGAAAACAAGCTGGCCCTTTCCTGAAAGTGCAAGTTTTAGAGAACAACAGCAACACAAATTAAATCTCTGACAACAATTCCTGTGTGCACACAGACTCATGGTGTGATTCTAGGCAGAAAGCGATATTTTCTTTGGCAATTTGAAAGCACATTTAGTACTGTGGTGGAGCAAGTGATAATTACTGTGACAGCCTGACACATTTTCCTTATATTTTAGACAAGCAGAAAAGAGCACATGTCCTAACTGCTCCTTGAGACCATGACCATGTGTTACAGGGTGAGTGATTAGACTACAGCAAAGGAAATGAGCCTTGGTGACGTTGAATGTGTTTGCGTTACACACTGCTATCTGAAACACAACACAGACCTGAGTATTACGCATGGGAGTGAAGGTGAAGCTGCTGCATGTGTGCAAAGAGTGTGTTTCTGCAGACTGTGTATTGTCAGGTGCAAGAGAGATCTGCATGGAGACTTCCACAACTGCATGAAGACTGTAGATATGTGTGTAAGAGTACATGTGTGGTAAGGGTTAATTGGAGTTTTGAACATGTAGGAACTACCTCACCCATTGCAAGATTTGATGGAAAATCTACCCTGTTGATTTGAAATGTGTTAGCATTTGCCTCTCATGTGTGAGATTCTGATTTCTGCTGAGTGCTAACCATCACAGTTGAAGAAAAAAAGCTGGCCCTTTCTTGAAAGTGCAAGTTTTACAGAACAATAGCAACACAAATTAAATCTCTGACAACAATTCCTGTGTGCACACAGACTCATGGTGTGATTCTAGGCAGAAAGCGATATTTTCTTTGGCAATTTGAAAGCACATTTAGTACTGTGGTGGAGCAAGTGATAATTACTGTGACAGCCTGACACATTTTTCTTATATTTTAGACAATCAGAAAAGAGCACATGTCCTAACAGCTCCTTGAGACCATGACCATGTGTTACAGGGTGAGTGATTAGACTACAGCAAAGGAAATGAGCCTTGGTGACGTTGAATGTGTTTGCGTTACACACTGCTATCTGAAACACAACACAGAGCTGAGTATTACGCATGGGAGTGTAGGAGAAGCTGCTGCATGTGTGCAAAGAGTATGTTTCTGGAGACTGTGTATTGTCAGGTGCAAGAGAGATCTGCATGTAGACTTCCACAACTGCATGAAGACTGCAGATATGTGTGTAAGAGTACATGTGTGGTAAGGGTTAATTGGAGTTTTGAACATGTAGGAACTACCTCACCCATTACAAGATTGGAAGGAAAATCTACCCTGTTGATTTCAAATGTGTTAGCATTTGCCTCTCATTTGTGAGATTCTGATTTCTGCTGAGTGCTAACCATCACAGTTGAAGAAAAAAAGCTGGCCCTTTCTTGAAAGTGCAAGTTTTACAGAACAACAGCAACACAAATTAAATCTCTGACAACAATTCCTGTGTGCACACAGACTCATGGTGAGATTCTAGGCAGAAAGCAATATTTTTTATTGGCAATTTGAAAACACATTTAGTACTGTGGTGGAGCAAGTGATAATTACTGTGACAGCCTGACACATTTTCCTTATATTTTAGACAAGCAGAAAAGAGCACATGTCCTAATAGCTCCTTGAGACCATGACCATGTGCTACAAAAAACAAGCTGCCCCTTTCCTGCGAGTGCAAGGGTAACAGAGCAAGAGCAACACGAATTAAATCTCTGATAACAATTCCTGTGTGCACCCTGTCTCATGGTGTGATTCTAGGCAGAAAACAGTATTCCTGGGTGATACCAGTACACCTTAACTTATGGTGAAGACATACTCCATAATATCTAACATGTTCAAGGCACTTAAATATCTTCCTTAACATAAAATGTAAAACACAACTTTTAAAGTGGTAGGAAAATGTACCATGCTATTTTCAAATGTGTTTGCATTTGCCTCTCATTTGTGAGATAGTGATTTCTGCTGAGTGGTAACGATCACAGTTGAAGAAAACAAGCTGGCCCTTTCTTGAAAGTGCAAGTTTTACAAAACAACAGCAACACAAATTAAATCTCTGACAACAATTCCTGTGTGCACACAGACTCATGGTGTGATTCTAGGCAGAAAGCGATATTTTCTTTGGCAATTTGAAAGCACATTTAGTACTGTGGTGGAGCAAGTGATAATTACTGTGACAGCCTGACACATTATTCTTATATTTTATACAAGCAGAAAAGAGCACATGTCCTAACAGCTCCTTGAGACCATGACCATGTGTTACAGGGTGAGTGATTAGACTACAGCAAAGGAAATGAGCCTTGGTGACGTTGAATCTGTTTGCGTTACACACTGCTATCTGAAACACAACACAGAGCTGAGTATTACATATGGGAGTGTAGGAGAAGCTGCTGCATGTGTGCAAAGAGTATGTTTCTGCAGACTGTGTATTGTCAGGTGCAAGAGAGATCTGCATGGAGACTTCCACAACTGCATGAAGACTGCAGATATGTGTGTAAGAGTACATGTGTGGTAAGGGGATAATTGGAGTTTTGAACATGTAGGAACTACCTCACTCATTACAAGATTGGAAGGAAAATCTACCCTGTTGATTTCAAATGTGTTAGCATTTGCCTCTCATTTGTGAGATTCTGATTTCTGCTGAGTGCTAACCATCACAGTTGAAGAAAAAAAGCTGGCCCTTTCTTGAACGTGCAAGTTTTACAGAACAACAGCAACACAAATTAAATCTCTGACAACAATTCCTGTGTGCACACAGACTCATGGTGAGATTCTAGGCAGAAAGCGATATTTTTTTTTGGCAATTTGAAAACACATTTAGTACTGTGGTGGAGCAAGTGATAATTACTGTGACAGCCTGACACATTTTCCTTATATTTTAGACAAGCAGAGAAGAGCACATGTCCTAACAGCCCCTTTTCGAATCCATGACCATGTGTTACAAAAAACAAGCTGCCCCTTTCCTGCGAGTGCAAGGGTAACAGAGCAAGAGCAACACGAATTAAATCTCTGATAACAATTCCTGTGTGCACACTGTCTCATGGTGTGATTCTAGGCAGAAAACAGTATTCCTGGGTGATACCAGTACACCTTAACTTATGGTGAAGACATACTCCATAATATCTAACATGTTCAAGGCACTTAAATATCTTCCTTAACATAAAATGTAAAACACAACTTTTAAAGTGGTAGGAAAATGTACCATGCTATTTTCAAATGTGTTTGCATTTGCCTCTCATTTGTGAGTAACTGATTTCTGCTGAATGCTAACCATCACACTTTAAGAAAACAAACTGCCCCTTTCCTGCGAGTGCAAGGCTAACAGAACAAGAGCAACACAAATTAAATCTCTGACAACAAAACCTGTGTGCAGACAGACTCATGATATGATTCTAGGCACAAAACAGTATTCCTCAGTGATACCAGTACACCTTAACTTATAGTGAAGACATACTCCATAATATCTTACAAGTTCAAGACAGTGAAATATCTCCTAAAACACAAAATGTAAAACACAACTTTAAAAGAAGAATGACAATTCTAATATTTATATAAAAAATCACCACATACATCCCCTCTCAAACTCATAACTCACCTTTAAAATTAGTTAGTTGAGAAAGAAATGTGGCACTCAAACAGCAGATTATCAGAGCCAGAATCTCAGAGCTGTACACCTCTCTCCTCTCACTACAACCAGTAAATGGCAATGTTTCCCTCTCTTTTTTCACACATATACATGTTAATGTAAAATCACAGTCCTTCCCACATTTTTTCAAATGGAATCACATATTTCTATTGGTTGCAACTTTCAACCTTTTTCCAAATCATCCCTTCCCCCAACATGACTTCTGCCTGCTACCATAGCAACAGGTCATGGAACACTGGTGTGAGCAGAGAGGTCATAAGTTCAGCACACAATGTTTCAAATCCAAAGAGCAAGAGTGCTTGACTTTTCAACCCTAACAGCAAATCCAAAGTAATGTTCAGTGGGAACACATTTTTCTGAACCAATCCAAAACATGCTTTTAAAAATGTAAACATTGAGCCTAGTTTTAACTGTAAAATGGTTTGAATCAGCCAATGAGTTCTTTTTATTAAAAAAAAGTATGTATGCCTCCATTTTTCAACTGTCTTTCTTTTCATATTGCCATTCTACTGAAAGACACCTCCTGAGTGCATCCAGATCTCCTTGAAAGATGTTCACAGTGTGGATTGTAGGTCATAGCTATGTCTTCTGGAGTGAAAAAATTGCAGAAAAAAGAGGTATTGTGAAAGGCCTTGCTTTACCAAATGTAGACATTAAATGGATTGGTCAGAGAGGGTTAAAGTGGCACCAATTAATGCCTTTGGTGAAAACCTTTCTACATCTCCCACAGCCTAACCTTATTATTGTGCACTGTGGTGGAAATGACCTGGGCACTTTAACTGGGGTAGGTCTGGAAATGCTTATTAAGGACACCTTTGTGCAATTGATGTCACTTTTTCCACAAACTGCCTTTGTATATTCTAATATATGCCAAAGGCAAAAGTGGAACTGGTCCAACCAACATTGTCCACAGATTGACAAAGCAAGAAAGCACGTCAATAAGTCTGTTTCTGCTTTCCTCAGAGACTATGGTATGGGTTCTATATACCACAACAACTTGCGTTACAACATGCAAGACATTTATAGAGGAGACGGTGTACATTTCAATGATGAAGGCAACAGAGTCTTCCTCTTGAACTTTAGACTCTGCATCGGTACTTACTTGTAGGTACCGAAAAACACTCAATAAACACAAGGGCTCTTTTTAGAGCCACCTAATATCTAAACACTTAAACTTGATTTTTATTTCTATTTTTTTAAAGTTTTTTAAAAAAAAAATTAAAATCTTTTTTTTGGCCCTTCATGGTCCTACTGTGACCCCCTGACAATGGCTAGGGGGTCAAGAACTCCCTACTCTGCCCCCTATTCACGTTCTCCACCTTTCCTTTTCAGTGCGACAGACAAAATGGCGGCCGACACTTCCTGATTTCGACTGATTCGAATGTTTACTGACATCTAACAACCAATCAGAATTACGCTCGCGCACGGCAGGGTGCGCGCACAGGGCTTGCACAGTGCGCGCACGCTGCACGCGTATAAATATTGATATGCTTTTAAATGCTATTTTCTCAGGAAATACTGAACAGATTTACACCAGACCTGCAAAAGGCACTTCCTTGACCTTAAGGCTACCTCTCTGCCAAATTTCAAGTAATTCTGTTCAGCCGTTCGGGCTGTAGCTGCGACTAAAGGTCCTATGGAAAAATACATGGGGAAAACGCGTTTTGGGACCCCCCCTTTTTCTCGGCCCCCGCTTGACGAATCACCCCGAGACTTTCAGGGTAGGAGCTGAACGGAGCACCCCATTAGTTTTGGAAATTTCGCAAGGATTCGTCAACCGGCGCCAAAGTTATTCAAAATAGAATTTTGAGATTTCCTATGCAAACTCGGTCCTAACTATAACTATCTACTGGTGACCGCCAGTAGATAATATATTTTTATTTATTTATGTTTTTCACTGAAAAAAACAAAAGTTACAGGGACATTATAGTTAGCTTCAGATTTCGCTTGCACAAAACCAGTGAAATTTGACAGTTATTGTTACCTGAGCTAACTATAACTTACAGCCCAGCAATACACTGCTTATGACCTAACATATTACTTCACTCATGACATGGTCAGTGAAATCACTGATGACATTACTGATGACATTACTGTTAACATCATCCATTCACTGCTCTGCCGCATTCCAGCAGCAATTTTATTATTTTTAAATAAGTGATTTTGACCCTGTGGTGGTCACAGGGGGACCCCAGGAACACACAAAGGGGGTCAGTTTATTTCTACCCTTTTTGTACTGTCTTATTATGGGTACTGTAACCCTTTATTGATAGACACCATCCTCTTAAGGCTGTGGCACTTATTTGTACAATCACGCCCCAGTGGGCGATCCAACTCCTAAGTGGGGAAAATGTTCTTGTGCATGGGTCCACCATGGGACATGGATACTGGACATCCAAGAAAAAGATACAGTACCATGCTCATAATGAGCAGAAAACATCTGTACCTGTAATCCCACTAGATATATCTGGCTCTTTTGCATTTTACACCTGAGTTCAGACGATATTACAGGAGAGCCTAGACAGTGCAAAGAAGAAAAACCCCCTGAAAAAACATAATTAAAAGCATTTAAAATTCAGGTAGCAAACCTATGCATGCTATGTAGCTAGGGACTCAGAAACATATCTAAACATTGTGTGACCCCCATTACAAACAATCTAAAATACCCCTGACCAACCCTGGGACAAAAAGACTTCAGGGGGCGTATCGCAAGAGATTCAACCTAGGTGGACCGCCCGATGTTCATCAAGATTCAGCCCACCCAGGTGAAGGGCACCATAACCAATAATGAGCTTTGATTCAAGTCCCTTAAGTTCTTGAACTCTAATGCCTCCTCTCTCCCACACCAGTATTCTATCTAATTCACAATACTGCAGAAGGCAAACCTTTTTGTCATGTTCTTATTTGAAATGCCAGGCAATGGATACTGCTTGCCTTCATTCACAATTACCGGTACATGTTCCAGTACCCTCTATTTTGCCTTGTGTATTGTGCTCCCAATGCAATACTTACTACATGGGCAGCACAGAGCATCGATACAGTTGTTCGAATTGCAAGTGAGGTACTTGGTTATTTTATAGGGCTGCTGGACTGATGGGAATTGTATCGGCTTCTAGTTTACGCTATGTTTGCAGGCTTTGCATCTACCACAGGTAAAAAAAAAACTTATATATCTGTCTTGGTTTTTAGTGGTTTCACAAGACTCTGACTGAGGGTGTCTTGCAGAGAAGTGCTTCTAAAGATAACCCCAGGCTAGTCCCAAATATGTTTTGCTAGATACTCATCAGTCTGGAGTACCTTCGAGGCATGGCTATGGTATATGGTAAAAAACCTGAGAGGTCAAAGGTCTGGCATGCTTCTGTTTTTAGGTGTCAACAACTCACCTCTATTGACTTGACAAGCCTTGCTCCGGGCCCGCTCAACTATCTTCATTGAGTAACCTCTTTCCAGGGATCTGCTTGTCATGATTGCCAATTCCCTTTGGAAAGCCTGCTCGGAACTGTAGTTCCATTTGGCTCTGAGCAATTTTCCATTCAGACAAGTGAGAATACCACCCTTTCCATATTGTTAATGAGCCACAAGAAACGCCTCAAATAAAAGTCTCACTTGAGGGCAGACACACTTTATCCATGAGCCTACTCCCCTCCACACTTGAGTGATCAATGTTTCATGGAGGATCTGGAGGAGATAGATTCGAGCCCAGTCAATGCTGCTTCCGATGTCCCTACAGCTAAGCTGGTCACTTGGGTTACAGGGCCTCAGGGGTTAACCCAGGCCCATCAATAGGGTCCTCACTGGAACCAAGTGGTGTTGATTGTGGCAAAGGCTTCCAGCAGCTTAACCCCTTCAGCGCTGGGCGAATTCCGCCGCGGTGCTGAAGGGTTCGAGCGCGGGCGGGCTCATGACGGAACGGTTCCGTCATGAGCACAGCTCAACCGTGGCTCATGACGGAACCGTTCCGTCATGAGCATGGAAGGGGTTAAGGAAATGCCAGAGGGGATGCAGAGCTGGCTGAGTTCACATGAGCCTGGGCTCCCCGGTTGAAATGGCATGAGTGCATCGACTGTTATGATATGTTAAAAGAATTTCTAAAGTGCATAGCTGCCCCAGGAGAGGGTCTTCCCGGCTCTGATCACTGATGCGACAAAGCAGCTAAAGGTATGCCAGTGCATCGTAGAGAAGAACAGATGCAACCTAGGCTGACAACAGCCAGGTCTTCTATAAGTGCAAGTGGTTTTAGATCTGTCTTAACTTAAGAGGCAGAAAGTTCCATAAGGCTGGAGCCAGGACTTGAAAGGAGCGTCCTCCCATTTTGGCTCTTCTGATGTGAGGTATAAGGGTCAAATTCAAGTCTGCCAAGCAAAAGGCTCTAGTAGGCAGATACGGTTGCATCAAGGCAGCCAAACTGGTGGCCCCTTACTTGTAAAGTATCTTATGAGAGATACATAGAGCTTTGAACTGTGTGCCCTTCTCAATGGGTAGCCAATGAAGTTTGTCAAGGAGTTGAGAAACGAAGGAGAATTTGGAGAGGGAAAAGAGTGACCTGGCAGCTGCATTCTGGACAACTTGTAGCCGATTCAAAAGAGATCATTTAGTGCCCAGATATAGAATGTTACAATAATTCAGGCATGATATAATAAGAGATTGTATAATTAATTGGTGGCCTTGTCGAGTATAAATCCCATAATGTATTTGAGACTTCTCAAGGTGCCAAAGCATGAGCCAGCAATGATTCCGACTTGAGTTTCGAAAGATAGTAAGTCATCAAGCCATTCACCATGGATTTGAGTTCTGGGGAAGCTAGAGTTTCTAGACACCAATGATCTCCCCACAGGTAATTGTGCCTGCCAAACAGAAGGATCTCAGTTTTAATAGCATTCAGCTTTAAGCAGTTGTCATGCATTTGGCTGGCGACAGCATTAGACAATTTTTTTAAATTTGCTCTACAGTCCATTGACTCCACAGAAAGAAGGATAATTGAGTGTCGTCATCATAGGGCACCAATGAGATCCCAAATGACTTCGCCACATCAGCTAATGGTCTGACATAGATATTAAAGATAGAGCTTAGCGCAGAACCCTAGGGAACTCCATGTAACAACGCTCTTTGAGATTAAGCAAAAGGTGCAGATATCACTTGAAAAGAACGGTCTCTTAAAAAGGAGGCAAACCAAGTCAGTGCTTTGCCACATATCCCAATACATGGACTCAGTGTAGCAACAACGCATGGGAGACTGTGTCAAAGGTGGCAGTTAGGTCTCAGAGAATTAGTGCCTGAGACCTGCCAGCATCTGCAGCACAGCGTAATGTCTCAATTACTGTCAAAAGAGTGGATTCAGTACCATATGAAGGTCTGAAACCATTCTGTGAAGGATCTAAAATTTGGTTCTGCTCTAGGAAATTAGTCAGAAGGTTATTCACATGCATCTCCACTATTGTAGCTAAAAATGGCAGCAGAGAGATGGGGCAATAGTTTTCTGGCTGTGCAGCATTGAGCAAAGGCTTTTTCAAAATAGGAATGACCTTGGTATGTTTCCATGTTGGCACCAAATGTACTCTGGCTTTAACGGGTCATCAGAAGATTCTGATTTAACCTGGTGCGTCAAGGTAGAGATAGAATCATCATCAACAGTGTGAACTCTTCCAATTCTGCCCTTTTTGAATGATTAATCATACTATCATAAGAGACCGTCTCTTCTGTTTTATTAATTATCTTAAAATGAGAGTAAACCTCATTAACTTTATTAACAAAATGATCTGCAAGTTTGTTGCAGTGACTATTTAATGCTTCCACCAGCCCAGGAGTGGCCGCCAGCTTAATCAGGTTGTTAACAATGAGGTGGTTTTCCTTATAGGATTTCTGCTGTTTTTAATTTTATCTGCATAGAAGTTGACATGTGCCTTTTTGATCATTTTATGATAGATTGTAAAAGCTTCCATATATTGTTGTTTTGCTACGGCATAAAAGTTTTTTTTCCATGTTTCATTGAACTAAGCAGCCGAAGGCTCCTTTCTTGCTCTTCGTGGCCTAAGAGGAAAAAATCATCCAGGGCCGAAGTGAGCTATGCCTTGGCCACAGACTCCCCACCGTTCCATATTGGAAACTAATTTAGGAGCATTAGTCTCAATATAGCTGGCAAAGATAGAGGGATTCATTTTGAGCCACTGCCTTCTCATGGTGGAGTTTACAGTGACATTGTTGTCAGCTCTGGGGATATCAATGGTAAAAGGCACTATATAATGGTCTGACAAGTCACTGGGATGGTGGGTCTAAGGTTAGATCATAAAAGATGCCCGGCCAGGTGTGTCAAATGTTTTACTAGCTGAGTCAATTGCATGGTAGCTAGATCGTTATTAAAATCCTGAATCCCTTTATCAGTGGTCAAATCAAAGTGCAAATTTAAGTCACCAACATCATTAAAATTAGACAATTTAAGTCAGAGCGAAGAAGTATGCTTTATTAAGGATACCTAAACTGTTTAAACAGGCCCAGGGGTCTATGGCCCAGATGTACTAAACCGTTTAGAATTTCTTAAGGGGCTAAATTGCTCTTTTGGCCCATTAAGGAATGTTAAATGGCCGTTTCAGATTTAAAAAGGACCAAAACCGGTAGCAATTTATGCTTTCTACCTAGTAGAAATTGCAAATTGCGCCCGTGATTTAGGAATCACAAATAGCGATTAGCTATTTGTGATTCCTAATGCACATGTATGTAGCATTTCCTAAATGTGAATCAGGCATTTAGTCAATGATATTACCATTGACTTGAACTCAATGGTAACCATGTGCAAAATTAAAAAAATTATTTTTTAATCGGAGAAGAAGCGCACATATGTCCCTAGGGCATATGTGCAATTACATGTGCACTAGGAAATTCGAAGTGCCTCCAGGGGGTCCTAAAGCCGAGAGGCACCCTTGGCTTTGCATTTGTTGAATTGCGATTTCCTATCAGGAAATTGCGATTTAGGAAATGCAAATCATTTCCTATTTTGCCAATAGGCCTGAATGCAATGACATTTCCTATTTGTGATTTCCTAATAGCGATATTTGCGATTCCCTAATAGCGATTCCTACTTAGCACATATCCTTTTGCATACGGAGTTGCTATTTAAGAAATGCAAATGGGTAGCTTTGAACATATGCGCCTACAAATCAGGAGACCAGTAAAAGTGACATTTTCATTGAGATGGCATTTAAATAGCGTGCTTTCACAGTCCTGAATTAGGTCAAGTGACATATTGCACTCAATACTAGTACTATGAATGATTGAGATGCTCCCGCCCCCAGCACAGGGTCTATCACACCTTTTAATACAATAACCTGGAGGGTGAGCTAAGGCGGATTCTGCATGTGTGGATTGGGTGAGCCACGTTTCAGTAAGAACTAAAATGCCTTTCGGTTGGTCCAGAATAAAATCATGAATTTCAGCATAATGGCGCAGCAACGAATGACAATTAATGCTAAAAAGTTTCATGTTAGATGTAATTAAATTATACTTTAGAGACCTGATAACGGTGTGACAAACAGATGAAGGAAGGAAACCGCGAATGCTGAACCTGACCTTAACCTTATCGCCATCCCAAGTGTCAAAGTTTGTAGACAAGCATTATAGCAAATCTAAGTGACAACAGCTGAGAGGCGGAATAAGTTACCTTGCAAAACGGCAAAGCAACAGTTTCTGGCCCAAGTCGCTGACCAGCCACGGATGGGTACAGATGGGCTTGCCTTTGGCACACCAGTGGCTCCTTCATGCATCCACTGAGTTTTTAATACCGGTTGGGCACATTAGGAAGCACCAAAAATAGCAGGAGAAAAATGGCAGATGAGAACAAATAAAAGTGGACGTTGCAAGTGTTCAACAGCCCCAAACATAGCCCCCCACAAACCAGATTCAAGTAGCAGCAATTTCAATATAATGAAGTTACAAATCAGGATAAAATTCAAACTGCCTCAAGTGGATTCAGCACACTGGTCATGGAGGTGAGAGAAGCTGATGCAGAGTGTCAGGCATTAAGGGTCACTGTGGTACAAACACTGGGCAAATGCATGTAACTGGAAGGTGGTAAGATTTAATCTTTTAACTCACCTCAAACACTGGGGAAAGTGCATCTAAATATATAAATGGGTGCATTTTTACTATTGTGAATTAAGCCCTGCTAATACTGTGGAAAGTGCCTAAAGTTGGGGGTGCGGAATTATTACTCTAAGTCGAGTACAACTATCACTATAGAAAGTGACTATAATTGGTGGGGAATTCAAATGTACTATTTTAACTCAAGTTCTACTAACATTGAAGAAAGTACGTATTATTTGTTGAGTTAGATTTAATGTTTTAATCCAGCTCCACAAACATTTTGGAAACTGCATATAATTTGGGGGCAGATTTACTATTCTTATCTTAAGCCAGTCTTACTAACATTGGGGTAGTGTACGAAGTTAAAGGGGAGTCATAATTACTATTCTAACTCCAGTCTTTTTGGGTTTGGGGTGTGCCCAAATTTACTAGTCTCACCCCAATCCCAGGAAGATTGTTGAAAATTAATGAAATTGGGTGGAGGGTTCAGTTTATTTTTCTATCTGCAGCCTCATTAACATTAGTGAAAGTTCATTAGCATTGGGAAAAGTGCATATAATTGGGGTGCAGGGAAGGATGGATCAGATTAAATAGTCTTACTCCACTCCTAGCAAAACTGGGGAGAAAGTAAATATATATGGGAGAGGAGCCAGATTTAGTATTCTAACACCAATTAACCAAACACTGAGAAAGCTGCATATAACTGGGGTGGCAGATTTACTATTTAAATTTAAATTCTATGAACATTGGGGAAAATGCACATATATTTGGGGGTCTGGGGGCAGGGGGAGCCTCAGAACTATCTTTCAAACGTCAGTACAACAAACATTGGGGAAAGTAAAAATAACATATTAACAATAAAATCAAATAATTCTGAACCCTAATAGTTTCAATTATCTATCTATCTATCTATCTATCTATCTATCTATCTATCTATCTATCTATCTATCTATCTATCTATCTATCTATCTATCTATCTACTGTCAAGTGATTAATATCTTAAAATCTATAAAATACATTAACAATCACTAAAATCTTATGTTATTTGACTAATTGTTCTTCCTGACAATATTAAACTACCCACACAATTCACCAATAAAAAATGTATACTTTAAAAGATGAAAACTAAAATTGAGAAACTCATTTTGTCCAGATTTTATTTAAAAAAAATTGACTTCATTATAGAAAATAATACGAATTTAAATCAATAAATTATTTAAAAGTAATGTTTCTATTAAAATAAAATAAGTCCCACCTAATAAACTTCCAACCCAAGGATATATTAAAGAAACTTATAAGATAAAGAAAAAAATAATTAAACATTTAAACAATAATAACCCCAAATTGATCATCCCAAAAGTAAACAATAACATAATAATATTTGATATGTAATTATAGCACTTACCCAATTCCCCAATTGAACCCACAACTTGACATTTATAACATAAATGCAAATTATCATGTTAAAAAAACTGTTATTTCTCATGCAATTCTATAGTAATTTATAACAGAAATAAAGCGCATAATTAAACACCACAATATTCTAATAAACAGGGTTTAAAACATCAATGTTAGTGTTTAAAACTCTAAGGTGGATATTCTCAAGAATGCGTGTTAATTATCGCAAAATTAACTTAACGCAACTTTGCACATCGCAGTCTATTGCGGGAAAATAACACCATGTTAACGTTGTATTCTCAACACGGCGGCACCTTGCGATAGTCCCAAGACAACGCGCCAAATGACCGCGTTAAAATCAACGCGACGCCGAAAAAATGCGAAACCCCAACGCCAAAAAAGTGCTGATGTGGCCAACCGCGATACAAAAATCAGTGATAAGCAGCAACAGGCCTACAATTCCCACGCATCATGCGGGAAAATGGACCATAAAAGCTGAAAAAATGAAGAAAAAAATCAATAAACTGCGTAGTACCATGGATGTACCCAGACCGAGTGCAGAGGACAACGCAAACCCCACAAGCCCCACAGACGACCAGCAAGGAACATCGGGGTTGGGTAAGGCCAAGAGGAAGAGGAAGACGTGGTTCAGTCGCAGGAAAACAGGATCACCGTTATGGAGGTGCAGAACACTACCAACGACTGTCTGTCAACTCCAATGTGTCAATGGCAACATAGCCGCAAACATGGCAGACTATCTTGGACCCTGTGAATGCAGAAGCAGTGTTGAGCAGGACAGTGGAAGAGCCCAAGAGGCGCTGGAAGGATGTGAAGGCCAAAACCAAGAAGAAACTCAATGCCAACATGAAAGCAGCAATGCCGATTGGAGGTGGGGGTCTAGCTGCACACCAGGAGCTGGCTGACATGGAGAAAATGGTGGGCACAGTCAGCAGTTGGGATACAGTGCCAGGAGTTGTGGCACCGGACACTGCTCAACATGACCTGACACAACATCAACAGGATGAGTACCGGCCAGGGACTGGGGGGACGGGGGGAGATAGGCACAATGGCACACATGCACAATTAAGCATAGCACACTGCACACCCACAATGACTCTGGATCATGTCCCTGACCCCCGTGGCACACTGCAGCACACATACAAACACCAAGTAGGCACCTGTCCACTATGTGCCCAAAGGGGTCCCACCCCACACATCACCAATATCACAACCAACACATGAACATGTGCGAAACCCAGCAAAGATTTGTATGTGTGAGCCACACCAACAATGCCAGTGACACCACACAGCGATTAGCATGGCTGCAATCCAACCATCTTGACATTGTGCATGCCACAACACTGAGGAGGCAGAGTGTGGCCACATCCGGAAAGGAGCAGGCCACACTCTGACACCTCCACGTGCACAAACTGCCCCTGACGTCAACAACACATCTGCGGATAAACCATGCCCAAGTGTCACAACTCGACCAAGAGCCCAAGATACCCAAGTCCGAAACATCCCAGCACTATCGAGGCACAGAAGTCAAAGGCACACCGCCTGAAAGGGATAAGGGGCAGCCAAATCAGAGCAGCAGGGGCGACTCACCGACAATGCAGCACACACACATAGCAATAACAGCACATCAACATTGACGACAATGTGGTACAAAGTGCAACACTTTCAAAACAGAACAGAGGACTCAACTGGTTCCGCCTGTGCGTGGAAATGGGCTAATCACATCTGGCATAGCAGGAGACTGTGAGAGGAAAATGTACGTGTACAACCTCACATCCATCATGTAGTTCAAATGTCCACTGTCCCTCATCAAACAGTCAGCCCCTCCCAAACAGTCACAGTGTACATTGTCATGCAAACATGAACAATGCGTCAACATACATGTCAACACAATGTTAAAATGTATCTCCCCTTCACATAGCAGAGGGACAATTAACATCTCCTGCAGAGCAGAGCAGACAACTCATCAGTGATGATGAAGAGGACCTCCACACCTTCGACACCAACACCCTACAATGGCTCATGGACATCTTAGGCAAGCCACCTCCAGGAGCAGGGCAGCCCAGCTGCATCCAGGAGACCCCACCCCCTGCACAGACCACGCAGCAGGAAGCACCCACCACCACGGTTGGCTCCCAGCACCTCATCGAAGCACACATTGAATTCCACAACCAGGTGTCAGACTGACAGAAGGAGGTGGCCGAACAGGTGCGGGTGGTGTTCGAAATCATGGCAGCCGAACTCGATTACATATGTTGTTATCCAAGTCCCATCAGGGACCACTTACACTCACCAACGGACACACACACTGCGACAGAGACACACGCATTGGCATATTTCCAGTACTGAACCACACCCAGAGCCCCGGGACAATCATTCACACCCCTACGCTGGACTTGCCTATGCTGGGCCAGCCCACTCCTCCTACGTATGAAGGGGGGACGACAGAGCTACATGTACAAGGTCTTACCCACTGCCTGGTGTGACATATTTGCGTCCGCTGTACAACGCACAATGTAATGTGGCAGGGCCCGGGGCCATCATGCATACGTAATGAGCACACGGACACACTTTGATAGTCAGTTGAACTTGCTACGGGCACGTGCGCCTGGCCACTCTTTATTACCAGGGTCACCTGACCAATGATGCCTTTGCTGGATGGGTGTGGGGTGAGTGTGAGCCAGCACTCAGGGAGTGGTTGGTGCTGGAAACAACTTGAACAGTGATCACTATTAAAGCAGAAACAGGAAACACCAACATAACACAAACAACTGCAAAGCATCATGTTGGTAGCCGGAGCAAGTACAAAGGTCACCCAATATTCAATCTGAAGGGTCGGTGAGTCGCAGTGCACTGAGGTAGGGGCACCAGAGCTGATCGTGCTCATGTGAAGAAATTGTACAAGATTGTGTCCCTTGGGGATATTCCTGCTGCAGCTGCAGTAGGGTGTGTTACACCTGCCACATCTTCCCGATTATCGTCCAAGGTCTTCCCCACTGCCTGAGGTGACATTGTTGCGTGAGCTGTCCACAGCAAATAAATCTATTGGAAAGGGTCTATGAGTTGTGGTGCACTGAGTTGGTGGCACCTGAAAAGCTGAGCAGGCTACCAAGCTGATGATGGCATTCAAGACATATGTGATCAACTCTGATAGTCTGGCTGTAAGAGTCTTTCGACACTGCCAGTTGTTGGTTGGAGGTGGTCATGGTGGTGGTGGCGTGTGCATCCTGCGGTGATGTGTCGTCCGGGCAGGTCAGAACTCGATTTGATGTGTGAGCCCTGGTGGACCGCAGTTGAGGCCAGAGGCAGCGGTCGGCGCAGGGCCACAGACACATGGCGTTGATGACCCCCAGGCCATCAACTCAGAGGCCATCCAATAGTCAGTCAGACAGGGTCCATGACTTGAGCTGCACAGAGTTAGTGGCCCCGGATGCACCGCGGCCGACACAGGCACACCGCCATGAGACGGTGACTTGCAGTGCACTGAGATAGGGCCGCGAGAGCTGAGCAGGTCCTCGTCGATGTCGAAGGTGAATGTCACGAAGTGTTACGGGGGACAGTGAAAAATGTCCTTCCAGGGCATGCTGCAGAGTGCAGAAGCAAGCCGAAACAGGCAAATGGATGAGTAGAATGCTATAGATTCCTTTTTGCCACCAACTTAGTATCAGCTACATGATGATGATGAAGACAACCCCCAGGCCATATACTCAGACGCCACCAAAGTTCAACCAGAGAGTGTCCATGATTTTCGGGGCACAGAGTCAGTGGCACCAGGGCTGAAAGGGGATGCAATCTGCGATGAGGCCTGTGCAATTATATGGACTCTGCCATGAATAAATCAAGGCTCAGATCCAAATATTTGACCCACTTCACCACAGTGTAGGCCGGAGGCAGCGGTCTGCATGGGCCCACAGCCACGTGTCGTTGGTTTGAAATGCATAGAGTTAGTGGCACCAGAGCAGTCGTTGGTAGTGTTCGATCACCTCTGTAACGAGGATCCTTTTTTCCTCAGGACTGAACCACGTCTACCTCTTACTCCTCTCCTTGCGTACAATGATATGAACTCTGCCATACAGAAATCAAGACTCAGTTCCAAATGTGTGACCTACTCGACCACAGTGTAGGCCGAGGGCAGTAGACAGCAAGGTACCACAGACACGTATGGTTGGATTGCTATGCACAGAGTTGGTGTCACCAAATTGAAGGGAGTATAGTGAGTAAAACTCTGCATTCATATGTGTACTCGACCATTGTATAATCAAGACTCACTCCCAAATGTGTGACCTACTTGACAGCTGTGTAGGCTGGTGAAGTATGTCAACGAGAAAGGAGTGCTGCGGGCCTGTCTTCGGGAGGACAGTGATGGTCTGAGGAGGCTGCCAAGGTTGCGGGCCTCGGGCTTGGAGCTTGCACAGGCACGTGGTGGGCCCTCTTTGACACACGCTGGTGTTGGAAGGTCAGCAGTGTGGCCTGGTTGCGCAGGGGCGGCCAAGACGGGTCTGGGACCTGTGCCCTGGGGTGCAGCAGGCGCACATGTTCGCAGGCACCACCACTCACGGCGTAGGCCTCTTTGCGTGCTGGGAGGCACCGTCCTGGCAGACACGTTGGCCATTTCAGAAGAGAACCACGCCAGAGCTACGGGCTTTTTATTCACACCCTTACACTGGCCTGGCGTATGTCGGGCCAGCCCACTCCGCTCACACTTACAAGGGGGAACGTAACAAGCTACTTTCTGCGCTCTTCCCCGCTGCCTGTGGTAACATGGTTGTGTCCACTGTTCACTACACTCTAGACACCAGCAGTATATGTCGACATGGGCATGTCTGTGGTCTGCATACTGCAGTCTTTCCAGCACATCCATGCCACACTTGTCATTGTGTACATTCTCATTCGTGTGTCACTTGCCTCCTTCGCACATTCCTGGTTCCCACCTCTCCACACATTCTGCTATTCTGTGACTGAGGTGCCATGCCATTGTTGGCTTGTGTACATGGCTTGCCCAGGTCACCACAGTAAGTCGTACTGTCATGTCTGGTAGGTGGGCATGTTGTTTGGCATGTTGTGTGTGAGTTTGTAACATGTGCATTCCCAGAGTTGTGAGTTGCATGATTGTGGAGTTGAGGTGTGTGGTGTGCTCATTTGGTACATTCCAACGAGCAATGCATTCCCATGGGTGCCAGCCTAAAAGCGCTGGTTGATGATGGACTGTCGGAAGAGGAAGGAATCATGCACACTGCCTGGGTAGTTGGCGACGACATTGGTGAAGAGTCCACGGTGGTCCACTATTGCCCGCACATTAATGGAATGCGTGTGCTTCCTGTTGCGGTAATTGTGTGCAGTGGCGGCAGGGAGCACGAGGAGTACATATGTGCAGTCGATTGCCCCAAACACATGCCAGATGGCAGCTATGGTGTAGAAGCCTTGCTTAGTTTCCAACTGTTCCTGTGCAGTGTGTGGAAGTGAAGGTACAGGTGTACCAAGCTGATGATGGCATCAGAGACAGGTGTGAGGAGCTTAGCTAGACTCCTCCGACTCTGGTAGTTGTTAGTTGGAAGGTCCCAGAGGCCAACATGTGCAGCACAGCCAGCAGCTTTGTCTGCAGAGGGATGTTGGTTGTCCGCTGTGTTGGAACCGTCAGCCTGTGGGCAAAGATGGTCATGATGTATAGGATGGTTGTCCTTTTGTGCCTGCAGTGGGCAATGACATCCTCTGGTGTTACATCTATGAGGCTGGTGCGTTTTCTGAAGGTCCGCTGTCTTTGACTGTGCTGCCCTTGTGGTGGTCCGGGGGGGTGGGGGCGGGGGTGGTCCGGGGTGTTGGCAGGCCTGGGTTTGGTGGCAGTGGGTGTTGTGGCCCTTTTGGGGGTCTGAGCTGCATGAGGAGTGGCTCCATGGCATCTGTTGTTCTTCAGGTGTGGCTGTGGGCTGGGCTCCATTTATGGTGCAGGGTGTCATCCGACTTAACACCAGGTCGGAGCAGGTGTTAAATCCCTGCTGCTAACGCGCCTTATTGCATGTTTTGTGTTCTTATCGTCGATCTTGTTGGTCGTTGAGAATGATGCAGCTTTTTGCACGGGAACGCCTACTCTGCATATCATTAGCGTTAGTTGCCGGTATCATCCGTGGCGATAAGTTTTGCGGCAACTATCGCAGGCAAACTGGTGTTATTTGCTGTTAGAACCAGCTTGTGAATGGTACGATAAATTTAACTTCACTTTGACTGTGATAAAGTGCCGCTAACTCGGCGATATGTCCTTGTGAATATCCCTGTTAGAAATAGGATTTTTGGCAGGCTAGGGCATGTGCCAAAGCCAGGCAGAAACCACCACTCTAGTCAGGATAAGGGAGTTCCACTCCTAAAATAACCCCAGCCACCCCCTTGGTAGTTTGGCATGAGCAGTCAGGCTTATCTTAGAAGCAGTGTGTAAAGCATTTGCACATACCCAAGAGTAATATAGCATAACACTACAAAAGGACACCACACCAGTGTTAGAAAAATAACCAATATTTGTATATACTTTAAAACAAGACAAAAAACGATAAAAATCCCCAATACAGTATTCAAAAATCTACAGTTGTCAAATTAAGCTTTAAAAATAGTTCCTTGAGATCGATAGCTCCGGGATAGCTCCATCCGGGGCTATCACGGTGTTGTGAACAACAAATCCACCCAGTTCTGGCTTGTCGCGGGGTCGCCGAAATGCAGGGTGCGGAGGCCCTTGAAGTCACTCACGTTGCAGGTCGAGCTCCTTTCTGTTGGAATCAGGATCGCTGGCATCGGCGGGCGTTGGGTGCTGCGGTGCGAAGTGCAGAGGTGCGGCGAGCGGTGCCCCCAGGTCGCGGTGTGAGCAGCGGCTCGGTGGCGGCGTCAGATGGTGTCATCGGTGAGACCAGGGTCGTGGTGCGGGATGAAGGCGGTGCTTGTCACGGTGCTGGCAGGTCACGGTGCAAGCAACGGCGTCATGTTTGCTGAAGCGCTCTTGTCAGCTGACGAGCTGGAGTCGGTGGCACCGGCGTTGGTAGGCCAAGGCTGCGGTGTGAGATGAGGGCGGTGCGTCGTGTAACCTTATGAGCGGTGCTCTCGAACCACGGTGCAAGCAGCGATGTCGATTTTGGCGGGAAGTGGCAGCGTTAAGAAGGCCACGGCGTCGCAGTGAAGCGAGGCGGTGCAGAGTGTTGTGCCCACAGGTCACGGTGCGAGCAGCGGCTCAGTGGCGGCATCAGCAGGCATCATCGGTGGGGCCAGGGTCACGGTGCAGTGTTGCGGGTAGAAGAGCTTGAGGTCTTTGCCGTTCCTGAGACTTTGTGAACAGGGGGCAAGCTCTACCTCAAGCCCTTGGAGAGACTCACAAATTGGGTCGCTGAAAGTCCAGTCCAGTCCTTTCACTGCCCAAGACAGAAGCAGCCACTGCAGGTCAGCCCAGCAAAGCACCCAGCAAAGAGGTCGTTCCTTCTCATAGCTTCTCCAGCTCTTCTTCTGGGCAGTCTTCTTGATCCAGATGAGTTCTGAAGTTCAGGGGTCTGGGCCCCAGTATTTGTATCCAAAAATCCTTTGATCTCTTAGGCAGAAGGTGTCTGTGCCCAGCCAGAACCAGTTCTGCCTTCTCTGGTGTGATTTCCTGGCAGGAGGTGGAGACGGCATTGTCAGAGGCAGACCAGGCCCTTTGAGGTGCAAGAAAATCTCCTCCCCCTTCCCCCATTGCAACCCAGGTCTATTCAGCCCTTTCCTGACTTTCCTAGCCTTCTGTCATTCAAAACCCAGACAGGCAATCCACATTCCAGCAGAGTCACAAAGGATGACTGAGCAAGAAAGTACCTACTTTCTAAAAGTGGTATTTTCAAACACAGAATGTAAAAATCAACTTCACTAAAAGATGCATCTTTAGATTCTGAGTTCAGGCGTACTAAACTTCATTTTCTTACCTAATTCTCTGGGCTCGTTATGTTTATAAAATGTTATAAACAAACTTCCCATTCTGTCCTTTGGGGAACAGGTAGCCTTGCAATAGTGAAAAACGAAATTGGCTGTAATTCACTATCAGGACATGCCACACACACTAGGGCATGTCCTGCCTTTCACATACACTGCACCCTGCCCACAGGGGTACTTTGGGCCTACCTTAGGGGTGCCTGACTTGTAAGAAAAGGGAAGGTTAGGGACTGGCCAGTGTGTGCACGGGCCAAGTCGACAAGGCAGTTACATACTGCACGCAGACTCTGCAATGGCAGGTCTGAGGTACCTTTTCCGGGTTACTCACATGGGTGGCACAATCCGTGCTGCAGGCCCACGAGTAGCGTTTGATTCACAGGCCCTGGCACACTCAGTGCACTTTACTAGGGACTGACAAGTAAATCAAACATCCAATCATGGAAACACCAATCCATAACACAATTTACCCAGAGAGCATATGCACTTTAGCACTGATTAGCAGTGGTAAAGTGCTCAGAGTCCTAAAACCAACACAAACAGCTCAGGAAAAAATAGGAGGAAAAAGCAAAAGGTCTGGGGACAACCATGCAAAAAGGGCGATTTCCAACAATCCCCCTAACTACCTACCCTCAATATTTAAAAGCTTCATGTTTTTGTGGTGCTCTCTGGTCTGTTGTTCCGCTAAATAACCATGTCATTTAACTCTTAGATCCTAACAGCCTCAGGAACGTGCACTCCACCAGCTTTCGATATGGCTCTTTCTCTCACAACAGACAATCCACCTGCAACGTACTTGTGTTCAGAACTGGTTGCATACTCATGCAGCATCCTGTCATCCAATGTGAATAGTCTCTAGATTGTCCTTTTTTGAAACAGATTACTACCAATACAACTGGTTATGGAAAGTAACCTATAGCTTGCTGATCATACTCTGGTTTCATACAGCTACCTTGCAAAAACCATGCGGTGGAAGGTGCACATAGATGTATAATTTCTCAAAAGCAAAAGGTGCATGAAGTTCAAAAATGGCTGCTGCGCAGTTCACGCTTTTACACTGTGAGCCAATGCAGGTTGTTCGCAGCTGGTGTATATCATGTCAGCTCCTGCCAAGGCAGTATTACAGCTCTAGCCTTCAAATTTTAAAATATAAATCAGGCTGCATGTGTTGTCATTGCAACCTGACATCTATTAACAGTACAGGGTTAAAACTTCGTATCCACTAAAAAGAGTGAATGAAAAATCAAGTAAAAAATTATGAATAAAGAAAAAGATGAGAGCACTAACCTTAAGTAGCTATTATTAAAATGAGTATATTTGATACTATTGACACACAGGGTCCCATTATGACGTACCCAACATCGTCTTGGTCATGGGACTGACACCTGGTCAGCGGTCACGACCGATTAATTAGGATGTCACCAAGCAGTCCTATACTTTACAATGGGAGCATGTGTTCTGGAAGGAATGCATGCTCCCATTGTAAAATAGGAAGTGCAGTTCATCCCTGTACCCCGTGGCAGGCATCTCAAGGTGATTCTGCTGAGGCCCTCCAAAGTCAAGTTCGGACAGCCTTTCTTTGTCAGAAAGGCCGGCACAGAAAGGCTGCCAAAACCCGACATCGTAATCCCAAGGACGGAAAGAGCCACCCTTGGGATTATTAGCCACATTTCCTACTGGCAGACGGGCTCTCCAACCCGTCTGAAGCCAGTCAGATTGACCTTTCGGATTCCTTTCCGACCACCTCCATTGTAATGAGGCGGTCAGAAAGAAATCCAACCAGCATATTATGATGCGGTCAGAAAGGCTCCAACCAACGGTCGGAGCTATTTCCGTCCGCATTGTAATAGGGCCCACAATTTTTTCAAATTGGAACTGATACTTTAGAGACTACAAGTGAAATAGGGAAAAGACTTGTGGTAAAAGTTTGTGTTCAATGTAAATTCTTCTATATTTGCAATTGTGGATCAAGGAGGGGGATGATGCAGGGCAAATGGTTGTTGGAACCTTACCTCGCCTTAGTAAATATTTGAAAGGCAGATTTTTAGCTGACGGCCGTTCCGAACACCCTTTGCGGCCGGGAGATCACTGTGGCCGATTCTGGATGTTGAGACCGTAATATTAAGGGATAAAGACCCCCACTAATGACTTACCGGTTGGGCGGAGACGTGTTTGATCCCCTCGTGGTGGCGGAGGAACTCCTTATGCTGGTTCTGGAAGCAGCCCGAGCGGGGCTGCGAGTACTGCGAGAGCTTCGCTGCCTCGCGTCCAGAGACGGGCGAGGAGGAGGGGCTGGAGATTCTGAGTCTGAGCGGTCTGGAGAGGCCGAGGGGCTCACGACGGTGCTGAATACCAAATTGACTGCAAGTGTGTTAGAATCTGTCAAAATGCCTCCAAAGTCTAACCGTGGAGCTAAAGGGAAAGCTCCTGACTTGCAGGCTAATACTGAATCTAGGGCCAACTCTGGAGTAGTGCTATCAAAAGGAGGCAGAATAACGGCTCCAACAAGTTCGAGTTTGAGCAGTATTGCCCAGGTAAAAGGCACCATGACTCTGAACGGTGGGAAGCAAAGTGAGAATGCTGAGAATGCCGAGGCACTTAAGATGGGGGAAGTAAACAGTGGTGGTAAGGGGGGTAAAGGACCAAATACTGGGTTGTTGGATCCGACGAGGCGTCATAGCATTATGGATTTCTTTCCCACTACTCTGCCAGCTTCCAAGTTAGATATCTTTATAAAGGGGAAAAATTGACAAAAAGTGCAACAAAAGACTAAGTCTGAGCAAGATCGAATACAGTCTCAGCCTGCAGATCAGACCTGTGACACACAATTGGTAATTCCCCCAGCAAATGAGCCCCAAGGTAATTTTGTCACTGAGGTCAGTCAAATCAGTGTCAATTATAGCCCACTCGAAAATTCAGATTCAGGTCAGGGTGTGTTAACGAAAGAAACTCACCAGGGCACAATGCTCAGATTATCCCCTCCGTTGGAAGTTCTAGCAGATACCGTGGGCCAGCTGAATACGAGCTCACTAGTGCAGGGGGCTGCAGTAAGCAATGGCCCAGAGGATACGCTAGACTTGGGGGATAAGTTCTTTTCTGTGACGGATGGCTCTGAGCTTAGCCCCTCGGAAGCAGAGGATAGTAGTAATATCCAGTTCTCTAGCATCACCTCCAGCCCCGATACTCCACAGAAAGACACAGTTGTTAGAAAAAAGAAACTTAAGAAGAAACAAAGGGATGCCCAATCCTTGGAGAAGAGCGAAGACGGGCTCCATAGAGGAATCAGAGGAAACTCAGACTCCGCTTTAAATTGGGATTACTCTGCTACCCAGAGCTGTTATCCGGATCTAACTGGCCAGGGGGTTGAGGAAAATGCAGAGGCTGCACCATCTCTGAAAATGATATTTGATTCAATGAAACAACTGCAGGAGGAGACTCGAATTGATGGAATGAAAAACAGGTTGGCGACAAAGAAGCTTCAAGGTGCAGTTCGGAAAATGGCTAAGGCATGTACAGATACCAATACTAGGTTGACTCATGTGGAAGAACGTACAAGCACACTAGAAGACGACTTGGCTAGAACTCAAGTTCATATGACAAGCAACTCATGGATCTGCAATGGAAAATGGAGGATTTTGAAAATAGGCAGAGGCGCAACAACCTCCGGATTCTTGGGATTGAAGAAGGTATAGAAGGAGAGGATGTGAGAGCTTACGTCTTGAGGTTGATGAAATGAGCCTTTCCAGAACTCCATCACTGGAACTGGGAGGCGGAGATCCAGCGTGTTCATCGTTTTCCAGTGATACTCAGGGCGTCTTCGCAGCCAGGCAGGGATGGATCCGCAGTGCCAAGGGCAATCCTTATTTACTTTGGGAATTTTTTGCTCCCAGAGGAGGTATACTCCAAGGCTCGCCCGAATGCTAAACGAACTTTTGAGAACCAAACTTTTTTCACGAAGCCAGACTATTGCCATGTTACCGTGGAAAGACGCTGACGGCTAAGAGAGCTGATCCGATCCAGCCTTGTCAAGCCATGGGTGCGCAAGCATATTTGATGAATCCTGCGAGACTAAAGATTTTGTATAAAAATACTGCTCGAGTGTTTACTTCAGAGATTCTAGCTAAAGCATATATGGATTCCCTAAAATCTTAAAACGAGTCCTAATGATCTATTAATAGATTGGGAAGAAAGTGATGGTTTATGGGTTTATTGGGTATTTAAAGTCACTGTTTATTAAAAAAAAAAAAAAAAGTAGCAATAAAAGGGGGGGTACACTTGAGGATGAGAGGTTTTGCTAAATCAATTATAATATGAATAGTGGGACATCTAGTTGGTTGGCAAGAAGGTAGCAAAGGGTGGCCAACTTCAGGCTCCATCACAGAGACCTAGGTCTGCTTGCTTCACATTTTAGGTGGGGGGAGGAGGGAGAGGGGAGGGTTTGGGGGCAGAGAGGGGTTAGGAGGGAGGGTTTGAGCAGGGGGGGAATTGGGGAGGGAAAAAAAAATAACTCACCATCTTGTAATGGTCACAGCGGTGGAATTCCTGTAACTGTAAAACTGGGAACCGGATTTAAGTATCAAGTGTTAGGTTATAAGCAATATGATAATCTACATATAGTATGCGAATAGCAACCATTAATATATGTGGGTTAAATGATGCTGCTAAACGAAGGATGGTGAAAGAGTACCTTAAGACATTGCGAGTGGACATCGTTTGTTTGCAAGAGACGCACATTGAGGGGTCTCGTAAGATTCTTTTAGACCAATTGGGATTTCATTTATTGGTATGTACCTCGCAAGAGACCAGGACTCGGGGGGTGGCAATCTTTGCCCAAGGAAGAACGATATCAGCTAAAAACTGTCTATCCGATAAATTTGGCCGATGGCAATCGTGGAGTGTCAATCGCAAGGATTGAATTTTACGTTGTGTTCAGTGTATGGACCGACGGTGGATGATCCCGAAATGTTTAATCATGTAAATGTACAACTAGCTAATTGGCCCTTACCGATTACTATGTGTGGGGATTTTAATATCAATGGCTTAAATGGGCTGTGGAGGAGTGATCCAAATAAATTTTTAGGTCGAAAAAAAAAAAGCCATAGGGCTTTAGTTCATTTGATGGATGATAATGGGCTTATAGATGTGTAGGAACAGCTAAACCCTCCAGGGGCGGGTAGTACATTCTATTCAGCACCACATAGGTTTGACTACTTTATGGTTTCTCCATGTTTTCTTTCTCTTTGTAAAATTCAAAAGTTTCCGCGTGTTGTCTCCAACCATAACCCCTTGGTGTTAGAGATTAAAAGTTTAGCTGGGAAGCCGCGGGCAACGAGTTGGTCGTTTGATCGAGCACTATTGCAGGATGTAAACTATGTTGCACATATGAACAAATGGCTCAAGGATTTCCTTGAAGTTAATAAGGGAAGTGCTCGGTTCGGGATAGTGTGGGATTCCTTGAAGGCTGGCATTAAGGGAGAAACTTTGAGCTATTCTTTGAAACGGAATAAGATCGAAAAAATGGAGATGGAGGCAATACAAAGAGTGGTTAGAGATTTGGAAGAAGAACTTGTTAACGCAATTCGCTCCAGCCTTAATATAGACGAGATTGTGCAGAAACTTGCACTAGCAAAAGCTGCGGCTGGGGACATTATGGCCGCTAAAGCAGCAGGCAAATTTTTGGCCTGGAAACAAGCTCAACACGAATTTAGTGAACAAGTCGGACGGATTTTGGCTGTAAGGACTAGACAGATAGCTGCCAGGGGGGACATTCTGGAGATTAAATCCTTAGATGGGACAGTGGTTGCCACCCCTAAGGATATTTTGTAATGTATTTCACGGGTATTATAAAAACTTATATAGCGAGGATAAGGCTAGGGATATCAAAGAGATAAGGGATTACTTAGAGTTGACTTCTGTTGAGACATTCTCTATAGAAGACTCCATGGCCATGGAGGCTGGCTTCACAGATGAAGAGATACAGGGAGCAATTAAAGGTCTTCCATCCGGTAAGGCAGTTGGGCCGGATTTAATTCCTTTGGAATTATATAAAACTTTTTTTTCATCTGTGGAGGAAGATTTGTGTTATGTAATGCGGCAGGTCCAGAATGGACAAACACCTCCACAGTCATGGGGTGAAGCAAGTATGATCATTTTTTTAAAGAAAGGTAATCCCTCTAATGATCCTGGCTCTTACAGACCGATAAGCCTAATGAACAGTGACACAAAGATCTACTCAAAAATCCTAGCCAACCGCCTGAGTACCATTATAGGGAAGGTGATTTCACCTCGTCAGCATGTGTTTATCCCTGGTACGGGTATGGCGGAACATATTAGGAGAGTTTGCACCTTGTTTGATGGCACTTCAGTAACACAAGACTATATGGCGCTTATATTACTCGACGCAGAGAAAGCGTTTGATAGGTTCTTGTGGGGCTTTCTTTGGTCAGTATTGGCGAAGGTAAACATAGGTAAGGGGTGCATAAAGGCAATACAAGCGCTGTATCGGAATCCTAAGATTCGACTTAGGGTAACGGGAGGACAGAGTGAGCCAATAGATATTAAGCGGGGTACTAGGCAGGGGTGCCCTTGATCTCCCCTCCTCTTTGCTTTCTACATTGACCCCTTTATTAGAAGAATGGAGTTGAATAGAGGCATTTCCCCAATATGGCTTAGTGGTTTTGAGACAAAGGTTTTGGGCTATGCAGACGATTTGGCTATTACGTCCGCAAACCCTTCTGCAGCCCTAGTTGAAATAGAATATGAAGCGGAACGCTTTGGATCCGTCTCCGGTTATAGACTTAACCGCGGAAAGACACAAATCGTGGTTAATGATAAGATTAATCTGGTAGACCCAAGAGTGACTGACTCGGCTACGTATCTGGGAGTTATTATAACTTCGGAACTAACCAAAGTTGTCGAAAAGAATCTAGCTCCAGAGATTCAAAAATCAAAGAGAGACTTTGATAGGTTGAATAATCTTCATTTTACGTTTGTGGGAAGATGCAATATCATTAAAATGCTATTCCTCCCAAAAATGTTATACTGGTTTAGAACAATACCTTGAAATTTGATAATTTTTGGTTTAAAGAAATGGAGAGAATGATACATCGGTTTATTTGGGCTCTAGGGAAGATGAGAAGGGCAATTAAATATATGTCCCTCCCTAGCGAGAGAGGGGGTTGGGCAGTACCCAACTTAAAAGAATATTATTGGGCAGCTGTGCTACAATATATCCGCGGGTTACTTGTTGGCAGGATCACTGACCGATGGAGGGATGACAATGTTATTCCAGATGTCTATGAGCTACTTTTAAATGGTGAGGCCCGTAATTGGCTTTCACGGTATAGCGAGCCCAGTTATTATAAAAAAGTTAAATTTAAGACTTTGGGAGCAGCAATAAAGGTTTGGACTACTATCAGGAAAAAGCTTGGACTGGGTAGAATGAACTATTACACTCCTTTATTTATGAATCCATCCTTACCTGAGGCTTTTAGTGATAGTGTTATGAGGCGGTGGGATAGTTTGGGTGTTAAAACAATCGGTGACATCACTGACCCCAATGGCATTATTACTTTTGAAAGAGCGCAAATCTTGTTTAATTTGGAGCGCAGGGAATATTTTTAATTTTTACAGATCCAGTAGGCCCTTGTAAGGAAAAAAGGGGGCTCAAGAGCTTTCGGCAGAGACACAGTTATGGAAAGGGTGCAAGATACTGATGGGTGTTCTATTACACAGCTTTATAGTGAGCTAAATCAACATCAGAATGATGATCTGGAAAAAATTTCTGAAAAATGGCGGAGGAAGCTGAATATTGAAGGAAGCGAGTTTTTAACCTCACTAAAACTAGGTTGCACAGTTTTAAAGGTTGCCAATCTTCAAGCTCAACATTTTAAAACTATATTTGATCTCTATTTCACCCCAGCAAGAATAGCTCAATGGGGTGGGACTCAGGGCATTTGTTGTCCACGCTGTCACAGCAATGAGGCCTCTTGTCCTATATTGGATGCCTTGAAAAGGGCGATCGAGCACTTTATGGGTCAGATTTTAAGGATCCAAATAAGTTTAACCAATGAACTAATGGTTTTAGGTGTGGCTAGGGATGGGGGGCAAGTAGTTCATTGTGAGTTTATATTTCTTGCTATGGTTGTCGCTAGGATATGTGTGGCATCTGCATGGAAGGATTCTAATCCTCCTACCTTTCAACAATGGATGTCACGGCTTTTAGCCATACATAGTTTGGAAAAAGGGCTTATACGAGAAGAAAGGGTGGAAAGCCAGGAAGCTGGGGATGTTCATCTGGGCCCCACTAACAGATTGGAAGACTAGACTTGAGAGGTCCTAGGTATAATTCCTGGGTTTAGAATTCAGGATTAGGTCTTGATTTTGAAAGCTGGCCCGTCCTCTTTTTTTTTTACGACTCGCCGATCGCTTGCTTGTTTATTAGTTTGGATGGTCTCGAAAAGGGCTAAGTCAATTTCTATCCTTTTCTTATTAATGGGTAATGTAATATGAATTCCAGTTTTTTTTTTTCCCTTTTCTTTTCTTTTTTCTTCTTTTTCCTGCTGTTGATTTTTTTTCTTAGAATATATTGGTTAGAAAACGTGTATAATATGGTATTCTTTTTTTGTAATGATGTATAAATAATTGATGGTGAAAATAAAAAAATAAAAATAAATAAAAAATGATGACACATTTGATTGTTCACTGTACCGTTTTTGCCCTCATGAAAAATGTAAACTAACATGAATTTAATATTTAAGCGTGCATTATACAAGAAACATTTTAACTTCTCCCCTTCACTATTGGGCGAAAACTGGTCTAAGGTTAATATTAGTATTCACAATTTCGAGTTAGAAGAGAGTAATTTTTCTCCACATGCTGATCTTTGTTTGAAAAAGCACCTTATGTGCAGCCACCATTCGTGTTTCAAGTCATGTTTACAATTCAGTTTTTTTTAAATTTGTTAACTTTACTTCATGCACAAAGTAAATAAAACTTCTACTTCACAAAAAACTACACACATAGATATAGGAGCTTGATAAATGACACAAACCATGATCAACCAAAATAAAATATGCACACGCCAATAAAAATAATACTTTAGTACAGAAGTTTTCTTTTACTTCGCAATTTTTCACAATGATTTGCCCATGGAAACTTGCTTTACACCAAGGATGTGAAAGGTAGATCCAGGTAGCCCGAATTTATGTCAAATGGTGATAACCTGTGAACAAATTTCGATTCATTTTACAAACAATGCTTAATCTGAGCAGGTGTTTGAAGGTGGTGGACACAGGCTCTCATTTTTGGGTAACAGGGCTATTTTTATTATCAGGTTTTTATCCAGAGCAAGAGAGAGAAGGTCGGAAAACAGAGAAAAACGGAAGGGGGGAGATTTAGGAAAACAGTGACAAAAGGACAAAGTAAGGATAACAACGAACTGTTAATAGTGAGATAAACAGACAGAAAGTGTATGGTGTTGGAAGAAACAGGCATGATGTGGAATCAAGACTTGACAACCTTAATTCAGCTGTGCCAACAGCAGACTGGTAAGAGCAACTTTGGACCCCTACACATATGTTTTGTTTTCAAATTAAGCCTGGCGTACAATCATTGGAGTTATGTAAATGTTCTGAAATTCAGATCTTGCCTTTACATACATAGGTGTAATGTATGTGGGGAGGCCACCCTCCCGCTGCGTGCTGCACGCTGGGGACTCGCTGCGCGCTGTACAAAGACATGGGCACACAGTGTCTTGGTTGCACGCGGACTGCCTTTGCAGCTCCGCCCTCTTTATTTGTACACGCGCTCACGCCGGCCGGCGTGAGCGCATGGGCGGGGATCTGTGGACGTGCACCAGCGAGAAGTGCTGGTGCCCTAACTGTTACATCCCATCTTAACTCAGTCCTCGCCTGGATGACTAAAGTCTCATAGGTCACTTACTTGGCAGGCAAAGTCTCTCAGGTGAGTGCTCGGCGGAGGATTCTCCCTCAGGGCATACCTGGCGGGCCCCCGGCTGGTTGTCGGGGCAGGGACTGGGGTACTGGGGATTGGAGGCAGATCTGGTGTGGCCCCGGCGCCTCCTGGACTTGTCGGCAAGAGAGTCACCCCTGGATGGTGGTCATCAGCTCCTTGGGACTCTCTCTGGCTGGTCTCGGTCTCCTCAGTGTGGTCCTCGATGGCAGCAGGAGAGACGGGCTTGTCTACTTGATTGAACCACGAGGTGCTGCAGGTCACTCTTTCTCCTGCTTTCTCAGCGGTCACCATGGTACCGAGTCTAGAACTTCCCTTCGGGCCTCCGGTCTTTCAGGCTAACAATGTCTCCTTGCTGGAGTGGGCGGAATGCTGCTCTCGGAGTCTGGCAGGCATTGTTATTGGCTTCGCTCTTCTCCGGAGTGCCTCCTCTTCGTCAAATGGGGGAGACCAACCGGGGGCAGTGGGGATGCCATCCCGGCGGGGGCCGTTGAACATCAGCGCCCAGGGTGTTTGGCGCGTTGAGCAATGTGGTGTGAACCTCTGAAGCTCTTGCTCTGGGTCACTCTGCTCCGCCACGGCAATGCGAAGGGTTTTGTTTATGGTCCTCATGAAATGTTCAATCTCCCCATTGGCTTGGGGCCATTGTGGTGTGATGTGCCGGTTCCGGATGCCATGGTGGTGCTTGAATTCACGGAACTCATGCCCTTGGAATGGGGGCCCATTGTTTCTGCGGAGCTCCTCCAGACATGCTGAATATTTTCTCTAGGGCTGGGCCAACATGTAGGAAAGCTGTTGAGTTCACGACTTCTACCACTGAATATTTGGAGTAGCTGTCGATGAGGGCTAGTGTGACTCGCCCATCAGGGAAACTCCCAAAGTCCGCGCTCACTTTCTCCCTTGGGTTTTGGCAGTGTTCTTCTGTGTGGATGGGCGCTGGTCTCTTGGGCCCACTCGTTATTTGGCAGGATGGGCACTTCCGAATGATCTCTTCTATCCGGGCATCCATCCCTGGAAACCAGACCTTTTCTCTCATGCGGGCCTTCATCTTTTCCATTCCCTGGTGCCCTAAGTGGGTGAGCTGTGTTGCCCGTAGCTGCAGGGATGCCGGAATAACGATGCTGGGCCCTCTCAGGAGAATGCCTCCTTGGGTGAGGCTCAGTTGATTCCTGACCCTCCATATGTGCATCAGGCTTTCCTTCTCTGGGCTTGACCATGTATTCGCCGACTGCAGGAATTAACGCCACAGCCCTCCTTGGACAGTGCTCCGAACCTTGATTATGACGGGGTCTTGTCCGGCTGCGGTGGCTACCTCTTTGAGCGTCAGTGCTCGAGGGCACATCAGTGCCGCGATCATGTCCAGGCCACCGTGTCCTCACTGTCCCGCTCCTCACTTTCTTCTCTGGTTGGGCCTGGGTGCCTTGACAGGAAGTCGGCCAGGTTCTTGGCGCCGGGTTGGTAGATCATGTACATGTCGTAGTGTTGGAGCCCGATGGCCCATCTTTCAATGCGTGGTGGCGGGTGGGGTGCTGATCCTCTGAATAGCGGTACCGGGAGTTGGTGATCTGTGACAACAGTGAATGGGTGTCCGCATATGTACAGGTGAAAGTGTCTGCAGCCCCAGCGGATTGCTAGGGCTTCTGTTTCAATCTGAGAGTATTGTTTATCCGTTGGCGACAGCGCTTTGCTGGTGTACGCTAAGGCGGCCCATCGCCCAGGTCCCTGATCTTGTGTGAGGATGGCCCCTAGGCCTACGGTTTGAAGAAAATTGGTAAGGAGGAAAAGATAGAGAAATATTTTTAAACAAGGACACCTTTAATTATCCTGTCATATGTGTATATATTCACATTTTCTTTTTGTTATTTTATCGCTGAGCATATAAAAAGAGAACATATATTTACAAACAACACCTCTGAAATAATAACAAACTAACGCTACTGTCCACCATGAAATATTTCCTATTGTGGAGCCACCTTTAAATAGTGTGGACTACCCAGAAGACTCATACATTGCGTATAGGAAAGTTTCTCTCCAAAGATTCAAAGAAGCAATGTGAGACTGTTACATCCACAAAAAGTTCAATTGATTTGCGGTCCTTCTGTACAACAAAACTGTCGACGCGGTCACGTTTCAGCCGATCTATTTCGTTTGGCCTCTTCAGGACAAAAAGAACAGCAGCACTCTTAGCTACAGAACCTCGCTCAGAGCATCCTGCATGAAACCAACTTGCTTGTTAGCGGTGGAGCATGGGAGGGTATGCCCCTGGCCCAACTTGCTCGGGCAATTTATCACTTAGCTCCTAACTTCAGGTCCAATGTAGTAAGTTCCATCCGCCGTGGTATACACGCTTATGACTCTTCTCTCTTCTATGAGGTCTAATCAACGTCTGTCCGTGTTCGCTATCCTACTTCGAACCCTAGGCCTACGGGGCTGGTGTCTACAATTATTTCGGTTTTCTTTGCAGGGTCAATGTACACCAGCGTGGTTTGGTCGAGCAGGGCTTTCTTGACAGCTTGCAATGCCGTCTCTTCAGCTGGACCCCATTGCCACATGGCATCTGCTCGAGTGAGACTTCGGCAAGGGTGGCTAGCTCTGGAATGAACCGGCCGCAGTGCGTGGCCATTCCCAGGAAACTGCGGACTTCCGCTACAGTGAGCGGTGCAGCTGCGATCTTGATAGCGTGGGATTTCCGTGGGTCGACCTGTATGCCTTCTTGCGTGAACGTGTAGCTAAAGAACTCAATTATTTGTAGGAACAGCAGGCCCTTTTCCTTGTGTAAGGTGACCCAGTGTTCCAGAAGTCATTTCAGCGTAGCTCTCACGTGCTGGTAATGTTCTTGCACAGTCTTCGAGTGGATGAGGATATCATCACTCACGTTTAAGACCCTGGGGAGTCCAACCAGGATCTCCTGACCGGCAATTTGGAATATTTTTGTGGCGGATGATATGCCAAAGTTCAGCCGTTTATACCTCCTGAAGCCTAGGTGTGTGCTGAACGTAGTTATGTTCCGGCTGTCCTTGGCAAGTGTTAGTTGGTGATAGTCGGCATTCAAGTCCAAATTTGAGAACCATCTGGACCCGTTCAGATTGGCTACGATGTCATCCATAATCGGTATTATGTGGCATTCGCGCCGAATGGCTTTGTTTGGGAGGCGCATGTCTATGCAGAGTCTGATCTTCCCCGTTTGACGGGGCTTTCCGCGATTACCATGGGTGACACTCATGGCGTAGGCCTTGACACTTTCTCCATGAACCCCTGGTCTTCGAGCTTCTGTAATTCTTCTTCCACCAGCGGTCGGAGACGAAAAGGGATCCTCCGGTGTCGTAGGGCTGTTGGCGGGACAGTCAGGTCTATGTGTAATTTAATGGGAGCTCTCTTTATTTTGCCTAGCCCCTTAAACAAATCTTTAAATTGACTCAACAACTCTTCCGTCTGGTCCACTTGTACTCTCCTGGCGAACATCACAAGACCTAAGTCATCCGCCGCATGGCTGCTGAGCAGCGTGTCCGCCTCTTGGTTAATTACGTGGATGTTGATGGTGATCTTGATGCCTCCTGACCATACTGGCACAGTCATTTTTCCTCGGAACGGCAGTGGTGAATCGCTACCATATGCGAAGATCTGGGCCTTCGACGGTTTGAGTTCTGGTTTGTGTCTTAGCTTGTTGTATTGCTGGATCCCCATTACTGTCACTGATGAGCCGGTGTCAATACCCCATTGACCTCTGACCCTGTGATCTGGATTGTGCAGCGAGGTTGGGGTCGCCTCCTACTCTTCATGGCTTGGGTGAATGAGACTAGGTACATCTCCCCTTCGTCTTCCGACGTGGAATCGTTCCCTTGGTAGGCTATCTGTTCTCTTTTTTTACTCCCCAGTTGTGACGTTAGTGAGACTTGCGACAGTTGGCGGACCATCCTCCTCATTGGTTTGGTTCGGTTTCCTTCCTTGCGTTGTGTCTTCCTTCTGCACACAGATGCGAAGTAGTTTGCGATGCCACAGTTAGTGCAGGTTTTCCCTTGTGCCGGGCACGACTGTGAGGGATGTTCCTTGTGGTCTGTGGCTGGTGATCTTGGTTTCTGTGGGTCTTGTCTTTTGTCCTGACGGTGTCAGTTCTTTCCACTTTGACAGTGACGCTCTTCTCCGCCCCACGCACTAACGCCATGTCCATTTCTTCTGCCCTCGAAGCCGACAGGTTGTGATACCATGTTAGTACCGTGTTAGTACAAGGATGTTGTTCATTAGTCTATTCGGCTGCCTGAGTATGAAGCCTCGTAGGACTTTGCTGCGTATCCCAAGGATCAGCTGGGCTCTGATCTCCTCTGCAGCTCGGTCTCCCATGAGGGGAGTGGCAGCTAGTTCTCTAAGCCGTGCGTGGAAAGCGTCTACCGACTCGCCTTCTCTTTGCTTGGCTTGCCTCAGCTTGAAGTGTTTGAAGTCTGAGTTCATTTGGGGATCGAAATGGGCATTTAGGACTGTGACTGCTGCAGCGTAGTCATCGGGGGGGGGGGGCCTGTGTTCAGTAGGTGCTTGATCAAGAGGTAGATTTTCTCCTCTGCATAATGGAGCAGCAGCGAGCGTTTCACTGCCCCATCATTTTCCCGCGTGGCGATGAAGTAGTTCTCCAGGCTGCCAAGCCAGGTTTGCCATCTTGGTGTGGCCGTGGAGGGGTCTGCCGACTCACTGATTGTAGGCAGGACGCCTGTGGGGATGATGTGGAGTCACTGGCATAGGGGCCTGGGCTGCGTCATCTTGATCCTCCATAGTGCTGGACATGGGTGCCGATGTGCGGCCTAGCAAGGACGCTTGCTTCCTGCGGATAGCCTACGTGCACAGGAGACGGTGCAGTGGCACTGAGCGTCATGTGGGCCCACGTGTGCTCAGGCGCGTGCCGCTCGCTGGGCTAGCATGGGTCCGTAGCGTGTCCTTGTGGCTTCTCCTGGGCCATGCATGACTCACCCCTTTGATGTGCTGTTGATGGTCCACTGGGTGGATGCGGAGGGCGGAAGAGCTGCTGAGATCGTCGTTGTCACTAAGGGTGGGCGTAGTGGGGCTACGTGAAGCAGCACGTAGTGTGCCCAAATCTACGCACACTACGCGTTTCGCGTAGCCCCACTACGCGCCACCCGCCTCCCGCCCGCCCTCCTTTTAAAAGATAACATTAATTTATAATAAAGAAAATTAAAAGCCACTTACCTGAAGCGCGGCATCCGGGGCTCCCTCTTCCCGGTTTCCAACTTTTCTGACAAATGCGCATGCGCGGGCGTCCACGCATGCGCATTTGTCAGAAAAGTTGGAAACCAGGAAGAGGGAGCCCCGGAGACGCTGCGCTTCAGGTAAGTGGCTTTTAATTTTCTTTATTATAAATTAATGTTATCTTTTAAAAGGAGGGCGGGCGGGAGGCGGGTGGTGGGCGGCAGGCAGCTACGCTTCGCCCTGGCATGTGCGTAGGCACTGCCTGCTTCGCCTACTTCGAAAACTGCGAAGCAGGCAGCGCTACGTACACTACGTGGGCGAAGCGTAGTTGTCAGCCCAGGGTTAGTTGTCACCAGGTGGCAGCTTAACCAGAGACTGAGGCCGATCAGGGATCACTTGCAGTGGGACTGCTGCACTCAGGAGGGAACCTCGTGGTGTCAGGGGAGTGAGCTGCAACTCTGCAGGATCGGAGCAGGCGTGTGTTTCTCCGCCCTCGTTGCCATTGTAATGTATGCGGGGGGTCCTCCCTCCCGCTGCATGCTGCGTGCTGGGGCCTCGCTGCGCGCTGTACAAAGACACGGGCACACAGTGTCTTGGTTGCACGTGGACTGCCTATGCAGCTCCTCCCTCTTTATTTGTACACGCGCTCACGCCGGCCGGCATGAGCGCAGGGGCGGCGATCTGTGGACACGCTCCAGGGAGAAGTGCTGGTGCACTAACTGTTACAATAGGATTGAAACCAGTAGCGGCCAGTGTGCTGATACAGTGGCGGGGTGTGGAGTAGCGGGGGATGGGGGAGATGGGGGAGAGTTCGTACGGACAAGACAAATACATTTTTTTTAATAAACTACTTACCTGCATCGCCACATTGCCACATCTCACCCCTCTCTTCTGTAGGCACAGACACAACGGGCAATCCTGACACTGCTGTCATGTTGCTGAAAACAGCATCTGGTTTGGCCTGAGCGCCGAGGATTTGTGCTCCCAGTTAGACTGGGAGCCTGTGCCTGCTCTCTCCAACCCGGAAATGCAACTGGGGTTGGAAAGAGCCTCAGTGCTCATGAAGGTTTGGCCGGCCAGACCACCATGCACACTAGCAGAGAGAGCCTCTCCTCACCCTGGCTCCGCCACCACGCCTCGGCTCCAAGAGAAATAATAAAATAATAATAAACAAGGGTGTATTATCGTTTTATTTTTCATTTTTTGTGGCTGCTGGCAGGTGGGCGACGGTCCTCCGTCATAACTTTGCAGCAAGTTCAGGTACTCTTTGTGGGTGTGTTGAAGTTAACCCTTGTTGCCTGGATCAGAGCTTTAGCTAATTGTGCAGTGCAATTAATTAGTTTGCAATATGCCTCCCTCAAGTAGAATCATTTGGAAAACAGAAACGCTCATCTCGGTCGGCGCAGCCCACTATGTTTGCATTGCCAGCATGGAACCTTTGAATGTGCAGGGATTCCGCTGAGGAAATGGCTGAGCTGAGGCCTTGTGTTTCATTGTCTCGGTGGTCGTCGTCTGACAGGACGTCACTCTGGCAGGCTTTAGTTTAACAGCGCACTCACAGCTCCCATAGGAGCAATGAAGGCAGGGATTACACGTACACAAACACGCCTTTATTAATGCCCACTGTGCCGTGGGATTTAAAGCACTCCCGCACGTGCCTGGGCTAAAGTGCTGATCGATGGCCTTTGTTGATGTACAAGTGCTGTAAGGTTTTGCTCTTGGAGACCGGTTTCTCGCCGTAGTCAGGCCGGACTTTTGAGATGAAAATGAAATGCGTGCAAACTGGGCTTTGTTTGGAAAATTCGGTGTCTAACGGGCGGTTGTCTAATGTTTCACATATAGTGCTTCAGCTATTAGTGCATAAACATCTATACACTATGCACGACGAACGCACTAAGGAATTCATTATGAGAACCATGGAACCTCTGAGACAGTTGCTTGCAAGAGTTACCAAATTAATAAGGATTGTGAGACGTGCAATAATTGTGAAACAGACACTACATACAGCATCTTTGGCGTTCACAAGGACATATTTGCACGGTAAGTTGCCAGAAAGAGCCCCGAGAATGTAGGAGTACAAGCGGAAAACAGTGCTCAAAACCTAATTTGCACTGTAATCTCCGTCCTACAAGACATCTCTGTGTACCAGGCAGGCAACTAGAGCCAAATTTCGGGGGGGCTGAAAAATATTTCGGGGGGGGGGGTAAGTCTTCCAGCCATAGACAGAGTGGCTGTAAGAAGGGGTGAAAACACAACAAAAGCCTCATTAACGAGTAAATGGTCTTTTAAAGACCCGTGAAGTACTCTGGTGCGGATGCAATTAGACGGACGCCAGCCCGCGAGGCTGTCTCAGCCGGGCTGTCACACAGGGGGGGGGGGGGGGGGGGAGGGGTTGAGGGGCTGACGCCCAGTGAGCCCAATGGGTGCTGTGTACTCATACCTGCAAGTGGAAGTGAAGACACCCTGTACGATCTATCAAGAGTTCTGTGACAGCTGTAATGATGGCCAAAAGGTATTTTAACAAACATATTTGGAGTTTACTATCTGCCGTGTGTAGTCAAAGCTTCAACCAGCATTGCAGTTAGTGCTTGTCATGAGCCCAGTTACAAGTGTTTGTAGATATTGCCCTTGAGACAGCTTTAGCTAGCTCGCCAGAATGTGTCTTTTCCCCAAAAAATACACAATATATATACAGGGAGGGGATTTTGGTCAGTGGGCTCCATTCATTGGTCTGTTAAAATGTTATTCACATGTTGCTAATGCCCACTTGCAGCAGAATGTATGGGGCAATGAGTCAGCCCGCTTCACCCCTTGGCTCCCTTCACTTTAAGTGACTGCACAAAGCCTGTGCCCATTGTTCTATCCACCTAAAATTAGTTCTTTTCTTTTCAGTGACAAATCTGGTTCAAAGTGTACTTTACTTTATGTATTTTTTATCTCAACTTTAAATACTTGCACATTTATTTTATCTGCACTTTGGGTGGCCAGTTTGATGGTGATTGTTTTTGCTCTCTTAAAGTGCTCTAATAAAATATTTAAGTGATACTGTAACATTGCAGGTACCTGAAATCTGAGTACTTTGTTTGGTCGTGACTTATTATTGCCTCCTTTACATTACTACTGCTTCTACTATTACTACTACTACCACCAATTATAATAAGTATGATGATGAGGAGGAGAGTACTAAATCTTTCTCAATTTTCCAAAGTTTTATACTTTGTTACCTTTGGAAACATTTCGCAAAAATTAAGTTTTGTGGTACTTTTTCAACTTATTTTTCAGGAGAGTCGACCATATGTAATTTGAGGGCTATCTACCATAAAGTAATTCCCAAACAAATCTCAGCTGTTTCTCATGCCTTTATACCAGTACAGATGCAATGGGAAAGCGCCTAGCGTGCCTTCATTTTGACTGACTAATTAAAAAAAAAAAACCTAGCCATCTTCGAGAAAGTGGGCAACTTAGCTAATTTTCAGAAGACGGTGGCGTTTTAGAAAATCTTTGAAAGGCGTTCACTAAGGTTAAAGTTCAGCTTCATAAACTTTGCACACCCTTCATTTTTAGTTGTTACACATCAAAAATGTGCACATCCCTTTTTATAATTCCATTGATTTTTTTTAGCTATGCTTCTTAAATTGCAAATTTGCACAAAAAGATGAAATCGAGGCAGATCTACGAATACACGTAGACTTTGTATCTTTATCTGATTCACAATTGGGAAAGTCCCAATTTGAGTAGAAACATTCCCATTCAATTCGAGACTAACACTCCAAGCATGATTCACAATACCCTGCACATGCGGTGAAAAGTTATGATTTGTGTAGCTCTTCTAGCATTTGCCATTGGCGCACAGGCCTAGGCCTACAAATTGTGAAAATTCTGAAACTATGAAGATAGGATGAAGATCTACCAAAAATTGGGGGGGGGGGGGGGGGAGATTTTCAAACAATTTGCGCTGGGTTGCAAGATGTTCCAGCTGACGCCCCCGCCCTGGCGGGCGAAAAAGTTCCCACCCTCCTTTTCGCGGACGACACCCTCTTGATTTCTAAGACACCAGCAGGCCTACAGAAGCTGCTAGATAGGTTTCATTTGTTCTGTTCATTGAGAGGTTTAGCTATTAATACATCAAAAACCAAGCTCCTCTCCTTCAAATCACATAAATCACCCAGCGTATCTATTATGTCTGACGGAACCCCCCTAGAATATGTCAAATTTTTTGACTATCTAGGAATTAGAATTTCCGACACTTTAAGCTGGAAACCCCATATTGCCAAAATGCTGCTAAATTTCAAACGACCCACGGGAGTGATTGCTAAAGAACATCGCTCCTCGAGGAGCAAGCCTATCACTCCCGCATTAATGATCTATCAGGCGAAAGCAGTTGGTTCGGCCCTTTATGGTGCCGAACTATGGGGTTTTGATAATGTTGAAGATATCACTCTGTCCGAGAACAAATTTATGAGAGACTTAGTCTCAATGCCCAGGGGTACTCCTCTAAAACCACTTTTCAGCGATCTGGGTAGGCGCTCGATCAAAGATATTGCAAGGTTGCGTCCTTTGTTATTCTGGGCCCGCCTATGGCGTACCCCTGAGCTAGAAAAATACACTGAGGGCTTGAGAGAAATCATGAACATCGCAGGCTCCCATAAAATAAGCTGGCTCCGTAACATCAAAAAATACCTAAAACAACTTGATTTAAACGATGCCTGGGATCATGGAGCTCCCGTGAGCAAGGCAGATCTTAAAAGAGTATATTGGGCCTGGATTGATAATAAGGACCTTAGCAACTCCAATGCAGGCAGGTTGACGGAAGCATTTTACATTCATAAGCAGTTTATTAGCTTCGAGCCTTATCTTGAGTTTGTTCAAAAACCTAGGGATAGATCTTTGTATCTCCAGTTCAGACTCAAGATTCTTCCAACTCGAGAGTTTACCAGCAAATGGAAGCCTCCCCACCAGACACCTGATACTTGTCTGATCTGTGTGGAGAAGGTCGAAAGCATTGCTCATATTCTGTTTGAATGCCCAGTGTACAGTAATCCAAGAAGAAGATGGTTAGGCCCAGCCTGTCGCCTTCTGGGCATTTCGAACTATCGCGCTGCTTTACGCATCCAACAATCTGATACAAGCTTGGTGCTAGTCTGTGCCGTGGCGAAATTCCTGGGCTGGTCCTGGAACATTAGAAGTAAACTTATTAGCCCCAGCAGATGATTTTGTCTTAGCATTTTTATTCTTGTTTTTTAACTTTTTAACAAATTTTAATATTTTAGATCCAATTTATTTAATCAGTCAATAAGCTATTAGATTGAGAGCATTTCTACAATTATTGTGACCTTTTGTAAATACTGTACTCCCAATGAATTGTTTGCTTTTATATGTTTGTATGTATATGCTTTTATGATAATCTTTATCGAAATAAAGCTTTTTGACTTGACCTGGCTTTTTTTGGTATTTACTTTCCAGAGTAAAACTTGTTTTGCGCTTAAAAGCACCCTAAATGTAGCGCAAAGCAGCACAAAGCACGGTTTTGTATTACTTAGCGCAGAGGGGGCATTACGTAGGTTGTACATGGGCATTCCCATGCAACCACCTATACCTTGTGACACAAAACCGTATCTGCAAATAATTGTAGACAGGTTTTTGAGCCAAACGTTAACGCCACTTCAAAGGAGGCGCTAACAGGAGAAATGTTTTCATTTCTCTGTGCTTTTCAGACTTTGCATGTGGGCTGCACTGTGCAGCACACATACAAAGTGGGAACAGCTTTGAAACTTGTCTAGGCATGGTATTTTGTACAGGAAGGATACCCTTCCTGTACAAAACCTATGCAAGACTCAGGCACGCACGCACACACTATAGCGCTATGGCACTAAGAGGAATGTGTGGCACACAGCAGCTGAAATCAGCGCCAGCACTAGGGAAAGGGGAGGAGAGAGCCATATTTCTGAAGATATGGCACTCTACTTGTCTCTCTCTGTCACGCAACGCAGTACATCCTCTTTGGGGTATGAGCTGCTAGACTTTTAAAAAAATCTGGCCCTGAGTTTTTAATGTTGACCTCCACTGATATTGATGCTGCATAACTGACTACCAATCAATGGAGGGTTTGCATCTAATCAGGTAAGTGCCCATAGCTGATGTTCTGTGCTTATGGCCTATGATAGTCCAAAAAGTACTTTAGAAAGCAAGTCTGAATAGTTTGGTTTCCTGACTGTTTCGGAAATGCATTCAAATTGGTTTAAACATCAAGGAGGGGACCCTGTACTCCCAGAGATATGCCTCTGTGTTTCAGCCACCTGGCTAAATATTGATGAATCAGGGTGGAAATCAATAAGCAGAGGCTGCTACCTGGAGCAAATTTCTGCAGGTATTTTTGGCCTTTTCCATAGAAGGCTTTGTGAATGCTGTAGAGAACCCTGAATTTGATTCTGACTTTGACTGGTAGCTACTGTAAAGCTTTCAGAGGAGGCTTGATGTGGCCACAGTTATGCTGGTTATTGCACATTCTGGCAACCTAGCATTTTATCCCGTGTAACCTGGCATTGGTTGTTTTTGTGGAGCCTTTGTATGTGATGTTGCAATAGTCCAAAAACAACATGGTGAGGTCTTTAATTAACTTCTCTCAGTGGCCTCTTTGGAATAATGTGAGAATTCCACAGAAGAAGGAGAGCTGTGGATAGATTCCTTTGACAACAGCATTGGTGTGAGAAGTGAACAATAGTTCTGAGCTAAAGTGTGTTCCCAGCTTCCTAGCATTTCAAATGGTTGAAGAAGGGTTCCAAAATCTGGGGGCAATCTAGAGGTAGTGGGAGACTGATAATGCCAGTCTTGAAAAGGTCATGCAGACAAAGCTCTTCTTCATTGAGTGCAGGACTTGGGCCAGGCACAGGGTGTTGCTTATTTGTCTATTTTGGGTTCTGTCTGTCTGGACATTGATTTCCATGTTGTGTGAGTACATTTGAAACCTACTTGATACGTCTCTGGCAGTTGTGCCATGAGGTGTACATAAAGAATAAAATGAAGCAAGCTACTGGTGATCTTGAAGGATGTGCCAGGAAACCTGACATGTGACAATTCAACTTTTGAAATTGTCATTTTATGACTGCAGTGTGAAAGAAAATATCTGATCAATGACGGAGCAGGGCCATTTGTATAAGCCTGGGCAAAGCACTACGCTACGCTCGCGTAGTTTGCGAAGTTTGCGCACTACGTGAATTGCACGTAGCACAGTGCAAACACGCGTAGCGTTGCGTAGTGCAGCGGTCATTTTTTGCTTGCTCGCGGTCTTCAACGTCAAGTTGGCGACCGCGAGCAAGCAAAATAATATCCCGGCGAGACTTTTTCCTCGTTGGCGATCAGCAACATCAAGTTGGTGATCGCGAGCATGGAAAATAAACCTCCCGGCGAGATTCTCAACGCGGGGAGGTCAGGTTTCTCATTGCGAGTGGTCGTGTATGCTCGCGACCTCTCGTGATGAGAAACTACCAGTCCGCGTTGAGAAAGCTGCCGCTCGAGTAAAAATCGACTTGAGCGGCACAAAACTACAACTCGCACTGTGCAAGATGCCGTTTTCAATGATTGCACAGTGCCGGATGCTTGTCCGCACTGTGCAATCATTGAAAACGGCATCTTGCACAGTGCAAACAGGGTACTACGCAGTTCACGAAGTGCTACGCGTAGCTCACGTAGTGCGAAGTGCACTTTGCGTAGCTACGTGTAGCGCTACTTCGCGGACTACGCCCAGGGTTACATTTGTCCCATACATTGTTCTAGGCTATCAAGGAGCATTGTGCTCTGAGGATATGTTTCAGAAAAACAAAAAAACAATTGGTCTTGATGCAGTGGGAGGTTTCACCCAGGATGTGTTGGCTATTTTTAGGTCTCGCCTGGCTATCGCGTAAGCGATCGCACAGCGAGACTTATGTAGGGGCTTCAGAAAATGCTCCCAAAGGCTTCCCAGGTGGATCGGGTGGCGGTTACGCGCACAACCACGCGCATTCCATTTGCCACCAGCTACTTCCTGCGCGTGCGCCGCCTCACGCATTCAGAGAGATTTAGTAAGGGGCACAAGACCTTAGGAATGCGGTTTATGGCCAGTGCATGTGAGGCATTCAAGCGCGAAGCTCGCATCTGGCATTGGACTTGAAAGCAGCAGACTGCTTTCGCCAGTGCGCGCCCGGCCTCACTTCCTGCATCCCTTCTTACAACAATTAACTTTCGTTATAACTCACACCCCATATGCTCGTTCCCTCCCACCCTTCCTTTGATGTCCGCTTTTCTTGTTGTTTACAAACCACGCCACACACTGCTGCACGCCACACACTGCAGCACGCCACACACTGCAGCACGCCGCACACTGCTGCACCCTGCACACTACCGCACGCCACACAACGCTGCGTACACTGCTGCATTGCACACTGCTGCATTACACACTGCTGCACGCCGCACACTGCTGCACGCCTCACACTGCTACACAAAACACTGCTGCACGCCTCATACTGCTGCACGCCTCACACTGCTGCACGCCACACATTGCTGCACGCCACACACTGCTGCACGCTAACTGGTGAGTTATTTAAGACAGTCACTAAATTGGCCACTTTTGGAAATGCAAAGTCAGTAAAGACAACCAAACAATTTTGTGACAAACTTGCTAATTGCTTTTACGAAAAAGTGACCAAAGTCTACGATGAATTCTCCATAGGTGGCAAGGATATTAGGCAAGCCATGTCCATGATGGATGAATCCGACAACAAAGTTTCTTTAAGAAATTTCTCCTCCCTTACACAGTATAGAGTTGAGAAAGCTATCCTCGAAATTAAATCAGGCTCCTCTCTGGATCCATGTCCCGTTAAGGTTCTTCACATGGTCCCAAACACAATAGCACAAATTCTAACACCTCTTTTGAATAATATCCTCACATTCGGGTATTTTCTAGAACAGTGGAAACATTTTCAGATCAGGCCCATTATCAAAAACCCACTCTGGATCCTCTCGAAGTGGCCAACTATCGTCCCATTGCTAGTCTACAATTTCCTTCAAAAGTTTTCGAAAAGGTGCTAAATGAGGAACTTCGGTCCTTTGTAGAACAAAATAACAAACTAGATATAGCACAACACAGTTTCAGGCCACACCACAGCACTGAGTCTGCATTAATTGCAGCTACTGAAAGCTTACGACTACACCTAGATCAGGGTGGAAAGTCTATATTGGTAATGCTTGATCTATCCGCCGCGTCTGATACGGTGGATCACCATATTCTCCTTCAGCGTTTGGCGGAGATAGGGATAAAAGACAAAGCCGCAGATGTTCTTCGTTCCTATCTGGAAAACAGAAAGCAAGCTGTGGTATTGGATGAGCACACATCCTCTCACTTTGTAATGCCATGTGGAGTGCCTCAGGGATCGGCACTCTCACCTACCCTATTTAACATATACGTCTCCCCTTTGGCCAAACTTATTCGCTCACATGGCTTTAAGGCCGTTTGTTATGCTGATGACACACAAATTATCATCTCTTTAGCCACAAACCCAGAGACTGCGGCCGAGCGTTTTAAGCTATGTATGAGTCAGATCATTTGCTGGATGCAGAATAACTGCCTGAAATTGAATACTGGGAAGACAGAGGTAGTTATGTTTGGAGGAGACATGTCTCTCTGGAATTCAAATTGGTGGCCGGAAGCAGAAGGACTTTGCCCTCAGCCAGTGAGGAAGGTAAAAAACCTTGGAATTCTTATTGATGACAAACTCTCCCTTACTGACCAGGTAAATAGTATAACCTCCTCCTGCTTTTACACCATTAAAATCCTTCGGAAAGTCCTTCCGTTTATTCCCATGCCGTTGAGGAAAATGGTTGTAACAGCACTGATCCTGTCAAAAATTGACTATTGTAATTCACTCTATATTGGAGCTAAAAAAAATGTAATCCAAAAGCTCCAGACCCTGCAGAATGTCGCTGCCAGGCTGTTACTGGATCTACCTAAATTCTGCCCAATTAGCCAAATTATTCGCGAACAATTACATTGGCTACCCATAACAGCCAGGATCCATTTTAAATCAATGTGCATGTTACACAAGAGCTTGCACAGGCTAGGACCTTCGCAGATAGGTCAATACTGTAAACAGTATACCCCACTGAGAAGTCTACGTTCTGCGTCAGCCCGCCTGCTTGTGGTGCCAAAAGTAAGGACTTTGAAGTGGGGGGGCAGAAGTTTTCGGCACCTGGCTCCCAAAGTTTGGAACACTATGCCGTTGCATCTTAGAATGCAAAACGATCTACTACAATTCAGAAAGGGACTAAAAACGTGGCTATTTACAGGTATCCCTACAAAACCGTAAGTTTTATCTGATCTAGATGTAATGGCAGTAAGTGCTAAGACGCCAAGGCAAACACGCGCTCTATAAAAACCAATTTTCATTTCATTTCACGCCACACACTGCTGCACGCCTCACACAGCTGCACGCCTCACACTGCTGCACGCCTCACACTGCTGCACGCCTCACACTGCTGCACGCCTCACACTGCTGCACGCCGCACACTGCTGCACGCCGCACACTGCTACACGCCACACACTGCTGCATGCCACACACTGCTGCACGCCACACACTGCTGCATGCCGCTGCATGCCACACACTGCTGCACGCCACACACTGCTGCACGCCTCACACTGCTGCATGCCGCACACTGCTGCACGCCTCACACTGCTGCACGCCTCACACTGCTGCACGCCGCACACTGCTGCATGCCGCACACTGCTGCACGCCGCACAATGCTACACAAAACACTGCTGCACGCCACACACTGCTGCATTATTCACTGCTGCATGCTGCATGACACTGCTGCACGCAGCACAATGCTGCACGCCGCACACTGCTGCACGCCGCACACTGCTGCACGCCACACACTGCTGCATGCCACACACTGCTGCACGCCTCAAACTGCTGCACGCCTCACACTGCTGCACGCCGCACACTGCTGCATGCCTCACACTGCTGCATGCCTCACACTGCTGCACACCGCACACTGCTGCACGCCGCACACTGCTGCATGCCGCAGACTGCTACACGCCACACACTGCTGCACGCCACACACTGCTGCATGCCGCTGCACACCACACACTGCTGCACGTCACACACTGCTGCATGCCACACACACTGCTGCACGCAGCTGTGTGCTGCATGCCGCACACTGCTGCATGCCGCATACTGCTACACGAAACACTGCTGCACGCCACACACTGCTGCATGCCCCACACTGCTGCACACCACACACTGCTGCACACCACACACTGCTGCACGCCGCACTATGCTACACGAAACACTGCTGCACGCCACACACTGCTGCACGGCACACACTGCTGCATGCCGCACACTGCTGCATGCCACACACTGCTGCACACTGGTGCATTACTCACTGCTGCATGCTGCACGACACTGCTGCACGCAGGACACTGCTGCATGCTGCACACTGCTGCACACCACACAGTGCTGCATGCCTCACACTGCTACACGAAACACTGCTGCATGCCACACACTGCTGCATGCCACACACTGCTGCACACCGCACACTGCTGCACGCCGCACACTGCTGCATGCCTCACACTGCTGCACGCCGCACACTGCTGCACGCCGCACACTGCTGCACGCCACACACTGCTGCATGCCACACACTGCTGCACTCCACACACTGCTGCACTCCACACACTGCTTTTATGCGAGTTTATGCTACTGACATTGTAAATGACAATGCCTTTTATTTGTTTTAAAACCAAAACATAAATAAAAGGCATTGTAATTTTACAATGCCAATAGCTCAAACTCTTATATATGCGAGACCTATTGCATTGCAAATGCTTGTTTGCTATTTCCGGTTCATAACTGCCAGGTTTTCCCTTGTAATGCCTGAAAGAAAAGATGATAGTCGTAAAAACTCCCTAAATAGGTTGCCCTTCTGCCTAGTATTGATTTACAATCCTGTCAAAGGTTTGCAACAGAAGTGACAACGGATCTTCTGAATTAAGTGAGAGAATGTAGTGAACCACAAGTTGAGGGGCAGGAAATCTGCTGCTTTTTGGCGGATATATGATGTTACAACGCATACCATTACAAAGCATGCTTTTACAACGCAGACTTTACAATGCGCCTACCATTACAGCACATGATTTTACACCACATACCATCATAACGCAGCTCCATAAGGATACATTAAAAGTACCATTTCAACACATATCATTACCTTATCAATGCAACGCATGCTATTACAACGCATATTACTGAACCTATGTAAAACTGCATTAAATGCTCCCGAAAAAAATACTGGAAAAATTAAATAAACAAATAAGTTACCCCATCCAAATACCCCATTTCCCTCACATCCCGTTCCAGAGGGTGGATGTTACACCCTCAAGAGTATTGTTTTATATTTTTCAATATAAAATTCATATTAAAATGTTTAGAAATGAATACCCAGGTATTAAAATTTATACCTGAGTACTAATACACTCACCCACCCCAAACCCCTATTTCCCCCACATCCCATGCCAAAGGGTGGGTGTTACCCCCTCAAGAGTGTTATTTTAAAATATTAATTTTATTAATAATATTAATATTAAATCTTTAAATACATTACATTTAACAAAACAAACTCAAACATAACAACAATATTAAAAAACTTAACTTACCTATTCAGCTTACCTATAATTGTATTGTAATGGTATGCATTGTAATGCCTTCTGCATTGTAATAGCATGCATGGTAAAGGCATATGCGATGTAATGTCTGCGTTGTAAAGGCATTACGATGTAATACCCATGTTGTAATGGTATGTTCCCCTTTTTTCACAGATGCCTGGCATCTGCCGCATCACAAATGACTCCTTAGCACTGCACTTTTCAAAGGCCGAAGTTGTTGAATAATTTTATTCGGTTTGTTTTGAAACCATCAAAGTATACAAATGCAAGTACGAATACTACTAGTTTTTAAAAGCATTTGAACAGTTAAGGAAAGGTCATCAGACATATCTAAAATCCATAAAAAAGTGCATAGCTAAAAATTCTAAAAGCATTTATCAACACATTTATCAACTAATGGCATAGAAAACAACATACAATTGAAGAGCACGACACTAGGGTAACAATGATAAAAAGGGTTTTGCTTACAGCGTACAATTCATTTAAGCCGGCAAATCAATTTGAATCATGGGGATTTAATTTTTAGAATTAAGAATCGGCACCATCGGTATGCAGAAGCTTTTCCCGTGTGATCTAAAACAAGAATAGGAAACGACTGACCACGTAAACTATTGGTCCTGTGGTATAAGTTTTCAGAATTCTGTAGGCAACCTGATGTTGCCTAACTCCAATGTTTAAGCAGGTCGGCCGTATCCATCTCTTATGGATCTTTTTGTATTTTGTACAGAAAAAAAGAAGGTGCTCTTCTGTCTTTAAAGTTTTAGCACATGCAGGGCAAGGTTCTAAAGATAATCCCACAGTCTGATCGCTAGAGAACCGCAGTAGAAGGTTACTATACCTAAATCTAACTTATAGGCTTTTTGCAAGCAGTGACGTGATTAAATCAAGAAAGGGCGGACACATAAAAACTGAGAAGTTAGTTGGCCATTTGCTGGCCTGGTGACATAACGTTCATCCACATCTGCCCAATACCTGATCTCCAGCTTTGAGCAATCCTCTCTATTTGCCTTCTCTGGGTGTTCCCATAGTTCTGTCATACCAATAGTTGTAAACCAACTTGCAACATGCTTGAACCAGGGGAGGCTTTTACCACCACCAATGTTCAAAAGCTCCTTTAGAGAGTTGCAATAATCAGAAAGCTGCGGCGTTGTTCAAAAGCAGAGGCAGTGCAATAAAGGTTTCAGTGATGCCATATCACCGATTCTTGTAATCCCCAGGTCAAAAAACAGTGGGATTAAGGGGGTAGTTATGGGTACTGAAACGAGTGATCTGGCAAAGATATTTTCGGATATCGTCAATTTATTTATATTGATATGCCCCATATCTCTGCTCCGTACAAAGCACCACTCTGAGCTTTTGCTCGGTGCACTTCAAGAGATGGAGACAATGATCGAGTATAGGCTTAAAGTGTCTCAATATTGATTTTGACCTATGGACAAGAGTTAAATAGCTCTTTTCCAACTGTTGCTCCCAGCCTAGTGTATCACTCAATCTTATGCCCAGATAATCAAAACTTTTCACCCGCTCTAAGGGTTCCAATGCAATTCTGACCTCTCTTGATTTACCCTTAGTTTTCCCAAACACCATAAATTTGGTCTTAGTAACATTTAGTTCCAAACTCCTGCTCCTGCAGAAATCCAAAAATTCATTCACAAGGACTTGCAACCCCAGTGGGGTTGTGGAAATAAGTAAGGAATCATCTGCAAAGAGCAGGATTAGAACCTTAATACCATTCAAGGCAGGAGAGTCATTCTTACAGTTCATTAACCTGCCGGCCACATCATTGATAAACAAGGAGAAAAGTGTTGGGGCTAGCACGCATCCTTGGCGCACCCCATGCTGTATTGGTATTTTATCAGTTAATTCGCATTGTGTGCCCCATCTGACCTGAGCATAATTGTTCTCATGGAGTCTGGCTATCAGAGTCACCAGTTCAATTGGAGCCCCTAGATAGAGCATTACTTTCCACAACAATTTACATGGCACCAAGTCGAACGCGGCTCTTAAGTCGACAAATGCCACGTAAAGTTTTTGTTTTCTCAGTAGCACATATTTCCAAGTCAGGAGAGTAAATCTAAAAGCCAGGTCACATGTGCTAATTTTGGAGCGAAAGCCCACTTGATAAGGGGACAGCACTTTCTTCACGTCCATCCAGCTCTGGAGTTTATGCAGAACTTGACGGGCAAAAATGTTTTGCAAGTTATCTATTAAACTGATTGGTCTGTAGTTGGATGGGACGTAAATATTACCCTTCTTGTGTGTAGTGATTATCTCAGCTCCCCGCCAAGTTGAAGGAATAGCCCCTCCAGCCGCTATGCAATTTGTTAAGGTGTTTATATAGGGAGCCCAAAGCATAGGTTCAGATTTATAAAGATCACCCAGTATTTATTCAGGACCAGGGGCCTTTCCTGCCTTAAGTCTATTTATTGCTAAAGCAGTCTCATCCAGACTAAAGACCAATACTGTGTTGGTCTTTGGCATAGCAGGTAAAGTATTCGAATCAATTTGTTCAATATTTGCACTATGAATACAATCGTCATCTGGGGTCTTAGAATATAAAGTGGTAAAATGCTCAACCCAAATCCCCAGCTGGATGTGATAACTAGGGGTGCTTAAGATATCCAAGTTGCCCTTTGCGAGGGTGTGCCAAAACAGACGTGTATCTTTGCAACTAGCTACTAGTACAAGTTCCTGACAGTTCTTGTCTGAAAATTCTCTTTTTACTTTTGATATTGCAATTCTATATTTGTTGCGTGCTTGAACGACCCAGGATTGATAATGGGGTCTTTATGGCTAGCTGGAGAGCACTCTTAGCGGATTTACATTCAGGGTTAAACCAACTATTGGCTCTTTTACTGGCAGGTCTAACACCGGAACCTTCCTTTGTAAACACTACTTGGAGTGCTTCAAAAAAATCATTATGTATGGAGAGTATCAGGGCTGGTCCACCTAGCTGTTCGTCATCCTGACTGCTTAAAAACCTCGAGATAAATTGTACAAATAATTCATAAATCCTGGTATATAAAGAGCAATTGGTAAGTACATTGGGCCAGGTCACTCTTCTGCGATTGTTAGTTACAAGGGGTTCATCCACCCTGGACAGGCAGCCAGATGGTTGTCTGCCCAGTTCGGAGCCCCTCATTTTTAGCAACAAAGGATTATGGTCACTATCTGACCTTGGAGCTATGAGCATATCCTCGATCAGTGACCAAATTCTGACATCAATGAGAAAGTAATCAGTGTCACTTGAGCTATTACCATGTTTAAAGGTGGATTTCCTGTTCTTATCAGAGGGAGTCCTCCCATTACTTGCCCTCATGCTCCTGCCTACAACCAGGGATGCAATCTGCAGAGACACAGCCGTTGCTCTATAGCCATTTTTAACTGCCCCAAATCTCATTCTCCTCCTCCAGTAAAATACTCAATAGGGGTGAAGGTTCAAAGGTAGTATTAAAATCCCCTGCAACTATGGTCTTGGAAGTGAGTTGGTGCATCCCTAACAACTCATCTAGCTGTAATAATATAGCAGATTCATTGTTATGTGATTCTGATCTGGCGTAGATATTGAATATGGTTTAAATTAAAACCTGTCGGAAAAGTGAGCTGAATCCCCAATATATCAAGAGATTCAATTAGCAGCTGTTTATATTTGCAAGCTATAGTATTCTTTAGAAATATTATTAATTCCCCATTAGCTCTGCTGGATTTTTTGGGAGCTTTTGCTTCCACACTGTAGGTAGTATAACCATTTATATGAATCTTAACCACTGCCCAAGTTTCTCGAAAGATACAGATATCATTAGGTTCAACAAATGTGTGCCAGTCTGTGTCTTGCAATTTAGAATGTATCCTCACTAGGTTCCAAGATCTTATGTTTAGACCTTTATTTGCCTTATTTTTTGCTATAGTTGGGCCATTTCAAAATTCTATGCTGGTAGGATTCCCATTGTCAATGGTTGGAATAGGCAACCCATACGAAGAATGAATTAGTGAAGGATACACAGTCTCAGCCACATCAGATATACTAACAGAGGATATATTAGGATGAAAAGAATTAGTAGTTGTAGGGAGTGCAGGGTGAATGTCTACAATAATTGGTGGAGGTCCCTGCTTATTAATGGCGGGTACAAAGTGAACCTCACATGTTCCTCTATCAGGTTGGGCATCGCCAGGTGACCCCGTACATTGAGGAGTGGAATTCTCCCCTAAGATTTCAATGTTGCTTTTAAAAATTTGGTTAGGCACGTTTGGGTCCACAAAAGCCAATTTTAAACTGGGCAATTTAGTTTCTATTATACTATGTTTAACAACGGGATTGGGTTTGAGAAAGAGTCAATCTATATCTTCCAAGTACGGGAGTATGTCAAATCTGTTAAGTAACGGTAGGCTGAATTGATGGTGAGTATCAGTGGTTATTAGGCCTGGGCGGTAAATTTCGTTCCGCTTGCGGAATTTGGGTAATTTTGTGTTCTGCGGAGAATGCGGAATTGCCAAAAATTCCACGATCCGCGGCTTCGCGGAATTGTTTGCTTGTTCGCGCTTTCAAAATGTGTGTTCGCGAGATATTCCCCCCAAGCATGCAAACAGCATTAACGAACTTGAAAAAAGCATCGCAAAAGGGCGGAACAAGCAATTCCGCCTGTTCTTGGAATTTCTGCGTGCTCACGGAGATTTTTTACCGTTTTGCGGAGCTTTGCGTAGCGCGACTACACAAATTCCGCCCACCCCTGGTTATAGGTCTCTGATAATGGGGATGGTAGAGTTGGGTCCCTGGAGGATAAAAATATCCTAAAGGCAGAACATTTATTCCTCTTGGTAGCATATAGTCGCTACCGAGTCTGAATAAGATCTCATGTACCAATTTTGGAGATTTAAAGGTAAGAACAATGCAGACCCCAGGGAGTGTTTTCTCCCTTCTCCCCAACCAGCCTACTCTTCTCACCATTTTAAACATATCCTCAATAACCGTTAACCTAGCCAGTACTTGTTCTAAAGGAACTATTGCTTGAATATGAGGTGCTGCAGGACCCGAGCTCTCCCCAACAGACTGTAGAGGCCCCTTAGGGCTAATCATTTTGCTAAAAATGGAGTCCAAATGGTCTAGACGACCCCTGAGAGGGGCAAGGCTATTATCAATCAGTTCTTTCAATTGAGCGCAAACTGAGTCCATTGTAGCCCCCCCAAAATCCAACGCAGTATGCACAGGAGCGTTACATACAGTAGGAGCGACATCAGTTTTTGTGCCAATAGTGCGATTTTGGGGCACCTCTGGATTATTTCGGCGGATCCGCTTCTGCTGTTTGGATTTTAGGATGCCTGCCCCTCTCCTTCGCTTCCCTGCAGGCTCTCTCGGCTTGTCCTCACTGTCCTCGGTGTCCTTGGTAATAGGAGTAATAGTCCACGACCTTGTTGCTATCATCGATCCAGATTGCAAGTCCGTAAGGGAAGTGTCAAGATTTTGGAGGGGGCTGATGCAGGCTATGGACGATGGGGGGCGAGCGGATTAAAGATGCATCTCCCAGGCCAATGGGGCCTACAGATAAGCACCTCTGCAGAGATACAGGGTCTAACGATAGGCGCCTTTCAGTTAGTTCAATCTCGTGGCAAATCATAGATTCCGCCCTCACAATGAACAAGCATTTACAATGCAACGGTCTCGGCATTGTTAAAGTTAGAGCTATTGGCATTGCTCATGACAATGCCGTTTCTTTAAATGTTTTAAAAACAAAAACATAAACAAAAATAATGTCATGAGCAATGCCAATAGCTCTAACTTTGCCAATGCCGAGACCGTTGCATTGTAAATGCTTGTTATAACTGACGGAGCCGGTATTCCTTCAAACTTGGAATGCCTCGAAGCTGCTTGAAAAAACAACAACACAATATTAGTGCTGCACCGATCGGCCCTTACACGTCTTCACCTCCCAGCACCGGCGTGTGCATGCTAGCTAGAGGATGCTGGGGGAAGCCAGGGGCCCGAGAGTGCCACGAGAAGGGATTTTAGTCGCTAGAGGATGTTGGGGGAAGCCAGGGGCCCGAGAGTACCACGAGAAGGGCTTGTAGTCGCTAAAGGGTGCTGGGGGAAACCAGGGGCCCGAGAGTGCCACGAGAAGGGCTTTTAGTCGCTAAAGGGTGCTGGGGGAAACCAGGGGCCCGAGAGTGCCACGAGAAGGGCTTTTAGTCGCTAAAGGGTGCTGGGGGAAAACAGGGGCCCGAGAGTGCCACGAGAAGGGCTTTTAGTTGCTAAAGGGTGCTGGGGAAAACCAGGGGGCCGAGAGTGCCACGAGAAGGGGTTTTAGTCGCTAAAGGGTGCTGGGGGAATCCAGGGGCCCAAGTGTGCCACGAGAAGGGCTGTTAGTCGCTAAAGGGTGCTGGGGGAAACCAGGGGCCCGACAGTGCCACGAGAAGTGCTTTTATTCGCTAGAGATGTTGCATGCAGTACTTGAAAACAACCCGGTACCGCCTCAGTGGAGCGTCCCCCGCCCTCCGGTGATGTCTGACCTGTAAGACCAGAGCCTTTCTGCAGACGTTTACATGGATGTGGCCAGAGCAGGCTGAGGTTGGGAGTCCCCCGAGCGGCCATCGTGGCTCCATGCCAACACATCTCTCAGTCACCCCTCCACTCTCAAGAACGGACTAACGCCAGGGTAAAAACCAGAACGAACACAAACACAGCTATGAGCCGCAGGCCTGGGCACTTCAATGAATATATCCCATCGTGTCAGATGTCCAGGAGCCTGGCTGTTATGAACCTGCCTGGGAAGAGGTCATATCAGGATACCGCGTCATAAACCTCACTGCTTCCCTATTCAACGTTTACCTAAATAGATCTAGCTCACTATGCGCACGGTTCCACCAAATCACTGGGAAGTGTGTAGGGATGGGGGGGGGTTGGGTGGAGGAGGGGTGAGTCGACAAGGAGGCTCTCTGGTGGTTCTGCAGTATCATTCTCCTCTTCCGATCAGCTAATGACAGCGAACAGCAGCTGTTGACACCAATCAAGTTCAAGCGGGTTGGGCACCCTCTACTTTAAGTATGTCCTGTAGTAGCGAGCGGGGTAGTTTGTAGATTTCTTACCGTCCCTCCCACCCTTTCCGTTCCCTCTTGGTCTCAGCTACGCCCGGTATTCGGGTGCTACGAACTTCAGGGATGTGCTATCTCAAAGATTGGAGGCCTCTTCCAGCAGAGCCGCCCCTCCCTCCCCGGTGCCACAGTACAGTGCGACGCCGTTCAAGGATGCACCTTTACCCACTGACCGGGCACTGCGCTCGCACCTCTTACCTGTGACGCCCGCTGTGACTGCACCCTGCCCAGCAACGTAGTGCAGCAACCGGAGCCCAACAGCACTTCCGGAGCAAAGGGAGAAGAGATCACTTCGGCGGAAGTGACAATTGCAAGAATGCGAAGTCCACAGGGAGCTCATAAAAGACTAGAATGGCGCTAAAACAATTGAATGCGGCAGCAGTGGGCACCATGCTGCTAGTCGTAATTTCCGATTTATGGGCACTTCAATGAATATATCCCATTGTGTCTGATGTCCAGGAGCCTGGCTGTTATGAACCTGCCTGGGAAGAGGTCATATCAGGATACCGCGTCATAAACCTCACTGCTTCCCTATTCAACGTTTACCTCACTGGGCAGTGTGTAGGGATGGGGGGGGGGTTGGGTGGAGGAGGGGTGAGTCGACAAGGAGGCTCCCTGGTGGTTCTGCAGTATCATTCTCCTTTTACGATCAGCTAATGACAGCGAACAGCAGCTGTTGACACCAATCAAGTTCAAGCGGGTTGGGCACCCTCTACTTTAAGTATGTCCTGTAGTAGCGAGCGGGGTAGTTTGTAGATTTCTTACCGTCCCTCCCACCCTTTCCGTTCCCTCTTGGTCTCAGCTACGCCCGGTATTCGGGCGCTACGAACTTCAGTGATGTGCTATCTCAAAGATTGGAGGCCTCTTCCAGCAGAGCCGCCCCTCCCTCCCCGGTGCCACATTACAGTGTGACGCCGTTCAAGGATGCACCTTTACCCACTGACCGGGCACTGCGCTCGCACCTCTTGCCTGTGACGCCCGCTGTGACTGCACCCTGCCCAGCAACGTAGTGCAGCAACCGGAGCCCAACAGCACTTCCGGAGCAAAGGGAGAGGAGATCACTTCGGCGGAAGTTACAATTGCAAGAATGCGAAGTCCACAGGGAGCTCATAAAAGACTAGAACGGAGCTAAAACAATTGAATGCGGCAGCAGTGGGCACCATGCTGCTAGTCGTAATTTCCGATTTATTCATATTGAACGTCTTAACGCTATTTGAAGTAATGTAAAATGGCTAGGTTACGTAACGTTAGAGGCACATATTACATATTAAAACAAGAATTAACATAGACGATGGACTAATGATAACGCAGGCTCACACACAGCGAGTGTAACAAGCCGAGGGCACCGGAAGACACCACCGCCTTTCTCCGAGGCAGAGCAGAAATGCCTCGGAGAAACGCAGCGTCCTTTTCGGATTCGGGGGCGTGTTTTGCTGATGAGACTTTCTGCAAAAAACACGCCCCCCGATCCGAAAAGGACGGGGCCTGATCGGATTGACGGGACCTCTTCTCCAATGGCTGGCCAGCATTGAAGAGGCCAGCCAATGGAGAACAGGGGAGAAGAGGGGCGGGTTCAAGCCCCTCTTCTCCATAACATTAAATCTCTCGACTTCCGGTTCTGCCTTCGGCAGACCGGATGGTCCCGAGACCTAAAAAGCGTCCAATGTGCCTGCCACTCCCTTGCATTTACTCATTATGGGAAACACCTCAGAGCAGCGTCATATAAAGCAATTCACTGGTGTAATGGAAGGAAAAAAAGATAACTGCGCGGGGGAACAAGCAGTAAAACAAGAAAATTAGTTCCAGTGGAGAGGAGCTGAATACTGGACAACTGGAGTACAGCACAGTTAGTGAGTAGAAAGAGTAAAAGCAAAAGGTAATATAAAATTCGTAACAGTACCTTGTGGCTGCGAACTGGTATCAGTACTACAGGGGTTAGAGGGATTGCCCAGCAAAGCCTCTTCTGGGCGATGACGGGCAAGGACGGGCCCGCGCCATGGATAAACTGACAGCGCTTAAGGTGCCAGCAATGAAGACTCCTCCCCCTGGCAATCAGCTGCAGGTGGTGACAAGTGTTGCACCCTGGGACATGGAGTCCTTCCCAGGGTGTTGCCGTGCTTGGGGTCTAAAAATGAAGGTGCTGGTCGGGCTGGGGGGATTTCCCTGGCGCTCTGGGACGACGGTCCCACCAGAGCAAGCCTGCCACGATGTCTCTCCCTTCTTTGCTTGATTTGCGCGTACCCAAAGTTATAAATTAGAGGATCGCGATAGTTCAGTCAGCTGAAAGTCTGACTGGAAATCACTGCAGCATTTGCTTATGAGGAGTTAGCTTGCATTGCTTCTCAGACTCCATATCATTTCTGGCAGTCACCCAGGTATAATATATTGCATAAATATTTCCATTTTTAAGCATGCAAATCCCAGATCCACAGGACGTCAAATGTTATGTATAACCACATTTAGCACTTGATAGATGCCACTAATCAAATGCCACAAAAGTATATGAAACATAGCTCAGAACAAGAGAAGGCAAACCTGAATTACCATTTAAAGTCATTTTGTCGAATTTAGAATGTCTTCTTATTTTATTCCCACTGTCATTGCACTGAAATGCAGCTAATTCCTGTTTTAAGTACTGTGCCATATGTTCGAGGATCGTATTTCAACACTTTGTGACTTGTCTGAACTTGGCTTCAAGGCCACTGCCTGATGAACAAGACTTATAGCGAAATAAAACCTTTTACATTGCAAAATACGAATTAATTTTTCCATAAGCCATGATACATATCTAAAGCAAAGTTCTATGGGTTCAATTATTCAGTTTCTAACTAAAATGTTCAGGTTATTGTTTGGCTGCACCAGATACTATGATCTGGATTAACATACATATTTGTGCACACAAGTTCGACTTAAGAATTCAAAAAGTGCTTTCTGCGTATGCAAATGACAAATTCCAATTCTTGAACTCAGGATAAGTGGATATTTTCATGTTTTGACTGTAGAAAATTCGTCAGATGGACATATTTTCCACAGCCATGAAACAAGGGTGCACAGCAGACCCCTTCAGCCCATGCAGCGATGGGGGGGGGGGGGGGGGGGGTTCACCCATCATTTGTTCCCCACCCCATTCAGCCAAAGGCGTAGGAATATTTGTGATGTATGGAATGTTCTTCATCCCACTGTGCACAGGGACCCCATTTTAATGAAAAATCAAATAAATAACAACTTTGAACAAAAGATAACAACTTGAAATTGGAAGTCTTTTCGTGTGCTCACTGCTTTGAACCTGCTTTGATGACACATTGTAGAGTGCTGAACCTAGTGCTTTGATGTTTGTATAGAATTTCTTTTTCATGATTTAGAAGTATAAAGGGAAGTGCTCCTTGGATCTTTGCACTGCCATTTACTGCTCAGACACTGTATTGTCAGGTGCGGATCATTATAGCCTCAAAACTCAGTTTATGGAATATCTAATCTACACCAACAATGGACAAACAAGCAATACAAGTATATCTTGTGTAGTAAGTGCAACCCATAGAAGGGCATGAGTATAAGGAATCCTGTAATTTTAGAAATCATACAACTAGAGCTAGGCAAGGTTTCATCGATTAAAGTGTTAACCTGTCCATTTTGTGACAGTGAGAAGACTTCTCTAGCCCCCATGGAGGAAACCTGAAACCGTGAATCCAGCCGCTCCATGGTTAGGAAGGGATCTAATGTGCCAAGTAGAATTTGCCCATGGCCACCTTCATTTCAATCTACACATAATCAGTTAGACAGCATTACCCGACTTCCAGCAGCTGAGTGAAAGCAGATGTGAGTGAGTCCAGATGTAGCAGCTGACCAGGAGGCATCAGTACGCCATGTCAAAGGTTTTGCATCTTCACTGTACCCAGTCACTTCTTGCTACTTTTCAGAGGATCCTCAATGGTCCCAAGTGATACTAGGAGTAGTCACTGAACCAGACCTATGGACAGAACACAGCTTTAGTTAAAACTATCCATCAGGACGCAATCAATGGACATTTCACAAAATATGTCTACGTCATACAGTAACCTTTCTTAGAGTATACAGTAACTTTTCTCAGGGCAACCAAAATCTGCTATTGGCCATCCAAATCCTTTTATTTAATTTTCATCGTCAACTTTATTAGTATTTTGTAAAAAAACAAGCGGATTGTTGCATGTGGGCCCATCAACAGTCCTATTTAGGGACCAGCAGATATTTTTCTTCAAAAACCATTGATCCAGTGCAAGAAAGAGAAAGCCACGAAATACAAAAAACAGTGACAAAGGGAGAAAACAGGGATTAAAAAGATGATGCTGGAGTGAGATAAAGAAGCACGAAGTATTTTATGTGGGATTAAGGAGCCATGATGTACAATTAAGAATACTCAGGCTTTGCATTAGGCACCGCTACCTCTGATAATGCTGGCCATTGGTTTCTGAACAAAACTTTAGAACATAGCACTTTCACAAATTAAGCACTACATACCCTCAATAAAATTGGAAATTTCCATACCAGATAGCTTTTTTCTAGGAGCAACCAACAGTATTAGTGATGCCAGAGTGTAATGTGGAAATGTGACATTGCACTCACCGCAGGCAAAAATTTTGATGTCTTTCTTGGGATGTCACCTGACTCACTATATGAACTCCTATAGAAGCTAACATAGATCAATGAAGCTCAACCAAACTTCAACCGGGAGTGGTGCCAGTGACCACCAGTGCATGGCAATGTCTCTCTTGGCAAAGAGGAATCTCATCCCAATCAAAGACTACCCCAGTACCTTACTATACCAAGGAGTGCCAGCTAGAGAGCGAGAGATCAACTGGCAGCACCAACACTTTAAATAATGTATGGGTGAAATACTGCCCAAAGTCCTAAATGATCGAGCATCCCCAGACTGTACATAAAAAGTCCCCAGTCTGAGTTCAAATTCTGAGATAACTTGGGCACAAACCTCCAATCATCTTCCACAGATACTCAGGCATATAGTACACTCTGAAGTATTACATTTGAATTAATCATAGTTTGGCTGACATTGCTCATTCCTGGAGAACCATCTTAGCTTCTTTCTCCTCCCCCCAGTGTTCCAATATATTTCTCCATGCAATATCGAAGATCCATGACTACGTTTGTGCATTACCTTCTAAGGTATAGTACACCTGGAAAATCCCTTTAGCACCAAGCCTGGTAATAGTTAGTTTAGCCTGTAGGGGACTGAACTCAGGAAGAGTCACAAGATCTCAGTGATTCAACTCCAGAACATAGCGTAGCTGGAGATACCTAAATAATTGTGACCTATGAAGACTGTATTCCACACTCAGATCTAAGTGGTTAAAATTTGACCCCCCTGCTCAGACATCCTCTAACAACAAAAGTCTGATCACTGGAAAACAGGAAAGTGCAGTGTGTGGGTCAACTGTGTATCATCCACATGGGATATTCCAAGGTGAGCCTCTGGTCCCTCTGAATCTAATATGTGTATATCAAAGAGAGCGACCCCTTGTCTATTTCAAGGGAATGGGGTACTTATCACACTTTGTACAATTACAATCCCTCTGCTAGGACACAACGGTACAATACTAATACAACACATCAAACAATTATATTCAACTACAAAAATCACCAAATGTTAATCACATTTATTATATAAAAAAATATACATATATTTCATTAAAATCAATTTCCATAGACATTTTAAAACACATAAATCACACCATTCAAGAGTTATCAATTATCAACTCATGTACATTTAACAACCTGTTATGAGCCCGCATAACAGAAAACAACAGAAGACAGTGCACTTTGTCATATGTTACACATCCTATTGGGTCATAAATGTATATCCGTGGTTTGTGATATATCGAGCACAATTATATCTACAACAGAAGACCACGGTTCTCCCTCAGATTGTGTTTTCCAAAAGCGTCGACGCGTTTCGATGGTATTTCTTATAAGGCCATCTTTGTCAAGACAGATTATAGGCTTTTGGTCCTCATCTATTGTACTGGGACCTATTAAGAGAAAAAACTTTTTTAGTGAACTAATCTAAAGTTCTACTAATACTCAAATGAGCGACTCTCACTCTATTGTATTTTCTCTTTCTGTATATGTGTTTGTTCTATTCTTTACATATATCACATATTATTAAAAGTATATCAATCTATCCATTGCCCGACAGTATACCCTTCTCTATTGTTACCGGAATCCCTTTATAACCTGCTCAATGTGCATCACAGTTATATCTATAATAGGTTTAAACTTCACCTGTATATCTCTATTTTCTCGAACCTTGCTCCGTGTTCTTTTATTGAATCACGTTGTTAAGCGCTGTATATTTATGTATAGACTTTTTAAATAATAATAAAAAAATATATATATATATATATATATATATATATATATATATATATATATATATATATATATATATATATGGAATTCAATTTTCCCGTGGGGAAGGTTTGTTCCTCGTGCACTCCCGTGTATGAAGTTCAAAGAAAATACCACCAGGTATTCATTCAATTTCCAAAACGTTTATTACAGCTTCCAGCAAAAAAACTTTACGCGTTTTGGTCTCTACGGAGACCTTGCTCACAAGTAAAGTGTACGATTGTGATTTTGCTTTTAAATTAAAGAAACCCGGGCGGGAAGACCTAATTGGGTTACATCACTTCCTGTAGACTATACAGGCATTATGGGACATGTAGTTTTTTCGAACTAATTACAAAAACTTTATACAAACAATAATTATTGACATCACCAAAATCACGAAATGCTCTCAATTTAGCATATTTCACTTGAACATTAATTCTCGAAAGAATTTTAGTATGTGTGATTAAAATAAAATAAAATGAAAACGAATTCAAAAATAAAGCCCTCTAGTGGGCAACATTGTACCACATCGTGATCTGCTGAATATCCCAATTAAACAATAAATTCAACCATGTCCCAATTGAAAAGGGGGTTTGTTTTGGATTAAATTAAAAAAGAGAGAGAGTCGGCACCATTTGCTCTCTGATAAATGTCATTACAGGTGGCAGTGTAATTCTTCATCTTGATTATGGCCATATGGGCTCAAGGTCCGAAAGTTCATGATGTGTTTAGACTCTTTTTGTCTCATTACCAGTTCGCGATCTCCTCCTCTTTTGTTTGGTCCAACACTTTCAATGCCATAGAACTTTAGGGATTTCCAATCCCCTTTGTGTTCCTTCTCCATATGTCTTGCCATCGCGTTACTGCGATCAGTATTAATTGTGGCGAGGACATGCTCCAAAATTCGTAATTTAAGTTCTTTTTTTGTGCTTCCAATGTATTTCTTCGAACAAGGGCATTCAAGGGCATACACAACAAACTGAGTTTTACAGTTGATTAGTTGTTCAATTTTCCATGTTTTATTGTTTGCCATTGGTATTTCCTTCGTTGTTTTCGCAATGCAACAAACTTTGCATCCTGCACATTTATAGAATCCTTTCGGTCTACCCCATGTCTCTGGTTTTTTAGATTCCTGAAAATGACTATGGATCAATTTATCCTTCAGATTTTTTGCCCTTCGATACGTCACATTAGGATGGTCTCCCACAATTTGAGATATTGTGGGGTCCATATGGAGAATGTGCCAGTTCTTTTTGAGAATCCTTGTAATTGAGTTGTTGGCAGTTGAATGGGTGGTGATGAAACGTATTTTGTCTGCTTCCTCTTTTGAGGATTGTGGTTTATCCATCAGTAAATCCGTTCTGTTGATCGTTGTGGCACGGATGGAGGCAGTTTGTATCCATGCTGGATTGTATTTCCTTTTTAAGAATCTGTTTATGGACAGTTTCTTTTGTTCTTGCCAATCGTTCTCATTGGAACAGATTCTTTTTATCCGGAGAAATTCTCCATACGGAATGTTTTGTAGGAGGCAGAGTTGATGAAAGCTCTGAGCATGTAAAACCGCATTTGTCGCGGTACTTTTACGGTGAACGGTGGTCTGAAGTACATTATCTTTAACAAAAATTTCAGTGTCCAGAAAGACAACCCTCGAGTCGCTGATTGTATAAGTAAACTGTAAACCAAAATTTGAATCATTCAAAATTTCAAAATACTTTTCAAATTCTTCATTGGTTCCTTCCCAGATTAGCAGCAAGTCGTCTATATACCTTAGCCATGCTATGGTTTTTTGGACTGCTTGATCATTTTCTGGTCTCCATGCCCATGTTTTTTCCCATTGTCCCATTGTTAGGCAGGCGTACGATGGGCTAAAAGAAAAGCCCATAGCAGTACCTTTTGCTTGCCGGTAAATTTCATTGCCAAATAAGAAGATGTTTTGCTCCAGGCACATCGAGATCATCTCCAACAACATGTTGTTATGGTCAGTTAGTTGTATGCTTCTGTCTTTAAGGAAAGATTTAACTGCTTCAATGCCAATTTTATTTTCAATGTTGGAGTATAGGGATATTACATCCATTGTAATCAGTTTATACGTGGGTTGCCATGGAGTATCCTGTAGTCTTCTTAGCATATCGCCTGTGTCTTTTATATAAGATGTTAGACCCCTTACATATGGTAACAGAAATACATCAATGTAATTGGCAATCGGTTTTAGCAATGCCCCTTTGGCGGAAATTATTGGTCTCCCTGGCGGTCTGGTGGCGTGTTTATGAATTTTGGGCAAGAAATAGATTGTAGCCATTTTGGGGAATTTGGTTTGAAGATATTTGAGTTCATCAATGTCTAAGAGTTTTTGTGAAAACCAAAAATCCAACTTTGCATCCAAATCTTGTTTTAATTTTTGTAGAGGGTTGGTTTTCAATTTTTCGTAATATTCTTTGTTGTTTAATTGAAAATGAGCTTCCCGCATATATGCCTCCTTGTCTAGAACAACCACATTGCCACCCTTATCTGCAATTTTAATTTCAATGGTGTCATCTTTTTGCAATGAGTTAAGAGCCTGGCGTTCTTGTCTAGATAGATTGTCCTTGGTGAATGGCATCTTTAGCTGATAAAGATCTTTTACAACGCATTCCTGGAAGAAATCAATTTTATTCCCAGGAGGGAGTTGTGGATAAAATCTGGATTTAGGTTTGATATTAGAGATTCCAGCCCCTAGCTGAACACAATAAGTTTGTACTTGTCCACCTCCTTCTTGTGGCGTTTGACTTAGTTCCATAAGGTTTACAAAATGTTCTGCATCCTCTATGGGAGTTTGGAGGGTTGGTAGAGCAATATTTCTTCTATATGCAGCCATATCCGGTTTATCAATGAAAAGTTTTGCAAGTTTGATCTTCCTTATAAACTTGTAAAGGTCAATTCTGGTTTCCGCTAGATTCATGCCGCTGGTGGGGCAGAAATTCATACCCCGTTTGAGAACCTGTAATTCCGATTCACTGAGTTGTTTCGAGGATAGATTAATAACTTGTAATTCTTGATCCGTAGAAGTGTCGAGTTGGTTTGTTTCAGGACTTATCGTGTTCATTTCTTGATCCAAATTTATGCGTTCCATTTTTTTCTCATATTGCGTGTCATGGTTCCTACGCGGTCTGCGCCAGAAGCTTGTGCCGTATTTTCGCTTGCCTCTCCTTGTTTGTTTAGGGGAATATTTCCCCGTCCTCTTCCCCTCCCTCTTCCTCTTGGATTTGTGTATCTGGGGGGACCCATTGTTTTTTCCCAAGTCTTTTGGTTGAAAGCCAGTTTTAGATCGCCTAAAAAAGTATTCCTTGCTCTGGCTTCTCTTTGCTCTTCTTCTCCCCCACTGAGGCTTGGTTCCGTTGAAGCCATCGAGGATACTGAGGACATACTACCAAAATCATTGTTTCTAAATCTTTCATATTTTCTGGCATATGTGAAGATACGGCCATCCTCATAATCTTCCTTGTCTCTCTGGAACTTGGTTTGTTTTCGAATTCGGACACTTTCCTCATGTTTATCAATGAATTTTTCCAGGTCCTCTTTGAATTTTTTCATTTCAGGGTTTAGATCAATTGTAGCCAATTCTTTTTCTATTTCTTTTAGCTGATGAGTGATTTTATTCAAGGCTATTTCAACGTGTTTCACAAGAATCTCCATTAACCCCAATGAGGATTTTAAGATAAATTCACCCCATTCTGTTAGTAGTTCATTACTTGTGTCCTGGTGGTTAGGCATAAGATTAATGCGTAATCCACGCGGAATCCGTTTCACTTCCAGATATTTTTTCAGGGCTGCAACCTCCCACCACTTGTTGATTTCTTTCTTGGACAATTTTTCCCATGCACGTAATAAATTTCTAGCATCTGATTTGCGTGCGCCGGCTGTTGTACTAGTTGTGGCTAGATCATCCTCAAAGCAAGTTTGTATCAGATTGGTTCGTGATGCCTCTCTTTTTTCCATGATTTGCTGGTGTAATCAAATTCAAGCTGAATTTCAATAGAGATTTGAAAGTTCATATATTCATACACGTCCCCTTCAGTCGAAATGAAACTGAAGTTAGTTTCAATAACACTGTTTTAATTTTCAGGATCTGGTTCCCCAAGTGTCTCACTCGTGTCAGTTACAAACAGTGTCTATGGCTGAAATGGAGACCAACCAACATATTGTGTATAGATACACAGTAACGTTAATGAACAATCCAGGCGGGACACGCCCAGGTCGCAATGGCAGTGGCAATTGCCGTAAAGAGACCATTCACCCATGTGGGTTTGCCACATTGCTTTGACACTTTGCTAAAATTCAGCCCCAGTGGGCATACCTGATTTTTCTGGCTTATCTTGTCTAATTCAGCCCCAGTGGGCATACCTAATTTTTCTGGCTTATCTGGTTCCTAGATACCTCACATGAAACAAAATTAAAGTGATATAACACAATTCATTAATTTTAGCAAAGTGTCAAAGCAATGTGGCAAACCCACATGGGTGAATGGTCTCTTTACGGCAATTGCCACTGATTGCAGGGCACTTTTTTAGAAAATGGACCGTGGTTTATAAAAAAGTGTATAAATATGTTATAATATATTTGTAAATAGAGATCTACTAATGTGGATCAATCGTGAATGCGTTATACTTTACTTAAAGTTGCATCCTGTTATCGCTTTATCAATTGTAATAGGTAAAAACTACGAGTCTTTTTTCTGTTACACTCAATTTGTAGTCCTCACATGATCGTATCACGTGCACAGCATAAATGGCGAAAGTTGTTTGGCAAAACTTTGTTGGTGAACAAGCCTGCTGGTTCAGGCGAAACGCGTCCGACAGAGCCACTGAATAAACCCTGGTTGGAATTGTCAAAGACACAGCGTCGTGTCCTTTTGTTACGAGAGGAGTGCGGTTTATATTTAGCGGACCGAGCTTGGAGGTCCGCCTGACGACGCACCCGCTGATTTGGAGTTTGCGGCGGCTGTTCTAAGCAGTGTGGCAAAGGATTTTGTTGCCGCCGCCCCCCCCTCACGCAAGAGAACGCACAAAGAATTCCTCGACAAAAGCAACCGGAGTGAGTCACGGTGGTCCGGTGAGTCGGAGGACCCGCGGAAACTCCGTTTCTCAGGTGAGCTATATCGAGTGGGCGTGAGGGGAAGCGGGGAAGCCAGCATTTGATTATAAGAGCAGCTTCCAGCTTGGAGAGCAGCAGCTGGCGGTTCTTGACGAAAATAAATAGAGGGTTTAAAATGTCGGCTGCGGAAATGAAAGAAAGGGAAGAGGCAGCTCTATCGATCTTTGACGACAACCAACAGGTCGCAAAGAAAGGTGCGGGAAGCTCAGCCAGTATAACGCCCAATGACAAGGTATCTGATGTGCTAGTCAGACTTAAAAGACTGGAGAAATTAAAATGCAGCGAAATGTCGAAGTGGTGGGAAGCGAAATCTCTACAACGCTACTTAGAAGTTAAGAGAATTCCGAGGGGCTTGCGAATCTTGGTAGCCCCGACCTATGAGGATCCCAACCCCAACATGTTACGCGAATGGGCTGACAATAATCAAGAGTCCTCACGTAGAATGCTTGCCATTTTAATCAAATACGCTGATATTGACAGAACCAAGATATTGGAAGAAATTGGCCAAATTACGGAGATGTTGGAAAAAGAAGAGGATCAAGATGTGATCAGAAAATACAAAAAAGATATGACAGACCGTCTGCAAAAATTAGAAGCCTCAATTAAAGAGAGAAAAGCAACTAAATTCTTGCGAGACAAGGGCGACTATGAACGAGGACAAATATACACATTTGCTAAGAAATTCGAAAATGTTCGTAGACAAAAAATGAATCCCGGAATGCAACAAACAGGAGGAGCCCAGTCAGAACTTGGCAGCTTATTAAGCTCCGAAATTGAGACATCCGCAGATGAGGGCCCTAGTACTGCCACTAACAATCAAATCCCCTCAGTATTAGACGAATTTGGTTTTTTACAAGAAGAGCGGAGATTCAATCTCCGCCCAAGACCTGCAACCAGCTATGCAGGACCAGGAAGGGGAAGAGGCAGAGGAAACAAAGGCGCAAAGGGGCCAAACAGCAGCGCAACCAGTGGGAAGAACAAGAGAAAGTAAATGATACAATCCTTTCCACAAATACCACTGCAGTCATTAATCTAACCACAATTCCATTATCAGCCAAAGAAGAAGAAATACTCCAACTTGGTCTGTCATTTTGCCCTCCTGCGGAATTTAATTATGTTTCCACCAGAATTGACACATTCAAATACACCAGAATGTTGAAATTAAAAAAACATTTTGCAATGTATCCTAACAAATATAAAGTACCAGTAGTTCAAAGGGGCACTGGGCTCCAGAATGACATTCAGAACTTACAGGTTAACGACATGAACCTAATATTGGAACTAGGACAAATGGGCAATGAAGAGGAGTTTGAACAGGCAGACACTGCAGAAGTACCATTCCAACATGCGGAATCAACTGCATCAGAACAGGGTTTGGTGATCGGAGAAAGTGTGTCGACAGGTTTTAGACCTCGGTCTAAATTTATTCCCACTACTGCAAAGGATTCAGTGGACATTTTTCACGAATTGGTGACTAATGATTTAAAGAATTTGGAGAAATGTACAGGTTCCGTGCATAAAAAATGGTCACAGCAACAAAAAAATTGCATGGATCTTATTAAGAAACTATCTTTAAACAACGATTGTATTGTTCAGAATGCTGATAAGGGCGGCAATGTAGTCTTGTGGGGTAGGCAGAAATACCTTGATGAAGCGTATAAACAACTAAACAATAGAAATAACTATGCAAGAATCTCACCGAATATGATGCAGAATAGCAATTCAGTGTTTAATACCAAACTACAGCAATGGTACGATCAAGGTCTGTTATCACATGACGAATTCCGTTATTTAGAGATTAAAAATCCAGTGACCCCAGTCTTTTATCTCATACCAAAAGTACACAAAGATCTCAATAATCCCCCAGGAAGACCGATTATTTCGGCTATTGGCAGTAGTTTGGAGAACACGTCTAGATTTGTTGATTCATTTTTATGCCCCATGGTGAAACTACTCCCGTCATTTATTCAAGACACAGGTGATTTCCTAAAAAGCATTTATGATGTACCATGGGAAAATGACATGTTGTTAATGACGATTGATGTCACCACACTCTATACGAGTATAAAACATCAGGATGGCTTAAATGCCATAAAATACTATCTAGGAACAAGACCTATTTCACTATGGGCTCATAGTCAAATGTTATGCTCTATGGTAGAATATTGCTTGAAGAACAATTTCTTTCTCTTCAATGGGGAATTGTTCCACCAACTCTGTGGCACTGCGATGGGCACCTGCTTCGCCTCCAGCTATGCCAATCTACACATGGGCTGGTGGGAGGAGCAGGTGGTCCGACAGCAGTGCCATGTTGAATGGGACAATAATATTCTCCATTGGAGTCGTTTTATTGATGATTTGTTTATTATTTGGAGGGGAACAGAAACATCAGCCTATGATTTTGTTAAGAAACTTCAGACGAACAATCTTAATCTAAAGTTTACTAGTACCATAAGTCAAAATGAAGTGAATTTTTTAGACCTCACAGTCTATGTGAAGAATGGCCATTTACAGACACGGATATTTCGGAAACCAACGGCAGGAAACACGTTGCTACATGCAACAAGTTTCCATCCCAGTAATCTTATTAAGAGTATCCCCTACGGGGAGTGTCTAAGAACAATGCGTAATTGTAGTGAAGTGGACACGAGGGAAAAGGAACTCCAGACCTTACGTTCCCGTTTTAAATCTAGAGGGTATGGAGCTGAATGCATTCAGAGTGCAATCCATAAGGTCAAATGCAAAACAAGAGAAGAAGTTTTATTTGAGCCCTCTGAAACAAATAAACGCAAACAGAAACAATCACTAGATTCTAATGAATGTAGATTGGTGACTTCATATAACAAGCAACATGGGCAAGTACGTAACATCCTGTCGAAACATTGGCATCTGATACGCAATGACCCCATTTTAGGAAAAATTGTGTCAAACGAACCCCTAATAACGTTTAGAAGAGCTAAATCATTTAAACAATTGCTGGTCAGCAATATGGCACCGAAATCTTGCAAACAACCCCTCAAAACTTCATGGTTAAAACGACAAGATGGTTTCCTGAGATGCGTGAAGTGCAAGGCATGCCAGCATGGTGTGAACACCAAGAAGTTCACAACAGGCTGCTCACAAATTGAAAAAAACTTCAGAGGGCAGTTCGATTGTAAAACGGAGTTTGCCGTCTACGTACTGAGTTGCCCATGCCATCTTCGGTACGTGGGCAGCACAATTCTCCCTGTTCACAAAAGAATATTGCAGCATCTAAGGGCCATCAAAAACGTGGATAAAACATATCCGGTAGCACGCCACTTCGCGATTTACCATGATAGTAATGTGACAGGCTTATCATACTTTGTCATTGATGAGATCCCACCCAATGTGAGAGGTGGTGACAGACAGAGAGCTTTAAGAAAATTAGAATCACGTTATATTGTGGAATTGAATAGTAAAGCACCAATGGGCCTGAATATTGAAGAAGATTTGTATACACATTTATAGGGCCTTTGTAGAGCTTGCTATACCCTTTCTGGATTGTCCGTTTTTATTTATTTATGAATAGCACATTGGAGTATTTATAAATGTATGGATTATTAGTTTTGTTAAGTAGGAATTAATGAATTGTGTTATATCACTTTAATTTTGTTTCATGTGAGGTATCTAGGAACCAGATAAGCCAGAAAAATTAGGTATGCCCACTGGGGCTGAATTAGACAAGATAAGCCATAAAAATCAGGTATGCCCACTGGGGCTGAATTTTAGCAAAGTGTCAAAGCAATGTGGCAAACCCACATGGGTGAATGGTCTCTTTACGGCAATTGCCACTGATTGCAGGGCACTTTTTTAGAAAATGGACCGTGGTTTATAAAAAAGTGTATAAATATGTTATAATATATTTGTAAATAGAGATCTACTAATGTGGATCAATCGTGAATGCGTTATACTTTACTTAAAGTTGCATCCTGTTATCGCTTTATCAATTGTAATAGGTAAAAACTACGAGTCTTTTTTCTGTTACACTCAATTTGTAGTCCTCACATGATCGTATCACGTGCACAGCATAAATGGCGAAAGTTGTTTGGCAAAACTTTGTTGGTGAACAAGCCTGCTGGTTCAGGCGAAACGCGTCCGACAGAGCCACTGAATAAACCCTGGTTGGAATTGTCAAAGACACAGCGTCGTGTCCTTTTGTTACGAGAGGAGTGCGTTTTATATATATATATATATATATATATATTCCAAAACACCATGCCCTCAGGCAAGGCTGCACACGAGCAGCACCGCAATCCAGCGGGTAAAAGACACACCAGCATACTGGTGTCAGCTTTCAGTCGTTCTTCGCCTGACGCGTTTCTGAGCCGTTCGCTCGTCATCAGAGGTTCGACTGTCCTTGGTGCTTAATACTCCCACTATTTATTCAAAAAAGAAAAACTCAAATGAGTTTGAAACGCTGCGTTGTGGGATACATAGTAAGTGTTAATTCCCTGAATGGGAGCGCCAAAGCTGAAAAATATAAAGCCCCGAATGGGCCCCAGAATACTGTGTGTCCTTTAATCCCTTGATGCTGCTTCACCTCAGACTTCGGTGATTCCAAGTCCGTGACCCCCATAAAATCGGGGTGGTGCACGCCTCCACGGCAGGGCCGCCGCGTATCAATTCCAAAACACCATGCCCTCAGGCAAAGCTGCACACGAGCAGCACCGCAATCCAGCGGGTAAAAGACACACCAGCATACCGGTGTCAGCTTTCAGTCGTTCTTCGCCTGACGCGTTTCTGAGCCGTTCGGTCGTCATCAGAGGCTCGACTGTCCTTGGCGCTTAACACTCCCACTATTTATTCAAAAAAGAAAAACTCAAATGAGTTTGAAACGCTGCATTGTGGGATACATAGTAAGTGTTAATTCCCTGAATGGGAGCGCCAAAGCTGAAAAAGCCCCGAATGGGCCCCAGAATACTGCGTGTCCATTAATCCCTTGATGCTGCTTCACCTCAGATTTCGGTGATTCCAAGTCCGTGACCCCCATAAAATCGGGGTGGTGCACGCCTCCACGGCAGGGCCGCCGTGTATCAATTCCATATATATATATATATATAAAACCCTATCGACCCACAGCCCCTGAACCCTAAGAAATTCCTTGACATTCAAAAATTTCCCTTGATACCCAAAAAACCCATACCCAAACCCTAAAATTACTCTTGCCACCCAAAGACACATACCCACCCTAAAGCCTAAAAACTTCCTTACTAACTTAACACCCATGCACCCATACCTACCCTAAATACTAAAAATTCCCTTGCCTCACAAACCCATACCACCCTAAACCATAAATATTTACTTGCGACCCAAAAAAGCCATACCCACCCTAAACCCTTAAATTACCCTTGACTCCGAAAAACCCATTCCCACCCTACACCCTAAAATTCTCTTACCGCCCAAAAACCTATGTCTCTTATTAAACCCTAAAAAGTTCCTTGCCACCCAAAGACCCCTGCCCACCCTAACACCTAAAATTACCCTTGCCACCCAAAAACCCATGCCACCATAAACTCTAAAATTTCCCTTACTACCCAAAACCCACACCCACCCTAAACTCTACAAATTGCCTTACCACCCAAAAACCCATACCCACCCTAAGCCATAAAAATACATTTGCCACCCCAAAACCCACACCCATCCTAAGCCCTAAAATTTCCCTTACCACTCAAAAACTCATACCCACCATAAACCCTAAAAATGATTTTACCACCCAAAAACCTATACTCACCATAAACCCTAAAAACACCCTTGCCACCCAAAAACCCATACGCACCCTAAACCATAAATGAGTTTACCACCCAAAAACCCATACCCACCAGAAAACCCTAAAAATTCCCCTACCATCCAAAAACCCAAACTCACCCTAATCCCTAAAAATTCCCAAACCACCCAAAAACACACACCCACAGTAAACCCTAAAATAGCACTTTCCACCCAAAAAACAATATCCACCCTAAACCCTAAAAAATCCTTTCCCACCCAAAAATCCATACCCACTGTAAACCCTTAAATTGTACTTGCCACCCATAAACCTAAACCCACCCTAAACCGTAAAACTACACTTTCCACCCAAAAACCCATACCCATCCTAAACCCTAAAATTACCCTTGCCACCCAAAAACTGATACCCTTAACCCTTGATATTTGTTTACCACCCAAAAAAGATACCCTTAAATTACCCTTACCACCCACAAACCCACACCCACCCTGAACCCAAAAATAACACTTTCCACCCACACACCCATACCCGCCCTGAACCCTAAGTTATCACTTACCACACAAAAACACAAACCCAACCTTAACCCTAAAAAATGGCCGTGCCACCAATATATATCTATATATATATTCACTGAAAAAAACATGGGTTTCACACACGTTATAGTTAGGAATTAGCATTTAAAAAACCTTGCAAATTCAGTGAAAAAACCATGGGTTTCACACACGTTATAGTTAGGAATTAGCATTTAAAAAACCTTGCAAATTCAGTGAAAAAACCATAGGTTTCACACACGTTATAGTTAGCTGGACATTTCACTCATAAAAAACCAATGAAATTCCCACGTTATAGTTAGTTAAGCTAACTATAACTCGCGCACCCGCAATCCACTGCTGATGACGTAACATATTACATCACTCATGACATGGTCAGTGACATCACTCATGACATCACTGATGACATCTCAAATGACATTACTGATGACATCATCCTTGTGACAGAGTGGCAGACCTCCTCTCACCCTAATATAACCTTTGAAACACACATTCAAAAATAGAGACTAAAATTTTCCAAAAAATGGACAGACCAATACCAGTTACAACAACCTCTTCAGTAATTCTAAGATCCACATACACATCCACTCATTCACCAACAGTCCTATACAGTCACTCATACATGTACTCACTCATCATATGTACTGAGGAAATATGAATTTTGTGATCAGTTATGTCCCCTATCGTAGACCCCAACGGCTCCATGTGCATGCTATAAGTACATGTATGTTCCCTCCTATTCCAGTTTTGAAGACGCAAATATATGTGCGTCCACCGTCAACATGTCCTCTTTCAGATCCGCCATGAATGGGCCAGTTATTCCATTCCTAAGTATGAAAGGCCACCGACTTTATGTGGTTCACTTTCCACATTTTACAGATTCAGGCGAGTAGGCCCGAATTCTGTCATCAAGTCTTTTCCTGCCTTCTGCCTCTGAAAGCTCCAGTCTGAGCCTGCATCTGTGACCATGAACTTTGTCTTACTCCCTGCGCGGCTAACGGTGCCTGATCCAGCCCGTCGCCTGCCAAAAACTGTATTTCACCTTCAAGATTATCTCCTCCGCCCCTCATCTGATGCATTCCTGTCTAGCAGTTTAGGTAAACATTCCTTCAGCTACCGTGCATAGGGCCAGGCCTCACTGCCCTCATGCAAGTAATTCATAGCCCCGTTACCATGGAATATTCCTACCCCCTCGCATCTAGTGTAGACACTTAGACGCTTGTACACGCACTAACAGTCAGTATAGTCAGTATAGAATAAGATTCTATCCTAAGAGACCTCTCTTTTTGGATAACACAGTTCTTTAAACATAGGATATTAGATATGATTTGGGATTAGGTTGACATAACCCCAGACTTCTGTCTCCACATGTAGAGCTAAATGTCAAGTCCCCTTCACCCTCTAGTTGCAGGTCAATCACACGTCATGTGGCTGCGCGCGCATTTCTGCCAACTATTTCTGCTGACATTGCAGGATTCTTTTATGGATCCACCCACTTGTGACATCATGTTTAATGACGTATTTTAGTTACACCCATGTTTACGCCTCTATTTAGTTACGTATGTACAGTTTTTCTGTATTATCAGCTGTCACGCCTCTTGCATCTGTTTCACTGTAATGTATTTTCTATAAAACTGCTTATCTGTCAATAATATATGCCCCTTCCTTCCTGAACTTTCGTGGTGATGGAATAGAAGGCCCACAATTCGAATTGTCTTCCTTTTTATAGGAATAAAGCCTTTTAAAACCTCTAGTACCACGGATTCTGCCTCTTATATTTACTGAGTTATTCTTGATAGACTTTACCGCATAAAAAAATAGTACCGGTAACGAAATATTTACCACATAAATTGGCGCCCGAACAGGGACACTTTCTCATCTCACGCGCCGGCGGTGCGTTGCAGGCCCGGTCGCCTGCCACAGCTGAACGGACAAAAACGCGTATTTACAGGATTTCCTGTGTCTCCTTCCGGCCAAGCGGGGACGACTGAGGCTGCGATCAACACCCAGACGAGGCGGTGAGAAGTGCGAAGTATCCCGACCAGAGCCTAGCTGAGAGAGCAAGATCCGAGGTATACAGAGACCCGCCAGGTTCCGAAGTTCCGAGTCCAGTCGAGTCGAGTCCAGTCCGGTCCAGTTTCATTTCCGTTCCGAGGCCTTCCGTTCCGAGCTACCCGGTGAGTACCATTACCGGGGAGGCATTTAACGTGCACATAGTCTGTGCCGGTCAAGACGGGTTTGGGTACACAAATCCGGTCTGCACTGTTTTAGCAGTGTATCTGTACTGTTTAGCAGTATATATAGTATGTTTTGCATATAAATAAGTATTATCTAGTGTCAGTATAATGTCAGTAACTAGTTTTCTATTAGTTATCATTGTTCGTAAAACTGTTAAGTGTTAAATGTTTTAAAATATGTTCTATATACTGTGGTGTGAATGACTGTTCATTATTGTGTTTTTTTGTATAAAGTGTGTTCTAGTAATAAGGTCTAAAAATGCCGCTCTTTTCGAAACTAAGACAGATCAAAACTAGAAAAGGGGTACTCGAAGAAGCTGTTCCCATCCCACCTAGGGACACTCCAGGGTACTTTATGTATCATAAGCATGGCCTAGATGCCGTATTATTTCTTGATTTATGGGTGGATTACACCAAAGAATTACCAGAGAGTCAGAGATGGCCCGCAGCGGGGACCTGGGATGCAGATTGCATCATGCGAGTAGAAGAAGAATTATGGAAAAAGAAAGCCAGACAGTCACAGAAAGATGCCATTGAATTATGGCGTAAAGAATCATATAGACGTACAGAAAAAGCACTCAGACAGGAAGATAAGGGTAAGGAGAATTCAAATAAAGTCCGAGAGAATCTGTTAATAGAGGAAGGTACCCGAGTAAAATCAGAACAAGTAGATAGACAAAGAAACGCCCTTATGAATGGTATGTATCCACTTCTGGCCGAAGGGTTACCTAAGGCTACTCCGGAAATACCAAAAGACTTGCCACCTCCATTGTTTCCGATAAAAGCACATCCCAAATCACATCCCAAAACAGCAAAGGACGTTTTTCTTTCCTCCTATTTAGATGACGCAGCTCCCGAGTATGCTAATGCCATATCACCCACACCGCTTGCCGATGGTGTTCTACACCAAGAGCATTCGTCTGTACCTCCGCAACAACAAGCTCCGACACACATTCCGACAAGCACATCTGTTTCTACCGCTTTTCCCACAACGACGGTTGCTGTCTCACCCTCAACAAATCCTTTCACGTCCAGCACCCCAGACGGTGCTACAGGAGGTACGACAGACATTTTTTCTACGCCACCCAGAGGAAATAAATTTTCCCTTAGAGAATTAGCACACCAACGTACGCCCAAACTAGCAACTCCCGACATGCTTAAGGAACTTCTAGTAGATTGTAGATATGATCCTGTGCCCGGTAAACGGGACGAAATGCTGCTGTCATCATTACGTATTCGACGAGCTGCAATATATTTAACGAAGCTACCAGGAATGACTACACATTTAGAAAATATATATCACTTTGTCCAGTCGGGGCGAGGTCCTGAAAGTATTAGTAGAGCCATGGAGTACCAGAAAGCGGAGGTACAGGGACAACTGTTACGTTTCCTCATAAACTGTGTAATCAGAAATCAAGACCGGCCTGGGGTAAATCCGGAAGAAATGCAAAAACTTGTCACTTGGGGCCAGAATATATCAGAAGGGAGACATGATAAACAGTTATGTATAGTAGCTATGTACCGAAAGATCCGCAAAGAAGTAGAACGAATACACGAAGAAAGATTAGAGGTAGACGCCGCTGACCTAAACAGAGAAGAGGAGGAGCAAGAGTCAGAGCAAGTAGAAACGATAGCTTATGTAGGTAGAGGAAGACCCCATAATAATACTAGAGGCTCTAATGACCCGATACGTCCGATACGTCCAGAATATAATAGACATTTCCCAAACCCTATGCTAAATACAAAATCCCCCGAACACTTATTCCAAGCCGCTGATAAATTACTCCGAGATCGAAGGGGGTACCACATGCTCGATTCCATGGACGAACAAGAATTAGCCAGGTCAGCAGTACAATGGGCTGACAGTCCCGGCGAATACAATGACGATGTACTTGCACACACGTTTCTGAATCTAGACCCATATGAACAGCGTTTAGCTAGTATATACATGATTCAACACCTCCTTATATTATATAAAAGCCAACACTCCGATCCAGGACCCTTACCGGATATATTGACAGAACTACTCACGAACATATGGAGAGGGTCAGGTACTGATTTGATTAAGGAAATACTAGAATCCCGAAACCAATATTTAAATTTCGTATGCCCAGAACACGTCTCAGTTCCCATAATGGGAAGAAAAATGTATCACATAGATAGACAGAACCCGTTACGCGAAGTACACCCAATTAGAGGTGCCAGCGATAATTTCACACGCGTGTTTGTGTACACGCCTATAACTAAATTGGAATTATTAGAAATGAAGAAAGTAGTACCCAGCCATGACAAGGACCCAGCAGGTTTCCACCGTGAGATAAAAGACATGTTACTCATGGGAGAGTATACCTACCCCGATATTATGAAAATATTAAAAGTCCTATTACCCGCCGGTGTTTATGAGAAACTCAAAGAAAAAGAATGGGAGGTGGGAGACCAAAAGATAGATTGGACAGCGTTGGAAAACGAAGAAAAAGCCCGAGCTGCAGGAGCAGGGCTTGGGGAAAAGACTACAGCACTAGCAGGATTACTAATACAGGTACTGCCACGTTTATTAACTACGAAAAAGGAAGACTGGGGTGCAATCTCAGCCTGTAAACAAAAACCAGATGAAGACACTAGTGATTTCTATTCCAGATTTGAAAAATGTTTTAGTATAAATAGTGGCATAAAAGCCAGTAGTGAGTCATACCCACATCTGTTTGTGACAAAATTAGTTGAAAATTCTCTGCTACAAGTCAAGAATAGAGTATTGAAATTCGAAAGTACCTGGCAAGGTAATACCCCATCACAGATGCTACAGATGTTACAATATCATCACAATAGAATTAGAGAGGAACAAGAACACGAACAAAGACGTATGAAAGATACAAAAATGAAAATGCTTGTTGCACAGTCAGTTCCAGCCGATAGTCATCAAAAGGGTGATTCCGCAGGTCCTGCGAAAGGGACATGCAACTATTGTAAACAACCAGGTCATTATATACACGATTGTCCAGTCCTGAAACATAATATTGCTACAGGTAGAACTCAGGAGAGACCACGTCCACCTAGACAGGATCAGAATCAACAACAAATACCTCAGCATGCACAACCTAGGTTAGCTCCCCAACAACTAGCTCCGCAACAGGCAGCTCCACAACAGATCGTAGCACCACCACAAGCGCAGCCTATTGCTGCAACACAAGCGACAACACAACAGATGTATCAGTATGCACAAGCAGATTATCCCGATTATCAGCGATAATCATGAGATAGCCTAGAGAGGGAAGTTGGCTTACCCCTTATTGAGGTTCCTGTAGACCAAAAGGGACCTTATGTACATAGTGAACTATTAGGGGAAGACAGAAAGTTTTTACTTGATACAGGGGCAAGCAGAACAACTATAAGACGCAGTGAAGTTCCAGGGGCACCCCTCTCAGGCTCACAGAATATTTCCCTTGGATTCTCAGGCAAACCTATAATTAATGACGTAACACAACCTCTTGCACTCACAGTAGGTCCATTAACACGTACAACAGATTTGTTGCTTACTAAATCATGTCCAGAAAACTTGTTAGGCATAAAAACATTGAAAGCTCTAGGAGCTATTATATGTTGTTCTCCGGAAGGAGTACGACTATTTTTACGTGACTTTAAAGGTCACTACGTATCCAGAGATATGGATCACCGACTGCAGAATTTACCTACACATTTATGGGCACAAGGCCCCACTGATGTTGGTTGCATGAACATTACACCATATCGAGTTACACTGAAATCAGGAATAGTACTACCACGAATGCGACAATACAAGTTACCACCAGATGCTGTAGTGGCTTTACTGCAAATCATTGACGAGCTCATTGCACAAGGAGTGGTTGTCGAAACTGACTCCAATGTATGTAATTCTCCGATAATTCCGATTCTTAAAAGAACGGATCCAAAAGCACCACCAGTATATCGATTAGTTATTGATCTGCGCGAATTAAATAAATGTATTGTACCACAATACCCTGTGGTCCCAGATATCTCTTCATTACTCACAGCTATTGACTCAGAAGCAACGTTTTTCACTGTAATTGATCTCAAGAATGCTTTCTTTAGTGTCCCAATCGATCCGGAAAGTCAATATTTGTTCGGATTTAGTTTAAATGGACGAAGTTTTAAATTCACACGCGCACCTCAAGGATTTACAGAGAGCCCCAGCATCTATAGCCAAGCACTGAAACGAGAACTTGACAGTATCCACATGCCAGTTAACACTGCCTTGCTTCAATATGTCGATGATCTGCTGATCACCGCCCGAAGCGAACCTGAATGTGAAACAGCGTCACTGACGGTTTTAAAATTTCTGGCTGACAAGGGGCACAAGGTGTCCCCTTCTAAGCTGCAATTCTGTGTCCAGCGAGTTGTTTACCTTGGGCACTCGCTGTCCAAGGAGGGAAGGCAGCTTACACCCGACCGCATCCAGTTAATTGCTAACATGCCACCACCCAAGACACAAAAGGAGGTGCGGGCTTTTATAGGCCTCACTTCATACTGTAGGCAGTGGATCCCTCAATATGCATTTCTAGCAAAACCACTCATCCAGTTGACAACACAGGAGGCAGCCACATCGACTGTCCTCCCTTGGACTCCAGAACATACACACGCCTTTGAAAGCTTAAAGAAAGCTTTATGCCAAGCACCTGTCCTAGCAACACCATGTTACAGTAAACAGTTTACACTCTTTGTTACAGAACGCGAAGGTACTGCTTTGTCAGTACTCACTCAGGAACAAGCAGGATCACACAAACCATGTGCTTATTTCTCTAGTACATTAGATCCAGTAGCTCAGGCACTTCCTGCGTGCTTGAAATCAGTGGCAGCAACAGCTTTAGCAATCAGACAAAGCGATGCCATAGTGTTAGGACATCAATTGACAGTACAAGTACCACACGCAGTAGAGGTTCTCTTGAACCGCACACAAACACAACACTTGACTATAGCAAGACTCACCGGTTACGAATTAACATTGTTTCAGCCACATATAGAAATCAGACGTTGTAATACGTTAAATCCTGCCACACTGTTACCAGTAGGCGGAACAGATCCATTGGCACATGATTGTGTCGAAGTCATTACTATCACGACGAAACCCAGACAAGACTTGACAGACACCCCTTTGTCAGATCCAGACTTGACATTGTATGTAGATGGGTCATGTATGAGAACAAGTATAGGAGAGTTAGTGGCCGCTTACGCAGTCACAACAGACACTGAAGTCATTGAAACAAATTGTATTAACACTTTGTCAGCTCAAGCAGCAGAGCTCACCGCTCTGACACAAGCCTGTATTCAAGCCACAAATAAAAAAGTCAACATATACACAGATTCACGTTATGCAGAACTCCACAAACTCCTGAGGCGGAAGCCGGGAGAGGACGAATTATTTTAAAATTGTATTCTGTGTCACCAATAACTATTTGTATTTTATCTGCGCACTCACCCTTCAGGCACCTCCTTTTGGGCCAAAAGTACGCTTAAACAGCGACCCCTTCGCTGCACCGATTCCGCCCAAACAGACAGTTCTGCCGCCATTACCGGCGAGGAACAGAGGCCACGCCTACCTGCAGGCCACGCCCACTCACCTTGGTATATAACGCTGCTGACAGCTCGACCAAGACAGAACTCCACAAACTCCTGAGGCGGAAGCCGGGAGAGGACGAATTATTTTAAAATTGTATTCTGTGTCACCAATAACTATTTGTATTTTATCTGCGCACTCACCCTTCAGGCACCTCCTTTTGGGCCAAAAGTACGCTTAAACAGCGACCCCTTCGCTGCACCGATTCCGCCCAAACAGACAGTTCTGCCGCCATTACCGGCGAGGAACAGAGGCCACGCCTACCTGCAGGCCACGCCCACTCACCTTGGTATATAACGCTGCTGACAGCTCGACCAAGACAGAACTCCACAAACTCCTGAGGCGGAAGCCGGGAGAGGACGAATTATTTTAAAATTGTATTCTGTGTCACCAATAACTATTTGTATTTTATCTGCGCACTCACCCTTCAGGCACCTCCTTTTGGGCCAAAAGTACGCTTAAACAGCGACCCCTTCGCTGCACCGATTCCGCCCAAACAGACAGTTCTGCCGCCATTACCGGCGAGGAACAGAGGCCACGCCTACCTGCAGGCCACGCCCACTCACCTTGGTATATAACGCTGCTGACAGCTCGACCAAGACAGAACTCCACAAACTCCTGAGGCGGAAGCCGGGAGAGGACGAATTATTTTAAAATTGTATTCTGTGTCACCAATAACTATTTGTATTTTATCTGCGCACTCACCCTTCAGGCACCTCCTTTTGGGCCAAAAGTACGCTTAAACAGCGACCCCTTCGCTGCACCGATTCCGCCCAAACAGACAGTTCTGCCGCCATTACCGGCGAGGAACAGAGGCCACGCCTACCTGCAGGCCACGCCCACCCTCCCCCTCTCCCGCCTTTAAAGATGTGCATTCACCGGACGCGCAGCGGACGGGCGCAGCGGGCGCGCCGTTTGCGCGCCGAAGGCGCGCTAAAGGCAAGCCCGTCTTCGCCCGTCCTCGCCAAGTCCTCGCCTCTCGCCAGACCCCCTGCCCAAAAGTCACACGTATACGACAGTGATACACTGTGGTCACTCAACCCTGGCCTGAGATACGATAAGATAGAGGGCTGCATTGGTCGTACCGCCCTCCACTGTAAAAGCTGTAATCTGGTCTTACCTGCACCACGCCATATCAGCCAGAAAGAGAACAAAAGGAAGGAAACGTCACTTACCATCATGCAGCTGAATGTTAGATCCCTGGTCAAACACCATGCGGAGGTAAGAATGCTATTAATGGATGAGAACCCAGACATAATGTTTCTGAGTGAAACCTGGCTTAAAGATGATCTAACCAGTATTCCCAATCTTGCTATACCGGATGGGTTTGCCATGACCTGTATTAACAGAAATTCAAGAGGAGGGGGCATCGCCGCCATCCACAGATCCTCCTTCACCTGCTCCTTTCTAAAGGAAAGCATTGCGGACTGTGAATGCGCGCGCTTCAAAATTGCCACTAATCCTAATTGCACTCTTTCAGGCCTGTTTATCTACAGACCGCCGGGGCCTTCCGCGAAATTCATGGAAGAGCTCATTGAGGTAACACACGCTATGATTACTGACTCGGCCAACTTCACAATCTTAGGAGATCTCAATCTCCATATAGACAACTCATCAGATGCTAAAATCAGCAATTTGACAGCAGACCTAGCCGCTCTTCAGCTAATTCAGCTGATTCGAACCCCTACACACGTTGCGGGCCATCTGCTGGACCCAGTGTTTACGAACATTCCGGAAGCCAGTGCGGATGATCCTACACCCATGGCCTGGACGGACCACTCACTAGTAACCTTCTCCATCCCTAATAACCACTATGTCATAAAAAAGCCTCCAACTTCCTGCCTAAAACGACCTTGGCACAAACTCCAACAATATGACCTTGCAGCGAGTTTGGGGAGACCTAACCTGGAGGATATAGATGATATTGAGAAATCATATATATCCTTCCAGAACTGGATTACCAAGGGACTGGACGTCATTATACCAGCGAAGTGGACCAAAGGGCGTAGCACCCCTTCCAATCCCTGGTACAATGAGAACCTCAAAATAATGAGGAAAGGCTGTAAAAAAATGGAGCGACAATGGAGAAAGGAGTACAAGCAGGAAGATAAAGATGCATATTTGACCACTCTTAAAATATATCATAAGGCAATTCGGGTAGCCCGTGCTGCCTTCTACGCCACTGAGATAAAGGCTAGCCCTAACCCCACGAAAACGATCTTCCAAATCGTGCAAAAACTACAACTAGGAAACAAGCCGGCGTCTCACATTACCTCCACGCAACAATGTGAAGACCTAGCCACCTTCTTCACGGAGAAAGTGAAAAAAATTTACAACGCATTCACCCAGGATAGCCCAGAGGACATCAACCCTCCCACTACCATCCTCGGAGACTCTAGTCTCACACGCATACCCGCCATCTCCGGTGAAGAACTCTCTAAACTCTGTAGGAAGGTGAAATCGGGCGCTCCCACAGATCCGATGAGGCCTACTCATTTTCTGGAAGCCTTGGAACTCTTCCTCCCACCCTTGACCTCACTCCTTAATCTTTCTTTTACCACGGCTACGGTCCCCACCTGTTGGAAACAGGCTTGGGTAACACCGATCATAAAAAAACCCTCCCTAGACCCAGCTAAACCGGAAAACTACCGGCCCGTTTCGCTGCTCCCATGGGTCGCGAAACTGGCGGAAGCCCACGCTAACAAAATCCTAAGTGAGCACATGGCGAAAAACAACATCCTGGACCCCTCCCAGCACGGGTTCAGGCCGGGCCACAGCACGGAATCCGCGCTCCTAACTTCCACAGAAAGTTTATGGGAAATTATGGATTCCGGCAAAAGTGCCGCGCTGATTCTACTCGATCTCAGCGCGGCCTTTGATACGGTCTCCCATGCCATCCTATTGAAACGCCTAGAAAACATAGGTATCAGAGACGCGGCACTCCAATGGTTCAGATCATTCCTAACCAACAGATCGTTTAGGGTATCCGCCCCCCCGTTTATCTCCCAACCCCAAAACATAGGACAAGGAGTTCCACAGGGCTCTGCCCTCAGTCCCTCCTTGTTTAACCTATACATGCAACCCCTGGCGGAGGTTGCCAAAAAATGGGGCCTCACAATGGTGTCGTACGCCGACGACACACAGCTGGTCATCAGCATCAACCATGCCCCCTCCCCCGATGCCACTAGATTCAGGGATGGTCTGACCGCCGCTGCTAAATGGATGACGGCTAATTGCCTTCAACTCAACGGCGGCAAAACAGAGGTGCTGATAATGGGGAAAAATAGTAACAACTGGAATGACCTCTGGTGGCCCCAATCACTGGGCCCAGCAGTGATTGATTCTAGCAAAAAACCTGGGAGTATGGCTAGACTCTGCGCTTAGCTTCCAGTCGCACACAAAAAAAGTTGCCGCAACCTGCATTGGCCTACTGAGAAGCCTCACCCCCATCTTAGGCTATTTTGATTCCAAAACTCGACAACTCATCGTACAATCTACCATTCTGTCCAGACTGGACTACGCGAGTGTATTGTTGTTAGGAGCTAATAAAATTGAAGTTAAGAGACTCCAACGGATACAAAATTCGGCGGCAAGGGCCATAGTAGGTCTCCCTAAAAGATGCTCGGCGAGAGCGACCATTCACAGACTACATTGGTTACCCATGGAAGCCCGCATCCAGTTCAAAGCCCTCATATTCGCCTTTAAAATCATGAGGAACGAAGGCCCGGAGCTACTCCGCTCACTGCTGACCCCCTACTCTCCCAAACGGAACCTCAGGTCCATGGGGCAACACCTAGCTATGGTGCCCTACACTAAGTTTTGCCGCATCGGAGGGCGCTCCTTCAAACTACTGGGGGCCAAACTATGGAACTCCCTTCCCCTCAATATTCGATGCATGGACAACATCCTAGCTTTCCGCAGAACTATTAAAACCTATCTCTTCCCCCCCTGTTAGGTCCCTCCCTTCCCCTTGTTTCAGTTGGTTGTGTTATGGTTCCAGCGCCGGGACGCCCCGTTGCGAGGGCAGCTGTTTGCGCTTTACAAAACTGATAACATAACATAACATAACATAACATTCGGAGTCGTCCATGACTTCGGCGTACTGTGGCGAGAGAGAGGTTATTTAACTTCTCACGGTGCCCACATCCAACACGGACCCCTCATTCAAGCCCTATTAGATGCGATTCATTTACCCACTGAAATATCGATTATGAAATGCAAAGCCCATACAAAAGTTACCGATATCATCTCTCAGGGTAATGACCTAGCTGACAGAACAGCTAAACAGACTGCTCAGAATCAGACTCACACAACTGACATGACAAAGACAATAGTTCCGACACCAACACATTGCATGACAGTTAAGGATCCCGCCCTTGATGTAATTGATATACAGACACATGCTACACCAGAAGAAATAAAGAAATGGACTGAATTAGGAGGGATCCAAACAGATCAAGGATGGATGACGAAGGAAAAATCTATATGGTTTCTTCCCGACTCAATGGTCCAAGTCATCATTAACACTATACATAGTCCAGCGCACCTAGGAGAAAAAGCTATGCTAGACAGCATTCAACACATTTGGTTCAACAAACATTTACGAGCCGCAGCTAAACAAAAGGTTCGTACCTGTATGATATGTTGTCAGTTTAATCCAGGTAAAAGCATCCCCGTAGAACAGGGTGGATTTCAAACTCCCGATCATGCTTTTGAAGTCCTCCAGATGGATTATATCCAGATGGAACGATGTCGAGGATTCAAATATGTTCTCGTAGTTGTCTGTGCTCTTTCCCGTTGGACAGAAGCATACCCGGTTTCAGATTACACTGCCCCGACTACTGCCAAACAGTTAGTTCGAGAATTCTTCCCACGGTACAGTTTACCACGTGTTGTCTATTCAGATAACGGCCAGCCGTTCTCATCCGAACTAATGAAACACGTTTCCCTTCTATTAGGCTATCAATGGAAGTTTCACTGTGTCCGACATCCCGAGGCAGCAGGTCTCGTAGAACGCCATAATCAAACTTTGAAAATTAGATTGTCCAAAATATGTAGAGAAAAAGGAGTCGATTGGATAGTAGCCTTACCAGTTGCGCTCTTTTACATGAGAATGGTAGCCCATTCTCGAACAGGGCTATCCCCGTATGAGGTGATCTTCGGTAGACCACCAAATATGTGGGGGACGCCTATACCTCGCAAAATCACTGATGTTGACTGTAATATGCTGACAGATTACCTGGCTTCCTTTATGTCTGCACTACAATCTTGTCGTTCACAGGTATCCGCAGCTTTTCCCGACAATACTGAGGTGAAGCCCCATGACGTGGTTCCTGGTGACCTGGTTTTGGTCAGGAACTTTGACCGGAAGACCCAACTGGATCCTAGGTGGAAGTCACCGAAGTTGGTTCTACTCACCACAAGGACAGCCGTGAAAATCGAGGGACGGAAAGGGTGGTTGCACTCGAGTCATATCAAGAAATTTTATGGACTACCACCCAGTATAGAGACTCAACCCTGCATTCCCTCACAGACAGACTCAAAGCTCCCCTTGGTTGAGCAATCGAACTCAGAAATTTATAAACTAAAATTGAGGTCTAGTAAGTCAGACAATTTGATTGTTTAAGTCCTCTCCAAGGTGAATCGGTTGAATTTGTCTCTGACATGTATCCTCTAGACCGGAATAGAGAAAGAAATCATCAGATGCAGCTCAAAAAGCATGCGTATTGTAAATCATTTCGTAGTCACTGCACAGTAACGTTATTAATTTTGTTTTTCCTAAGTCTTCTGATCATCATTGTCAGCATCCTATTACACATGTATTGCCCTATTCCTAAGCGTGCTTACAATATAACTGCAGAACATTCTTTTAGTGAATTACCTCCACATGAATTGTCTTATAGATTTGCGCTGCGCAACAACACATTCATTAGTATGTTACATCATTCCCATCAAACCAGCAATGCCACAAATTGTTGGATATGTGGCCGACTCCCTCCCTATCAGAACTATAAGGGAGTTTTGCCCCTCTTTCCCTATCCGTTCACACACAATGGCTCCTGTGGAGCATGGTTTAGTTTGATTAATTCCCTAGATTCAAATTCCGCAGTTTATCAAGACAACTGGGTATGGGGAAACCTGAACTTAGTTTTGCTTAAAGTCTGCTACCCTAACAAGGAGGGACTTCCCAAAAGAACAGGAACTGATCTAGAAAATGAAGTATATGGATTAGGTAATTTTACACTTAACCTCATGATCCTAAACGTTGAATCTGAAGCTACACCAATCTTGCCCGCCATGTCAGTATTCCCAGTAAAAGGGGAATTATGTGTAAGAAAGAATGGCTCCATACACATGGGCCATAGTAAATGCATCACTGTAATAAAATTCAGTGATCAAGGCAAGTCTACATTTAGAGCTTCCCGTCATTCCTACTTTATATGTGGCCAGACCGCATATATACGTCTACCTTTAGATTGGGATGGTACCTGTTACATAGCATTCCTTCTGCCACCTGTTTTCCTAGCTCCTCCTGATTATCATAGAAATACCCATTTAGTACACAATAGACAGCAGAGAGATCTCCCAATTGTCGATTACACTGAAACAGCAGGGGAAAAATACACAGATTTCAATAAAGGTTTCTTTCCTTATATAGGTACAGTCACTAATAGTAAGCTGATACGTAGATTAACCAGAACCCTTGAAGCAGTAGTGAACGAAACTATTTCCGCCTTAGGCAATTTAACAGAAGAGCAGTCTGCTATGCGGATTGTTGTGCTTCAAAATCGTCTTGTCCTTGACGTCATCCTGGCCGATAGGGGCGGAGCTTGTAGGGTCATCGGATCAAGTTGCTGCATTTTCATCCCAGAAAATTCGCCGTCAGTATATAAAGCCATAACTCGCCTTCATAAGATTGTAAGCCAGATACACCAGAGTCCAGGCACCTGGACTTGGTCCGGTTGGTTCTGGGGCGTGTTGTCAGCCTGGGGATGGAGAATGCTCTCCTTCCTAGGTATCGGCTTTCTCATACTATTCAGTTGCTGCTTATGCCTACAATGCGGGCCAGCGATTTGTGGTCTGTGTGCCACCTCGTGTATCCCACATCCAAGTTTTCGTTCGAGATCCCGGAAGAAGAAAGAAGAACAAATGATGCTATATGAACAGATCGATGGATTGATGAAGATCGATATCTCCTGAGGGTCCGAAGGGGACAAGGAGGGAATGAGGAAATATGAATTTTGTGATCAGTTATGTCCCCTATCGTAGACCCCAACGGCTCCATGTGCATGCTATAAGTACATGTATGTTCCCTCCTATTCCAGTTTTGAAGACGCAAATATATGTGCGTCCACCGTCAACATGTCCTCTTTCAGATCCGCCATGAATGGGTCAGATATTCCATTCCTAAGTATGAAAGGCCACCGACTTTATGTGGTTCACTTTCCACATTTTACAGATTCAGGCGAGTAGGCCCGAATTCTGTCATCAAGTCTTTTCCTGCCTTCTGCCTCTGAAAGCTCCAGTCTGAGCCTGCATCTGTGACCATGAACTTTGTCTTACTCCCTGCGCGGCTAACGGTGCCTGATCCAGCCCGTCGCCTGCCAAAAACTGTATTTCACCTTCAAGATTATCTCCTCCGCCCCTCATCTGATGCATTCCTGTCTAGCAGTTTAGGTAAACATTCCTTCAGCTACCGTGCATAGGGCCAGGCCTCACTGCCCTCATGCAAGTAATTCATAGCCCCGTTACCATGGAATATTCCTACCCCCTCGCATCTAGTGTAGACACTTAGACGCTTGTACACGCACTAACAGTCAGTATAGTCAGTATAGAATAAGATTCTATCCTAAGAGACCTCTCTTTTTGGATAACACAGTTCTTTAAACATAGGATATTAGATATGATTTGGGATTAGGTTGACATAACCCCAGACTTCTGTCTCCACATGTAGAGCTAAATGTCAAGTCCCCTTCACCCTCTAGTTGCACGTCAATCACACGTCATGCGGCTGCGCGCGCATTTCTGCCAACTATTTCTGCTGACATTGCAGGATTCTTTTATGGATCCACCCACTTGTGACATCATGTTTAATGACGTATTTTAGTTACACCCATGTTTACGCCTCTATTTAGTTACGTATGTACAGTTTTTCTGTATTATCAGCTGTCACGCCTCTTGCATCTGTTTCACTGTAATGTATTTTCTATAAAACTGCTTATCTGTCAATAATATATGCCCCTTCCTTCCTGAACTTTCGTGGTGATGGAATAGAAGGCCCACAATTCGAATTGTCTTCCTTTTTATAGGAATAAAGCCTTTTAAAACCTCTAGTACCACGGATTCTGCCTCTTATATTTACTGAGTTATTCTTGATAGACTTTACCGCATAAAAAAAAAGTACCGGTAACGAAATATTTACCACAGTACTCATACACCTATACATCCTGTTACACAATGCCACTCATCCATAGAGTTACTCACACACATAGTCACTCATGCTAATAAAGAATAAAACATACATTTACTTGCATATATAGTTATACACACACCACCACACTTACTTCTACGGAAACTTACACATACTTACTCTTTTAAATAATCACATATAAAAACACATACTTATTCATACAGGAACTCTTTCAATCTCTCACTCTCACATATACTCACTTATATACACCAATAGTCACATCTACTAGTTTAAAACATATGTAGTTACTCATAAAGACACTATTGAGACAGTCATTAACTCACTAACACACCCATACACACACTCATCCAACCATACAGTCATGCACACATGCTGTCTTCAACACATACAACCAGAGAGTCAATCATTCATGCACCTATGCACTACGTAATACCCCCCACCGAACCATGCAGACACTCAGACTGATACTCAAAAAACAACCTAATATCCTATATAAACACCCATGTAGCTACTCACCAACCCATGCAGACACTTATACACAAAGTGAGAGACTGATACAGATAATTACATATTTAAACATTACTCACTAAGCCATGTATTCACTAAGATACACTTAATCAGTCAGTTACACAATCAATTTTTCAAAAACAAATCATCCTTTTAGACACTTATATACCCATTTATTCTTCCATCGACCTTTAGATATACATATATAAAACATATTTAATTTTCAGAAAAACACACATTCACTGGATGATGTCATCAGTGATGTCATTTGAGATGTCATCAGTGATGTCATGAGTGATGTCACTGACCATGTCATGAGTGATGTAATATGTTACGTCATCAGCAGTGGATTGCGGGTGCGCGAGTTATAGTTAGCTTAACTAACTATAACGTGGGAATTTCATTGGTTTTTTATGAGTGAAATGTCCAGCTAACTATAACGTGTGTGAAACCTATGGTTTTTTCACTGAATTTGCAAGGTTTTTTAAATGCTAATTCCTAACTATAACGTGTGTGAAACCCATGGTTTTTTCACTGAATTTGCAAGGTTTTTTAAATGCTAATTCCTAACTATAACGTGTGTGAAACCCATGGTTTTTTCAGTGAATTTGTATGGTTTTTTAAATGCTAATTCTTACCTATAACATGTGTGATTCCCATGGTTTTTTCATTGATTTTGTATGGTTTTTTTAATACAAATTCTTATATTAAACGTGTTTTTTTTTTTTTATTTGCAAGCTTTTTTACTTTTTTTTTTTTTTACTTTATATTCTCTTAAAACACTATGCATAATTTGTAAAAATTCTGCAATCTATTATTTTTTCTCATTTTTTTTTTTTACCAAACAGGTAAGATATATTAGTATAACATACTGTTTTTTTTTTTTTTTTTTAAGTACGCGTACGGTAAGCTTACGGTAAGCGTACGGTTTGCGTAATGTTCGTAATATTTCTACTCTTTTTGCGTATGGTTACGCAATTTACGTAGCCGTGCGTACTGTGTACGCGGCGCGTAAGCGTGTACGCTACACGCGCACGTTACGCGGAAGTGTTTGGGCGTGCCTGTTATGCGCATGCGCGCGAGCGCGTGTCTTTTTTACGCGCATGCGTACTTTTACCGTAAGCGCTCCGTAAGCACACCGTAAGTGTAACGTACGCGCACGGTGGGTCATGTGATCAAGAAACAAAACTTTTGATTGGTTCAAAGTAGTTTCAGTTCTAGAACTCTCCTACACCACACCCATTCCCCTCATTTCTGCTTGTGATCCCTTAGGAGAAAGAGCTGAGTTGTCTTTGGGATACATTGGCAGACCAGCACTCCTCTGCTGATAGTGAGGCTAGCAGCACCACCATCCGGCAGAGAAAGAGGAAACAGAAGAGCTCTTTTATATGGGAGTATTTTACTTTTCCTGAGGGTGAGAAAAAAGTGAATGCTGCTTTGGTGACTTGTAAGCTGTGCCAGCGTGTACTTTCAAGAGGTAATCCTAACAAGAAGTATTCCTTCGGGAATCACACTATGTTACGACACCTTGAGGATGTACACCCTAGGACACATGCTCGACATACTGGAGGAAACCCTTCAGTAAGTCGACCAAGCACATCCACAGCAGCTCAGCCGAGTCCTTCTTCGGAAGCTCAGCAGAGCCCTTCATCTGTGGGGGCAAATTCACCTTTTTCTGATCCTGTGGAAACTAACCCTCGGTTTGCGAGGGTTACAATGCGGTGTTCATTTTGCCATGGTCTAATTGTTCATAGGGAGACCAGTCTTCCCCTCATTAACAACAAAATAGACCAGCACATTTGTCCTACCAGCTAATGTTCCCATTCTTCCTTTCCTCTGTCCCTGCATGAACACAACGGCTCTTTTAAGAGCCAACCTTACCTCTCAATTTTTTGTAATTTTTTCTTAAAAACTTTTTTTTTTTTTTTTTACCGTACGCGTATTTTTTTTTTTTTTTTTAAACTAAAAAACAATTACCACATTACAAGGTCCTTGAGGGATTAATAACTAAATACTGAAAATCTGTTTGAGGAGAAGTGGAAGAAAGGGACCATCTAATTTCTGACTTACCTGACCCACCCAACAAATTAATTTTTAATTAAAATTTAATTGAAATTACTTGTAAAAATGTATTTTTTTCCCAAAATTTTCTTTCACAATCTGAAAAAATTTTTTTATTAATATTTAATAAATCATTATATAATACAGTACACGTATTTACATATTTTCCAAAAACAATTTTTTGCCATTTTTTTGCTGTTTTCAGAATATATTGCATCTCACTATAAATCGTGAAAGCAATTGCATTCATCACTTAACAGCGGGCAAAAAAAAAATAACAATCTCAAAGATTGTTTTAAAAAAGCCCAGAATCTCTTTTCACTTAAACATAACATTATAGAAATGCAAAATATTCAAAAAAAATATCATCTAATAACAATAACTATTTCTTTAAAATACCGTCAGACAATTTTGTAACAGAAGCATAATTACAAAAATAATATATCTCAAATAACTCCACAATACATCTGGTTACATTTCCTTTAGGCCAAATGGTAATTTTAAAATTCTTTTTTGATTAAATTTCCAATGGTAATCTAATAAAATTCCAAAATTTAAATTGTACAGATGTTACCGATTCTCTCTAAAATTTTGGTTTCCGAAAGATTAATTAGTATTTAAATAAGTCCACAATACAATTGGGTACCTTTTCATATGGCCAAATGGTAATTTTAAAAATCTTTTTTGATTAAATTTCCAATGGTAATCCAATAAAATTCCCAAATTTAAATTGTACAGATGTTACTGATTCTCTCCAAATTTTTGGTTTCCGAAAGATTAATTAGGAATTAAATAAGTCCACAATATAATTGGTTACCTTTCCTTTAGGCCAAATGGTAATTTAAAAAATCTTTTTATTTGAAAATTCCAATGGTAATCCAATAAAATGGTAAAATTGTTTTGTACAGATCTTGCCAATTCTCTCTAAAATTTAGGTTTCAGGAAGATTAGATAGGAATTTGCTAAATCAAAAGGCAAACGTTGCTTGAAAATCAATTGGGAATCATTACACAGTATCCAGCCTTTTTCACATTTAAGATAAACTATGTAATGTCCTGAAGTTACAGTAGGTCCTTCATGGAAAATTATTGCAACTGTTACAAAAGTTTTTCCTGAAATTGATAATTGCTGTCCTATAAACTTCTTTATTAAAGTCTCCAATTTTGTACCATCAGCTCTACATCGTTGCATCATTAAAATTACATACTGTCCGTCTTCCTTTAAAATTAATGTTGAAAACATGTCTGATTTACACTCACTGCATTCCATGCTATGATTAGCATCTTTAACTAATTTAGCAAAAGTGACTGTTTTACACTCTGGCAATGTTAAATAAATAAACCTTTCAGAATCAACATTAGAGCCACATGTATGGAAACAGTTTTCACAACTATGTTCCCATTTATAAGAGAGACCAAACATATTTTCAATGTGTACCCCTTCTTCTTCCAGTACCTGAAGAAAATACATCAAGAATTCCTGTGCGTCTTGCTGTACATTTTGAGAAAACTGTGTTCGTCCTGAACATACATCTAAAAGTTTTCTAATTTCAGTAGCACTTTCTATTTTAGTTTTATCATTACTCAGCTTTTCAAAAAGGAGACTCAACTCAGAACAGAATCTTTTTCTCTGATTTACTATTATCTGTTCTTTTAAACTTTCCAGATAAAATACAACATTCAGCACTACATTAGCGTAGCAGTTGACACCAGAGCTATTTTCAAAATGACAACCTACAACCTCTTCAACATTTTCCTTTTTCTTTTTGCTTGCAATTACATCACTCCTCTTTTTTTTTCTCTTCTCTACATCCTCATTATAGATATTCTCAATTCTCCTTTTTTGAGAAACAACACGTTTTTCCAACACAGGATACTGACCTAAATGTGGAGCATAGCTTCTTCTTAATCTATTATACTCCTTTACACAATTTGCATCAGCACTAACTTTTGAGTCATCAAAGTCTATCATACATAAACCAGATAATGTTTTCACTCGTGACAAAGCAACATAAGCCATACCTTCTTTGAACACAGTTGAACCAATGTTTACAAAAGCACAATCTACAGTCAATCCTTGAGACTTGTGAATAGTTACAGCATATGCTAGAGAAAACGGAAACTGTTTCCTACGTACATATAAGTCTTTCACAAGCATGAAACGAACTGTACAACGACAAATGTCTATAACTTCTTCTATCTGATAAAATTTTATTTTTAAACATTCAATTCCTTCTTTTTTCTGGTAATTAATAAAACCCACAACTCTTCCCATAGCTCCATTCACTAAACCTTTTTCAACATCCAAATTTCTCCTTAAAAATACTCTACAGTTCATGCAAACATATAGATTTTTTTCTAATCCAGCTGTTTTGGAAATGTTCTTCTCTAGTGAATCCAATTTATTTTTCAGTTTGCCTGTTAATGTAATAGTAATTCTTTCATGCTGAATTTTGTCCACTGCTTCCAATTTCCTAATCTCTTCCTTTTCCAATTTCAAAAGTTCCTCATTGAATATTGAGCATTCACGTAGAGTTGGCATTAAGCAGATGACACTTTTCTTTTCTGCAATGTTCTTGTATATTTTTGCTGCAACTATTTCTTCCTTTGGGAATAAATTATGTAGCAACCGACTCTGTAATGCTTTCGTGCCAGCTTCAGTGAGTGGTCCAATTCTGATATCTTTCAGAATACTTCCATATTCTTCATCGTTTGCTTGCCTCATATTAGTAGTAAGTTCCTTGTACTCAAAGAAGGACCAAATATTTGCATTACCAATGCTTCCCAATGACTTCTTTGTGTCTTCATGTGTCACAGTATTAAACACTGGTTGTCCTTTAACTGGAGTAAGCTGTAGAAGATCCCCAAAAACTATGACATGTTTTCCACCAAATAACACGTCATAGTCTGTCCTTAGAATTTGCTGCATTCTTAAATGCACAAAGGCAAGCATTAAGTTTGATACCATGCTCACCTCATCAATAATGAGAACTTGCATCTTCTTCAATACTCTTGAAACTTCCAAGCATGCTTCTCCAGTTAGCTTGTGGTATTGTATTTTGTTCTCATGCTCCACTGGTAACATTAGCAAACGATGTAAGGTGATTCCTTTTATGTTATAGGCTGCTAACCCAGTTGGAGCAGTAACCACACAAGACAAAGTTGAATCTGTTTTTTGCTGTAGGTAGCTTCTGATGACTTTGATTAAGAAACTTTTTCCAGTTCCAGCTTGTCCGCTTACATACATCCTGATTGGTTGAAATGATGTGCATGAGCACTCTTTTTTTCATGTTGTAATCCGTGATCAATTTTGTTTCTGATCTCTTCATAAATTTGTTGCTGCTCTTCATTCAGTTGTCTTTCCAAATTTGGTAAGTCTATAAATTCTTCTTGAGCTTGATTCATAGCCGTTTCCACTTCAGTCATTGCTATTGCAGCTTCATTTTCAACGATTGGTTGTCCTAGGGGATCTTGACTGAGTGTTCCAGAACTTTGGCTGTCTTGAGAACTGTCTCTAGCTACTTCAGCTGCAATTGAAGTTTCCTGTTCAATTTCTTCATTTAACATTTGCACATAATTTCTGAAAGTACTGCATTCTATGCTGTCTTTGCAAGCATTAAAGGAATCTTCATAGCTTTGAAATTCTCCCAGTAGTTCGTCCTCTGAACGCCATGGTTTAAACAGCTGTAAAAGAGCCAAGTAGTAAAATTCCTTTTTGTCAGTAGTGTCGCAACTCAGCTTCCGGTGATTTATCAAACTTCCTTTTGTTTGCTTCACCAAACATCCTTCCTCACCAATGACTTTATATTTTCCATTGTTGATGTCTTCTGCAGCTTTCCGTGAATAAATGTAGTTCTGCAGCACTTCATAGAGACACATGTTCTCTAGATGGACACTTCTCTTTGGGTAATATGTGTCCAACATGTTTGATTTCAAAATATCTGTACTTTCTGGGTCATTCTCGGCCAAATATTCAATTTCTCCAACAGATTTCAGTACCCGATTTCTCATTGCTGCAAGGCCTAAACTTGCCCAAATTATTCTTCTTGATTTTGAGTAGAGACTTGCAGAAGATAACCTATCTGAACATTCGTAGGATCCAATTTCTCGATGCGATAACATCTTTAAACTGAAACTGTACAGCTTCTTACTGACAGTCTTCTCGTGAGAAATCTCTTCCCACATTTCTTTCAATTCAGTTTTTTCTGATTTCGTAATGTAAGACGTAACATATCGAGAAACAGCAATGGAATTGTCAGCTACATACTGTATATCCATGTTAGCATTCCACATGGATAAAATGACTGGGTTGTAGTCATTTATATTTTTTGATTCTTCTTTTCTTTTTAGGTTGTAGGTATTCTTAGGTGATTTTCTTGTAATAGTATGTCTCACAGCTGACATAAAACTGTTTACTCTTCCTTTTGAAAGAACAGGTCTAGGAAATCCAAATCGACATTTAGTGTAGAATTTATCTTTTGTCTTGTACTTCCGTCGACAGTACTTTCCACACCGATGACTTTGGAAACGTAAAACTTGCTCTTTTAACTTTTTCTCTTCTGTGCTTTTTGGTATAGCACATGTTGCATATTCTTCAATAAAAGATAACACTGCTTCATCAGTATCTGTTCCAAACTTTGGGGCATCCTTGATCCATAACAGCATATGAATATGAGGAGCACCTCTTGCCTGGTACTCTTTTCTCCAAAAGAAATCCACAACTTCTCCAAGAGGTGGATTTGCAGATGAAGGACATCATAGCCTCAAATCTATGATTGAAATATCTGCAAACATTAACCGGATCCAATGAGCACAGTTCTCCTGCTGTCTTGTATTCAATGTTTTTAATGTTTGAATTTGCCTCTCGTATGAAAATCCAGTAAATCATCCCAAGCGTACTCAGCACAGCTTAGGGTAAGGAACCATGTTGGTGTTCCTAAACTCCATAACATGCATTTTAATTCACCATGGCGTCGGTACCAATATTCATTTGTTCCACGCTGACAAGCCATCAGATTGATCAGTTGTGTTTCCAAATGATCATCTCGGTGCTGCACTTTCTCCATAAAATCCTTAGCAGACACATTTTGTAAATGTACTCCACTTTTTAAAATGTGATTTACTGCATAAGACAATGCAGACAAGTTGCTTTCAAATAAAAGATGGAACAAATAAGGAATACTTTGTCGAAATCTTGGATCTTCTGCATATAGTCTTGTAGTCCGATACTTAGATGCTGGAATCTGTTCTGGACGTTCATCGTATCGTCCTCCTTTTCCTGTAGGAAACAGCTGGGGAAAACATCGAGCTTCCAAGCTCTCCTCCCATACACTCACGGGAGTTCCTTTTGCTTTCTTCATCTGAAACAGATCAATAGTGTCTCCCATAACTTCTTTTGAATGAAGAGGATGTATGCTAAAATGTTCATAAATTTCTTCTTCCTTTGACTTGTCCACTTTTTCAATTTGACCAGTTGGTGTTTCTGTGTCTTCTTGTAAAGCTTCTTCTTCTTCTTCTATATAAATTGATTCATACCATTTGTTATTCCTTTTCAAATACAAATTTGCTCTTTGTACTTTCCGTACATCTACCAGCTCCTGCCAAATCTTCTTATTCTTTGTAGGTACACCATTAACCAGAATAACTAATGGTTCACTTTCCAAAGTATCTGCATCAATAGTTTCCATATTTGTTTTCAAATCCAAGGGCAAATACACCACTCTTCCTTTTAAACCTCTCAGTAAATCTGAAGGAGGTAATTTACCAGTTTTGGGCTCCATACGTACTATGGTCTGGAAGGGATGAGCACATTGAATAAGTATAGACTCATATGTATTTAATTCAGAAAGTTCGGCAGGAATAGCATCCAATTCTAAATTATTATGTACAGCTCTGGTCGGCATTCTATTTTCTTCTAACTTGTTGTAACAGTATTTACAAATACGCTGATCTTCACCCAATTCAAAACAATTTTCAAGAAATATATATGTGGCAAAATCCTTCCACTTATAATTATCTTCATTTTCACTTTTTCTGTAGAGATCAACATTCCTGGTTTGTTTTTTATAATGAGTTCTGCGGCAACAAATACAAGTAATGTTTGGTCTTTCTTTAGAGATGATTGTAAATTTTGTCATTTGATCATCAAATTTCTTACTTACAGAGGGTTCTACATTCTCTTCCACATCTTCCTCGATAACTGTGTCATTACCTGCACTCTCTTGTTCTGGACCAAAGTAACAAAACTGAATTTCATCAGTAACCTTCTCTACATCTGATACCGATCCACGGAACAGAGCCCTATTCAATTCATCTAACTTTATTGCTGGACTTTTAGCAAAATACAAACGTCTCACAAACTTTCTCATTTCAGTATGATGAACTGCCAGCATCCTAAATGATGAAAAACACTTTTACACACTTTTCTAGATAGACAAGCCAGAGAATGTCCCTGCAAACCAGTATTCTCTCTCACTCTGCATGGATCTAGACTTTGAAGCACCTTAATCTTCTGTTTAACACTTTTTTTACTATATTCTCTTAGAAACTCACGAAATTTATCAATAGATTCCTGACGCACAGTGCAAATACTACTACAATTCCAAGTGTACACTGGGGCTTTAGGACGTCTCCCCATAGCCTCATCCGCCATCACTTGTTCCTCATCTCTTGGAACCATTTTCTCCTTCTCCATTATACAACCATTTTTCACTTCACAAGCACGACCTCTGGTGTCAACTACATGCAGCAAACTATTACTTTGAAAATAACTCTCTTCATTAAAAAAAGGTTCACTACTTGAACTATGCATCCATTCTCCTAAAAACACTTTACAAAAGTTTGTTCTTTTCACTAGTCTTTTCCTTTTGCTTTGTGATTTCAGTACATTGACCATTTTATCTAATGTACGCATCCTGTTCAAAATTAAAATGAATAGTTTCCTTTTTAATTCTAAAGCCTTTGCTGCAATGGCTTCAATTTCTTTTTTTCTCTTAAAAAATTTAGATTTTTTCTTATATTTCTTCACATCCTTTATCAAATTGGACATAACTCTTCTCTGAAACATTTTTCTACGAATCTCTTTAAACGCTGTTTTTCTTTTTAAGTTAATCTTTATTGTTTCTGAAGGTATATTTGCATTAACTAAATGCTCAATTTTTTCCTGTTGTTTTCTATTTAAAACATTCTTTCCAGTACAGACATTTTGTACATTTTTCCTTTTTTTGAAGATATTGTTTAAAAAATCTTTTGTCTGCTTACCAGAAGACTTTCTCTTTTTCCCAACATGAGCATCTCCAACTAACTTAGGTCCTCCAGTTGTCTTTAAATATAGATTTTTTTTTGTGGTTTTTCCTTTGTCTGGATTTTGTAGGCATCTTAAATTTTGTTCACTGCTCTTCAGCAATACCTGAAAGAAACTAAAAAAAAAAAATCATTTATTTTATTTAAATATATTACTATATTTTTTATGATCTTTTCAAATCTTAAAATACTATGTACCCCTTTCCTACAAGTGAAAATCACAATAAAACCATCACAAATTAAATATCTAAAAACAATTCCTGTGTGCACACAGAGTCATGGTTTGATATTAGTCAGAAAACGAAATTTCTTTGCCAATTTGAAAGCTCACTTACTACTCTTTTTTTGGCAAGTGATAAGTACTTTTACAGTCTGACACATTTTCAATGCACTTTTCAGATTCTGAAAACAACACATGTCCAAACTGCTTTTTCAGACCAGGCACATGTGTAACCTGGGTGAATGACTACACTCCAGCAAGGGCAACCAGCCTTAGTGATGCTGAATGTATTTGCATTACTGACTGCAACCTCAAACCCCACTCGGTTGTGAATACTATGCATGATTCTACAGGATAAGCAGCTGGGTGTGTGCTAAGAGTCTGCTTCTGCAGAAATATAGGTGCCCCTTTCCTACTAATGCAAATGTAAAATTACCAGAGTATTACGCAGTAAATCTCTGTCTATAATTCCTCTTTGCACACAGAGTCATGGTTTGAAATTAGGCAGAAAACGAAATTTCTTTGCCAATTTGAAAGCTCACTTACCACTCTTTTTTTGGCAAGTGATAAGTACTTTTACAGTCTGACACATTTTCAATCCACTTTTCAGATTCTGAAAACAACACATGTCCAAACTGCTTTTTCAGACCAGGAACATGTGTAACCTGGGTGAATGACTACACTCCAGCAAGGGCAACCAGCCTTAGTGATGCTGAATGTATTTGCATTACTGACTGCAACCTCAAACCCCACTCGGTTGTGAATACTATGCATGATTCTACAGGATAAGCAGCTGGGTGTGTGCTAAGAGTCTGCTTCTGCAGAGAAATAGGTGCCCCTTTCCTACTAATGCAAATGTAAAATTACCAGAGTAATACGCAATAAATCTCTGTCTATAATTACTCTTTGCACACAGAGTCATGGTTTGATATTAGGCAGAAAACGAAATTTCTTTGCCAATTTGAAAGCACACTTACTACTCTTTTTTTGACAAGTGATAAGTACTTTTACAGTCTAACACATTTTCAATCCACTTTTCAGATTCTCAAAACAACACATGTCCAAACAGCTTTTTCAGACCAGGAACATGTGTAACCTGGGTGAATGACTACACTCCAGCAAGGGCAACCAGCCTTAGTGATGCTGAATGTATTTGCATTACTGACTGCAACTTCAAACCCCACTCGGTTGTGAATACTATGCATGATTCTACAGGATAAGCAGCTGGGTGTGTGCTAAGAGTCTGCTTCTGCAGAAAAATAGGTGCCCCTTTCCTACTAATGCAAATGTAAAATTACCAGAGTAATACGCAATAAATCTCTGTCTATAATTCCTCTTTGCACACAGAGTCATGGTTTGAAATTAGGCAGAAAACGAAATTTCTTTGCCAATTTGAAAGCTCACTTACTACTCTTTTTTTGGCAAGTGATAAGTACTTTTACAGTCTAACACATTTTCAATCCACTTTTCAGATTCTCAAAACAACACATGTCCAAACAGCTTTTTCAGACCAGGAACATGTGTAACCTGGGTGAATGACTACACTCCAGCAAGGGCAACCAGCCTTAGTGATGCTGAATGTATTTGCATTACTGACTGCAACCTCAAACCCCACTCGGTTGTGAATACTATGCATGATTCTACAGGATAAACAGCTGGGTGTGTGCTAAGAGTCTGCTTCTGCAGAAAAAGAGGTGCCCCTTTCCTACTAATGCAAATGTAAAATTACCAGAGTAATACGCAATACATCTCTGTCTATAATTCCTCTTTGCACACAGAGTCATGGTTTGATATTAGTCAGAAAACGAAATTTCTTTGCCAATTTGAAAGCACACTTACTACTCTTTTTTTGACAAGTGATAAGTACTTTTACAGTCTAACACATTTTCAATCCACTTTTCAGATTCTCAAAACAACACATGTCCAAACAGCTTTTTCAGACCAGGAACATGTGTAACCTGGGTGAATGACTACACTCCAGCAAGGGCAACCAGCCTTAGTGATGCTGAATGTATTTGCATTACTGACTGCAACTTCAAACCCCACTCGGTTGTGAATACTATGCATGATTCTACAGGATAAGCAGCTGGGTGTGTGCTAAGAGTCTGCTTCTGCAGAAAAATAGGTGCCCCTTTCCTACTAATGCAAATGTAAAATTACCAGAGTAATACGCAATAAATCTCTGTCTATAATTCCTCTTTGCACACAGAGTCATGGTTTGAAATTAGGCAGAAAACGAAATTTCTTTGCCAATTTGAAAGCTCACTTACTACTCTTTTTTTTGGCAAGTGATAAGTACTTTTACAGTCTAACACATTTTCAATCCACTTTTCAGATTCTCAAAACAACACATGTCCAAACAGCTTTTTCAGACCAGGAACATGTGTGACCTGGGTGAATGATTACACTCCAGCAAGGGCAACCAGCCTTAGTGATGCTGAATGTATTTGCATTACTGACTGCAACTTCAAACCCCACTCGGTTGTGAATACTATGCATGATTCTACAGGATAAGCAGCTGGGTGTGTGCTAAGAGTCTGCTTCTGCAGAAAAATAGGTGCCCCTTTCCTACTAATGCAAATGTAAAATTACCAGAGTAATACGCAATAAATCTCTGTCTATAATTCCTCTTTGCACACAGAGTCATGGTTTGAAATTAGGCAGAAAACGAAATTTCTTTGCCAATTTGAAAGCTCACTTACCACTCTTTTTTTGGCAAGTGATAAGTACTTTTACAGTCTGACACATTTTCAATCCACTTTTCAGATTCTGAAAACAACACATGTCCAAACTGCTTTTTCAGACCAGGAACATGTGTAACCTGGGTGAATGACTACACTCCAGCAAGGGCAACCAGCCTTAGTGATGCTGAATGTATTTGCATTACTGACTGCAACCTCAAACCCTAAAAGTATTCCTCATTTATACCAGTACACCTTAATTTATGGTGAAAACATAGTCCATAATATTTTACATGTTCCTTACATTTAAATTTCTCCCAAAACACAAAATGATAAACACAACTTCAACAAAAGGAATCCCAATTCTATTATTCATTTCTTAATGTACCACATACATCCCCTCTCAAACTCATAACTCACCTTTAAAATTAGTTAGTTGTGAAAGAAATGTGGCACTCAAACAGCAGATTATCAGAGCCAGGATCTCTGTTCTGTACACCTCTCTCCTCTCAGCAGAACCAGATAATGGCAATGTTTCCCTCTCTTTTTCCACACATATACATGTTAATTTTAAATCTCAGTGCTTCCCCCTTTTTTTCAAATGTAATCACACATTTCTATTGGTTGAAAACCAACCCTTTTCCAAAAGTATCCTTCCCCCAACTTGACTTCTGCCTAGCACCCTTCCCCCAACTTGACTTTTGCCTGCTACCATAGCAACAGCTCATGGAACACTGCTCTGTGAAGTCAGGTCAGAAGTTCACCACACAATGTTTCATTTCCAAAGAGCAAGAGTGCTTGACTTTTCAAACCTAACAGCAAATCCATAGTAATGTTCTTTGGTAACACATTTTTCTGTACCAATACAAAACATGCTTCTATAAATTGACACGTACAGCCTAGTTTTTAGTGTAGAATGTTATGAAACTGCCAATGAGTTCTTTTTATTTTAAAAAAATATGTATGCCTCCATTTCCAAACTGTCTTTCATTTCTTTTTCCCATTCTACTGAAATACACCTCCTGAGTGCATCCAGATCTCCTTTGAAGATGTTCACAGTGTGGATTGTAGGGCACAGCTATGTCTTCTGGAGTGAAAAGTATGCAGAGAAAACAGGTATGGTGAGAGACCTTGCTTTGCCAAATGTAGACATTAAATGGATTGGTCAGAGAGGGTTAAAGTGGCACCAATTGATGCCATTGGTGAAATCCTTCATGCAAATCCAACACCCTGACCTCATAATAGTGCACTGTGGTGGCAATTACCTAGGCACTTTGACTGGGGTAGGTCTGGAAATGCTTATGAAGGAAACCTTTGCACAACTGTTTTCACTTTTCCCTAAAACTGCCTTTGTGTATTCTAACATATGCCAAAGGCAAAAATGGAACTGGTCCAATCATTTTTGTCCGCAGATTGACAAAGCAAAAAGCACGTCAACAAATCTGTTTCTGCTTTCCTCCGAGACTATGGTATGGGTTCCATTTACCACAACAACTTGCGTTACGACATGCAAGACATTTATAGAGGAGATGGTGTACACTTCAATGATGAAGGGAACAGAGTCTTCCTCTTGAACCTTAGACTCTGCGTCGGTACTTACTTGTAGGTACCACTAAAAAATCACTTCAAAAACACAACGGCTCTTTTTAGAGCCCCCTAATATCTAAACACTTAAATCTGAATTTTATTTCTTTTTTTATTTTTTTTCTACCGTACGCGTACGGTAAGCTTACCGTAAGCTTACCGTACGCGTACCCCGCGATTTTTTTTTAAAATTAATAAATGTATTTTTTGTACTTTTGTGTCCTTCTTTGACCCCCTTTCAAATGTTAGGGGGTCTATAACTCTCTTCCTTGCCCCCTTTTCACGTTATCTCCCTTTTTTTCTCTGTGTGAAACACACGAAATGGCGGCCGACACTTCCTGATTTCGTCCGATTCGAATGTTTACAGTCATGTGACAACCAATCAGATTTGAGCTCGCGCACGGCACCGTACGCGTACGGTAAGCTTACCGTAAGCTTACCGTACGCGTACACCGCGATTTTTTTTTTTAAATTAATAAATGTATTTTTTGTACTTTTGTGTCCTTCTTTGACCCCCTTTCAAATGTTAGGGGGTCTGTAACTCTCTTCCTTGCCCCCTTTTCTCGTTATCTCCCTTTTTTTCTCTGTGTGAAACACACGAAATGGCGGCCGACACTTCCTGATTTCGTCTGATTCGAATGTTTACAGTCATGTGACAACCAATCAGATTTGAGCTCGCGCACGGCACCGTACGCGTACCGTAAGCTTACGGTAAGCTTACGGTAAGCGCACGGAGCGCTCTTACAGATATATATATTGATTTAAATGCTATTTTCTCAGGAACTACTGAACAGATTTACACCAGACCTACAAAAGGCACTTCCTTGACCTGCGGACTACCTCTCTGCCAAATTTCAAGTAATTCTGTTCAGCCGTTCGGGCTGTAGCTGTGTCTAAAGGTCCTATGGAAAAATGCATGGGGAAAACGCGTTTTGGGACCCCCCCTTTTTTCTCAGCCCCCGCTTGACGAATCACCCCGAGACTTTCAGGGTAGGAGCGGAGCGTAGCGCCCCATTAGTTTTGAAAATTTCGCAAGGATTCGTCGACCGGCGCCAAAGTTATTCCAAATAGAATGTTGCGGATTTCCTATGGAAAGAGGGTCCTAACTATAACTACCTACTGGCGACCGCCAGTAGGTAATATATATATATATATATATAACAACTTTCACTCCTTCCGGACAGCTGGACCCGAGAGAGGTGGCGCAAACGCCGGCGGAGCACACCGGTAATTCAAATGTTCCCACAAGATTAGTATTATGCGCTCTCAGTCACCAACAAACTCCAAATCCAAAGATATCATATTGCATTCAAGGGATAACATATATCCCGCTAGAACACTTTGTACACACGTGTATGGGTAACTTGTGTGTGACCACGTAAAGTTCTGTCTTTACATCACCACAGTCACTTTATGCATTTCAGCAGCACTGTGAACTGTTTCTCTCTGTGATTGCCGACATTATAATGTTGTATATCTGTCTTAGCACTATCACATGACTTTTGTAGGACATTTATATCACATGTCCAACTCCAAGCATACACTTGGGTACCATCATGCACCTTTTTCTTATTTGGATGTACTGACGTTCCCCTATACCAAATAATACCTATTGTTTCTGATTCCGTATGTATAAGTTACCTTTCCAAGATGTCCGCTATGTTGGTTAAATCTGTTTGGGAGACTCACGATGTCGACCCTTTTCTCTGTTCACCACTGAAAAACTTTATTTATTCTTTGTGCACCACACCCCCCTCACGTGATCAAGGCTTTGCAACGAGCTGAAACGCGTTGTGAGAAATAAACACCCCTGTTGATATCTTTGGATTTGGAGTTTGTTGGTGACTGAGAGCGCATAATACTAATCTTGTGGGAACATATATATATATATATATATATATATATTCACTAAAAAAACACAAAGGTTTCAGGGGCGTTATAGTTAGGAATTGGCATTTAAAAAACCTTAGAAATTGACTAAAAAACCATAGGTTTCAGGGGCGTTATAGTTAGCTGGACATTTCCCTCGTACAAAACCCTAGAAATTCCCCTGTTATAGTTAGTTCAGCTAACTATAACTCGCGCCCCAGCAATGCACTGCTGATGATGTCACATATTACATCACTCATGACATGGTCAGTGACATCACTGATGACATCACTGATGACATCTCAAATTACATCACTGATGACATCACTGATGACATCATCCAGTGAATGTGTGTTTTTCTGAAAAGTTTAAATATGTTTTATATATTTATAGTGAAAGGCCTATGGAAGAATGAGTGGGTGTATAAGTGTGTGAATGGGTGATTTTCTAGGTGCGTAACTGACTCTATAAGTGAGTCATTAAATGTATCTTACTGCAGACTAGTGACTAAACTCTGTGAATGTCTGTATGTGTCTGTGTGTTGGTGTATAAGTGGCTGCATGGTTTTGTGAATAGCTATATGAGTGTCTATATGGGTTATTGATTGGTTGTCTGAGTATCTGTATGGGTGCCTGAGTGTTTGTGTGGGTAGGTTGTGTGTGACTGTGCATAGATGTGTGAGTGGGTGATTCAGTGGGTGCATGGTTTTAAGAGTGCATCTGTTATGGACTGTATGGTTGGGTGACTGTATGTAAGGGTGTGTTAGTGATTGAATGTATATCTCTGTTGTACATGTGTCAGTAACTACATATGTGAAACACAGTGTATATGTGTGTAAAAGTATATAACTATTTATATGTGAGAGTGTGCGATTTTGGGAGTGGCTGTATGGATGAGTGTGTGCTTGTGTCAGTAATTGTATAAGAGCGTCAGAATTTGTTAGTATTTTTATGAGTTAGTGAACTTGAGTGTGTTTAACTGTATAGGTGAGTACATTGGACTGTAATTAATTATTTGCATGACTGACTAGGTGTGTCAGTACCTCAATGGATGATTGGAGGTGTGTGAGTGTCGATATAGGTGTATAAATGCATATGATTGTCCTGTACTGAGTGACTGTAAGTATGAGTGACTGTACAGGCGAGTGAGTGGAGGTGTATGTAGACCTAAGAGTCAATGAGTGGGTATGTAGTTATTGGTATTGGAGTATCTATGGTTTTCAAAATAGCCGTCTGAAATTTTGAGTCGGTGTATCAAAGGTTATATTAGGGTGTGAGAAGATGCACTGATTTATCACATGGATGACGTCATCAGTGATGTCATCAGTGATGTCATTTGAGATGTCATCAGTGACATCATTAGTGTTGTCACTGACCATGTCATAAGTGATGTAATATGTGACGTCATCAGCAGTGCATTGCGGGGGCGCGAGTTATAGTTAGCTGAACTAACTATAACAGGGGAATTTCTAGGGTTTTGTCCGAGGGAAATGTTCAGCTAATTATAACGCCCCTGAAACCTATGGTTTTTTTAGTGAACTTCTAAGGTTTTTTAAATGCCAATTCCTAACTATAAAGCCCCTGAAACCTTTGTTTTTTTTGTGAATTTCAAAGGTTTTTTAAATGCCAATTCCTAACTATAACGTGCATGAAACCTATGGTTTTTTCAAAGGTTTTTTAAATGCTAATTCCTATCTATAACTTATCTCTAAAGATATCATGTTTAATGATTTTCATTGGATTTCTATATTTTTCAAATTCAGTGTGTCAATGTCATTAATTATGTTTTTTTGAAATTCTTTTTTACCACCATTTTTGAAATTTATTTTTTTAATTAATTCTTTTAAAAATAAAAAAATATGATTTGTTTTTATTGGTTTTTTCAAACACATTTTTTTTTATATTTTTAAAAATATTTCTTTAACTATATGTTCAAAACTTTATTTTATATATTTTTTCCCATGTATTTGGATCCGTGCACCCAATGCGCACCGTTCTCGATCCCTATGCGTTAGCATCCACGCATGGTATGCGTTGGGTACATGTTTAGTGCACGATCGCAATGCGACAGGTACGCGACTCCCAGCCTATACGCGACACGTTCGATGTACGTAACGCGATGTTTACGCGCTTCCACGATGCGTCATCTGCGTCTATGACGCGGTAGGTGCGAGGATCCCGCGAAATATTTAACATTTAAAAAAACATATATATATGTATTTTATGTGACTATTAATTGAAGACAAACTCTAAACTAGTCTTAAAACTAATATATTTTTACATCTAATCCTATAATTTTTTTTAATTCAATTTGGCGGATGCGCGCTGGGTGCGTGCTGCTTATGCGCAGGGTGCGCGGATCTCATGTGACCTGCTAAAAAAGAGATTTGATTGGTTCATTACACTTCTTCTTCTAACTATTGAAAGACCCCACCCAATTCAATCATTCTTCTTTGACCTTCTTTGGAGGAGCATCTCTTTGCAGAGAAGAAGATGTTTTTAGACTAAGTTTACACTTAGCTCTAACTTTTTTCAACTAAAAATGGCTTCAGGGCAGCAGGCATCACCTGCATCTCCTCATACATCTGAGGATGAATTTTTGGAGGAGGCACCACGCAAAGAACGTTTTTCTTCAGTGGTGTGGAAATGTTTTACTTTTCCCGAGGGGCAGAATAAGACCAATGCCACCCTGGTCACATGCAAGATTTGCAAAAGAGTGCTGTCGCGAGGGGATCCTAACAAGAAATACTCGTGCGGCACGACTAGTATGATGAAGCACCTAAGGACCCTTCATCCAAACAATCTTGCACGAGAAGAATGCCGACGGATGAGAGACACTCCTGCTCCTGCGCCTTCCACCTCATCGCAGCCGAGCACTTCAAGAGTGCATCCATCAGCCCAAAATTTGGACATCCGTCCTCAATTTCAATTTTTAAAAGTGCTCTGCACTAAGTGCAATGCGACTTTGTGCTACGGTGAGCAGTCGATCGATCTGATCTGCCGCCGGCAAGAAAGTCACATTTGCTAGTTTTTTTAAAATGTTTTATTGTTCCCTGAAGTTCATTGTTTGATTCCTCCTGTTTTGTTTTTTGTTTTGTTTTTGCAGAAAAACCCCCCAAAATTTTAAATTGTTCAGAAAACCCCCCAAAAAATATAAAAGAAGAAAGAAGAAAAAAAAAGTTCTTATAAGAACTAACTTTCCTGGTTTAAAAAAAGAGCTAAATGTGTTTGTTAGTGTGTGAAAGTTTAGATGAATGTATGTGTAGTACATAATTGACTGAATGAATGCATTAGTAGCATATGGTGAATGTGTAAGTGCAGAACTATGAGGAAGTGCTGCAGCATCACACAGTAACCTCTTTAACTACAGTGTGCTGTAGTACTTCCGAAGCACAGGGATGCAACATATGTACATAAATATGTTGCAAATCTATACTTCTCTCTGCACGGCTGCTTAAACTGCAGCCATGTGGTGACACAGGCACCTTTGCACCATAGTGCAAGGATATCTGTGTCATGTGCTGTTTGTTTTTGTGCAGGAAGACACACCTTCCTGCACAAAAACAATCAGTAAAGGCATTTTTCTCTTTCAATGTATGCTGAGCATTGTAGCATGCATTGAAGATATAAACATTTGGAGAAATGAAAACAATTCTCCTTGTTGTGGTTTCCTGAGCCAATTTTAGAATGGTGCAGCATTCACACATATATCGAGATTTATGATTTCTGATAAATCTAGACATGTGTCTTGTTCTATGAGTATTCAGTGCAATCATGCACAACAACACTTATAGAACACCCTTTCAACGCAAACTGGTGTGCATAATGATGTTGTATTTAAATGGAGTATAAAAAGTGCACAGAGTGCCTTTTCCTCTCTTTGTAAATATGAAAGAGTGTCTTGCGCAATAACTATGTTACAAAAAGTGACATATTTCCGGTTTTAAAATTCCTTGCGAATGATAGAAGGTAAGCACAGAGTTTTGTCTGCAAAGATGCTCAAAGAAGAATGATTGAGATGATTGTGGTCCTTCAATAGCTACAATGGGAAATATTATGAACCCCTCAAATCTCTTTTTTTGCAGGTCACATGATATCTGATTATGGTCAGATTTCAAAACTACATAGGTATAAACAGAGTGTTTTTAGAAACGTGTTTCAACTTTGTAGCTTCTTGCAGACCTCCTCATTCTGCATATTGAGACTTAGTTAAACTTACCTTCACAGTAATAGGAATAAAAAATGGTATACTTTTTTTTCAGATTTTCATTGCAATCTAAATTCATACAAATTGCTTATTTTAAAATTTGGATCTGTGAAAGGAAAAAAAAATTATAACATGTAATAATACATTTTTTACAACACAGCATAATTTCCACAACGTAATTTGTTTGCCTTTTTTGCTGTTCTCAGAATATATTGAATTTCACTAAAAATAGTGATTTCAATCGTACTCATCACTTAATAGCGGGCAAAAAAAAAACAATCAGAAAGATTGTTAAAAAAAAACCAACATGCTATTAAAATACCACAAAATAAAAATCACAGATTAGGCCTGGGCTAAATTTCCGTTCCGCTTGCGGAAATTGCGATAATTTGACATTTTCGCGTTCCGCGGAGAGCGCGAAAATGTCAAATTTTCCGCATTCCGCAGCTTAGCGATAATTTGTTTCTTGCTCGCGCTGTAAAATAATACATTCTCGCACACGCGCGATCGCCTTACCTGAATCCCCGCATTCGCCAACAAGTTTTCCCGATCCGGTCGCGTTCTCCACGAGATGTTGGATTGTTGGTAGCCATTTGCGCTGTCTCGCGACAGTTCGCGCCCGCAGTAATGTCATTGGTCACGCGATCACGTCTTTCTTCTCGCGATCATGCACGGCGAGAAGAGTGAAAACAAGATGGCCGTGCCCACGAGCAACTGCATGGGTAAGTTGGCGAGCCGCGACCACGCCGAAAATACCGTGAACGGGCGGGAAAAAAACGTTCGCATCTTCGCGATATTTCCGCGTGTTTGCGGAGATTTTTTACATTTTCGCGATAATTTGCTAAAGTCACTTTTGCAAATTCCACCCACACCTATCACAGATATATAAAATGCTTACGGCTAACAAAATTTTATAAGTTTAACTTACAAAAACTGTAAATGTTGTCGCTTTAAAATATTCACCGAATCTAAGGATGAATTTTTGGAGGAGGCACCACGCCCACAACGTTTTTCTTCAGTGGTGTGGAAATGTTTTACTTTTCCCGAGGGTCAAACAAAGATCAATGTCACCTTGGTCACGTGCAAGATTTGCAAAAGAGTTCTGTTGCGAGGGGATCCTAACAAGAAATACTCGTACGGCACGGCAAGTATGATGAAACACCTAAGGACCATTCATCCAAACAATCTTGCACGAGAAGAGTGCATACGGATGAGAAACACTCCTGCGCCTTTCTGAGTTTCTTTTTCTTTTTTTTTCTGGCATGATTTTTCTATTTTTACGTTGAAAAACAGTATCTGTAAAAAAGAATCACAAATAAATGTATATTAATAACTTTCAAATGTATACTATTCCATTACTGTACAAACACATTTTATATAAAAACTGACTAAGAAACTATAGCCCTGAACCACAAGTGTGACGATGGTTAAAACACTACATGCATAGTGCATACTACTTTGAAGCAGTTCATGCCCTAAAGCCTACCTCACTAAAAGACTACATGCTAAGTGACTGAATGATTACAGTACTATAAGGAGAATTACAGTACTATAAGGAGAAACACTGGGTGAGTAACAGGGTGTTTGCTAGAAGTGTATGAATACTGACTGGGGAATTGAAGGTGTGAAAGACAAATGTGTAGGTGGTTAGAGGCCTGCATGCATAGTGAATAGGCATTTGAAGCAGTCTATGTGCTAAGGCCTGGCTCACTGCATGAGTACTTGGGAACTGACGGAATGATTAGAGTACAGCAAGGAGAGTGCCTGGGTGAATTTATAAGTGGTTGGCTTTTGACACAGTGAATGGATTAGTACTTGGTACTGAATGGGTCACTAGAGGAGTGCAAAGGGAGTGACAGGATGTTTACTGGACTGTATGGATACTGACTAGGGAATTGAAGGTGTGAAAGACAAGTGTATAGTATGTTAGAAGACTGCATGCATACTGCATAGACATTTGAAGCAGTCTATGTGGTAATGTATGGTTCACAACATGAGTACTTGGAAACAGACTAAATCATCAGACTTCTGCTTGGACAGTGCCTGGGTAAAACTTTTACATTTTCAGTTCTGGCAGAGTGAAGAGAATAGTACATAGTACTGCACTTTAGTGTCAAACCCTGACTCATTGTATCAATGCATAAGCAAAGAATAGCTTCTAAAGCTACTAAAACTTGACAACATGACCGGTTTTAAAACAGTTATCTGTCAGCAAATACACGATGTTACCAAATGCTTCTATCACAATCCTTACCCAAATGCACACAGACTCACAGTGTGATTTTAGACAAGCAACACTATCCTAGGAGTTTACCAACACTCATTCACTAGTCTAGAAGAGGTAAGGGTACTTCACACAATCTACATATTTAAGTACAGCACATTAGTGTCAAGGCATGACTCATTTTATTAATGCATAAGCAGAGACTGGCTTCTAAAGCTACTAAAACTTGAAAACATGACCGATTTTAAAACAGTTATCTGTCAGCAAATACACAATGTTACCAAATGCTTCTATCACAATACTTACCCAAATGCACACAGACTCACAGTGTGATTTTAGACAAGCAACACTATCCTAGGAGTTTACCAAAACTCATTCACTAGTCTAGAAGAGGTAAGGGTACTGCACACAATCTACATATTTAAGTACAGCACATTAGTGTCAAAGCATGATTCATTTTATTAATGCATAAGCAAAGACTGGCTTCTAAAGCTACTAAAACTTGACAACAAGACAGGTTTTAAAACAGTTATCTGTCACCAAATACACAATGATACCAAATGCTTCTCTCACAGTGGTTCCCAAATGCACAAAGACTCACAATGTGATTCTAGACAAAAACCACTATACCTAGGAGTTTACCATAATCATTCACTACTGTGGAAGTGGTAAGGGAACTGCACACAATCTACATATTTCAGGACTGCACTTTTGTGTCAGAGCCTAACTCATTTAATCAACGCATAAGCAAAGACTGGCTTCTAATGCTACTAAAACTTGACAACAGGACAGGTTTTAAAAAAGTTATCTGTCAGAAAATACACGATGTTACCAAATGCTTCTCTCACAGTGGTTCCCAAATGCACACAGACTCACAATGTGATTCTAGACAAGCACCGCTATCCCGAGGAGTTTACCAAAACTCATTCACTACAGTGGAAGTGGTAAGGGAACTGCACACAATCTACATATTTCAGGACTGCACTTTTGTGTCAAAGCCTGACTCATTTAATCAAAGCATAAGCAAAAACTGCCTTCCAATGCTACTAAAACTTGACAACAAGACAGGTTTTGAAACAGTTATCTGTCAGCAAATACACGATGTTACCAAATGCTTCTCTCACAGTGGTTCCCAAATGCACTCACAGTGTGATTCTAGACAAGCAACACTATCCCTAGCAGCTTACAAAAACTCATTCACTACTGTGCAAGGGGGAAGGAGACTACACACCACTATCTACATATTAAAGTACAGCACATTAGTGTCAAAGCATGACTTATGTTATCAATGCATAAGCAAAGACTGGCTTCTAATGCTACTAAAACTTGACAACATGACAGGTTTTAAAACAGTTATCTGTCAGCAAATACACGATGATACCAGACACTTCTCTCACAGTGGTTCCCAAATGCACACATACTCACTGTGTGATTCTAGACAAACAACACTATCCCTTGCACTATACCAAAACACATTTCTTCATCTAGGAGTAGTACTACATTTTAGTATAGAAACATAACCCATTTCACAAATTCATAAACAATGACTGGTTTCTAATTCTACCAAAATATAAAAACGGCACAGTTATCTGTCTGCAAACACATGAAAAACACAAATGCTTATCACAGAATGGTTTCTACATGCACACACACTGTCAATAAGATTGTAGAGAAAAAAAGTACTCCCTACACTTTAGCAGGAGAAATACATCAGTCTGATTAGAATCAAAATAGTCTACATACATCCCCTCACAATTAAATAACTCACCTTTCAAGTTGTTTTTTAGATTAAGAAGTATATCAGTCACACACCAGATATCAGTCACACACCAGATTTTATTTTACAGAATCTCTGCACTGTGCACCTCTCAGCAAAAACAAAGAATGGCAAAGTGTCCCTTTCATTTTCCACACATATACATGTAAACATCAATCCTTCACACATAAATTCAAAAGCAAACACAAATTTCTATTGGTTAAACATTTCAACTCTTTCCAAATGAAATACATTTCAACCCTTCCCCCAGTCTGCCTTCTGCCTGTTACCATAGAAACAGGTCATGGAACACTGCACTGAGCACACAGGTCACAAGTTCAACACACAATGTTGCTAAACAAGACAGCAAGTGTGCTTGACTTTTCAACATATCAGCTTATCATATATAATGTTCCTTACAATCAGTTTTTGTTAACCAATAAGAATCATGCCTTTTAAAAACAGAAATATACACCCTACCTTTCAGTGTAGAAAGTTGTCATACAACCAATGATTTCTTGTCTTTTTTCAATTTTTTTTCCCTTGGATCCGCGCACCCAACGCGAGAGGATCCGTGCACCAAACGTGATAGGATGCGCGCACCCTGCGTGCATTTCGTCGTTTTTTTTTTTTAAAGGGGGCCCCAGGGGGTCCTTCTGGGACCCCCTAAGCACCTCCAGAGGGTCAGAGTATTTCCACTCTACCCCCTTTATATGTTTTACATACTTATTCCCCTTGCTTCTTCAGCCTTGCTTCTACCGAGGCAGAAAATGGCCACCAACAGTTCCTCGTTTCGAATGTAGACAGACACTCAACAGCCAATTAGCATTCAGCGCGCGATCGGGAGGGTGCGCGCTCGATTCGGGGAGGGTGTTCTTACGGTGCGGGTAGGGTCCGCGGATCCTCCGGCCATAGATATCACTAACTTTTTTACCCTAATTTTCTCAGGAGCTAATGAACAGATTCACACCCTTTATGCAAAAGGCATGAGTCTGAACTGAGGACTACCTCTTTGCCAAATTTGATGTCATTCCGTTCAGCGGTTCGGGCTGTAGCTGCGACAACAGATCCATGGGAAATTGCATGGAGAAAACGTGTTTTGGGACCCCCCTTTTTTCTCGGCCCCCGCTTTACGAATCACCACAAAACTTTCAGAGTAGGAGCGGAGCGGAGCTGGCCAAAAGTTTGGAAAAGATTGCGAGGATTCATCAACCAGCACCAGACTTATTGACAATAGAATGTTGCGGATTTCCTATGGAAAATAGGTCCTAACTATAACTATCTACTGGCGACTGCCAGTAGATATTATATATTTATATATATATATATATATATATATATATATATATATATATATATATATATATCACATATATATGTATATATATCACATATATATCATATATTCAATGAAAAAAACCATAGGTTTGAGGCCTGATATAGTTAGGAATTAGCATTTTAAAAACCTTAGAAATTCACTAAAAAAACAGTAGGTTTTAGGGGTGTTATAGTTAGCTGGACATTTAACTCGAACAAAACCATTGAAATTCCTCCGATATAGTTAGTTGTGCTAACTACATCTCGCGCGCCCGCAATCCACTGCTGATGATGTCACATATTACATCATTCATGACAGGGTCAGTGACATCACTGATGACATCTCAAATTACATCACTGATGACATCATCCAGTGAATGTGGTTTGGTTCGTTATTTAAATATGTATTATATATATATAGCAATTTGCATTGAAGAATGAGTGGATATATAAATATAAATATCTGGATGGAGGATTTAGTAGCAGTGTGATTGACTGTTTACTTGACTAATTTATAGTGTCTCACTAAATATATTGGATAGTGACTAAACTGTGTGAATATCTGTATCACTTTGTAAGTTGTTGTGTAAACTGCTGCACCAGTTGGTTACTAGCTACGTGAAAGTCTATATTATTTATTGATTAGTTAACTGAGTATTTGTATGGGAGAGTGAATGTGTGTGTGGTTCGGTGGGGGGTGTGTGACTGCCCGAAGATGTGTGAATAGTTGATTCAGTAGGTATATGAAGTTAAAACTACATGTTATAACAGTTGTTTGGGTGAGTGAATATCTTTATGGGTGTGGTGATGAGCCAATACATGTCTCAATGGTACATGTCCAACAAACTAGGAAAATAAAAGCCAGTGTATGAGTCAGTTGTTGTATATAAATAAGTATATATATGACTCAGTGATTGTATGAGTGATGTATGGATAACTGTATACTTGTAATAGTGTTTTTATAACATACTAACTATGATTTATTATCTATATGAATAGATGAAGTGGTGTTTTTATAAGTGTATAGGTAAGTAAAAGTAAGTATGATCCATTGTTTGCATAAGCGAGTGGGATGACTTCATAAGTGATTAGGATGTGTGATGGTGTGTAATGTCGATATAGGTGTATAATTGATAGTGTTCTATTGATCATTGACAGCATGTATGAGTGAATCTATAGGTAAGTGATTAGATGTGTGTATAGATCTAGGAATCACTGAATGGGTGTTTAGAAACTTGTATTGGTGTGTCAATGGTTTTAAATCTGGCACTCTGTATTTTACAGTGACTGATGAAAGGTTATACTAGTGTATGATGAGGTGTATCTGATTATCACGTGGATGATGCCATCAGTGATGTCATCAGTGATGTCATTTGAGATGTCATCAGTGATGTCACTGACCATGTCATGAATGATGTAATATGTGACATCATCATCAGTGGATTGCGGGCGCGCGAGATGTAGTTAGTACAACTAACTATATCGGAGGAATTTCAATGGTTTTGTTCGAGTGAAATGTCCAGCTAACTATAACACCCCTAAAACCTACTGTTTTTTTAGTGAATTTCTAAGGTTTTTTAAATGCTAATTCCTAACTATATCAGGCCTAAAACCTATGGTTTTTCATTGAATTTCAAAGGTTTTTTAAATGCTAATTCCTAACTATATCAGGCCTGAAACCTATGGTTTTTTCGGTGAATTTCAAAGGTTTTTAAATGCTAATTCCTAACTAAATCAGGCCTGAATTTTTCAGTGAATTTCAAAGGTTTTGTAAATGACAATTTTTAATGTATTAATTGTTATACTGATTTTTTTTATACTGATTTACTACATTTTTTTAACAATTTATTTTTAGATCTTTTTTTATAATTACATTATACATTACAATACAATATATACTTTCTCAGAATGAATTACTTTAGTTTAAATACTTGGCAAATAGGCAACAGACTTTTAAGTACAGTAGTTACAGTTGTTGCAATGGCCAACACAATTTCAAACACAAAGCAACATTGAGCTCAATGTGAATTTCAAGTTAAATGCAATTAGTTACTTTATGGATCACTTTTCTAACCACAGGACTGGATCCTAGATTCAGTCCTTGGACATCTCCTGTAAACAGTTGAGTAAAAGCGTTTTGGTTACAGTAGTTATTTTCAAGGAATATTATTGTATTTTAAAAGTTGACACTTAGAAAAATTTTCACATAGAATCACCAATGTTATCCTATGGCAGAAAATTCACTCCAGGTACCTCCAGTATGCGCCAGGGGGCTGCATTGCACAGAGGTGTTCAGAGGCCACACCCCTTTTTACAACACTCTGCAACGCAGCTCCGTGGCGCTTAGTGGAGGTACCTGGTGGGCTAGTTGTCCCCTAGGGGACCTCTGGATTGAAGAGGAATTAATTCCCCAATTTAAAACGTGCCACAGGGCGTGTTTGCACAGTCTCACCTCAGGCCCCTCCCCCTACCTTCACCACTGTGCAAACGCGCCCCGTGGCACGTTTTAAGTTGGGAGATTAAGTCCCCTTGAATCCTGAGGTCCCCTGGCGGCCAACTAGCCCACTAGGTACCTCCAGTAAGTGCCACGGAGCTGCATTGCAGAGAGGTGTAAAAAGGGGCGTGGCCTCATTACACCTCTCTGCAACGCAGCCCCCTGGCGGTTCCTGGTGGGCTAGTTGGCCCCCAGGGACCCCCAATATTGAGGGTGAATTAGTTCCCCCTCTGCAAACGCGCCAGGGGGCGCGTTTGCAGAGTGATGAAAGGAGGGGGCGTGGCCTCCTCCCGATCCTGTTTTTTGTTTTCTTTTTAAGAAGGGGGGCTGTGTAGCTCCCCTTCTTTTTCTCATTTTTTGGCCCTGGGGACCCCATCCCCCAGGGTCTGCCCCCTATTTTGTTTTAAACTGTGGAGGGGGGCCGCGTGGCCCCCCTCCCGAGGCCTTAATTTGCCCCGGGACCCCATCCCCCGGGGCATGGCCCTTTTTTTTTTTTTTAAGGGCGGGCTGCCTTCTGTGGCCTCTTTTGGCCATGGGGACCGTTTTTAAAATTTATTTATTTTTATTTTGGGGAGGGGGGGCCGTGTGGCACCCCTCCCGGGCCACTACTTGCCCCAGGGACCCCATCCCCCGGGGCCTGGCCTCCGTTGGGGACCATGGGGGGGTCCCCAATCCCCCCACGGCCCCGCCAGCTCCCCGCCTCCTGCGGGAGCCGGCATTGCTTTTCCACATGGGGAGCAGCTAACATGCTGCTCCCCATGTGGAAAAGCAATCTGCTTTGCTATTTGGAAGAGAGAGCAGGTTTGCCTGCTCTCTCTTCCAAATAGCAAAGCAGTTAGCAGTGGCAGGGTGGGAGCCGCGAGGCTCCCTCCTTGCCATTGCAAACAGCAGTGTCCCGGGGGTGGGCACCCCGGGACACTGCAGAAGCCGGCCCTGGGGGACCACAACAAGGCTCCAGGAGGGGGGCCGCGCGGCCCCCCTCCACTTAAGTTAAAGCCCCGGGGGGTGGTGGTCCCCGGGGCTTGGGGGTCCGTAAAGGACCCCCTACTTTAAATATGTAGTGCCCCTGGGGGCCATGAGCCCCCCGCATACATTAAGATAAGCCCTTGGGGGGTGGCGGTCCCCGGGGCTGGGGGGCCCCTCTGGGCCCCCCATTATAATATTTTTAAAACAAGCCCCGGGTGGTGGCGGTCCCCGGGGCTGCGGGGGGGCCATGAGACCCCCTGCATACATTAACTTTAAGCCCCGGGGGACTTGGCCCCCCATGACTATGAAAAATTGCCCCCGGGACTTGGCCCCCCCGGGGGCTAATTGTAAACGAAGCGAGGGAGCCCGTGCTTAGCTTTTTTTTTCATCAGCGGGATGCGCATCCCGCGTTTAAAAAAAAAAAATGTGGGCCTTGTGGGACTCCCTGAGCAGGCCTAGGGAGTCAGGGTGTCTCTACCCTGCCCCCTTTTCGCGTTTTGCAATGTTTTTTTTGGGGCTTCTTGTGCCTCGGTTCTTTAGACACGGTTACTGCTGAAACTGCTGAATGGAATGACACCAAATTTGCCAAAAAGGTAGCCCTTGGTACAGAAAGAGACCTTTTTTAAATGGTGTAAATTCGATATCTAGAGGCCCTGTGGATCCGCGGACCCTCCCGACCACGAGCTTCATGCTAATTGGCTGTCAACACTTCAAACCAGGAAGTGTTGGCAGTCATCTTGTGACTCGGTAGAACCGAGGCACAAGAAAACAGTAAAACAAATGTGCAAAACAAGAAGAGGGGGCAGGTTAGAAACACCCTGACCCCCTAAGCCTGCTCAGGGGGCCCCACAAGGACCCCCAGGGCCCAAAAAAGCCTTTTCTTGAATTAAAAAATCGGCCGAATTTGCGCTGGGTGCGTGAATCCAGCTGAGAAAATAATAAAAAAACGACGCGCTGGCTCCCCTGCTTCGTTTAATTAAAGCCCCCGGGTGGGCCAGGTCCTGGGAGCAGTTAAAAAATGTGTGGGGGGCCCCAATCCTCCCCACACTGCCCCGGGGACCGCCACCCCTGGGGCTTTTCAAAAATATTTGTGGGGGAACACGGCCCCCCCACAGCCCCAGGGACTGCCAGACCCGGGGATTTTATCATTTAATTAGCGGGGGCGCACGGCCCCCCACTGCCCTGGGGACCGCCACCCCCGGGCCTTTTTTTAATTAAAACACCAGTGTGGGGGGCTTGCCCCCCCACACACCCCGGGGACCACCCCCACACGCCCCAGGGACCACCACCTCCCCGGGGCACTAATATTTCAATGTGGGGGGCTTTGTCAATGTTGGGAGGGGGGCCACGCGGCCTCCCCTCCTGGAGCCAGTGATGGCCCAGGGGACCGCCACCCCCCAGGGCCGGCTCCTGCAGTGTCCCGGGATGCCCACCCCCAGGAAACTGCTGTTTGCTATGGCAGGGTGGGAGCCATGCGGCTTCCGCCCTGTCATAGCAAACTGTGGTTTGGATTTTGGAAGAGACGGCAGGAAACCTGTTCTCACTTCCAAAATCCAAACCGCATTGCTTTTCCACACAGGGAGCTGAAGCCCAACCCCTCAGCAACACTCTGCAAATGCGCCCAGTGGCGCGTTTTCAGTTGGGAAATGAATTCCCCTTCAATACTGGGGGTCCCTGGGGGCCAACTAGCCCACCATGTACCTCTAGTAAGCACCACAGGGCTGCGTTGCAGAGTGGTGATTCAGGCAAAGCCCTCTTTTTACACCTCTCTGCAACGCAGCTCTGTGGCATTTACTGGAGGTACCTGGTGGGCTAGTTGGACCCCAGGGACCCTCAGAATTCAAGGGGACTTTATCCCCCAACTTAAAATGCACCACAGGTCACGTTTGCACACTGGTGAAGGGAGGGGGCGGGGCCTGAGGTGACATGTGTGCAAACACGCCCTGTGGCACATTTTAAGTTGGGGAATAAATTCCTCTTCAATCCTGAAGCATTCCTCCTCACCCTGACTGTAGCCAGAGCTTGGAGCCGATGGCCATCACCCAGGGATTGGCAGCGGTGCTGCTGCGTCACGTATACATGGGCCCACCTAACACTTATGTATCACAGTGGGAGTTTTTTAACGTCCTCAACACAAGCCTTGAGGGGTTTCCACTCTCCTCAGATGCAGGATTTGGAGAGGAGCTTGGACTGCAGCCCTGATACCTGGAAAAACCATAAAATGTCTTCAGCTCATCAGAGCCTTATTGCCCACTAGCCCCGTGGTGAGAACTCTAGACAATATGCAGTAGTGGGCAAATTGCCAAGGTAGCTTTACACTGGCTAATAGTGATCCCTGATATTTGTGCTGCGTTAACAATTTGAAAAACAAGCAGTGCTCGTGTCTGGCCTGCCTACGGCAGTACCTGCGCATTGAGAAGGCACTGACAGCGGGAGTGCAGGGGTGAGAGAAGCGAGAGAGCACAGACAGCTGGAGGGGTAAAGCATTGCGAGCGGTGCGGACAGGGCAGTGAGGGAGGGCCCGAGGGCTGCGGCTCGGACGTGGTGGGGGCTGCATGTGCTCAGCGCACTCGGGGAGGAGATGTCCAGCGCATGCGCTGCCTATGTGAGACTCAAAAAACAACGTACCACCCTGCAGTGTAAGTTTACTGTAGTTGGTCGATGCTGCTTCTGGACTACACGGAAGTTACGTATCGGATCAACAGCGAACAGAAAGCAAGATAAAAACAGCAATGCCACAGTTAAATGAATCACAAGCGGTATGACAAATCACACGGAGTTTCACACAACATACAGATTTCTTTATGTCTCGCTGAGACAGCGCATGCAGCGCCTGCATTGCCAAGGCGAGACCTACAAAGGTAGCAAAGCAGAAAGAGCCCCATGCCCCCAACCCTGCCTGTGCCACCATACTGATGCCACCATCCATGTCCTGACCTCACAAGAGACAGGGCGAACTGTACCCCACCACCCCACTCCCCCTCACTGGAATGCCAGCCAGGGCAGGAAAAGAATGCCCTCCCCCTAGCCCAACACAAGTAACCAGAACCATAAAGGAGCCAACAGCAGTCCCGGAAAAGAGGCAAAATGGAGACCCCCCATGGAGAGCAAGAAAAACGCTATGCAGTACTTACCCCCTGGACTGGCACACACAGAAACCACAAACAGCATACCACCACACACGCTGGATGGGTAGTTGGACTCCACAGGAGCCTGCAGAGGAAGCCCACCTGTCTGGCATACTTCCCCATAATCCACCCAAAGCAAGTAGAAGGAAAGCCCCGAATAGACACAGCTTCAAGCACACTGCTAATGCAGAAAACAGAAACCGCTATGCAGTACTCACAATTGGGCATAAATACTCATCATACTGCCAAAACCGAAAAGTAAAATGCCCCCAGGGTCGCCCAGGCATGCCATCCGTGACCGGCGTGCCCGGACTCAGCCCGTCTGTCCTCTTTGACAAACCGGAAAGCAGGCTCCTCTGGAACACTCCCGTCCCAGCTCTGATGTGCCACTCATTTACCACCTGCACCTGTCACTAGGGACAGGTAGAGGTGTGAAAGGAAGAGGTGAGCCAAGGGTGAGGCCCATGAAAATGCCCCTCAAGCCAGCCCTGGTGCGCACCACCTGTCACAGTGCCTGGGACCCAGCACACACTTCATTGGCATCCAGAAACATGCCACCACAACACTTCGTGCACCCGGCACAGCCACCAGGAAGACTCGCTGCTGCAACCCGGAACTGCCCAGCAGACACACCGCACCAGCCACAACAAGGCCAACAGGCTACATCTGTGCCTCCCAGCAAGCCAAGCAGGCTGGAAAGCACAGCAAAGCATAGTCAAGACTGATGGGCACACCATAGAAGACTGCCACTTCCGCCCAGCAGGAGCAGCTACCAGCACACCAATTCTCATTCTGGTTAAGTACTCCCAGTGGGAGGGGGTGGGTAGGGGTCCCAGCATTCCTCTGTTCTTTTTGAGGTCGAGCCTAGCGGCAGGACACATGCGCTGCTCGCTCTGCGAGGTATGCAGTAGTGGAGTATGGCTTTGAAGCCCAGCCCACTATCCGCCCAAATTTTTTATTGGCTTTTGTCATTGTCATCCGTAAACGCCAGCTTCCGATTCATTATGAGGCTTGTCAGTCCCTCCTTGGTACCGCCTTGTCTCCATTTGCTGCCGCCCATAAGGACAGGACATTTTCCCGTGCCCTTACTGTATTGCTCACATAAGCCCTTCAGGAGAACTCTTTGGTTAATCAATCTAAAGACCACTTGTGGGAGGCCAGCTTTAGCAATGGCAGCCATTTTTTTGTAACTTTGCAACTTTCTCAATGTACCACATGCACCCACAACGGTCCCCCAATGCGCTGCCAAAATCAAATCCCTAGTTTTCTTTAATTTAAATGAGTAGAGCTGCGGGATCACTGCTTTTCTTTAATATAAATTAGAAGAGCTGCGCAATTAAATAATTTGGAAATTACATAATTGGAAAAGATTCGCAGGTCGTTGAGCCGACACCAAGGTTCAAACCCTAAATCCCCAGCTGAAAGTCGGCAGCTCTGGCACTGTGCTACACGCTATTCTCTCAAGGGCAGCTGTTTTTTTTTTGGTAACTGTGCAACTTTCACAATGTGCCACACACACCTACAGGACGGGCTGCCACAGCTTGCACAAAATCAGATTGCTGCTTTTCTTTAATTTAAATGAGTAGAGCTGCGGGATCGAAGGTGCTTGGTGGCAGGAGCCAGCTGGGCAGGGCCCCTTCTTGTTAACTTTAGTAATGAGCGCCGCGCCCGCTTCAGGGACGCCGCGCTCTTGCTTTGTTTGTTTTTTAACTTTAATGAGCACGGCACCCTCTCCACGGATACCGCGCTCTGCAATGCAATAGGTGTTGCTTTTGGTATTGTAAATGAGAATGCCTTTTCATTTTTTTTAAACGACATTGCCATTTGCCCATAGCTCAGAAACTTGCAATTGCGAGACCTATTGCATTGTAAATGCTTGTTTTCTGTATGGTGATGGTTATCTCTGTAAGTCATGAATGGGACGAGGACAGAAAGGACCTGGGTAAAATGACCCATTTTCTCTTTTTTTTTTTTAAAGTAAATCTTTTTTGCGGCGGAAATGTATTGAGCTTGTATACCTCTCGTTTTAAAAGTGAATAACTTATCTTCAAATAAATACACATTCGAGAAGAGTAGAAGTGGCACAATCACAATGTTATTTCGTTTAGCATACATGCATACACAGCTTGCATAAGCAGTTCTCATTAACTGAGAATAATTTTTAAGTTTTACAAAGCAATAGAAAAAACACATTCACAACAGAATACAATAAGCGCAAGTTTAAAGTCTAAAGAACTGACACAAATGTGCTTGCATTTGCAGCCCGAGTTTCCCTTTGCATCTTGTTTATTTTACAATAAAGAGGTGCTAATTTTACCATGTGAAAGCTGATATTTGTTTATTGCACGGGCCCGACTTCTAAAAAGAAAAAGCAAAGTCCGGCCTGTCTAAATAAAGTGCGCCAGCAGATCAAACGCCCCCACTGTACACATGTGCCACGTCTGATTAAAAGGCCCTTGGCGCGGCCTTCCTCTTTGCTAAGTACGTGTTTCATTGATATACGTAATTCGCCACGGCCATGAAAGGCTTGCAAGTTCCTCTGATGTGGCCCCTCGATTTCGCTGATATTACGAGGCTCCAAAATCAAGCTTCCAAAATAGACGTGGCCTGGTCACCCCGTGTTTCAGCTCTCTCCAACAGGAAATGGCTCGGATTCAAGAGCTCCTTCTGGAAGCTTCGAGAGCCCGATAAGAATCGCGCCTTCCCCACGAGCTAGCATTGACGTTTGAGTGTTTAGAGTACGGACAGGATGATGCATTAAAAGCCCCACCTGAGACTGCATCTCTTTGTCCCCCGTCCCAGTGTCTAGCCTCTTGAAAGACGAGGTGGGGATGCTGGACTGGCGACATCACCATGCCAGGGAAGGAAATGGACTCTTGCTGCCCTGGTCTCTTCCCAGTGACATGACTGGCCGTCGCTAGGATACCAGTGTTTTCTACAAAGTATTTTGCAGCTTCCGTGCAGTGTCTTGACGGCCGGAAAGTGGAGAGTTTCTAATTCGGTGGCTATGTCATGAAACCATCACTAAAATATGTCCTGCTCTTATAAACTCAAGGGTCCTTTTCCTTGACAAATAATTCACCTTTCATTTGTAAGACGATACCCTTGTTTTTAATAACAGATCTGCACTTACAGAGTATTATAAACTTAGAAGAAAGATTAATGCGTATTGAAGATTTTTGTTGAATTTTGGCCACTCCATCTAGGGCGTTGAAGGGCTTAATTATGTTAGTGAGTCCCAAAATACAGAAGCCATAACACTCTTTTTCATAGACCCAGAACAGGTAAAAACCTTTTGATATGTCATGTCCTTAGTCATGAACGTATATTATGTAGATACTGTCTTTGAGTGCAAATTAAAATGTTAAATTCTCCTGCATAGCGAATATGGTAATGAACCTTAACCCAGTTTGTGGGGAGGAGGAGTAATCAAATTGTGAGTTGATGGTTTTGGGTCAAGGGCAACGACATTAATCAATCAATCATAGCATTTGTAAAGCGCACTACATACCCGTGAGGGTCTCAAGGGGCTGGGGGGGGGGGGGAGCTGCTACTGTTCGAAGAGCCAGGTCTTGAGAAGTCTTCTGAAGGTCAGAAGGTCTTCTGTCTGTCTTAGGCGGATGGGGAGGGTGTTCCATGTCTTGGCGGCGAGGTGGGAGAATGATCTGCAGCCGGCGGGCACTCTTCGGATGCGGGGGACGGTGGCGAGGGCGCGGTCTGCGGAGCGGAGCTAGCGGGTAGGGGTGTAGAGGCTGAGTCGGCTGTTGAGGTACGCTGCGATACAAAAGGGGGTGGTGATGGACGGAGCATCAGAACCAATCAAACACTCACACCCAGTCAACAGATCTGGGTTTGATCCATCACCGTTCTTTTGCCCACTCTGCCACCCCAGTTCAGACATGGCCATATGCAAATCAGTCTGACCCTGTGCCTCATGGGAACAGTCCAGCCCGAACTGCCAAGCCATGCCTTCCCTGGACCGGAAACAAGCTTCCTAGGACCGGTTTCTGGCATTTCAGCCGTCTTCAGCCAGGCTTGCTTGAATCCAGTGGCAAAGTGAGCAAGGGACTCACGTCTGAGCATACCCTGCCAACTTATGGTGAACAAACCGATACAAAAGGGGGTGGTGATGGACGGAGCATCAGAACCAATCAAACACTCACACCCAGTCAACAGATCTGGGTTTGATCCATCACCGTTCTTTGCCCACTCTGCCACCCCAGTTCAGACATGGCCATATGCAAATCAGTCTGACCCTGTGCCTCATGGGAACAGTCCAGCCCGAACTGCCAAGCCATGCCTTCCCTGGACCGGAAACAAGCTTCCTAGGACCGGTTTCTGGCATTTCAGCCGTCTTCAGCCAGGCTTGCTTGAATCCAGTGGCAAAGTGAGCAAGGGACTCACGTCTGAGCATACCCTGACAACTTATGGTGAACAAAGCGATACAAAAGGGGGTGGTGATGGACGGAGCATCAGAACCAATCAAACACTCACACCCAGTCAACAGATCTGGGTTTGATCCATCACCGTTCTTTAGCCCACTCTGCCACCCCAGTTCAGACATGGCCATATGCAAATCAGTCTGACCCTGTGCCTCATGGGAACAGTCCAGCCCGAACTGCCAAGCCATGCCTTCCCTGGACCGGAAACAAGCTTCCTAGGACCGGTTTCTGGCATTTTCCGGTGTTGTGGAGTGCCTTGTGTGCGTGGGTGAGGAGCTTGAATGTTATCCACTTGTTGACTGGGAGCCAGTGCAGGTCTCTCAGGTGGGGTGTGATGTGGCTGCGGCGAGGGACGTCGAGGATCAGGTGTGCAGAGGCGTTCTGGATGCGTTTGAGCCGTTTCAGGAATTTGGCCGAGGCTCCTGCGTAGAGGGCGTTTCCGTAGTCCAGTCTACTGCTGACGAGGGCCTGGGTGGGGATCCACTTGAAGATCCTGCGGAGCAAGCGGAGGGTGTTGAAGCATTAAGAGGTAGAAAGAAGGAAGAGGATTCCACAGACATCCTCCCAAAGCATATGACATATTATAGAGTGTTAGAAATCCTGGACACATTAGTCCATAAGGCCACTAGTGAGTGGAATAAAGAATTTGGCAAGGTAAGAGTTAATAAAAAGCCCACCTCTGTTTCAATGTGACACTCAAACAGATGCTCGCCTTACATTGAGTTCTTCTAAAATGGAGGGGCGCCATCACACATCAGGAAGGACACAGCTTGCAGGCACGGGTTACACTTTCCAGTGACATCATACGGCAACCCTAACATATTTGGAACAAAACTATTTTGGATAGGAGTTTTTTCTCCTGATACCTTTTTTTTTTTAATTTTAATGTAGTTATAAATCCTTTTCTTTCTTTTTCAATCAAATACAATCCCTAATATTATCATAGTGCACTCACAATGGAATGTGTCTCTAAAAAGGGTTACAACAATTTAAAAGAGGGCAGTAATTTAAGGGAAGGGGGATAAAGGTGATGTTAAAATTCAGGAATGCCCATTTTTGACACATTGTAGGGATTGGAAAACCGTATGACTTCACCTATTTTGCAGGCCAAAGGATTACTTCAATCCAGAGTTTGATGGGTGGAAGTAACACTTGGATGGTGACCCCATGTAAAACTATGACGTTGAGGGTAATAGCATGAGTAAGGGTCTTGACACCCATGAAGTTTAGGCAGGTCCCCGGGTTAAAAAAGTGCATAAAAGGGCCACAACACTGATTACCTTCCCCCTTGCAGGTGATTCCCACCTCGAACTATACATTATTATTTGGGCAATCACTTTTTATAATGATGGCGATCAATCACAAGTTGTGGGCTTATTTCATGTTGTGCCTAAACTCTCATTGTATCTGCTATGAGATTAGAACCTGAGTGTAAATTGCCCATACATTAGTGAAATTGCCTGCACCAGACGATTTCCTCTATGTCAAACCTGATGTTAATCTGACAGGAAAATAGCGCACATATACTGTTTCAACCTCAGAATGGGGTTTTCATACATTATTGGTGCATTAATCCCCATTCTAACAAGCACAAATGGGAACCAGGTGCAAAACGCGCAACCTGTAAATTGCGAACCCGTGAACTCAGTATTTACTGGGTGCACATACGTGAAATGTAATACAATTGTAAATATGCACAATAGAATTTAATTGTGCAATTAACATATTGTATTGTCTTATAGTGCCACCATTGATGTATGCTGCTATGTTGATACCAACCTGTTTGGCTGAGATAGGTTCATGCTATATAAATACCAATACGTTTATGACTGCACAATTTGCATTGGGATACCGCACCAATTCCCTGATATTTGTGAGCGGGCCTAAGCTTGGCCTTATTGATATGTGATAATAGTGAATGAGCACACCCAATGACAGTGGCACAAGGCGACCGCGCACACCTCGGTGGAGTTAAACTGTTCCTTGCCACTCAGGCTGAAAACATGAGCTCCTTGCTAGACTGCGATTCGCTGGATGAGCGCGTGCCCTGCGGAGAAGGCAGTTATCATTAGCAACAAATTCAAGCCTTTAATGCTTCCTGTTACAGGTCATACCACAGCATATTGTTTCTTACAACCTTTACTTTGCATACTCTGGGTCTCCAGAACATCAGGAATATATTCCTTGACAACTTGTAAACTAAGCATTTAGGGTCCTAGGACCTGCTCAGCTCGCATCCTTCATGTAAATTTACCTTGAATCTCACCCCTCGCTCTTTGGTCAATCAAAAGCTAGATAAAGTCCAGGTGTTACTGCATCTTTCTTGCTGGGAACAAGCTGGATGACGGGAAATCCCATTAACTCAGAACCTGAGCAGACAGAACTCCGAGTCTGGAGTGGTTCAAGACGGGGTTTGACAGAGGCAGTCAGATCCCTGCAGGATGCCGTCCGTCTTCAGCCTGGCGGCCATGTTTCTGCTCTGACTGTTTGACTGCAGTAAAACGGGGATTACTAACTCGTTTCTCTAACTTTGCTTTGTCAGCTGAGAGTTTGCCCCTGTGATCGTCAAATGACCCCTGAATGATTTACAGGATGAACATGACAAGGGGATACTCTGTGTGCTGTGCAGAGTCCAACTTTGTTAATGTTGGATTTCTAGCTGTCTCCCCTTGACAATCGCTCTCTAGATGTTTTGACTTGGTTTTGTGAAAAAGCACTATCCGTGTGCAGGAAGCCTGAAACAAGTCCAAAATTGTTCCATATAAAAAGTACCAAAGGAGATGTTTCGGTTGTCATCATATTTTTGAGGGGGAAATTGATGCAATCTATTGCACTGGTCAGTTTGTTAGTGCAGTGCCCATACGGCGGTTTACCAGCATGCCTTCGTCTTCTATAAAGTAAGGAAAATATATTAAAAGCTGTGACAGCCACCAATGAGCTTGGGTGGATCTTTAATTTTCCACGCCTGAGGTCACCTCGTCAGTCACATTGTGTGTTGTGTAAAAGGATACATTGGCTCAGTAAAGTTCACTAGTTAGCCCTGTGAGTGGCCATGTAGGGTCTGAATACAAGTTATGTCGGTGTTCCAAACCCGCATGAGAACTGCCCACAGTATAATTACTTTTTTAGTCATTGGAGGGTGATTTCTTTGACATTCCCATGGCGGGGCCTATAAAATAGGTGCTGTAATGGGAACATCAAAAATAGTTCCAGCACGGCATGGACTGAAAAGTCCATGCCAGGCTGGAACTTCTTTGCATGCTCACAGGGGGGCACATGTTGTGCCCCCCGTATGCATCCACAGGGTGTAAGGCACAAGGGGGGCCCAGTAGGGCCCCATTTGTTTCCTCTCCACCAGGCTTTTCATGAAGGGAGAACCGCCATGAAAACTGCCAAGCATATGGACGCCTCTGGATCACCACACCACCACCAGGGAACGGCAGTTCCCTGGCGGAGTCAGCGGTCTAAGGGTGACACGACCACTAGGGTTGTAATGTGGTGGATGTAAGACCGCCACTGCCATCCAACCACAAGCCTGGTAGTCTAAAGACCGTCAGACACATAATTAGGCCCATAATGTAAAAAATATTTACTCATGTTTTGCCCAAGAGAACAGCATTAAATGCACCAGAAGTACCACAATATTGAGCTTTGTCAGAATACTGCCACGCACTGAAAGGCACCTTCATTCCAAGTGCTCGTCTTCCCTAACTGTACCCAGGCACATGTGCCTTAGCCATCCTCCCATGGACCATCCATGAGTCTTTCATCCATGTACCATATCCTCTGCCTCAGTTGTCTTGGTATGCCAAGACACTGGTACTCTTTGCAATGCTCTGTGAAATGGCCTAACCTAACAATGCTAGCTGTCATGAAAGGTGCCTTAAAAAATAATTTTAATTCATGAAAAAAAAATTGTAAGAGGAAGTGACATCACACACTCTATGACGTCCTTTTAATGGCCTTTACTCTGTTTGGACTTGTTGAAGTAACAGGCAGGATAAATGCATCATTGAAGACCTCAATTAATATGAGTGGTCAAGAAAATGGCCTTTATTTTTCCCACTCCTAAAGCTACTTTTAAAGGGGGCACAGGTTAATCTGGCATTTTGGAAGACTCATCCAGTATGAGTGGGACCATGAGGGTCCAGGAGGAATTGAGGAATTATTGGGGCAATCTGAAATTTAGGCCTGATTTCTAAGGTAATTCTTCATTATCACACAGACTTTCATATGGAGATTACAGCTGTTTTCAGAGTGTGAAAGTAATCTCTGTGTGAAAGTAAGAGATCCACAGTGTTCTTGTGAGTCTCGTACTGGCCCCATCAGACTTATTAAGGGACTAGTAATGGGAGCCCAAGTGTACAACCAAAATAAAGCGTAACGGTATAGAGACGCAGTTGAAGGTTGTGTATCAGGGTTCAGCATGTGGGTTTCAGTTGATGGCCAGTTCTGACCCTGCCAACAGGTACTTTACCATAGGGAGTTTTCTGATTTCAATCCCAACTAGTGGGTGAGCTTTGGGACTAGAGAATTAAGCATCCTCCATTTAATGGGACAACTCTTACGACTCAAGATATATTTGAAGGTATTCCATGTATGATTGGAATTTTATACCTTCATCACTAATTAGCTCAAATAGTGTTCTGAGGTAAATAATAAACAGTTGGGACAGGAGGCAGTGTCTACCGCTCGGCAACACTTCATATAACATTCTGGGATGACAAAAAAAATATATCTAATCTTACACACTGGATGCAGAGGACCAAAAAAGGAGGAAAACCATTACAATAGGGAATCTTTGTTTGCTAACTCCATCTCTAGTCTCTATAACAGGATTGAGGTCCATCATAACTAAGAATGTGTTGGGATGGAGATAGGTCCCTTGCGTGGCACTGGAGAAGGTGCTCTTCTGCATCAAAGTCCTCATAGCAAACTGTAATGTACTTGACCCCCAGCTCAGAACAAACAAATGCCATGCATGTGTACTGCGGCCATTCCATGTTCTGAAGTGAGCCCACAGAGGAGCTGTGTGGTCAGGAAGGCACAGCATGTGCAGCTCCCTTTTCTCAGGAGAGTGACTACTGTCACATGCCTAGGCTGTAGGGACTGACAGTTGTGGGAACAAAATAATCATAGTGCAGGACAGGCCTTTTTCCTGGTTGCCTGCCTAAGAGAGCAGCCCACTGGTCTCTCATATTTTTAAATTAATATTTTTGAGTCCACCTGGGCTTGAATGATGTCTCATGTGGTCAGTGTGGAACAGCAGTGGCAGAACTGGGGGCTGCCGGTGGTAGGAAAGGGAGGGCCCCCAGCTGTAGGAAATAACTGACATATGAGAATCCAAAGTGTTGAAAAATCACGTGCCAGAAATCTCATTTGTGAGACTGGTAAAATAAGAAAAATAGTGAGCCCCTGATATCGAATCTTGGGTACGGAAATTAACATTTGTTAAAAATACAAAAGCTTCCAACAGTTAGTAGAGTAAAAAGTGGATTGGATGGGCATGTATTTTGTAACAGGAAGTAATTACAAAATACATTTTTGAGGGACGAGTTATTATTTTAACTATTCTACCACAACCCTAAACAAGCATTGAAAATGCAACAGGTCTCGCCTTTGATTAAGTGAAAGCCATTTGCTTTGCTAATGGTGTTATATAGCAAAGCAACTGGCTTTAACTTAATGAAAGGTGAAACCTATTGCATTTTTAATGCTTGTTTATGAATCTTTGTAATCGAAAGGTAATGCATGACTTTAAATCGCAACCCATAGAAACATTAAAGATCACAGTAGGTGTAGTCATATGTATTATCCACTTGACCAACCAATTCTGCAATCAGATGATCACTCTCCTTTTATGCTGAGTTTCAACTTCACAGATTCTGAATCCTTTGCCTGTGATACCCTCTTGAGTGATGCTCAGTAATGACATACACACTGGCTGCCTAGAACCTAAAGGTAGAGGTTGATCTGTCCCCATGAAAGGTTATATTTTACAGCATAATGTTCTGAAAATATTAGTTAAAAGCCATAGGTTTTACAGGCAGTTCTAATGAGAAGATATTGTACTATTTCAGGAACAGGCAGAGTGCCCATGAGAATTATATATCCATAGCAGCAATTCAACTGTATCCATTCTGAACAAAGTGCGCTGCTCCCTTAGGTCTGCTTTTAGGGCTGAATGGACCAAGGACTGTGAGATCATCTATACCTTAAAGCCACCTCTGCTCCACCTCCCACCAATGGCCTGCATCCCTAGTATAGAAAGCCTGTAACTGATGACCAGAGGTACTAAGAAGGGGTGTTGTCCTAAATGGTTAGTCCTTAACCACATCCACCCCTAAATACCTTTATAAGTTGTTTTTATTAATAGGTTTTGAGCTCTTATTAACAGAGGACAACCTCCTTCAGTCCAGTAACTCAATATTTTCCCATGTAGTGCGAATCTATGATGCTCTTCTAAATCCAAAGGATTTCCATCACTGGGAGGTCAGGTCTCGTGGGCACTTCATTGGTCTATAACCATCTGGTCATAGTGTTAAGAGTGTGAGATGACTGAGTTGCTCTGTGAGATCTGCATTCAAACTCACATTATTGAGATGTGTAACCATGCATGAATCGTAGGATATGCCAGTTATAGAGGATGCTGAGTGCCAGTATGCCTCTAAAGACAAACACATGTTTGGGCAAAATACATCTAACATGTACACAACACTTGGTAATAGCCAAAACATTAAATACATGCATATCTTATTAATTTATATGAAGACTGATGCCTCTAAAGACAAACTTGAGGGGCAAAATAGATTTAGCATCTACATAACACTTCATAATAGCCAAAACATTACATAAAGGCATATCTAATTAATGTACACAAAGGCTGGTGGCGGGACAGGTGGCGGAAGGTTAATCAATATGCATATAAGTTAGTAGCAGAGGAGTAAACAGAATGAGCTGGGGCTTATATCGTAATTGCTTTATCAATCAGGGCTTGACTTGTGACAACCCCAGAAATCATTTATCGACAAAACAGCTGGTTGGCCTCGTTGTGTATTAATGGTTCACTTAATAATCTACTTAGTTGGACAATACAGTGTTGACTACAAAATAGCATATCAGAAGAGGCCAAATATGCTGGGGACAAACATTGTAATTCAGAGCCAAAAAATAATAATTCATATGTCACTAAATGATACACAGATTGAAGATTGCATTTTATGAACATATAAAAAATAAGCCAATGATTGGGTACTTCAATGGATCAGTGTCCAATGTGCTAATACTTGCAAACTTCATTTGAGAATGTCTGTGTTTGCGTGCTTTAGCAAATTAAAGTCAGAACTCTAGACCTTACCAATGCTTGTTGTCACTCTATTCTGGTACTTCTTTTGTTTAGATTTTCGTTACAGGTGCACAACTACATTCCTAAGTGCAAAAAAAAAAAAGGAGAACAGTTCTCTGAATTGTTCCACGTTCATGGATAAAGTGTGAGTCAAAATGTTTTACGAGGCATTAAAATGTGACACAGACACACTGCAAATGTCACACTGGAGCATACAGAAATCGAGGGAGCTCTCAAATAAGGTATCAGTCACCTAATGGGGGATAGCACAAAAAACGGAGGCCATCCAAAGGAGAATAGCAAATGCATGCATATCCATAACAAATATGATTGTTGAAATGTATATTTTGATTCTAGAGGAGGATGCTTTAACTGGAAAAAAGGAAGAGCTACTTGTGGGACAATAAGATGGAACAGATAATAAAGCATATTGACCCCTCATTATCATATTATTGTAGGAGGTGCACATCTTGAACATCCACTCTAGACTATTGTTGACTTTTAATATCAATGTCAAAATATTGTGGCAATGAAATATGGAAGAAGTAAATGTCAAGGGAAAGTATATCTTTTTTACAATCATATTGAACTTTAAAACATTGATTATTAAAATAAAAAGGTACTGTATATTTTTTCACTATTTAGTTACTGTTTTTGTTGAAGTTATATTGTTATTCAAGATATATGAATAGCATAGGATTGTATTTTTGTGGTTCTTTTGTTTCATTGGGTTATTGTCTGGGAAGCGTATTATAAAAAAATGCTGTATTTTGTATGTTTTGAATGTTCTAATGATTATGTATGTTTACTGATGATTTTTAATAATTATATGTATAATTATTTCATTATTGTTTTATTTATAGCACTGTGGGTTTTCTTGTGGATGGAATAGATAACTTTTTAAATACAAAATATTATTGTCATTATTATTAAAATGTAATACATTTTTAAATAAGTGGATTATATTTTAAAATTACATGGAAATGAAAAATATTTTTAGGTGTGGATTTAAGAATTTGTAAAGTAACGTTTTACAAGTATGCTTCGAATGAGTAATGTTCTTGGAGATTTCGTTTTATTATTAATTCTGACACTGCCAATTATATGTACTTACCACAATGTATGTTTAACTGAAGTTAGAATAGCAAGTGTGCCCCCCCTTTTGTACGCCCTTACCCCAGTGCTTGTTTTGTGAGTTAGAATAGTAAATAGCCCCCACCCCATGCAATATATGCACTTGACCAAATTTATTTGGATTGGAGTTAAACTAGCCAGGGTGCCACGCCACCCCCCCCCCCCCCCCCAAATTAGATGCACTTACTCCAATGATAGTTGGACTGGAGTTACAATATTAAACCTTCCCCCTCAAACATGTGCACTTTCCCTAATATTAAAAACAGCAATATGACACCAAAACCCTCTGTAAAAGTAGATGCAATAGTTAGCAACTATTGTAATGAGCAAATGCTCCAGATGGTCATATGTCTCAACCTCCTTTATTTTCAGTGTTTCCAGTTTTCATACAATTACATCCATCCAACAGCTGGCTCGTTTTCGTCTGATACAGCCAATTTCAAGGCTTAACATCAGTCATTGTAATTTCCTAAAACTACTGGATCAGAATATGTCATGGTATCGCCGAGAAATTATGCTCATGGAAATCTGTATATGTTGAGAGGACCAATGTAAAAATGCCACAAAAGTAAATCACCTGAGTATCAGTCACCCATACTTCAAAAATAGACTTGAGGATGCATTTTGTGCTAAGAAAATAGCACTAAATGCAACAGGACATGAACAGCAGTAGCCAGCATCTGCTCGCTCTTACTTAGTTTGTTGTTCCTGCATTCCTGCACTAGGACTTTTGGCCCAAAGTACTCCTAATTGCTCAATCTGGCGTAACTAGGTAATTTCGGTAACTTTCACAAGAGTAATGCGTAATTACTGAAGTTAGTCTAATTACTCAGCATAATTAAAATTTCACTCAGACCTAGGATTAATAGGGGCCACATCATATTTAAAGAAAGTGTAGCTGGTCCCTCAAAATTATGCAAGCAACAAATATAGATAAGCTTAAGTACCTTTACTGGCTCCTGGTTGTGTTTCATCACAAATCCCATGGAATCTGACTGGATTAGCATCCAAATTGAATAATAATGAATTGGTTAATTGTATTAGATCTTATGATAATATAATGGTCAAAGACACTTGGGCCTCTGATTAGAGTTATTATAATACTTTTTTCTTCTTATCATATTCTGGCACATTCTTCTTCTTTAGGTACAGCAAGGGGGTGCTATTTACTTGAATTTGACAAACTTATTTAATGTGCAGGTTTTTTAGTAACTTTTTGACAATTTAGGTTCTTTATCATTCACATTTTTATAATGCTACTTTTAGTGGTTCCAATTGCTCCAATTTCTTCGGGCTATCTAAACCAATTATAAACATTTTGTCACCTAATAAATTAGGCACAGGAGAGGTGTTTTTTGCCACTGTAGCAGGTGATTTTACTTTTAATGTAGGTTCCACAACAGATAATCTTGCTCCTGTGGGATAAATTCAATCAGGTAAGTTCTTTTCAAGCTATATCTAAGTAGGGGGAAGACCTACTGGAGTTTTTAGCCAAAGCTGGTATGTTTAATGCCAGTGGTATTTTTAATTCTGCTGACTTTCTTCTCACTGTTGAATCTAGGGATGGTCAAAGTGTAGTTGATTATATATTTGTTGCAGCTAATTTGAGGAACTGTATAATGTTGTGTTCTGTTCTGAGCCATGATTTCAGTGAACATAGGCTCATATGTACGAAGCTATTAAACATTTCTTAATGAATCGAATCTTTATTTCGGACCGTTAAGATTTGCTAAATAGCCTTACCATATGTACAAAAGGAGAAACGGATTCACAAAATCTACCAAGTAGAAACCGCATTTGGCAAAATAAAAGGAAATTGCAAATAGGTTATTACCTATTTGTGATTTCCTAACCCCATGTACTTGTTATTTCCTAAATGTGAAATGGCATTTTAGGAAATGCTATTACCATCAATCCAAGTCGATGGTAGCCAGATGAATTTTTTTAAAATGCACCTCAAAATTGCATTTTTTGCTGTGCCATAGAGCACCCACTTACCCAGAGGACATTTGAGCTCTCTCCACGAGCACCATTTTTTCCCTTTCGATTTAAGAGGAGCCTTAGGGCCATACGCAGGAATACATTTTTAGTTCTAAATTTCTGATTTCCTCATAGGAAATCGCAAATTTGGAAATGCAAAACAATTCGTACCTACAGGCAAATGGCCCATAGGCATGAATGGTTTTGCAATTCCTAATTTGCGATTTCCTGATAGTGATTGTGACTCCATAGGAATCGCTATTAGGAAATCTCAAATTTTGTACATTCCTATTTTCATTTCCTAAACAGTGATTTCTTAATATTTGCTCCTTAGGAAATGCAAAAAGGGAATTTTTGTATGTATGGCCCATAAGCCCCTACATTTGAATATTCACTGCCTTTGCCTCAGCAAGAATGTAAGTATGCTCCACAAGGATTTGGCCATCGAGCATGGCAAAAGATTGAAATGGGAATCAATAGACCAGGATAATCTATTATAAAATTAAATCCAGGAGGGACAATTTGTCATTGAACAATGTTTTTTGATTGACAACAACCATATTTGTTATCGGCAGGCTTTCAAACCATTTGTTTTTACATCAAAATAGCATTGTGAGTGCCAATTGTAGGGTTTTCTAAAATTGTAACAAATAGACATGATGTGATAGTTCTTGTTTTAAAGCTTCTCACTTGGCTCTTAGAAGGATCTCTGCAAGAGCTTAACATCACTTTAGGATCAAACTGTAGGTTTAAAAGTTTTGAATGTAGCCTCTAACTAATTTCTTCCAATTAATTGGTCTGATTAATTTAATATACCAATTTTTAGAAAGGGTGATAGGGGACCTGAAATGCCATCACCCCATTTCTTTGATAGTTGTGTCATCATGGCCCGTTTAAATAGTTGACCCAAAGAGAAGTATGTTCTCATAGAGACACAATATAGTTTTAGAGAGGGACATGAGATGATCTAACAACATCATAATTTACACATCTTATTGAACAGATATGTGGTAGCAAAAGGTGGTGCTTTATACTTATCAGTTATAGACATATACTTGGCCTTTAGGTTCATCAATATGTCTGAGCATTGGCCCATTATAACATCCATGAGTATAGATGTCAAAATGATTCTCTTTTTGTAAGGATCACCATTTGAATATTCTTGCTATAGTATCCTATTGTGAGTGCTCAGACAGGTTTAAATTAGTTAGATGGGCTTGTCAAGGTGGTATGCTTGCACCATTGCAAGTTTTTACTGTCATAAATAAGCTGCAAAATTTGTAATAAGATATTTCGCTCTTAATTTATGCGGAAAACACTACTCTTATCTACAACGTCTATTAGTATACAGAGACATTTATATGGTTAAGTTAGGTTTATGGAAATATTGGATGTAAAAATCCTTTTTCAAGATCTCATATAATGAGGATGGGCTCTATAAAATATAAAACCAGAGATGTTGTCATCCATAAACATAAGATATGTACCATGAAGGCCTTTAGTTATCTCGGTCTTGTTTTTAACAGTGCAAGCACTTGGTTTGATTTGTGGAAAATTAGGAAAACTCAGTTTTTACAAAACCAAGAACCATCTTATAAATTTGCTAATAACTGGGCAAAAACCTAATGAAGTGCCTCATTGAAATTGTTACCAGTAAGTATGTTTCCAAAGCCAGTTACGGTGAGGGCATCTGGGCTTGAATGTATGACGTTACTTCGCATACATTTACAATGCAGTACTTTACATCGCGTTTGTTACAACGCAAGTTGTAACAACGACTTGTGCTGGAGGGCACTGGACTTAGGAATAGTATGATTTACTATTCCAACTCCAGTCTACATACAGTAAGGAAGGTGTTGGAATAGTAAATCGTACTATTAGTTAGGTTAGAGCGCCATCCAGCGCAAGTCGTAGTAACGACTTGCGCTGTAATACCCGCGATGTAAAGGCATTGCGATGCAATGCCCGCATTGTGAAGGATGTTTCCCTCTGGGCTTATGAACATGTTAATGACTTCCAGGTAGATGAAAACAGTTTTTGCATGATGCCCCTGGGTATGGCTCATCGCACATCCACTTCCACAGTGAATTAGGTCTGAAATATCTGGAAGATCATCTCCGTTCTGCTCACTTAATACTTAGTTTGGTGCAAACTGGCTACAGGATTAAATAAGGAGTTTATCAGGGATTGCTTGAAGTTAGATTGATTCCTTAAAATTCCTTGGTTCAAATAAGTTAGAAAATGATGCCACCAGTTAGGGAGACCAAATTTATTTACAAATCCCTAGAGACTTCAGTCTAAAGATATACCATCAATAAAAAAAAGGTTATTGAGTTACCATTTTCCCTGAACAGAGAATGCGTAAAACTCACCATATCTTCCTCTAGGTGTCATTTGTTATTAAAGACAAGCCCTGGCCTGGCGCCTTACCTGTCCTTGGTCTCTGCTCCCTATGATCATTGGTTATTGACCAGACTACGGTTGTATTCATTTTGCTTTGTCTTTTTCTACGCACTGGGCGAAATTTTACACTTAGTATTTGTGAGTTTACATCTATCTACTTTTTTATAAATATTATGCAAATTTTTTGCATTCAACGTTTAGCTTCTTTGCTTACATCAAGTGGGTTTACAAATTATAGACCAGCATTTTTATATTTACAAGAAGCTGATAATCCGTTAGTATGGGGACCACGTCTTGGCTGCAGTAGTCAAATGTAGGAAGTCTGTAGACGTATCTTACAGTCATTAGTCAGTAGTCATTTTAAGATTATTTCTTCTATTTATTTAGTTTTATTGTGATTGTTTTATGGTTATGCAATGTAAAAGAATAAACTTTTACTGAACTGAACCTCCCTTAGAAGACATCCCATAAGGACACTTTAAAGCAGGAGTTGTAATGCCCCCTACATCATAGTCTCAAACACTGTAATCAACGTAAAACATATTAACATTTTCCATGCACAAGCACTCATGTGAACGACAGGGGTGAAGGTTTTTTGTTATACATGACAGTTTCACTGATTCACCAAATTTACGTCAATGAATTGTAAGCATTTTTCCAGCACCTGAAAAATAAAAAAAATGCTGAACGGAGATATACATAAAAGATAAATTTGGCGGGAGCCAGTACAAAAACAAAAAAAACATTGTTGAGACTTTTTTCGGCCGGTATAAGGACATGACATACAGTTTGCTTTTAATGAACTTAAGCCAAATCTGAAAATGTAATATTGACTGGTGACTTATTCCAGTGTCATTTGAAGTATCCTAACCAGTTTCGAACAGGGTTCACCCCGTACCCTGTTATACTCAGCTCAGCACCACGTTTCTGAGGCTCTATTTGAAAATACATTTCGTTCATTAACTTTTCTACAGATATTTTTCCCACCAATTGTGTAGAGGAGTGTGAAATATTTGAGACTTTGTCCCTGTGGAGTTACTAAGCGTTCACGGCAAAAACACTTGACAAATTAAAATAATTGTCATGAGATTTGAAAATTATCGAGACAATCTGCGAAAAAGGCTTCTGCAGTCCACAAAATTTGAGAATTCGCAAAAAATGCTGTGCATGTTTTTTTACACTTGAATTTTGATATGGCAAAAGCAATCAGAATTTTAACAATGTCATTAAACGCTGACAGAATTATTATTTTGCACACCTTTAACTCTGGTAGGTGTACATGCAGACAATGGTTGTTTCTCCTTTAGTTCCATTCTGATTCTATGTTTTTTCACATTTGTGAATTCAAGGTTAACAAAATATATTTCTCAAAATATTAATAGAGTAGGGAATGGGTCAGGGCCTTTCAACCATCAGCCTGCATGGATCAGTGGCTGCATGCTTGAGAGCTTGTTTCACATCTAAGAAGAAAACATAACCATCAACCTCTTTTTCCTATTCAGTTATTTTGGTTAAACATGTGTTGGTGGCAGAAAGCAGTCTTTTTTTTACTGAAACAGGCACTAGTAATATCACCAACACTAATACCACCACAATACTAATACCACCACACATACAGCAATCAATCAATCAATCAATTAGTTGATGTCTAGAGCACTACTTGTCATCCGGGGGGATATACAGGCATGGCCTTGAGTGATGGTATGTCTTGAGCTCTGTGGATGCCATTTGAAGATTTTGTGCAGCAGGTACAGGATGAAGAAGCAGGAGAAGGATATGGCGTTGACCTAGGATGACATTGTTAGCTTGCAGTTGAGTATGATGCCGAGGTTTCTGGTGTGGTCGGATGAGGAGGGTGCTAAGCCCAGTTCTGTGAGCCACTATGAGACTTCCCAGGCAGAGCGGTTGTTCCTGACGATCAGTACCTCGGTTTTGTCTGAGGTGTGCTCTAGGCAGTTCCCCATCCAGTTGGTGACGCTGGTCATACATTTGTGGAAGTTGGTCCTGGTGGAGGTGGAGGCTTCAGAGAGGTAGAGGATGAGCTGTGTGTCGTCACCATATGAGATGATGTTGAGCCCATGGGATCTGACGATGTCGGCCAGTGGGGTCATTTAGGTGTTGAAGAGTGTGGGGCTAAGCAACAAGCCTTGGGGTACTCCACAGGGAATTTATTTGGGTTCGGAGATGATGAGGAAAGAGGTGATCCATTTGAAGGCGGCTCCATGAATGCCGATGTTAATGTTAATGTTAATGTTAAAATGCGTTTATATAGCGCTCGGCTACTCTGAAAGAGCGTCCCGGCGCTTTCCACATACAGCTGCAGTGTATAACAACATAACAAGAAAAGCAGAGGCCCTAAAAGAGAAAAGGAAGAAAGTCCATCTAAACATGCTGTGCTGCTTTGTGATAAGTGTGTGGCTCCACTGATACAGTCTCTAATTATACCTTCACTGAAAGCACCACCTCTAATCCCATCACCAACAATACCAGTACAACTCACAATACCACTGCCATCAAGCCCACTTCCAATATCACTAACCCCAAGAATACCATACAACTTCCAAAACCACCACCACAAATGTCACTAAAATTACTACCAACACCATCCCTACCATGACCAATATGTCACTACTAAATTCACTAAAAAATCACCATCATTAACACTAAAGCCACTAACACCAATATCACTGCCATCACCAATACCACCATCCCCAATATTACCAATGTCACCATGAATACTTCCGAATAACACCAAATCCACAATCGGTACTATCACCTTCATTGCCACCACGTACAATACAACCAATATTAATACCACCAAGAGAAATACCAACTCCACAATACCACTACCAATATAACACTACTCTCACTATTCCCACTACTAATCCCACCAATATCAGCACCAGCAATACCACCAATAACAGCAACACCAACACAAATAGCACCATCATCACGAATAAGACAACACCAGTACCACATACCACAAGCCCCATCTCGAATGCCAGCACTAACAAAATGCAAATATCAGCTATAACAATACCACAAACACTAATACCACTACCACCAATAATGTCACCACCAACATCACCATCATCAATAGTACCATCATGATCACCAATATAACCAACAGAACTCCCTTCAACTACACCACCAAAAATACCACAAACAGCAATAACACTACTAATATCACCACAGCCAATTGCATCACAACCAATTGAATCACCACCAATACCACCTCCATCAATACCAATACCACTACGACTAAGCCTCCAGCACCAATACCACCACCCTACCAATGCCACCAACACCACTGCCACTAACACTACCACTAACAACGGCAACAACAATACCATCAATACCCACACTACTACCACCAACAGTACTACCACCAATAGCACCACCATCAATTTTACCACTGCTAACACCTCCATCCCCAATATCAATGCCACCACCAACAGCATCTCCCCCTAATACCACTGTCAATATCACCACCAGTTACACCACCAGCACAACCACTGATAAAACCACCACCTCCAATGCCATCACCCCCAAACTCACTGCTACCAATTCCTCCAATAGCATTACCAGCAATGCCACTACACAATATCTATCCCATCACCAAATAACATCACCATCACTAAAATGACCAACACGACCACCAATAGCAACAGTACTATCAAACTACCACAATTAATGCTATCATCAATAATACCACCAGCACCACAACCTCCAACACCATGAATCATACTACCACCACTAATACCATTATCACAATCACCATTAATACCACCAATAGTATAGCTACCAATAACACCACAGTACCATTTCCAACACTAAGATCCCCATTAATGCCACTTCTAATATCAGCAACGCCAATACTACCAACCATACTTCACTGACATCAAATATGTTATCAAATACAAGCATCATTTCTTCATGCCTCAGTTCGCATGCATTACCACATGAAACCCAGATCCATTGGCTTTGTCAATACTTGTTTAGATTGATAGTTTTAACACTTGCAGTTAGTTGTTCCTGCTCCTATCCTGTTCCTGTGAAGCACCTCCATGTGTGTGTGCTGGAGTTTGTTCCAGACATGTTCCCTTCCAGAGTAAACCCACAGGCATCATTTCATGGCTACAGGGGCAACCTGTTGCCACCTCATGGAGATATCCGGGGCCAGCCTACTAATTTTATTTTAGCTTTGGACTGGCACTGCTTGTAGGAATAACATTTCTAATGGAGACTTCTTTGTGCTGAAGTAAATGTACATCAATTAAATAGTATTGTTCAATTATTCTCAGCGACCGAATATTTCTCAGAGCTGCACTCCAGTCCATTGTTTTTTTTCCTCACTGTGCCTTAGAAACAGGGTCCAATTTTCGTCACATCCGTTTTATTCCTTCTCCAGTAGGAACAGTTCAGTCTGGACCACTGGCCACGTCCTCGGATTTATAGAGAATTGCAGTCCGAACCAGAGAAACCCCAGCTGTAATCAGAGCATTTACTCAAGCAACTCTGTCATCAGACCACAGCGTTATGAAACCCGACATTACAGATTCAACCCGCTACTTAAAATTAAAATCAACTTAAGTGGGACTTGGAGCCAAATCTTCTCCTTAGTACTTTATGGTTAAAAGGATTTAAATCTCTCCCGCGGGCGATGCATTCAGAATGTCCTGTCACATTAAAATCGTTATGAAAAAGTACTTTCTATGCTGAAAGTCCTTGTTGTGAGAATATTTTCTGATCAGAACAGCATCTATATGTCCACTGGGGATTTCGAAATTAAAAAGCATGTGCCGTTTTTTTAATAACACTCTCAACGGAATTGCTGATATGGGGAACTGTAGAGAGGCAGTTCTTCAAAATGCAAACATTTGGAATTAGTGATTACACAAAATTTCAATCAAGTAATATGCATGAAAAACGTAAACTGGTGTTTCTATGGGTTCAAAACGAGGACTAGCTGTTCAAAATGTCCTCTCTCTTCCACTGTTGTGCATAGTTTCCCTTCACTGCCATACCTTTTCCACCAGGCCCTCGGTGAAGAGAACAATTAAGGCTCTTGGAACCGCAGTCAATGGGCGCCCTGCATTCAAACGTCCAATTACTCATAGTCATATTAACCTTTATTGGATTATAACAAGTACAATCATAAAACGTACACAAACAACAATTATAGCAATTCTATATATTTTTTAAAAACATTGATTGACAATGAAGCACAATAGATTTTAAAAACAGTCCTGCAGTTTGAGCTACATTTTAATCTGGTAACATCTGAAGAAAAATGAGTGCAGGTTTGCAAATAGAAAAATTATCCCTTCTTAATAAAATAATTAAAAAAAAAAAAAACTTGTGTACTGACAATAAAATGTGCAAAAGAACATAAAATGACATAAAGACTGCCCAGCTGACTCGGCACACAGACAGAGAGGAACTGGCTTGCTACTATATTGGCTAAGTGGAAAATATAAAAAATGGCATGTAGTGCCAATTCTGACCTTGGACAGAAAAGGTCTCTTCAGCGGACTGTCAGTGTTCAATAAATAAGGTTAAATTCCATCACAGATTTAAAGACTAAAATATTGCCTTATTGATTGTTTAGTTAACACATTGACATCTGATTTTTAAATCTGTCACACAAACGTAGGCTATCTGGCAAACACAGAATCAGAAGAAGGCCCCAAGTGTAGCACACCTAAATTGAAAAAAGACCTACTCCCTGATACAATCTTTCTCTGGATCACAACAAAAAGGAGGATTCCTATTCATCAGACAGTTCATGTATGTCAACCACCAGCTTCAAGAGGGACCTCAAACAGCACTTCCTTAGACACATTACTTACAATGCTAAGAAATAATCTGGACAATGCATAAATGTCACTGTCAATGATGAAAGTCTATGTAATCTGTACACATATGCTGTTAATCCATTTAGCTATGCAAATTGTATTTTACCACCTGTACTATAAATCACTGTATAGAGTTGTAAAGTGCTTTAGCACCCTGTGCTTAGGGCCATGAACCCAGATGAATGAATAAGATTGCGGAGTCACCCAAGAGCCCTCATGCATGGTTTAAGTTAATGTAGTAAAGTGACCTTTTTGGATGGTCACCCACCACGCACCTTTTGCTCTGGATGCTGTGGTAATAGATCTGAAAGTGCACTGGAACATGTTAACCAGGCCCAATGCCAGTGCTCTTTTCCTCAACTGGTACACCTGATTGGCAAGATGCATTAACCCCCCTTATAGGTCCCTTATATATGTTGCCAATGGTACCTAGGGCAAGGGTTTTAAAGGGGTAACCAGGGCTGCAGCACTATTGTGCCACACTGAGTGACCAGAGTAAAAATAGGGTCTGTAGGTCTGCCATCGCAGCCTGCACGAGCAGCTTCTCTGCTTGTGATTGACCCTGCACACACCATGTGTGATAGGATCACGTCACAGCCTTAATATAAGTAAGCCAGTCCTAAGGTAGGCCTCCTATATCTCCTATATCTCAGGAGGCAGGGGGCATTACATTATTGGTGTGGACATGTATGTGCCTGCATATATGTCCAAACAGTGATCTTTCCATTAAATATCACTGTAAGTAAATGGTGGTCCATAGATTAACGTGGACTTGCTACTGGACAACCCTAAGTTAGCCAATTCCATTATGGTACCACTGAATTTGGTCATGTTTGCTATCAAACACCATGCTTTTTCACCCTGACATGATCTTTGTGTCGAGGGTGAGTGGGCATGCACCTGGGTGGCATCCTTAAAGGTTGCCCTCAAGTTTCCTCAGTCTCTCTGTGATTTGGCTGGCTTTCCAAGCCAAATGCCATGAAGACAGAAGTCTTACCTCCTGCCGGGAAGTGCTATCACACCCAGTGGATGGAGGCAAAAGGCCCGGAAAGGAAGGAGGACAAAACCCAGGCCTCTCACGATAGTTAGTGAATGACCCTTTAGGGAGGTGAGCCTCAAAGGCCACAACGCCTCTGATATGTAAGTGACTTGTCTCCCAGAGGAGACAATGACCCCCCTGCCCCTAGGCACTCGTGTTTGCAAGCAGGGTGAAAATTAGATATTCAGGTGGCATAAAAACCCCAAAGGCAACCCACACCTCTAGGGCATGCCAGCTGGTCTGTACAGCTGAGGATGGCGTGGGCCAGCTTGAGAAGTCCCCAAAATAGTGGGTTCTGGGTAGTTTGATGACATACACCCCTGCACGTGGTCACCGTAAGGGCAGATTAGTCGCAGGATCAGTATCCCAATGGCTACTGACCGTCACCTACCTAAGCGCCCCCTAAATCCAGTATGTAAGGGGCATCCCTGACACCAGAACTCCAGATCTACTCTGAAGAAGAACTATAAAAGAAGAGACCCGTGTCTGCATAAGGTAGGGCTCCATAAAGAGAAGGTGCAAAGCTCTGCACCTGTGTCATCCCCCCTGCATTTGCTGGAGCTTGACTCATGCCAGACCAGAGACCGGTTCCAAAAGGAAGGTCAACCCCTCTGCAACCAAAAGACTCCACCAGGACTCCCTAAGATTTCTATTCTCTTGCAGTCTGCAGGCACAAACCACACTTCCAAGGACAAAGAAGGACTGTCTGCTGGGCTCCATCAATGACCAGCCTGATAATAACCAGCCAGGTGACTTCTGGGAAGTGTTGTCCTGAACTTCATTGAGTCTCAGCCCTTTACAGTGCTCCAATTTCTTCATCTCTGCATTTACCGTGGCCAAGGGTTGTTGGTGGTCTGGCTGACTACTGACTACTTTACGGGATACATCAAGAGGAGGGAAACATCCTGCATCATTGACCTTCAACGTATGAGGCACAGTTGTTGAGTATTTGCATACCCAACCTGTCTTTGTTTGCATGCCTGGTAAAGTCAGTACCACGGATAGCCAGGTACACCTCAGTACCTGAGACGCCCGAGCTAGGTAGAGCCATTCTGCATGGTGATTTCTGGTCCTGAGGCCCCTCCAAACTTAACATCCAAGGGGCTCCACTGAACTCAATCTGCAGGTGACTGAGTGTCACAGGTGTGTTTTTGACAGCTTCCGCTGCTTCCCGTTCAGCACCAAGGGTTGCAAAGTCATCGAAGCACCCAGACTCCCTGGGCCACGTAAAATTGTTTTGACTGTTGAGGCCTGGTCTGTGGACCCACAAGAAATATAACTCCAAGCGGGTTCTGTTGAACTCTCCTTGCAAGTGACCGAGTGACACATAGCGTTTCCTTGATTGACCACAAAGGTAAAGTTTGACAGCTCTGCAAAGTACTAATTTTCTGATCACTTTAAAATTGATACCTCCAGTTATACGCCTTGTATTGATTTCATTTTGGTGTCTAAATTCATATAGAAATAAGCTCTATTTTTATGAATTGGTGTAGAATTTCTTTTAAATCTTTATCAATTACTTAATCCATGTTGGTGCTCTGAAATACTCAACACAAGTTCTTCTAAGTAGGCCGGACTGCTCTTTGCCGCTCTACCAGGACTGGGCTAAGGATTACTAGTGTGAAACTGAGGTCCAATTTTGGGTATTGTGTTAATATTACATGGTGAGGATCCCCAGCCATAACACATAATATTTCCACTTCGCTACAGTTATCTGAAATAAGACAGGTCTGGCCCAAAGGCAGGCCTCTATACAGAATATGGAAATTGGATGCATATGCCTTTGAGAGCTCAAGCCCACAGCAAGAGGGTGAGATGGTGCTGTGCTTTCTCTTTCATCTCTCTAATGTGCAGCCATTGTGGACATCCTCTTTCCTCATGCAGTACTTTTACTTCCATTCACTTGGTTGGCAATTATCACATGACTCCCCTTCAGCCCTTTCAATTGTGAGGCTTTAGAAGCCCTCTTTACCTCCCTTAACAGGCAGTCTCTTCTCTTATTTGGATTAATTGCAGGGCTACCTTTCATGTCAATTAATTCACAACAATTGCTTGATGTAACATCATTAGTATTCCAGAAAACATGTGCGTGGGACTCTTACGCAGAACTCGAGGCTTCAAAAGAATACACACTGTCAAAGTGGGCAGGTTGGGTCTTAGGACAGGCTAGATTAATGCAAACTTTGAATTAATTAGCATGAAATGCAGTGTCAAGTGAGTGTAGTACTGGCTTTATCTACTCTATGGACCACCATCAATACTAATTTTTGTGCATAAGATTTGAATTGCCCTGAGGAAGTTTTGTATGTCGGAACGAAACATGTTGGTTGTCTTTGTAAAACTGAGAAGATTTAATGCTTGAAAAAATCATTCTACCCCCCTTCAAATGCTACTTACACATCATTCAGGGAAATGCTACACAGTAAGGTGGGGGAATTAGATCCTAGTCTAACTTCACGTATTTTCTAAAACTTTATAAATTCCAAAAACTAAGAAATGTAGGAAAATACAAAAAGTTCTTTTCTGTTGAATAAAAATTCATCTAATCTACCATTTAGGGAGAGACTATTTTTCTGCAAGAAGAACCTCAGTGATATTTGCATTACCTGGCAATGACCCCTTTATATCTTCTCAAATGTAAAATGTTGTTTAATTGTATGTCCACCTCACTTTCTCAGTTCTCATCTGCCATAATGACCAGAATACAGTTGTGGAGGCGGTTTTATCATGTAGTCACTTCAATCCCTAACATACAATTTAGGCTTCATCTCTTCATATCTACCCAGTCCTGTGCCCTAAGACATTTACCTAAAACGCAGAATGATTATTGACAGCTTCCACTTAGAAGGCACATTAACTTCTTATGCAGAACATGTTAACAATGCATCTGATACTTTTCCCCCATGTAATGTTCTGAGGGCTGCTGTGACAGAGAAGTGTAGCTGAAAGGATACACCATTGAGCCTTGAGAGACAGAGATTAGACAATTAAACAATGTGACATTAGGGTTGCAGAGGTAACACTCAAAGACCATTGCAGCCTGCTGCCTTAAGTTATATTCCAGAATTTGTAGGAAATCACCTAAGTATCAAAGGTGAAACAGCATGTTACCTTACTGTCCATGATACTTCAAGTCTGAAATGGAATCTTAGCTACCAAGGACTTTGGACTCTCTTGGGGAAGTTGATACAGTGGTGGAGACCAAGATAATGGAAACTTTGCTCATATAAGTAAATGTGCAGGGTTACATTGAAACCAGTGATGCTGGGAAGCGCAGGCAAGCAGACCACAGGGTAAAGGACAACACTAAAGACATGGTCTCGGCTTTGATGGCAGTGGCAGCATTGATAGCTGATTTATAGCAGCTGGCAATCAGATTGGTTGCAATACTTAAAATGAACACCACCAGCATGTCAGCCTGTTCACAACTTCAATAGCCTCTTCCTCCCTTTGAAGGTTAAATGTGTAATCTAGAGTCACAAGACGGATAGCCTGAGCAGTGGTGTTATGTTGCGGCGAGGGGTGCATGACATGATGTGTACCACAGTCACTCTATCTGAGCAGAATACTAGGTTCCCTCTTCAAAGAGGGTATCTGGTTGGTGAGGGTTATAGGGCCATCCTGAACGCAGTAATAAGTCAAAGGAGTAAGGATGTGAGCCATCTCTGTTGATCCCGGACACACTCATGGTGAGGAGGTTGCTGGGCATTACCTGGGTGGAGTGGTAGACTTCAATCCCAAAAAATGATTCATCTCTAGCCTATCACAAAGGGTAAAGAGAGATACTTCAACAGGAACACATTGGATGACCCCCTTTCAGGTCACCTTGGTATCAGCAGCAGCTAAGGCACTGCTGTGAAGGGAGTGCTTGCTGATTCATTTGATGACAGCCACTTTCATTTGCTAAACATTTAAGAGGACAGATAGACAAAATGAAGCTACCCACCAGAAGAATCACGTTTCCGTAATCGATTGAGCATTTTTGAATGTCCATTCTTATACTTAAAAGGAGTTTCAAGTTGTTCCCTGAAGATAACTGAAGACATAGATTGAAGGCACCTTAAGCAGTAATTTTGAACTACCACTGTTCAAATTCAGGAACTAAGCACGTTTGTTAGCAGGTGAGGACTAGCATCCTGCAAGTCCTGCAACAGTATCATTGTGCAATGCCAATGTTCTGCATGTGTTGTTTCTCCTGTGTGGCAGAGGGCTTGTAGGCACATTGAAACATTGTTCCTGGGATGGAGGTCGGGCCAATTTAACTGCTGTGTGAAGAGATCGGTTTTCTCGGCTGCCCCTTACAGTCTTTTGATGTGGATTTCAAATACTTGCAACTGTATCTCTTTGGCGAATATACTGAAGCGCGAATAATTTTATTTGAATGAGCCTCACTTTATGAGTAGTTAGTGGCAAATACCCAGATCCTGAAGTAATAGGTTAAAGAAACGCCTGAATTATGGAAGGCCATTGTTTTCAAAATGGAAGGAGTGCTGGTTTCGCCGTGACATGGTCAGCGAATGCAAAGATCCTGGCAAAGTGAAACACTGATTTAAAAGTAGAGGGAGTGCCGGTTTAAGCGAAACATCATTAGTCTGGCTTTGACAGTGCGGCAAATACGAGTATCCTGTAACTCCTGCAACTGCTTATAAAATATTAAAAGTACTGTATGCAGGCTGCCCAGGAAGGAGGATGGTCAGATTTAGCCACATTGCAAAATTGATGCCATTGATAGTGCTGCTCCACTGACTGAGCATCTGCTTGCAGGATTGCTTCTAATGGTGTTCAGTGACTCACACGCTATAATGCTGCCATTTTGTGCGTGACTGCTATTGCCTTGGTAAGGGAAGCTCATGTCTCAGTGTGCTATCTGTTATTTCAGAAATAGTTTTGTATTGCCTCGTCGATAGTATACTGAAATACAGGGTCTTCCAAGGGTCTATTGACAGTGACACGCATCCTGCAATCAAAAACAAACTTTAGCAGGGAAGTGCATGTTGCACACTTTACATAAGCGGTAACATTAGGAGATTACACAATGGGTAAAAACACTAATCAAATAGATGTCAGTGACCAAGGACCATCAGTGGGACAGCCTGTTCTCGTGGAAGAGGGGGGAACCAGTGTTGAACTGAAGGAACAGCATGCTGACACATTGGACATAATTCTGCAGACTATTGCTGCCTCGCAGGAGGCATTGGAAATGAAAACCAATGCTTGGGTGGCAGAGCAACGGGTGATAAGAGATGATCACCGTCGTCTGGTTGAAAGAGTTGCTTCCACTGAGTGTGCAATGGGTGAAATTAACCCTGAAATAGACAATATGCGAAAAAAGCAAATCCTATTAGAGAAAGGGTGCCACTGTAAATATGACAACAGTTACAGAGTTGTGGTTGAAAGATGTAGTTGTGCCAGAAGGACTTTCAAAGTACTGTGCTCTAGACAGAGCCCATCAGGTTCCGGGGCGAACACCTCTACCTCTTCCTCTACCAGGAGCACCTCCAAGGCCGGTGATTGCCAGATTACTATATTTTAGGGACAGAGAACATATACTAGCTCAGGCCTGAGTGAAGGGAGACATATTGGTTGAGAGCCAGAGAGTTATGATATTTCCGGATTCACTAGGGAGGTTCAGAAACAAAGGCATTCTTTACAGTGCCTAAAAAGCGTTTCAGAGGCAAAGGAATTTCATATACAACGTTGTTCCCAGCTAGGCTTTGTGTTGCTCATGACAGAGAGGGCCTGTTCTTTAGCTCCCCTCAACTACTGCCTGAATAGATGGATCAACTTCCCCAGGGAAGGAGTGCTCATCCAAAATATGTGAGGCTGCCTGCTAATTGGACTAATAGGGTTAAAGAGGGTGGGTGGTGCTTCCCCTCAAAGTTACAGGCTCGACAGGAGCAGAAAAGAGTGGTAAAAGAAGTGGTGGGACTGAATGGTGTGCGATCAGGCACCCTTTGCCTAAATAATGATGATGAAGAGAGAGGAACGGAAACAGATGAAGCCTCAGCTTCTGGTCCTGACTCAGAGGTGGTTCACCCCCATGTAACGCCTGGCACATCAAATGATGTCTTTTGACATATTGAAGCTGAATAGTGTAAATGTGGACGCATGCACCCTGTTTTATTTGATTTATTTGTGGGCTCTTTCATTATGAGTAAAGTATGGGGGAGTTATTTGTAGGCTCTTATATTCTGAGCAAGGTTTGGGTGGTGTAAAGTGCAACGGGGAGGCGAGTTTGTAGGCACTATCTCCTTAAGTGTTGTGGTATGGAAGGTGTTTGTTATTCTGTTTGGATGTGGAGTGTGTTTCTTCTTGTCCTGGGATTGGGGAGTTGAATTTTGGTTTTTTAGGTTTAGATGTCCAAACGTTCCTATCGCACAATAGAAGAATAGGTGGACATTGCGGGAGATCCACTCCTGTAGATGGGAATCAGAATTATCACTCCAGCTAGTTGGAAAAAGCTATGGTGGCCTCCTTGACATAAAACTTTATTATTTGGACTGTGCTTCGAGTGAATAGCCTGACTAAACACTATAAAGTTCATGCATATTTAAAAAGACAGGGAACGCATATCGCTCTGTTACAGGAGACTCACCTTGCTACTGCAGAAAGGAAGGATTTACGAAAGAGATGGCATGGACAATTGTATACTACTGCGTACTCTACCTTTGCAATAGGAGTTTAGCTATGGGTCCGCCCAGGGTTACCTTTCCTAAAAACAAATGAATTAATTGACCCAGGTGGTAGGTATGTGGTGGTATCGGGTCGCTTGGCGTGATGGGATTTGACTATAGTGAGGATCTATGGGCCAACTATAGACCAGAGTATGTTCCTTATGGATTTATCAAGGAAATTGAGATCATATTTGATGCAATATATACTTATAGGAGGCGGCTTTAATTGTATTGTGGATCCTGATTGTGATAGATCACACCCTCCCCTAATAGACTCTTCAGTCTATCGAACTGCTAGACAGTTTAGAGATTGGCAGCAGAGGTGGGGGCTGATAGATTCTTGGAGATGTTTGAATCTGGACACTAGGGCTTATTCATATTTCTCAGGGTTGCATGAATTACATGTGCGTCTGGATACATTTTTGTCTTCCTCGGGTGTGCATAGAGAGATAGGAAAGGTGGTTTATTTATGCAGGACGATTTCTGATCATAATCCGGTTCTGCTTTTATTGTGGTGTAGTAGAGTGCGACCCAAGATACCTGATTGGCATCTAAGGGTAGGGGTCTTGGAAGAGCCTGTATTTCAGGATACTATTGATAAGGCAATACAAAACTATTTCTGAAATATTGAGACTTTAACTATGTCTCCTCTGATGGAATGGGATGCGTATTTCACTGTATTTCAGAACCGGTTGGGGTGAGACGAACATTAGTGAGAGACATTGAAAAACATGAGACAGTTCTGCGTGAGCTAGAGCTTGCGCGACCTGGAAACACTGGTCTGAAACAACAGGTCGTAGATGCCGGAGAACAAGTAGCTGTAGATATGGAAAAATTACACTGTTCTGATTATCGTGAATATATGGCTTGTACACATGCAGAATGTGATAAGAAGGGTACTATGCTGGCCTGGCTTACAAATCCTAAAATTATAAACACTCAGATCCTTGAGGTGGACGCTAAAGATGGCATGCACCTCGATACACAGGAAACCATTAATTCCAGGTTCAGTGACTATTACAATGTAATATATACACCTCCTTTTGCCCAGCAGATGCAGTTTATTTCTGAGTTTCTTGCCCTGGTGGAATTGCTGAGGGTTTTCTATGAGGAAGCAGGAGAATTAGGAGGAAATATTACCATTCATGAGGTGAAGGCTGCTCTAAAACATATGGCGAGAGGGAAGCTCCCTGGGTCTGATGGATTTCCATTGGAATTGTATTCGATATATGTTGAGGAATTGGTGCCGATACTGGTCTCTCTACTCTGCAGCCCGTGAGGCAGGATGCTTACCCCCACAACAGCTGAGGCATTAGTAATCCCTTTGTTAAAGCCCGGAAGGCCTCCTGAGGATGTAAGTGCACATCAACCTCTCTCCATGCTGAATTTGGATTACAAAATCCTGAAAAACGATCCTTGCAGCGCACCTATTACCACTCATGCCCAAAGTAACAAATACAGATCAGTCTGGGTTTATCCCTGATTGGAATACAGCGCATAACATCAGAAGAGTAATGCACTTATAGAAGCAGAAACTGAAGGGAAAGAGAAAGCGGTGATAGTGGCATAAGTTATAGAAAAGGCCTTGGAGAGCCTAAGATGGGATTTTTTCTATATGGTGCTAAGTAAAATGGGGATGGAAGGTGGATTGATCCAATGGGTTAAACTTCTGTCTTCAGCACCTACTGCCCGCGTCTGGACTGAAAGGTATATTTCTGGCACGTGTGAGGTGGGAAGAGGGCGCAGCAAAGCTGCCCCCTTTCCCCATTATTATTTGCTCTCAAAGTTGAGCGTTTGCTAGCAGTGCAAGGGTTGGAGGAGTGTAAAGGGGACTGGATGTACGGGGTGTCGTGCTGATATGTTATTGTTTCTAAGGGATGTAAATGCTGATTTACCATGTGTTAAATCTCCTTGAACATTTCGGCCAAGCATCTGATTTATGCATCAATTGGAGTAAATCTTATTCGTTTCCGTTACAAAAAGATTCCCCTCAAACAGAGGATCTTAGAGGGCTTATATGGTGTGGAACAGGCCTAAGGTATCTGGGAGTGAGTTTATACCATGAACCCTATGACTTGTTGGAAGGTAGCATTGGTGTGGCTATTAGAAGTCTACGTGTGTGTGTTGAGTTTTGGAAGACTCCGCCATTGTCGGTGGCAGGACTCATGGTGGTAATTAAAATGGTGGCACGCCCCTATTTGCTCACAGAACTACCTGTGGTGATACCCTGAAAGGTCTTCCGTGAACTTGATTTATTATTGATTAGTCTAATATGGGGATCAGGTAGGTGCAGGGTGGCATTAGCTAAATTACAATGCCCAATTATTATGAGAGGCTTAGCATCTCCCCACATTGAAGCTTATTATTTGGCTTCTCAATTGCAAAGGTTTGCAAAGTGGATTCATGCCTGCAGGTTCCCGGAGGATGCTACAATGGAGTTACTACATGATTTATATGCTCTGTACAGAATCCTTTTGAATGGAGGGAGGTCTGCTTGGAAAGCCCCCACTGCTTTGCAAGTAGTGCGACACTGTTGGCGTTGTCCTCTCCTGTGAACTCGTATCCGAGTGCCTACGGCCCTGACATCATGTTGAAAGATTTGGAACAAATTAATCTGGGTGGGAGACTACAAGGCCTAGTAGAATGGTCAAATCATGGGGTGTTTAGAATAGGAGATCTTTATAGAGATGGGGAGCTATTATCATTTTAGGATTTTGGAGCCTCCTATGAGATCCCGAGAGGGCAATGCCTGTTACATCTGGTGGTAGTAGTCAGGGTGCGTCTTCATTGGGGTACGGGTATAGAAGAGGCAAAACAACATAGTGCTTGTCAGGTGCATTGCAAAATGTCAGGTCACGTCAAAGCAGTAACGTGTCTTTATCAGACACTACCAAATGATATTGTAACACCTCTAGTAGGTCTCAAAGAGAAGTGGGAGGAAGATTTTGCTTATCCCATATCTGAGGCAGACTGGGCAAAAAAATGCTTGCGTGTGCCAATACTGTATATAGGAATGCTAGATGTAAATTGATTCATTTTTATTATATACATAGGGCATATCAGCCTCTAAGAAAAATATCTCGGATTTTCCGTGTGGCGAATGTAGCATGCCCTCAATACGGTGAAGTAGGAGCGGAAATGCTACATTTTGTGTGGTCATGTCCACTATTGGTGAGTTTTTGGAGGGCTTTTGTGTCCTGTGTAAGTTCTTGAACTTACTTGATGTCAAGCCATATTTATTAAACAAAATTAGCAAAATGCAATATCGCAAAGCAAAGTGCCAAGGGTTTCACCTCACAGCAAGTGACCATCTAATGCTGTTCTAACCTGTTCTATCTCAGTGGAGCCATTTGTGGACATGAGAGAAACACAGCCAGGGTGCAGGCCCGGATCTAGTCATCACCCATGAGGTACCAGCATTGTAGTTGGAAAACACAGCCAGGATGCAGGCCCGGATCTAGTCATCACCCATGAGGTACCAGCATTGTAGTTGGAATCACCAATGAAGAGTGCTGATGTTGCCACAAATGGCTGCACAATTTAGAAAAGCTGATCCACAGATATTTTTGGTGGGGTCAATTTTGTGCAAATATTCTTAATGTACTTGGAGAAAGGTCTCATTATTTTGGACGTACTAGGAATTATGTAATGGAAATATAACATCGGGCTCGCCTATACCCACATTTCTGACAGAAATCTCATCATGTTGAATTTGCTTGGTTAATTTGAAGCCACTCATATTTTCCCCAGAAGCAGCTTCCATTATGCTACTGGAAGGTGCTTCCTTTGGGAAATCGGCCCTTGGTAATTCACTCTTTTAAAAGGAAGATTTTCTTCCAACAGTCAGACATAGGTGTCCCCTTTGTATCACTGGCATATGCAGGGTTGGACAGGCCTTTAGTCTCATTGGGTTGAGCCTTTGCAGTCTGGTTTTCAAGCCCCATGGCCACTGCTGAGGACTCTGTCACTTTATTGCAGCAGGCACATTGGAAAGAATAAGCAAAGATGAGAGATAGAGTATTGGGGAGATCAAAAAGAGAGAAGAGAAGAGAAGAGAAGAGAAAATAAGAGAAGAGAAGAGAAGAGAAGAGGAAATAAGAGAAGAGAAGAGATGGGAGAGGAGACGAGGGGAGGGGAAGGAAAGGGTGGGCAGGGGAGGAGAGAAGAGAAGAGAAGAGAAGAGAAGAGAAGAGAAGGGAAGAGAAGAGAAGAGAAGAGAAGAGATGGGAGTGGAGAGGAGGCGAGGGGAGGGGAGGGGAGGGGAGAGGAGGGGAAGGGTGGGCAGGGGAGGAAAGAAGAGAAGAGAAGAGAAGAGAAGAGAAGAGAAGAGAAGAGAAGAGAAGAGAAGAGAAGAGAAGAGAAGAGAAGTAGCTAGTTTAAATATTTTGCTAGAGTGCGTTTGCTCCCCAGTCTGGTAATCGACATGTGGATTGTCAAACAGCCCCCAAGTCTATTTTCCGCTATATATCACAATGTATGCATCTGTTGACTTCAACTTCGCGTCCAAACTTTACACCCAGAATGTTCTCTTTTATTTGGTTTCTCTTTTTCACCTCAACGCTGATTCTCATGTTACTGTTTTCGTGCACACATCAAATATAAGATACACCAGTGGTCAAAGTTTAATTTGTATTTTTGTCCCTAAGCCTTGAACTCCTAGTACACTCCCCGTGTAATATTTCCCTTCTTCTGCATGGATAGGTTTTTTGTTTTGCAATTTCATGTTAACAATTGAATTATTTTCTTCAACCGCTCTTAATAAATTGACTCGTGCAATTTAGAAATAAGAGCATTTTGCATCATGTAAAAAATCATGTGTTATATTCCCTCCTGACTTAATCATTTAGAAATACATTTTTCTGGCTTTACATATCTACGCACTCAAATGGTCCACATTACTCTCAAACTCAGACATAAAACACTCTTGTCTGCACTGCGATTACGTTTGGTTGCTTAGCAATACTGGAGAAATGACGGTGGGTTTGTTTTAAGGGGTGGTGACAGTTTCACGAGGTAGGGGAAATAGGATTAGTGGGCACATTTTCTTTCGCTCTATGCAGTTCCTACATGCCTGCTCTTTTATCAAGCATCGCTACTGCATGTAACTGGTCCAACAGCAGTTATGCCAATAAAGCCAGTCCCCTTCAAAGCCCAACCAACCCTAGTTCAATACTGGAAAACTTATTTTTGTCTGAATAGTTTAATGCCTTCAACGAATCAGGGCCTGCTCTATGCCTGAACAGTTTACATGCTTAAAACCAATAATACTCTAGGTACATGCCTACGAATAAGTGTGAAGCAAGAAGGACAGGGAAGAAGTCTATATGAAATCACACATCTTAGTTGTGTGTTTTTTATTGTCGTGCTGGGAGACTGTTCATAAGGTGCAATGTTATATGATAACAAAAAGATTCTCAAATTTAACCCCAGCGTTTTAAAAGAAAATATACGATTAATCCTTCTATTCAATGTGATGTTCCTGTGTATGTTAAGAGAGTATATGTGGTAGTATATTGTCCTCTGCAGTGAGCTACGAGTAACTTGCATAATATAATAGGACGGGCATCCCAACTGCCTGGCAAGCGCTACATAAATCTCAAGTTAGTATATGTAATATATGTAAATTTATATATGTATATTTTCCACTGAAAAAGCAAAGGTTAAAGGAAAGTTATAGTTAGGTGTAAGGTTCAGTAAGAAGATAACTTTTTAACTAAAAAAAACAACAAAAAAGCACAGAAACTTCCATTTCTGCTCCCACTTGGTGGGAGATTTAAAAATGCTCCTGCCATACAGAAGAACTGCCAAAAGGCCCCAATGAGTCCACCCGGGGCAAAAATTTAACAAACTATGGAGGTGGACTTTGCAGCCCACCCCCAGGCCATATACTTTAAGGGAGAGGTGCCCCCCCCCCAGGCATTAATGGCCCGGGTACCCCATTCCATGTGGCCGGCTCACAAGCTATGTCCCGGGCAGCCTACCCTCGGGACATAGCGGTTTCCCTGGCTGCACCGGTGTGGGTCAGGGATACCAGTGTTTGACTTCACTTGGCGGGAGCATTTTTTTATTTCCTGCCAAGTGGGAGAAAACACCAAGTCGGCTCCCAGCAGGCGGGAGCTTTGAACATGCTTCTACTCATGGGTAGTGGACTTTAGATTTGTTTCCCTGCCCACTCTGAATCATTAGGAGCTGCTCCCTGCAGGTGGGAGCAATGCTGGCTCCCACTGCATGCGGGGGAGCGTGGGGCGTGGGGTTCTTGGGGCTTCCCCCGTGGACCCTAATAAGAGAATGTTGGGTGCCGTGGGTGGGCACTAATTTTTAACAGTGCAAGGCCCTCGGGCATGGGGTCCCCTCGGGTCAAAATCGGTCCAGGGAAATGGGGTGCATGCCCCTTTACCCTTAATATCACACCAAACCCAGGGGGATGGGGTTCCCGGGGTAAAAATCACTCCCTCCCCAGAAAATTACACCAGGCCCGGGGGATGGGGTTCCTGGGGCTGAAAACAGCCCAGGGAGAGGGGCTGCGAGCCCGGCTCTCCCTGCAAATCACACCAGGCCCTGGGGGATAGAGTCTCTGGGGCTGAAATTGGCCTAGGGAGTGGGGCTGTGAGCCCACTTCCCCTGAAAAACACTCCAGGCCCCGGGGGATGGGGTCCCGGGTGGAAATCAGCCTTGGAAGGGGGCACGCATGCACGCACCCTCTCATTTATTTACATGAGTAGCTTGGGGGATGGGGTCCCAGGACCTAACAAAGCTCTGGAAGGGGGGCCAAGTGGCCCCTACTCTTTATTCAAATAAGTGGCCCAGGAGGATGACACTGTAAACATTTGGTCATACTAAAGATGCGGGCCTACTAACGTCGGTTCATGGTCGGTCGATCCAAGCCAGACATTCAGGACAGCCACATGAATTGCATGCACATATCATTAAACTACAGTGGAGTCATGTATATAGTTGGTGGTTATCTTAACATGGCACTATTAGATACTAAAAGGACTGATGATAGAAAATCCTTTCTGAAACTATCTCATGAGATCCTCTTTTCCCAAGAAATTAGCCTTTAGTTTAATTCACGGTGATGATATATAAGGCTCTTTGTCAGACAACTATATTGAAGTCATGGACTATCCATTTACAAACCATTGTTACATCTCACAGTAGTCCAATTGGTTTAGCTGAAGACAATCAAGACTACAACTCCCAGGATGCACGGATTTGCTTAAAAAAGCCCAGGGCTGAAAATGTGACGACCAGATGACATGAATTTATTTTGCCACCTTTTTATTATAGATGTTTTCGTAGTACCCCGAACACTGCCTTATAACACCACACCTTCTAAACCCTTATATGCAATGCTCCCTTACAGATGCATAGACTACAGGAATAAAGAGGCGCCTATAAATAGCTAGGGATATTTTCGGCCTAGTTTGCATTTCCAGTAATACCCAGATCTGCCAAATATTGAGAAGGTCGTTTGTTTCGAAGCAGATACAATTTTTTATCCAGAGCTTACTAGAGCTCAAACAACAATTTATAAACGTAAACCTTTCTTCTCCCTCAGGAAGAAGTGCTTTGGAGTAGACGCCAAATGAAAACTTTAAATGGCATAAGAGGCATTCGGGTTTGCATTTGTGTCTTTTTTTTACCCATCTGACAGTAGGTTTACAGTTTATAATCTGGCCTTTGTAAAGGCATTAGTCAGCCTGTATATTTCATTCTGAGCACGACCACCCATGAGGATGGACAAGCAGGAAGCATTTGTGCAGTTGCGGCAACAGCCAGTTGGAAGGCTGGCTAGGGAATAACAGGAGTTAGTCACAAAGCCGAGCATGTTTTGGCATCGAAGAGCTAACATCTCATTGTAGAGAGCAGCCCTTGTTTATAGGAAATGATTTCTGAGTTCTAAATTTGGATAGTGTACGAATTCTTCTAATCCTCCATTGTCTACCCTTGAATAAAATAATGTGCATTTTTGATTTTTGGTATATAGAAGGACACTTGTCATTGACCTCCTCGTCAGGGTCGGACTGGCCTCTTAGGCAATCAGGGAGTGCCCGATGGGCTGTTCTGACAGATCAATGTGTGGACCAGTTTTTTGGCTGTTGATTTCACTGAGAATACCACAGACATTGCCTGCAGCAAACACAAATGCATGCGGTCTCTTATTACTTGCAAAATACACAAACAGTTTTTGTTTGCAAGTCAAAAACTAGTTTTATTCACATGAGGGCCACTTCTTTAGCAATCTGGTTCGCTAATGGGGCCCACTTTGACTTTGGTGCCCAGGCATATTTTTTGTTCCAGTCCAACCCTGCTCCTGGTCAGCTCAAGAACCTATTTTTTATGCTGGGATGTTGGTCTGGAGAATTAAAGTAATCTGACACTGAAAAAAAACACATCTAAAAAATACATTCTACCCTCACTTCACATCATCATTACAGTATTTACTTAGATGCATGGAGGCTCCACATGTTGATACCGGTAACTGAGCAAAGAAGAAGCAAGTTAATTCCCCCGCTCACGTGGTGGTGGTCACAAAAGGCTCACTCACAAACACCACTCCATGTGTTTGTCCTCTTTGAACAAAATCCAAGTGCACATCCACATTTTAAGGTTGCCTTGTTTGTTTTAATTTATTGTTTTTAACTATGTGTATTAATTATGTACCTGCAGAGAAGAAGGTTCCCTCCCCAAATGGACAGGGAGTGAGACTCGGGTCACACTGGAGACTGGCCGCCTTGATTTCTGCTAGTTTTAGCCTCGATTGCACAGTGGATAAGAGCACTGGATTGTGTTAGGTGCACCAGTTGCTGGTACAAATGTTTTCTTCATTTACCAACAAACACACCCTGGAGAGAATCAATTAATTTGGGCCTTTTGTTTTCCAAACAGTGCTTTTTCTGTTGTTCAGAGCCAGGGACTTTAATTGCAGGGCTTGTGTATTTACCCTCAGAAATATCCCTTCTGATCTGAAAAGACCACACTTTGAAGAGGGCTTAGGCAGGCAGCATTAGCCTGGAAAAATGCAATGTGGGGGGCTGCCTACAAATGGGAGAAGCTTGGCTCTTTATTCTCATGTGCTGTCTTGATCAATGATGGCTGTTCTGCAGTTCATTTGGGGGACAGAATGATCTTAAAATAGAAGTGAGAAACCTACCATCAAGTGATGCCTTCCCGTACTGGGATATAATAGGCAGTAGCGGCCCGTGGAGGGAGTGCTGCGGGGCAGTGGTGCGGGGCGGGGGGAGGAGCAGGGTGGGGGGTAATAAACTGCGGAATTCGGCCGAACGGAGGTAAGTAAACAAATAAATAAATAAAACAAATTTCATTGCACGCGCTGCATTGCCAAATGCGATTCAGCGCGTGCAACTAAATTTGTTTTATTTATTTATTTGTTTATTTACCTCCGTTCGGCCGAATTTTGTAGTTTACTACCCCCCACCCTGCTCCTCCCCCGCCCCGCACCACCGCCCGCAGCACTCCCTCCACGGGCCGCTTCTAATATTAGGCAAGTAATTAAAGAAGTGAAAAGTAGAGATGACAATTACCCAATTGTAAAATAGCTGTCAGTGCCAGCAGCTGAAAGGGGTGGTGGAGGGAAATTCAAATGGGCTCTTCATTTGAGGGTCACTCTTGGAGGTTTTATGGGGGAATGAAGAGGCACCTTAATAGGAGAAGATATTTCAGAAGTACGTTGAGGTCAAGACAGCTCTCTTACATCCCTATCATCACTAGAAGTCAGGTGAAGGCCTTGGTGAGCACCCAGTCTGAGACATTTGCACATGTTAGAGGCAATGCTTAAGCTCCTGCCACCAAGAAAATAAAAGGTCCAATCAAACCTCAAACTGGTAAATAATGAGGTGAACAAGATGTGAAAAATCATATGAGCACACGAAAGAAGATTGAGAAAATCACCATCTTTTGCTTACAGCCTCAAACTCAAGATGGCTAGGAAATCTTATAACTGTGGCAATATACATTCAAAATGTGTATTCCTGAGATCAAAAGTTAAATATGTTTTGAACCACTCAGATCAAATTAAATCAAAGAAACTTTATTTGATCAATTTAAGAATACAGATCATAAAAGTAAAAAGCAATAAAAACATTTATAATCGAATCAGTTTGGACACAGTTTCAAATTTATTTCTTAAAGCCAAACATGTTAAAAAGACGACTAAGTCTGGAAGTTCATTTAATCAAAAACTAATTACAAATATCCGATTTACAATTGGTTTAGTAAAACAAGGTAGTCAATAATCAATATTCATAAGACATGTGCCTTTCCAGATCTTCCAGCAACAATCCGCAAAGGACAGGCCACATCCTATTGCAGAATTGAATTCATTTGTAATGATCTAGCTTCACACTTCACAAGTTAAATCATGAAGATTAGGGCTAATTTAGCCAAACAATCACCTCCCTGTAACAAAGAAAAACCAAGTTTCACCAAGAATAACCATGTGGCCTCCTGGAAGGCCTTCGTCCACATGAATTTAAATAAGCTAAAAACAGCCATCCCAAACAGAAGACCATCAAAGTTTGTCTCAAAACACATGCAACCTCCTCTGGCCAAAGACCACTATGTGTCAGGTATACCAAGCACTCTTACCTGAAGTCTCCAGACTCTTACCTGTAAGGTGCTTGGTGATGTTTCGCAGAGACGCTATGGGCCAAACTCCCTATAACTCTATTCAGTAACCAAAGATTTTACATTACACTCTTCAGGTTGACTATAGGATTTAAGGGAGGAGGGCCAGAATCGACGCTAATGAAGTTCCTGTGTAGTCGACCTGCGAGAAGATTCCTTAGCTAATGTATTCTGCACTCTAATAGACTATATAAGCACTATACTTTAGTTTTTATTCTGAGTAGTGTTGTGCATTTCCTGTAATTAAGTTCCTACCTGCGATTCTACACGGTAAGGCTTCGCGTCCAGGAAGTAGTTGCGAGATGATAGGAGTCCGATGTTCTTCCCCTTCTCTCTGTTAGACGTGTATTCGACGTGTATTAGATGTTGAATTTCTGCGAGCAAACAAGTATCACAATTAACAGTTGGTACCACTAACCAGTGACTCTACCACTCTTTTCTAGTTATCTTTATACTATCGCCTTGTTTACCTTACTGTGTAACCTTCCTGTTCTTTCGCTGTATTTTCACTATGCGTCTTCTAAATCAGAAACAAATAGAACATGCAAAAATATACATTCCTAAAACTATAATAACTTTTTTCGCAAAAAGTCCCAAGTACTGATTCCTCTTTAGAAATCAATTGTCCAAAAATTTGTAAAGTCTTTACTAAGAAGTCTTTCTTGCGATGGGCGCCAAGAGCATTAATAAGATTGATTCACTTAACTTAAAGTTCCTTTCTTTCAGGTTGCAGCATGCTGAGAAATGGAAGATTCAGGAAGCAGGAGTGAAGTCTCGAGGAGCTGGAGCGCTTTGAAAGAAGGTAAGTGAAGAACGAGTTCAGCGCGATGTTTCCTGATGCTGGAACTGAAGGCTAAGCACCTTCCAAAGCCTGGGTGTGGCTTAAATACTCCAGCCACACCCAGAGACGTTCGTTGAAGGGACGCGTGTGCGTGCTCACGCGCCGTGAGGAGCAACGCGAAGAAAACTGAATCGGAGTTTTCCTGCTCTCGCGCCGTGTTCTGTTTACACAGACGCGAGGCAGGCTGACAGTACACGGGTGCTTGGGCTCTTGTGAAACCAATGCGTTTTTGATCCGTATTCTCTCCCTGACATCCGCGATGCGAGCGGAGCCCAAGCATAGAATAAAAGTGCATGAAAACAAACAAACATTGGTAAAAGCAAGTTGGTAAAGCAAGTTACAATAACAATGACAACAGCAATCACTTCTACAGTTGCACAATCACAAACACTAGTAAAAGCACCTACATTTTTGGAGTGCAGGATGCACGGGATAGGGGTGGGTTTTCTACTGGGAACATGTTGTGGATTCATGACAATATGTTGTGGATTCATGACAGTACCCCCCTCGTAGAATCCCCCCTAAAACTCCGGGAATAGGTTTTGGTTTCTCAGGATACCGAGCATGAAATCGTTTCAACAACTTAGGAGCGTTTTGTAAATTGGCCAGGGGTTCCCAAGAACGTTCCTCTGGACCGTATCCTTTCCAGTCTACAAGATAAAACAATTTGTTCTTAATGCGTTTAGAATCCAGAACTGCTTTCACCTCAAACTCTGGAACTCCTTCCACTTCAATGGCTGATGGTCCAGACGTGAGTCTAGTGTTGGAGTTAAATGGTTTTACTAAGGAAACGTGAAAGACTGGATGAACATGATATCTAGATGGAAGAGTCAACTTTACACTGACTGGATTAATAATTTTTTCTATTTCAAAAGGACCAATAAAACGAGGACGAAACGCTTTATGACTTTTAATTCTTAAGTTTTTGGTAGATAACCAAACCTTGTCTCCTACTGTATAGGAAGGATTTTCTGTCCTATGTTTATCAGCAAACCTTTTTTGAGATTCTTTTGCTTGAGCTAAAGATACCTGTGCTTGTTGTTGTATTGTTACTAAGCGAGTTACAAAGTCTGTGACGGACGGGATATCACTTCGTACCATTTTTAAATCTATGGTGTCTTTGGGATGGAAACCATGATTACAAAAAAAAGGAGACATCCCTATAGCAGAATGTTCTGAATTATTGTACGCAAATTCCATAGCCCACAGAATATCAGACCATTCTTGGTCACTGGTAGTTAACATACATCTTAGAAATTGTTCAATGGTTTGATTTGTGCGTTCCGTTAGACCATCAGTTTGAGGATGATAACTGGACGAAGTTCGCACTTCCATGTTCAAAGATTTCCCTAAATGGCGCCAAAAGTGTGAAACGAATTGTGGCCCTCTGTCCGAAAGCACAATAGATGGTATTCCATGTAACTTCACTATTTCTTTGGCAAAAATGTTAGCTAACTCTAATGCAGAAGGAAGTTTCTTAAGTGGGATGAAATGAGCTTCTCGCGAAAACTGATCTATAACTGTTAAAATTGTGGTAAAACCTGCTTTCGTACGAGGTAACTCCACTATGAAATCCAAAGAAACAGTGTGCCAAGGTTGAGGAGGTACGGGTAGGGGTAAAAGCAACCCACTGGGAGCATGGTGAGTAGTTTTGTTTTGAATACAAATAGAACATGTAGTGACATACTCTTGAATATCTTTGAACATGGTAGGCCACCAAAAGTTTCTCTTGATTATCTGGTACATTTTAGTGACCCCAGTGTGAACAGACAACAAAGAATCATGATATGTTTCCAGAATACGTCTTTGGATAGATACAGTGGGTACAAAAACTTGATCGCTCATGTACAGCAAGTCATTTCTCCATTGTAGTGAAGGATATTCGACACTCCAATCTTCTTTAGACTGATTTTTAAGTGCCACTGTAATATCTGGTAAGAAGTTAGTGTCTAAAAGGCCAATGTGAAAACATTCTGCAGGAATTATTGATTGTATCTTTTCGTGTCTTGAATTCAAATCATCACTTATACCTATGCGAGATAAAGCATCCGCTTTATTATTGTCTTTTCCTGGCCGATAAGTGATAGTAAAGTCATAATCATTAAAGAACTGCGACCAGCGCAATTGGCGAGCTGACAAAGCCTTGACAGATTTTAAAGACTGTAAATTCCGGTGATCAGTGTATATAGTTACAGGATGTCTGGCACCTAACAGATAATGACGCCATTCTTCAAATACAGCTTTTATAGCTAATAATTCCCGATCAGCAATGGCATAATTTTGTTCTGTGGGAGACAATTTCCTTGAATAATATGCGATAGGATGCATTTGGCCTGTGCTTTTGTCCCTTTGAGATAAAATGCCTCCTATGGCATATTGTGAAGCGTCCGCTTCAACAATGAACGGTTGGGCTGGATCTGGATGCTTTAAAACAGGGGCAGAAGTAAATTGATCTTTTAAGGTGCGAAAGGCTTTTTCAGCTTCTGACGTCCAATCAAACTTGGTATTTTTTCTCAACAACTTTGTGATGGGGGTAACAATGTTGGAAAAATTGTCGATGAAACGCCTGTAAAAATTGGCGAACCCCAAGAAACTTTGTACCTGTTTGATGGTGGTGGGACTAGGCCATTCTGTGATTGCTTTAATTTTTTTTGGATCCATTTCAATCCCAGAAGGACTAAGGATATAGCCTAAAAAATCTACAGTTGTTACATGGAACATGCTTTTTTCCAATTTTACAAATAAGGAATTGTCTAAAAGCTGTTGAAGAATGGCTCTTACCTGTTTTACATGATCAGATTTTTTTTTTTTTTGGAATCTTTTTATTGGTTTATTCAACAAAACAGAAAGTAAAAACCACTCCTTCAGTGTAAGGCTTAGGACAAAGCAGATTTGAATACATCTTGGCAAGTAAGCACTAGCAGTACAAATATAAATAGGCAAGCAAAGGGCCAAACACATTAGTCTCCATCCCCACTCAATGTGCGAGACAGGGCAGCTAGTCATGGTCGCTGAGGTCAGATTCTGGTGCATCGGGTGGGGGCTCGCAAATGTTCCCCCTATAAACATTCCAGCCACCCCACACCTGGGACCATTTCTTTGGGCACCCTCTGTGTACATATACCGCTTTTTCCGTCACCATTACAAGGTCCATGTCTCGGATCCAGTGTGCCAGGGTCGGTGCCTGTCCGGAACCCCATCGCTGGGCTATGTTACGTTTTGCGAGCATGAGCCCCAATGTCACCCAGAGCTGGGCCACTCTTACGTGGTCGGTCTGCTCCCAGACGTTAAGAAGGCAGAGCCGAGGTTCAGGCAGGGTGGGGATTTTGGTCACTTGGGAGAGAGTACGGAACACCCCCTTCCAGTAAAGCGCTATGACGGGGCAGTCCCATAGGGTGTGGAGGAAGGTTCCTTCGTGACCACAGTTCCTGAGGCATAGTGGGGATTCCGTCCGCTGTAATTTGAATAGAAGTGTACGGGTGTAGTATGTGCGGTGCAGAATTTTGAGCTGGACTAGCCTTAATTTGGACGATATGCCCACCTCCCTGGGGGATGATAGCGCGGCCTGCCAGTCAGTATCGTCAAAGTCTCCAAGTTCTGCCTCCCATTTCCCTTTAAGGACCAAAAAGGGGTCAGGGCGATTATTGATTATTTTCCGGTATGTTAGGGACGTCGCTTTTTGAATCAGATGTTCAGTGAGGAGCCGGTCCTCCAAGGGCGATGACTCAGGGAGTCGAGTCCCGAGTGGAATCGCCGTCCGAAGTGCATGGTGAATTTGCAAATAGCGGAAATGTTCGGTGTTGGCCAAATCGTATTCTGCCTGGAGTTGGGAAAAGGTGATCACCTCTCCCCGTCGCCAAAGGTCCCCTACCCTCGAAATGCCAATTAGATCCCACTGATGGAATCCCTTGGTGGTACGCAGCAGCCCAAGCAGTTTAGCGTCCCATAGTGGCGTTGCCTGGGTGATCCTACCCGCCCAACCCATCGCACGCTGTGCCGCAAACCATATCTGTAGGGTGTGTGCTGCGGGCCCTGCCTGGACACGACCTCTTCTAGGGTTATAGAGGGCTCCTAGCACCCCCCCCGGAGCCAGCAGTTGCCTATCCATACGGTAGGCAGGGTCGTCGCTTGGTACATGGAGCCACTGATTTATGATCATGAGGTGCGAGGCCCAGTAGTAGGTTTTAATATCTGGGAGGGCTATTCCCCCGTCGTACCAGCCACTGGTGAGCTTACGGAGCGCAATCCGAGGTGCCCTGTCCTCCCAAAGGAGACGGGTGATCTCCGCATTCACAGCCGTGAAATAAGAGGGCGCCACCGGGAAGGGGGTATTCTGTAGCGCATAGAGGAATCTAGGGAGAGCGAGCATCTTAAAGAGCGAGGCCCTTCCAAGCAAGGTCAGGGGCAGGGCTCGCCAGTGCTTGACATCAGTACGAAGCCGTTGGAGGGGCTTCATTAGGTTTTCGGCCACAAATTTATCCCGTTCTGCAGTAACATATATCCCTAGATATTTGAATCCTTCCCGGGCCACGAGAATATTGCATCCCCTCGGGGGCCGAGGCGGGGGGCCTCGGAGCATATATAAGATGGATTTCTCCCAGTTGATTTCGTAGCCCGACCGTCGCCCGTATGACTCACATATGTCGAGGAGACAGGCGATAGAGCGCGCAGGCGAGGCCAGATAGAGTAGTACATCGTCTGCATAAAGGGAGATCCGATCCTCCCAGTCTGGCCTCCATTTGAGGCCACGGATCACCGGATCCTGGCGCACCCATGCCGCCAAGGGCTCGAGAGCCATGGCAAAGAGCAGAGGGGAAAGGGGGCACCCCTGCCTTGTCCCCCGCCCCAGAGGGAAGGGGTCAGAGACACGGCCGTTTACCACCACCTGCGCAAGCGGCTGGGTGTACAGAAGCTGAATCCACGCGCAGATCTTGGGGCCAAGCCCCATGTGGCGGAGAACGGCGAACAGGAAAGGCCACTCCACCCTGTCAAACGCCATCCGAGCATCTAACGAGAGTATGGCCGCATCCTCCTCTATCGTGGAGCGGCAAGCAAGAATGCTATGCAGACGCCGTAGGTTTAGAGCGGTGTTCCGGTGCGGCATAAAGCCTGACTGGTCAGGGTGGATTAGGGTGGAGAGGTAGGGCTGCAGTCGTGTTGCCAGCAACTTTGCCAGGATCTTAGCCTCGGCGTTGAGCAGCGAAATCGGGCGATAAGAGGAGCACTCGTGCGCCGGTTTGTTGGGTTTCGGGATCGCCACTATTGTAGCCATCCTCTGATCCAGGGGGAGGGTCCCCCTAGATAGACAATCCCTAAACATGGCCCGCAGGTGCGGGACTACCAGGGAGGAGTTGTGCTTATAGAACTCGATCGGGAGCCCGTTGGGCCCCAGCGCCTTCCCTGTGCGAAGGGACAAGATTGCCAGCGTTATCTCGTCGTCTGTCAGGTCCGCCTCGAGGGCCTCTGTTTCGGAGGAAGTCAATCGCGGCATCACGATGTCCCGAAGGAATAGCTCATTTTCTGCCACGGTAGAGGAGGCTTCAGGCGTATAAACGGATTGGTAGTGGGCCGCGAACGCCTCCGCTATACGCTGAGGGTCCGAAGTAAATTCCCCCTCGTTGAGCCGGATCCGAGCCACCCATCGCGACGCTCGGTCCCCCCTCTCAAGCCATGCAAGCAGTTTTCCCGCCTTGTCCCCAAGTTCATAGACTGTGTGTTGGGTTGCCACCTGCCGAGCACGCGCTGCCTCCCATAGATGGGACCTATACTCCTGCTGCGCCATGCGGAGTGTATGCGCCGAATCCTCATCCCCTTGTTGTGTATGGGACGTTTCGGCCTCGGTTACCGAACGCTCCAGCTCTAGCACCGCCTGCCGCTGGGTGTTCTTGTGATCAGAGATGACGGAGATGGCCTGCCCACGGAGGACAGTTTTGAAGGCTTCCCAGAGGGTTGCCGAGCTTCTGACGGAGTCAGCATTTTCGGCGAAATAGTGCTTGGTCGCGGTTTTGAGGGCCTTATTGATTTTAGGGATTTTGAGGTACCCGGGATGGACCGGAAACATAGTGCGTTTACACGGGTCGTTGGTCGCAAACGTTACAACCACAGGCGAGTGATCCGAGATGCCCCTGGGGAGGTGCGACTCCTCGGTCACCCCAGTGAACCCGGCAGGCGAAGTGAAGATGTAGTCTATGCGCGAAAGGGTGCGGTGTGCGCCAGAAAGAAAGGTGTATTGTCTCTCATTGGGCCTATATTCTCTCCAAGTGTCTACCAGGCCTAGCGCGGCGGCGAATTCGGTAAGAATAGAGGTGTCCCCCCCGTGTGCCCTGTGTGACGACCTGTCAAGTGTATGATCCATGGTTGCGTTGAAGTCCCCACCTATGATAAGTTCCCCATGCGGGAGTGCCAACAGGAATTCACCCAGTGCCCTAAAGGAGACCTGGTGCAGTGTAGGGGGGATGTAGACGGTCACTAGGTTGTACATTTTCCCCTCCCATTGGCAGGTGAGTGCTGCAAAGCGGCCATATTCGTCCCTACGGGAGTCTAGAAGGATTAGGGGGAAACGTTTGTTAATCAGTATGCCTACCCCTCTGGAACCTGTCGTGAACTCTGAGTGTGTCGCCATCTTGAATCCAAGCCTATCCAGGGCCTTGGTGGCAGAACCCACCAGGTGCGTTTCTTGTAAGAGCGCCACCGCGGGCCCCCTACGCTTGAGGTATTGTAGCACCAGCCCACGTTTAATCTTGTCCCCTAACCCGTTGACGTTCCAGGATAGGACCGCAAAGGAGGGACGTCGCTGCTGAGTAGGGATGCCGGGCATTGTGTCAATGGTTACGTGGGGAGAGCTATGTGATGCCATCTACAGGGTGGGATATAGAGATAGCCCACTGTAGTATGCCAACCCTGTGCCCCTGTGCTCGCCTAGTCAGCCTGAAGTGCCCGTGAGTGGTAGGTGAACCTGAACTAAAACACAATTCAACATAACAGCAAAATCCCCTTCCCTCCTCCCCCCTCCCTGCCTCCCTGCCATGCGGATTTAAAACTACCCGCCACCCCAACTCAGCAGAGTGCTTAGTTCCCATAAACTGGTTACGTGCGTGTGGGGGGAAAACCGCTCACTGTTCAGCCGCCGATCCCCACACCAGAGGCTTGTCCCTTCAAGCAGTCAAATGTCCGATACTAGCCGGGGGCCCCGAGTTCGTAGCCTCCTGCAAAGTTAAGGCCCCCTTGGGCCGTCTGGAGCATCAAGGCCGCAGATCGCCGGGTGACAGCAAGTCCGATCGTCTCCATACCTTCATGTTTCACGGCGTTCCATCTCCTGCCCCCGACTCCTCGACACCCAAGTCCCCGGAAGAGGCTGAGAGGCCGCCAGGGGCATGCTCCCCCCTGCCCCTCGATTTAGCAGGACGCCATCCTTCCAGCCACTCCGAGGCCTCCGCTGGCGATGTAAAGAACCAAGTGCGCCCCTCCGCCTCCACTCGGAGCTTTGCAGGAAATAACATCGAGTATTTAAGCTCTCGAGAGCGGAGGTCCGCCTTGACCGCCATAAAGTCTCTCCGCTGTCGCACCACCGTCGCTGTATAGTCCGGATATAGGGTGACCGTACTGTTTCCCACCCGCAGTGGGGGGGCCGTACGCGCCGCCTGGAGGATTGCATCGCGGTCACGGAAGTTGAAAATGCGGGCCAGAATCGGGCGCGGGGGGGCCCCCGGCCGAGGCCTCCCGCCCGGCACCCGGTGGGCCCGTTCCACCGAGAAGAACTTGGAGAGCCCACGAGGCTGGAGTTGGTCAGTAATCAGTTTTTCCACGAAGAGGTCTAATGCCGGGCCGCGTTCACTCTCCGGCACACCAACGACCCGCACGTTGTTGCGTCGGGACCGTCCTTCCTGGTCCTCCAGTTTGGCCAGCAATTGCTTTTGCGTCAGTTCCAGGGTCTGTATGCGCTTGTGGTGGTCCGCCGAGTCCTGCGTGAGGGTCGTCGCGGTGGCCTCGACCTCTTTAAGTCTTGAGTTGATTTTGGCGACATCTGCTCGGAGTAGCGCCACATCCGTGGAGATCGTACCGATGGAAGCCTGCATCTGCGTCAATGTGGCCATGACGTCCGCCAGGGTAAACTCCACAGGTTTGTCGGAGGGGGGGGGACTGCTTCCGATCCGGTAGGAATGCAAATTTGTCCAGTTTGGCCTGCGCCCCACCACGGTGGCCTTTCCCTCCCATGGCGCCAGGCAGGCACCGAGGATGCGCCCGGACGTGTCCCGCGTGTAGGGTGGTCACAGAGATGCACCGCCAGACCCGACGCCAGGAAGCACCAGAGCCGGGAAGCAGCACCGGGCCCCCAAAGCACCAGGGCCGTGAAGCCGTTCACCAACAGGTCACCGGATGGTCAATGTACCGGTGAGGCGCGACAGCCGCCGCTCGCGGCGTCCAAGGGCCCGCAGTCCCAGGGGAGACACTGTTCAGGCCGGATCCCAGCGCGAGTGCCCCCCCAACCTGGCAGCACAGGAGTCAGGGGGAGGCAGCACCAGGCCCCAGGGCGACGTCCAGTAGGTCAGTGTCTCAGGCCTCAGCAGGTGGTGCGAAGGGAGCGTCGCCCGGGGGCCCAGCACGACCCGGTCAGGCGCGTCCTCTCTCCTCAGCAGGCCGCAGGGGCCGCGGCGAATCCACCCATGCAAAGCCGGAGCCGTTCAGGGGACTCCGCCGTCAACGCGCACACCGACCTCCGAGCTGTAGGCGCAGCCACCGCCTCACGCTGCCCCTTCAGGATATCAAGTCTGGCCGGGGCGCAGGCGGTTGGACGCGGAGGCCCACTCCTCCTCACCGCTGTCGAACGGGTCCGGTCCCTGGTCCGCCCCGAGGGGACGTCCCGATCTCCACCGGACCCGAAGCGCTCCGCCAACGCTCCGATGCCAGGCAGCCGAGGGCCGGGCGAGTCTCGTCGCGTCCGCTCCAGAGACCGGCACGTCTTAGTTGAGCCCAGCCGCACGCAGGGCGACGCAGCCACGCCCCCTGTCCAGCACACCTCGGGGACGTGGGGCCTAGCCCTCCGCTCGCCTCTCTGCTCCGCTGCCCAGGAACGGGGGGGTTTCGGGGGCCCCAGGCTTCAGATCCCGGGCGCCGAGGCTTTCGGACCCAGAATTAGCCGTCCAGAAGTAGGTGTGTGTTGAAGGGTGACAGGATAAATGTCGGATTAAGTGTCGGTGCGGAGGAGCTCCGGGCTCAGGCGGCCATGTTCTTCAAGAGCCAAGCTCCGCCCCCCTACATGATCAGATTTGTTCTTTGAATAAATGAGTATATCATCTATATAAACAACACAGCATATGTCCAAAAAGTCCCTTAATACCTCATTTATAAAAAACTGAAATGCTGCGGGGGCGTTACAAAGTCCGAAAGGCATGACCTGGTATTCATATAAACCAAATTTGGTGCGGAAGGCCGTCTTCCATTCATCGCCCTCTCGGACTCTCACCAAGTGATATGCACCCCGTAGATCTAGTTTTGTATAAATGGTTGCATCTTTAATTTGATCAAGCAATGTTGGGATCAATGGTAAGGGATACCTGTTCTTCACAGTCACATTATTGATGGCTCTATAATCGATACACGTACGTAACTCTCCCCCTTTTTTAGGAATGAAAAAGAGAGGAGAAGAGACTGGGGACTTTGAATGCCGTATAAAACCGTTCTGTAAATATTCATCAAGATAGTCTCGTAGATGCTCATTCTCCTTTTCTGTTAGTGCGTAAATGCGACTACATGGTAGGGTCGCACCAGGTACTAGATCTATTTGACAATCATAATCCCTATGGGGCGGCAAGGTGTTGGCCTTTTTTTTGTCAAACACATCTATCAGATGGTTATATTCTTCTGGAACTCCATCAAGAATTAGAATACTTTTTGATTCCTTTGGAAAATCATAACCCTGAATCAGGAGTTCTGTGTCAGGATTATTTCGTAAACAAGTAGTGTGACAAAAGTCAGATTTAAACAATATAGTACGATGAGTCCAATCTATGTAGGGATTATGAAGCACCAACCATGGTATGCCTAAAATTAACCGAAACTGAGGAGCATCGATTATATCAAAACTTATATCCTCAGTGTGTTTAGAGGCACACGTCATAGTTAACAACTCAGTATGGTATTGAATGGGGCCAGAAGTTAACTCTTTCCCATCAACAGCTCGTACTATTTCAGGCGTCTCTTTTATGATTTTCCTCAATCCCAGTTCAGAAAACAACTGAGTGTCCACAAAATTACCTGTAGCCCCAGAATCAATCAATGCATCTATTGACCATGTTTTAGTTTTATCTCTTTGGGACTGTAAGAAAACCTTGATACTAAGATGGCAATGCGAAGTGACAGGATTTGTAGAGGCCAAACTGGTTTGAACACTCGATAAAATGACCTCGCTATCTATCGAGTTTTTTAGTTTTCCGACTGCTGTGTAGCTGCAACCTCTGTAGTTTTTGTTTTAGGTCTATTAGGTCGAGTTGGACATTCTTTTACAAAATGTCCCTTCTTACCACAATAAAGACATTGGTTTAACTTTCGGCGCTTCTCTTTCTCTTCGGTAGTTAAAGGCCCTCTAATGGTTCCAATTTGCATCGGTTCCACCAAATCTAGTTTAGTAGATGACTCATTTTTTATGATAGGTCTGTCTTTAAATGAATACATCCTATGATCCAATTTCCCCCTCTCCCCCTTTCTCTCGGCGATGCGATGATTCAATTTTACAACTAAATCTATGAATTCTTCGCTATTGGTAGGGGGGTCCAGAATTTGCGTGACCATATCCTTTAGGTCGTCTTTCAAACCTCGATAAAATAAGGATACACGTTTCTCCTCTGGCCACTCTGCTTCAATAACCAATCTATTAAACATTGATATATAATGAAGAAGGTCTGACGATCCCTGTTTTAGATTTAATAGTTCATGATCTGCCGATTGCACAAACACATGTTTTGCAAATAATTTTTTCATAGTATCTTTAAATTGTCGTAAATCATACAAAATCGGATCATTTCTTTCTACATAAGGTACAGACCATAAAGCTGCATCCCCTCCTAGATAAGATAAAATAAAAGCAACTTTAGATGAATCATCAGGAAAAGCAGTGGGTTTTGCCACAAAATGCAAATGACACTGATTTAAAAATATGGTAAATTTGTTACAATCGCCATGAAATCTTTCTGGGGGTGCTAGAGGAACTGAGACCGGTGTAACTACTTGGATGTGAGTAGGCATTGTAGACGAAGCAGTGGGCGCGGTTTGCAAAGTTGGTTGAAAAGTTGGAGGCTTTAACAACGGTTTTTTCAAGGAAGGAAAAGACCACTGAGATGCACTAGATGATTGCACTTGAGATTGTAGCGCCGAAATATCTCTACGCAACTCTGCGTTTTCGGATTTAATGTCTGATAACATAGCAGCTATGTCCTGCAAGGATATCTGTGAGGCTTGATCCATAGCGTCTGGGCGAAACAGAGTACGTGGGCTTAGCCTTCTGTCAGGTATACCAAGCACTCTTACCTGAAGTCTCCAGACTCTTACCTGTAAGGTGCTTGGTGATGTTTCGCAGAGACGCTATGGGCCAAACTCCCTATAACTCTATTCAGTAACCAAAGATTTTACATTACACTCTTCAGGTTGACTATAGGATTTAAGGGAGGAGGGCCGGAATCGACGCTAATGAAGTTCCTGTGTAGTCGACCTGCGAGATAACAAGAAGATTCCTTAGCTAATGTATTCTGCACTCTAATAGACTATATAAGCACTATACTTTAGTTTTTATTCTGAGTAGTGTTGTGCATTTCCTGTAATTAAGTTCCTACCTGCGATTCTACACGGTAAGGCTTCGCGTCCAGGAAGTAGTTGCGAGATGATAGGAGTCCGATGTTCTTCCCCTTCTCTCTGTTAGACGTGTATTCGACGTGTATTAGATGTTGAATTTCTGCGAGCAAACAAGTATCACAATTAACAGTTGGTACCACTAACCAGTGACTCTACCACTCTTTTCTAGTTATCTTTATACTATCGCCTTGTTTACCTTACTGTGTAACCTTCCTGTTCTTTCGCTGTATTTTCACTATGCGTCTTCTAAATCAGAAACAAATAGAACATGCAAAAATATACATTCCTAAAACTATAATAACTTTTTTCGCAAAAAGTCCCAAGTACTGATTCCTCTTTAGAAATCAATTGTCCAAAAATTTGTAAAGTCTTTACTAAGAAGTCTTTCTTGCGATGGGCGCCAAGAGCATTAATAAGATTGATTCACTTAACTTAAAGTTCCTTTCTTTCAGGTTGCAGCATGCTGAGAAATGGAAGATTCAGGAAGCAGGAGTGAAGTCTCGAGGAGCTGGAGCGCTTTGAAAGAAGGTAAGTGAAGAACGAGTTCAGCGCGATATTTCCTGATGCTGGAACTGAAGGCTAAGCACCTTCCAAAGCCTGGGTGTGGCTTAAATACTCCAGCCACACCCAGAGACGTTCGTTGAAGGGACGCGTGTGCGTGCTCACGCGCCGTGAGGAGCAACGCGAAGAAAACTGAATCGGAGTTTTCCTGCTCTCGCGCCGTGTTCTGTTTACACAGACGCGAGGCAGGCTGACAGTACACGGGCGCTTGGGCTCTTGTGAAACCAATGCGTTTTTGATCCGTATTCTCTCCCTGACATCCGCGATGCGAGCGGAGCCCAAGCATAGAATAAAAGTGCATGAAAACAAACAAACATTGGTAAAAGCAAGTTGGTAAAGCAAGTTACAATAACAATGACAACAGCAATCACTTCTACAGTTGCACAATCACAAACACTAGTAAAAGCACCTACATTTTTGGAGTGCAGGATGCACGGGATAGGGGTGGGTTTTCTACTGGGAACATGTTGTGGATTCATGACAATATGTTGTGGATTCATGACACTATGATTCTCTTTACCATCTCACTTGCAACTTATCAGTTCCATCTAAACCAGACTGTCTCCTAAATTGCCTCACAATATGGGAAGTTTGTCCTCTGCTTAATAATTCAAAAGCAGACTTGGATGCTCTAGAAAACTACAGACCCATCACAGTCCTCCCTTTTCTCTCAAATAGTGTTGAAAGATAAGTAACCAGTCAGCTAGAAAAATACACCAGAAACAATCATCTCATAGGAGACTCCCAGTGAGGGTTTGACACAGGAAGTGTTCATCCTTAAAATTGTGGATGATGCTGCAGCTCTAAGAAAAGCAAATTCCTGTCTGCCCGTTCTCCTTGGCCTAGTGGCAGTCTTTAATACTGTTGAACAGGGTACCTTCCTTTAAACTTTAAGAAACAGAGTAGGTATTGAAGGAACAGTGCTTAACTGGTTCAGATCCTGTCACAAATCATCAACATAGGGATCTCTTTCTCTACCCCTTGTCTAATCTCCTTATTACATACCCTTGAGCTCCATTTACATGCTCATACTTGTCTGTTTTTATGTGGAATCACTAGGCAAAGGGCTAACAAAGCATGGTATCTCTTTCCTGCAACATGCTGATCATGCACTTTTTTACATTAAAATTAGATGCTATTTAAGCTCTAAGACCCTCATCTTGGGCCTCACACCAAAACCATCATGTCAGCAAAGCCCCTTGAAACGAAGCTCAACAAATGATTCCACCTTGAATTACACATCATGAGATGGCTAAGAACAACAGACTCTAACTAACGTTTTTTGTAGTCTCAAACCTTTTCTCCCAAATAAAGACTTGAAGGCAGCCGTCAAATCCCTGGTAATCTCAGTTATAGACTACATAAATGCACTACTGACTGGGCTGCCTCAGTGTAGTTCTGAATGGTCTGCAATACTAAAAGATATCAAGTGCATCCCACCAGTCCCTTTTTAGCTTTACTGGCTGACCAATAACCATATTTATGCCTTTAAAACTGCATAATTCACATACAAGAAGGCTCATTTAAACAAACCTGAATGGTTATACCATAAACTTCAGCTCTCTGACACAAACAAAAATTTAAGAAGCCACGTTTTGATCCTTTTATCAAGCTGGACACCGCCCAGATTCACAAAGTCTTATAACCTGAAACAATCATAATCTGCAAATGCTTCATGGCTTTCGAATGCTACATCAACATTTATATGACAGGTCAATCTCAATTTTTGAAAGAAACCTCCACCTAATAGATCTTTAGTAACTTCTACCATGTTTTGTACTTGGACTTTCTAAACCATGTACCACGAAGGCCACTGCTTCATGTTTTCTGATATGTTCATGGCTTTCCTTACAGTACTTTTTAAATAACTTTTCTGTATAAAGTGATCTGCCATCCTGTGTCCAGGGTCTTGATTCACTATTTCAAGAATGTCCATAAATAAAATGAATAGAAGGATCCCCTTCTTTCTTGTGGGACTCTTCGACCATCTTTTTTGTAGTAATATGTAACTTCCTTTAGCTAATATATGGATTCTGAAGACAAGGAAGCATTGATTGTAGATACTGAGTCTAGCATGAAATATATTCTAAAAAGAATGCTTTTCAGTTTATGGCCTGTGCTGCAAACACCTCTGAGAAGCAACAGCTCTTAAAAAAGAGGTATTGCCCTTAAACTAATTGTTCTAGACAAGAGCCATCTGAGTTTTCATGACTGGTACAACTTAGAAATGATAATGGTGTCTCACTGTATGACTTGGTAAATATAGACTACAAATTTGCTCACAAATATAAGTCCGATCCTGAAGAGCGAATCCTGCATGTCAAATTTCCTTGGCTACAAACAATTCTTAGAAGCGATTGAAAACTGGATGGGATGCAGATAAATTGTATTATAGAGGTGTCAATTCTCAACCAAAAGCAATTAGGGCTAGATGTACTAAAAATGATTTTGTGATATCCTAATTGTGAATAACAGTGATGTGCAAATGGGGAATCATAAAATTAAATGCACTCTCGGTGCCAAAGTTTAGAAATTGCTGTTTAGTGGTTTCTAGCTCTTTGCTATTTCAAAATAGTGATACACAAATTGTGAATCTGTAATAATCTTAAATTGTGATTCCTTGTTTTGGAAAGCAAAAGAAAGGTAGTGTCCCATGTTTAAGATGTCATAGCAAGGAACAGAGACACATATGCAGTAGAATAGGAGAGAGGAGGTCTGTGTTGGGTTATTGTGAATGAAACAGGTAGCTTAGGATTTTGAAAATGTCTTCTCAGGCCATTTGAAAGTCCTGAAGATGGGCACAGGCATAAAACACAATTCAGTGATGCCGAACTGGAGATATTAGTTGAAGAGAGTATTGCAAATAAAGTCACACTCTGGTAAATCCACACTCACTCTCCCTGAAGTCATTGAAAGATTCATCTGGCAATGGATGAAGGACAGAATTGATGCTGTGGAGTTGTCAGGTGCAGCATCATTCAAATAATGAAAAGACGGAAGGATAAGCGCTCCCATACTAAGGAGAGACTTGTGAGAAGGATCTCCTCGGTCTGGTGGACAATCAACAGTGCCACCACAAACACTACTCAAAGATGCCATAGAACCTACACTATCACCAGAGATAGTTGCAGGAGTCAGTGATATTGACATCTCCATAACACCATTAGATAATTTCTATATATTGCCTTTATTACGCTTTACTATTATATGATATGTGTTAATCATATTTCATTTTTGCTGTAATTTTTTGGGGAGGTTTTTCATCTTATATTTCATTTTCTATGACATATGTTACCATTGCAATGCATTCTGTGAAATGTAGTTTGGTTACAATTGAGTTTCATTCAAAAATATTTGTTTCATTTTTTAAATTATTTAAATAACGGACATCACCAGCATGTTGTCTCATCAAAAGGATGCATTTTTAAAAGATATAGCATGACATTGTAATGTCAGTTAGTACATTTCCCCTTCGACAGATGTCAGTCATGACACAGGTTGTAAAGGATAAGAAGACAAATATTAGGGAAGAAATACATTCTGAGCCAATGATTTGAGAAATATCATCTCCTGTACCTAGCAGACCAACTACACTAACCGATGTACCTGGAGAACCTACTCTGCCAAAAAGACCTCTTCTAACACCTGGCAAGGAGACACTTCAGCATACATGCTCTATATAAAGATGCTCTATATTAAAAAGAACTCTAGGTCATCCAGGTCCAAGATACCTCCAGCAACCATACCACACTGAAGGGTTCATGTGAGCCATGTATCTGCCAGTGGAATTTCAAATAGGGAATTGTTCATTAATGTTGAAAAATCAATGCTAACAGTGCAGCAAAAACAATTGGCAGCAGTGGTGGAAACTAGGTATAATCTGATCAGGCATTAAGGAGGGAGTAATTATAACTGATAAAAGTATAGATAAACTGGCTAATGCAATCAATATCTCGTAATCATAAGGGGGAGAGAGAAGCTAGCATCCATTCAGCTTCCATCCAAACATAGAATAATCAAGGGAGAATGGCTCACTTGTCATGTTTTTGCCAGGGTCTACAGGTTTCTTAGTCTAAAAAATCCTCATACACGTAATGCTCGTAGTAGCGGTATATCTTGATTATCCGCTTGGTCTAATCAAGATATACCGCTACTACGAGCATTACGTGTATGAGGGTTTTTTAGACTAAGAAACCTATAGACCCTGGCAAAAACAGGACAAGTGATCCATTCTCCTTTGATTACTCCAATGCAATCAATAGCCAGTTTCCATCTATGAATAATGAATGTGAGAAAGCAAGAAACAACAACAAAGTATAGTATCCAGTATGAAAAATCATGTCAGAGTTGTTGTTGGACTTGCATCTTCTAATATACAGGGTGAAATGGCTCACTGCAGCCAGGGTGTTGCAAAAAGAATGGTGCAGATGGCCAATGGTCTGGAGCAACTCGCTAATCTACAAATGCCCTTCAGCATTCTCACAAAATCCTGCACAGGAACGAGAACGAACATCAGAAATCAGTGGAGGGTCAGTTTCTCAGACAGCAAGTGTAGGACAAATAATATGTTGCAGTAATGATCAAATTGAAGAAGGTCAAATATCAGGTAGTCAAAGAGGTAAAGGGAGCCAGAAACATTAACAGATCAGTCTTTATTAGTTTATATATATATATAAACTAATAAAGACTATAGTTGCAGACTGCAGTGGTTTAGATAGTGGCTGGACGTCTTCTTCATCAGAACTATCCTCAACAAGTACAAAAGGAACCCCTTCCCTATATACTGATGCTGGAAGATAAATGGATAAAGAAATTTAATGTGACAAGACTGGACATGCATAGAGTTATAGGAATTTCCTTTAAAACATTATATAATGGATCATTAATTAGTCAACATTTTATGTCCATATATGATTTATACTATACACCTGCTAAATTGGCGAGATGGGCACCAGGCAAAGTGAACAAGTGCAACCGTTGTGATTTAAATGCAGCAGATACGATACATATGTTTTTTTTGTGTCCAAAGCTAAGTCAATTCATTCGAGATATAGAGAATTTTTTGTCAACTTATTTAGGTGTCCAAACGCAAATTTCAGCAGAACTTGTTATTTTAGGTGTACAAACTAGTAGTGTTTGTTCAAGAACTGATTTGGAGGATAGATTCTTATTTATATGCATGTCAATCTTCCGTTGCTGTATTACTACACATTGGTTAGATGTTGAACCACCCGTCTTTAGTTACTGGCGAGCCAAATTATTGTCTGTTTATCATCTGGAAACTGCTGTTTATAAAACAAAGGGCAAGAATAGAAGGGCACTTGGGGTAAAATTATGGTCTCCAGTTCTTAATTGGCTATGAATAGAATTTTATGTTTCTGTATTGGTCATGTTGTGATTTATTTGATGATATTACCAATAGGCTTATATTTTATATAATGTCTGTGTCCTGGCTTTTTGATGATATAAAATTAATAAAGAAAATTTTTTAAAAAAAGGAACCCCTTCCCTGATAACTATGTGTTGGGGATGACCCTTTCTGCCTGCAGGGTCATCCCCAAACATTTTACCTTCTTCCTCCCCTTTTTGCTGAATTAGTTTTCGTTGGCTTTAGGACTCTGTGCACTTTACCACTGCTAACCAATGCTAACAGTGCTTATGATCGCTCTAAAAATTGTAATATTGGCTCATACCCAACTTGCATATCTAGTTTACTTAGTACAGTGTGCTACATGTGCTTTGGGCATGTTAATTAAATGCTACTAGTGGGCCTGCAGCACAGATTGTTCCATCCAATTAAGAAGCCCTTTAAACATGCCTGAGGCCTGTCATTGCAGAGTTTGTGTGTCCAGTGTAAAGTGTCAATTCAAACCGGCAAAATAAACCTTTTGCCAGGCCCAAACTTTCCTTTTTAATACATATATGTCAGAGCAAAGGTAGACCCTAGATAGCCCCAAGGACAGGGTGCAGACTACTTAAAAAGCTGGACATATACTTTTGAGTTTTACATGTCCTGGTAGTGAAAAACTTTAAAACTTGTTTTTCACTGCAAGGACTATATCTTCCATATGATAACATTAGGATTACCTTATTATATTTTATTAATGTCATTTCTAAATGGGAAGTTACAATTGATTCAAGTTTGGTATTTCTGGCATCCTAATTAAAAACGTATGGTGAAGTCGGATTTTAAATTGCAATTCTGAAAACACCACTTTTCTTGCCTTAGCCATTTGGTGCCTGCAGCCTGTCTCTGGTCACTTAACTGGGTGTAGTTGGCAGTTGAGCTATGTGTATTCCTCCTAGATAGACACACACAATGGGAGCTTAGGTGTACCTTAATGGGCCATCTCTGGCAGGATGGGAGGGAGGAGCTGGGTACAGTCTCACTTACACCTGAATAGGCCTGGTTCTGTCCTTACAAAAAGGGCTGCATACCCCTTGTAGTTAGACTGGGGCCAAGATAGGGGAGGCAGGATATCTGTGCACTTCAAAGGCATTACTTTTGAAGCCTTCCCACTTAAACAGCCCCACTGGATATAAAGATTGAACCTCAGATACCACCACTTCAGTGCATTTCTGGACCTGTGGATAGTCTGCCAGAAAGAAGAATTGCTGTACTGCTGAAAGACTTCCACTCTGCTGGAATGCACTCTGATGGACTTCTGTTTTGCTGTGCTGATATGCTGCCTGCAGCCCACCATCATGCCTGGGTGAGAAGGAGTGGACCTGCATCTCTTGAACCTAGAGGGACTTCAAGGGTTAGTTTTCTGGCCTCCTGATCTCAAGCCTCATGGACATAACCCCTGCACCTGGACTCTGCCATCTGTGAGTCTACCCTGCCAAGTGGTGCCACCCCAGTGTGAAATCATTTTGAGTGATGTTGTTACTATTTTACTGTTTGAAGTGTTGCAATAATACTTTACACACTACCTCTAAGTTAAGCCTGACTGCTCTGTTCCAAGCTACCAGAGGGTGAGCACAGGTAATTTAGGGTTTGCTTGTACCTTACCCTGACTAGGATTGTGGCTGATGGTTAACTTGGGCTCACTCCCCAGTCAACCACTAATCCAATTTTTAACAATATGTTAAGCAAAATTTGCATGCATCTGTGGGGCTTACTCCACTTTTTTACACACTTAAACACCCAAATATATGTTTAATAACTGAACGTGTGTGTTTGTGATCTACATTATGCGTTCTTTAACAGGGAGTGCATGCATGAATGTATGGTGTGATTACTAAGCCTGACAGAATTTAAATTACGTCGGTCTAATTCGCGTAGTTTGGGGAATTTTGCATTAAACTAATTTGTGAAAATCTCATTATTACTCCATTACATAACTTTGCATAATTATGCACTGTTTGCGGTAAACATTTACTGGGAAGGCACCATCCATAGTAAAAATTTACTGCAAATTCACTGAAACAACAGAATGCAAATGGCTGTTGTTCACGACGCGTTTTGTTCTGCACTACGTTTTTAGCATAAAATAATGCATCCCTGTTTCAAACATTGATTCAGACACATGTCATGCTAGAATATAGAGTTAAATTGCAGATTTAGATTGCAAGTATGTAAGTGTGATGTCACATAAATTCACCAACATTTAACATAATTAAGCAAAAATAAATCACGCACATTTTTCACCTTTTGCACAGCCCTCGTCATTATGCAGTGTCTTAAGGCATATGCCCAGTCACCTGAAACGGTAAGATACAACATGATTTAATTTTGGATTAAAATATAAATATATTATTATAGGAGTTTGTATTTGTTAGCAAACACAAGGAGATGATGGATGTAGCGCTGAAACATTTTAGACACTTGCCCCCAGTCACAGATCTGGGTTGAATCCATCATCGTTCTTTAGCTCACTACGCCACCCCAGTTCAGACCCAGTCATATGCAAATCAGTTTTGACCCTGTTCGCCATTGGAACAGTCCAGCCCGAGATACCAAGCCAGGTCTTCCCTGGAACAGAAACAAGCATCCTGGGTCCGGGTTCCGGGTAACACCCCTCACCAGCCGGGTTAGCTTGAATCCAGTAACAAAGTGAGCAAGGGACCCACGTCTTGGCACACCCTGCCAACTTGGGGTCAACAAAGGAAATACAAGGAGATGATGGACAGAGCACTAAAACTTTTCAGACACTCACCCCCAGTCACAGATCTGGGTTGAATCCATCATCATTCTTTGGCTTATGATCCCGCCTTGTGGATATTCTCCTCACAGGCAGCCCCCTCCCCTTCATTGTGTAGATGTACAAGTGCCAAAGGTGGTTTTCCATTTTGTCAAGGCCTCACAGGTACAACAACTAACCAGAGTTCCAGTTCTCAGCAATACATCCAGAAGGCAAACAGGGAAAAACCGTATATGGTACGTAATGGTCTGCGATATGGTAGTAGTGCACACCAATCACTGTAACTGAAGAGCAAACGCAAGTCCTATCCTTACCGCTGACAACCAATTTTAGAAATGGGTTTTCTGATTGGCTAGGGTATGCACTTAAGCCAGGCAGAATCCACCACTCTAGTCAGGATAAAGGAATTACATGCTTAAAATAACCCCTGCTCACCCGCTTGGTAGCCTGGCATGCACACTCAGGCGTACCTAAGAGGCAGGGTGTAAAGCATTTGCACATAACCCACAGGAATACAGTGAAAATACCACAGAAGAACATCAGACCAGTTTTAGAAAAATATCCAATATTTTTCTCTGTAAAACAAAAGCAAAAATGATACAAATCCAACACGCAGTGATCAAACTTCGAATAAAGCAAAAATAGACTTTAAAAACTGTTTCTTAAAGTCTGTCTGGGGCTAACAGCTACGGGGTTGGGGAGACCCGTAAAACAGTACCTTACGGAGATGCAAGGCATGGGACCTTGCGGTAAGCTCCAAAGGAGGGACATCAGCAGGCGTCGGTTCCGGGAGATGGTGCAGGAGTCATTGGGCCCTCGAAGTCAAAAGCATTGCAGGTCAAACTCCTTAAGTTTGAAGTCAGGGGCTCCGGCGTTGGCAGGCATCAGGGCTGCGATTTGAAGTGGAGAGATGCGACGTGCACTGCGCTCAGGCCGGAGTGCAGGTAGTGGCTCGATGACAGTCATATAGCGGCATTAGTGTGACCAGGGCTGTGGGGCAGTGCTCGTTGCAGTGCTGACAGGTCACAGTGCAGGCAGCGACATTGTCGTTGCTAAAGCGAGGTTGTTGGTAGACCCACGGCTGAAGTGTGAGATGGGCAATACGGAGTGTGGGGCCCTCAGGTTGCAGTGCAGGCAGCAGCGTCGGTTGACAAACTGGAATCGATGGCACTGGCATCGGTGGCCTGCAGTGTGGAACGGGCGGTGTGTCGTGTAACTTACAAGCGGTGCCCTAAAACCACAGAGCAAGCAGTGGCGTCGATGTCAGCTTGGAGCGTCGTCGTTGTTGAGACCTGAGCTGCGGTGTGAAGTGGAACGGTACCCCGTGTTCTCCACGAGTGGTGTACGCAAGTCACAGTGCAGGCAGTGACATCGGTGACAGCGTCGTGGTGTTGTCGGGGATACCAAGGCAGTTAATGTTAATGACATTTATAGAGCGCACTGTTACCCAAAGGTGTCTTGGCACTATGATTGATGTCATACTGTAGGCCTGAGCGCAGAGAAGATCCAGTTAATCATTAGGCATTGAACAACCATGTTTTCAAGGCCTTCCTAAAGTCCAGTAGTTTTGTCATGGATCTGAGAGAGGAAGGTTTCACCAACCAAAAAGCTTCTGCCCCCCCAATTAGCTTTTTTTACAAAGGGTACAGAAACTAATTTTGCTTCTGAAGAACGCAAAGATCTTCTGGGTACATACCAGCGGAAGCGCTGAATCAGGTGATAAGGCCCGTTTCCATGAAGTGACTTATGGACCACACACAAAGCCTTGAACAAAACTCGCTTTCTGACAGGTAGCCAGTGGAGCCTTTTAATCTCCACTGAGATTGAAGCATATTTTGAGATACCAGAAAGCAGTCTAGCAGCTGCATTCCGCAAGAGTTGGAGTTTTTTCATAAGACCATCCTGAATATTTAGATATAAGCTGTTACAATAATCAAGACTTGACATGGCTAAGGCAGTAATAACAGTTTTTTGGCTGTCTTTGGGAAGGAAAGGCAACATTATTTTGCATGATTTCAGTGTGTATGATGTGGCTGAGACCACGGCATTAACTTGATCCTTCAAGGACAGTTTGTTATCTATTAAAACTCCTAGGTTTTTTACCTTTCTATTAGGAGTTGGGAGAGGACCAAGTGAGTCCGGCCACCATACCGGGGTCCAGAAATTAGGATCATTGGCAAAAAGTATCACCTCCGTTTTATTAGAATTTAGTTTGAGGCAGCTTTGGCCCATCCAGCTGCCCACCACTGTCATACAGTTATGAAAGCGGGGTGCTAACTCCTGAGTTCCATCTGGAAGCAGTAAATCTACAATCTGAGTATCATCTGCATAGGAAGTCAGATTAAACCCAAAGAATTCAATAAGGGGGGCAAGCTGCAAGACATATATATTAAAAAGAGTAGGACTCATGGATGACAGTGGTGGTGTGAAGCGAGGTGGTGCAGAGTGCAGTGCCCACAGGTCACGGTTCAAGCATTGGCTAGGTGGTGGCGTCGGTGAGACCAGGGTTGCGGTGCAAAGTACAGCGGTAGCCATCTGCGGTGCCTACAGGTCACGGAGCCGGCAGCGGTATCATCCAGTTCCAGAAGCTGCTACCCAGAAGAATTGAAGTAATTGATTTCTCTGAGACTTCCAACAGGAGGCAAGCTCTATATCAAGCCCTTTGAGATACTTAGAAGGCAGAAAGAATGGTCCAGTCCTTTCCCTGCCCAACACAGAAGCAGAAACTGCAGGCCAGCCCAGCAAAGCACACAGCAAAGTGGTAGTCTCTCCTCACAGCTCTTCCAGCCCTTCTTCCTGGCAGGTTCCTTAGTCCAGCAGTAATATAACGTCCTAGGGTCAGGGCCCCAATATGTATACCACATTTTCCTTTGAAGTTGGTACAAACAAAGTTCCTCTGGCACACTTAAACCAGCTTAGCCTGGCTTAGGCCAGGTTCACCGCAGGAGGTGGAGACAGCTGTGTGAAAAGCAGCCACAGTCCATTCAGGTGCAAGCAACAACTTCTCCCACTACTCTAAATGCAGCCAGGTCTATTCAGCCTGGCTATGAGTTACTCAGGAAAGGCAGGACACACCTCAACCTCCCCCCCTTGTGTCTGTCTAGTATGAATGCACATCCCCAGCTCCTTTCATCTAAACCCAGACAGGGGATACACAAAAGGCAGAGGCACACAGGATCGTTAGACAAGAAAATACCAACTTTCTAAAAGTGGTACTTTTAGACACACAATATAAATATCATTTTTACAAAAAGAAATGTATTTTTAAATGCTGAGTTCAGGCATACTAAACTCAATTTCTCTATCAGCTCCCACTGGCAAGCTACCTTGGTAAAGTGTTACCAAGCAGACCCCAGGATATCCTGCCCCTAGTCCTAAAGCTAACAAAAACAAGCTAAAAGGAAGTACAAAGAAAATAGTCCGGGGGGAAACCTGCTGAAAAACCCAAGTCTAACACCTACCCACTAAGATTTGACTGACAGGATCGGTTCTCTTGGCTGCTTGCCGGCTTCCCCTCATGTCTATATGGTGCGCGGCCTCGCCTTGGCTGTTCCCGCCTTGGCTCATTCCTCTACTGCCCCGTCTATTCACTTTGCAGTCCCGAAGTTCAAGAGAATCACTGGTGGACAGTTGGGGATGGAAACTAGGAGTTTTCCTTGTTGGCATGCAGTACATCTTCCTCATCCGTTGTGAGTGACCGAGCCTGTTCGTGTCCTCTGATGCACTAATTCTTCCAGGGTGTGGTTGGGCTCCGCTGACCTCCATACATGACTGCACCATACACCACCAGATGTTCATTTTTTGCAGATGGAGGCAGCTCGCTTTGAACGCCCTTGCCAGTGGCTTGGTACACAATGTGGCCATCTTACAACTGGGACCCCGCATATTTGGTCACCTTTATCATATGCACTAGCAGCCCTCCCCATTAAGAAATACAAGGCCAAACAGCCTAAACTTTCCTTCGAAAGCAGGCACCTTACATGCCATCTGAAGCAGGGCCAGAGCACAGAATCCACTGCTGACCTCCCAGAGGACGATAGCCCTCAGGATCTAAATGTCAAAGACCTACTCATGGACGTAAAGTCAAGTCTGAAAGCAATAGATGCTAAACTCGATGTGCTCACCAGACATTTGGATCACGTCAAACAACGTGTTGATAAGCATGAAACCAGGCTTGATCAACTGAAAAATTGCATCTCCCATGCAGGCGACCTTCAGGCAGACTCCACGGAACACCAGCTGTGCACGGCACAACAATCTCCACATCACTAGAATTCCCATATCCAATGAAACCTCTAAAATGGAAGTCTTTGTCGAGACCTTGATACAGGACCTGTTTGGCGAGAGACTCTCGGCAGTCTTCGTAGTTGAGTACCCATCACTCCCTTGACCCTCGTCTGCCCCCGGGTGCACCTGCTCGCCTCATAGTTGCCCGGTTATTAAACTACTGTGACCAAAATGCGGTCTTACAGCTAGCGAGGGAGTGTGGCATGATCCACTACCAAGGCAACAACCTCTCTTTTTACGCAGACTTTACATTGTCAGTGCACGCGGATCACCATGACTTTCTGCCTGCCAAGAAACTTTTTCAAAAGGCAAACAACCAATATGCCCTCCTGGACCCTGCCAAATTGAGGGCCACCTTTAAGAGCAAGACTCACTTTTTTATGGATGCGATATCTGCTCTAAAATTCACCAAACATGTGACCAAGAACTGTTGATCCCCCAGGGGATCACTCAATGCCACAGAGGAGACCAACCTCAGTGATAATGACTGGTCTATGGCTGCCTTGAGTCGACTTCGCCTTTTACACCGCCTGCAAGTATTGGGGGGGCTTGTTTTTTTCATTGTTGTTAATTGTCTATAACATGCAGGGAGCCTCACACTCTCCGTTTGTTTTATATGCTTCCTTACACCCTGTGCTGGCAGTCCCCAGGGATGATTCCTACTTTACTCTGATTCTGGGAAGAATTTGCTGGGAGGGGAGTAGAATTGCATATCTCAACCTAGTTTTGGGGTTGCAATGAGAGGGGGTGGTCTGACTTGTGTTTTTTTGTGTTATGGTTTTGTTGCCCTGCTTCTCTTTTTTCTCCTGCCATGGACTCTCCTTGTCATTGCCCACGACTGCTCATTGTATATCACACTGCACACACCAACCACAATAATCCTCTCTCTTCTGTAGATATCATGGCTACCCTAAATTGCATTACCTGGAACATTTGGTGTCTCAATGATCGCAGGAAAGCATGCCTTGTGCACACCTATCACACATGACACAATATAGACGTTTGCTTCCTACTAGAGACCAACATGCACAATCCCTCTTCAAAAAGACGCTTAACACAATTGTACAATACTACTGCCTCCAGGATGTGTGGTGCCTCTCACACCCCCACGCATGTGAATGCACCTGTTTCTCAGTGTTTCACAATGCGTGGTCTAGATTTTTGATTGGTCTCTAAGGCAGTCCAGACCTGGGCATCCAAGGTATTCCACCTGCTGTGCACTCCCTGGGACCATGCCCGGACTTCCTGACTCTTCAAATTTTCTAGGCAACTCCTCGCTCCTTTACCTGGTACTTACTTGCAGAAGCACTGTGGGATGTGGTACTTCAGGAGGAAATCTCCAAAGAAATCATAGACTACTTTGCACTCAATGTAAATTTGTCAAATCGCACTCTGTGCTTTAGGAGGCTTTCAAAGATGTTATAAGGGGTGATTGCATCGCAAAGAAATCTGGGGTCCTGAAGGCTATCCAGGGATCCTTGAACCAAATCAAGCAGGATATCGGGCTCACCAACAGCAGTATTTCCAAGCCAAGGACACTGCCCAGCTGTCCTATATCCATGACAGGTTGTAGGAGTTCCAGGAGAAAGTCCTCTGCGAGATTCGCTTCCTGCATCGTGATGACCAGGCTAGACAATATGGGGAGGGCGACAGGTCACGTGGAACCCTTGTGGGATTGCTAAGGAAACTGCATGCATACAGCTATATAGCTGAACTCCTTGACTCCGAATATCGCCCCGTGCCCTCCTCACCGGAGCTATTGAAGGTGATGTCCTCCTTGATGGTCCACTCTATACTGCTGCCCCGATTCTCGGGGACCGAGCTACATGAGTACTTTGATAAAATACAGTTGCTCTGGCTGGACTGTGCCCACCTCGTTTACCTAGACTCCCCCATTACTAAGAAAGAGATAGAGCAGGTTGTCAGCGCCCTTTCCGGGGGAAAGGTGCCCGCTATCTCAATTACTTCTTGTCATTGCAATGGAACCCCTGACAGCAAGGCTTTTGCAATGTCACTCAACAGGGGTATTGGCTTCACTACTAGAGGCCGCGGATGACTTCACCCGTTATGCTTAGTAACTCAGGCTACAATCTGGCACCTTAGATGCGCAAGGTGGTACGGTTTGGTGGCTAATGTGGAATCCACGTGAACTGGGCCAAATCCATTTTTTTTCCACTCACAGACAGTACATGCCTCTCTCCCACTGAGTACCTATTTAGGTGGGAAGATGTACCAGTGCAGTACTTGGGTATATGGCTCAGCCATGATCCAGAAGAAGTTTGGTGCAGAAACTGTGGTTACACTATGGCCGGTTGGAGGACAGAATACCCATGTAGTCCAAATGACCGATTTCTCTCACTGGCTGTATCGCATTGGCAAACATGATTATTGTTCCCAAGTTCCTCTATCTTTTCCTGAATGTCCCTGTCCTTCTCATGTCCCAATTTCTCAAACGCTTATGATTCAACTTGCTGACTCTTACTTGGGTGGGTAGACAGCTGCTGGTCTCCTTGGATCTCCTCACCCTACTGCTCACGCAGGGCAGACTTGGGGCACTAGACATGTCGCTGTATGCATATGTGCACAGGCCCAGTTTCTCCACTACTGGCTTTATCCTAACCCGTTTCTACCCCATACAGCTGTTGAACTAGATCAAGCAGATCCCCAGTCCCCTAAGGCTGAAATCAATACTGTTGAATGTGTGGCTGGGCCTGGGAGGGATTGCGGAAGAGAGCAGAGATGAAACTTCTTTATGCTCCCTCCATTCCACTGGCCCAAAACCCCATGATACCACCACTCTCGGACAAGGGCGCTATAGCTCGCGCACACAAACACAGTATTCGACTGTTTTGGGACCTCTACCCTGAGGACCAGTTCATCTCTTTCTTTGATGCTGCGTTGTCTCCACCCCCTACCTTTCTCGATACCCTTCTTTATTGCCAATTGTGTGCCACATGTAAAGCCCTGCATGATACCTTCCCTTCCCCTCCACCACCCATTCCAGCTCTCGAGCACCTCCACACCTCACGTCTCCCCAAGGAAACTGATTATTTGCATTTACAATCATATGCAGTGCTCCTCTCGAGTTACATTCCCTTGCGTGTGCGTGGATATCTTTCCAACTGTATCGGAAATGCAGTTTTACTTTTGCTCTGGTCAACTGGAGCTGTTGTCCCCCAACTATAGACTTCGACTCCTCCACTTTAAGTTTCTACATCGACTATATCGCACCCCACTGCAGCGTTTCAAAATTGGATAGGCTCCAAATTCATGCTGCCTGCTATGCAACTTTCCCTCTGTCTCCTTTATCCACCTTGCCTGGCAATGCTCGGTGGTCACATCCTTTTGGACAGAGGTGTTTGCCACCATCCATACGATCACAGGCCACTCATCCCACTTCCCCACTTTACTGGGTATCTTGGGTTGAGTCAAAGACACACCCAGCTCTTGTTGTCACCTCACCTCACTGCCATGCTACTCCTGCTGGCTAAGCACTGGGTCACAATACACTAGGGCAGAAAGTCCCTCCCCTCCCCCAAAGCATGGTTGAATTATGTGACATACTGCCAAGAACAACAGTTTAATTTCTGGGAACTTATACCACTGCGCTCCTGCCCCAGGGGTATATGAGAGCCTTTTTCCACTTTTCTCTGCACTATAGACTGCAATTCCCCAGTGGGGGCAGCAGCCGGGAAGGGTGTACATTCAGATGGGGATGTATAAATGTTGATTGCCTTATTGTATCACTTACTGTATCATAATGTGCTACTTGTTAACCATCCATGTTTTGTTTTTGGCCTCTATCTATGTGCTCCATGTGATCCTTTTACATTACGTCTATGTAATCCTTATATTGTGCCCCTACCCTCCTTGCACAAACAATCCACACCTGTGCCACAAGAAGCACTTCACTGGATATTATTGGCGGCCTACTGTTCAAGCTTTTTTGATCAAGATTGCATACCCATGGCGTGTTTCCTGATTGTTTTCCCCTCAGACCTTCCTGACCATTTCCTCCCCCACCTCTTATTCCCCCCATCCCTTCCCAAATCTGTCATTGTACTGGTTATATTGCAAATACCAATACAAATAAGTTAACAAAAGAACTCTCTTGGTGTCACCCAGAGGACCATACCTGAAATAAATATCACTGGTGTGACCTAAGATCCCGTACTAAAGAGTGAGTGGCCAGCAGGATGGCTGAGGTTCGTGGCACAGGTGGTGGTCCCTGCAAACATATTACTCCCACTCCAATTGAATCACATATTGAGAGAAACCTTGAACCTGAAAGTGTGGTGGGAGTGTCAGACATTGACAGCTCCAATTCTGCAGGCTCCATCCAAGGTAAGTTATTTTCTTGTATACATTTTTTTCCATAACAAGTACAACATCTTAGATACAGAAACTCCATTTAGATGGTTACTGTAATTTCGCATAGCATTATGGGAGTTGTAGTAGAACTAAGTTATATGGTATAGTGTGTGTCAATGCATAAACTACATATATCTATATATAATCTTAATGTCATAACCACATAAATAACATTGTCAACAATATTACACAAACTTAGTAACCACTTATTTTCAATAAGTAGATACATACATTTTCACAGATCACACCCAGTGTCTGAAAACATTGAGGCTGGTGAGCAGTTGACACACAAGTGGAAATTGATGACAGCACAATTGCTACTTCTACGCCCATAACTCAAACTCCTAGGAGAGCAAACATGGCACCACTACCAGACTTTGAGGAAGATGAATAGGAGAAAACACAACTTCTCTGCGCAGGACACACAGACGATGTAGAGTTCATCAACGAACAATTCACAATGATGATATCTCTTAGGACGTCAGTCAGTTCATAATTGTTTTGTGGCACTCAGAAATCAAACGCAACAGTTGAGCACTTGCAAGCCAAACAGATGAGAAGAGTGAATAGGCATCTGCAAAGCATGTCAAGTTCAATGCTGCAATTGCATTAGACCATTGGATTGCTGCCATGAAGGAGGAGCGACGTGTGCAAAGTTGCTTGCACAAGCAGTACAAGGCACGCTATGATGCATTTACAAAATCAATTAATAAATTGGCAGTGGCCACCACCACTCTTGCCAGGAGAACTGTGAACATCCAAATGAATTTGGGACACTGATGCTAAGATGTAGCACACAGTCTAAGGCAAGTGACCACAGCTCAGGAGAACATTAAGATACATAACCTGCCTGTCCCCAACATATGACCACCACCTGAAAGCAACGACGGCTCTAGCCTCAGTGGCATGTCCGTGCCAGATGGATGCTGTACAAGGCAAATACGCCAACACACATCTGGCACAGATATATCCCTAACTCTGCAGCCAAGTCCTGCTGAGAAGGTGACCAATACCAGGTGTATGATACTAGATTATGTTTGTGTTCTCAAACTTTTTTGCTTCCTTAAAATAAGGACATCCTTTAAGGATACAGACGATGATACACAATTACAATAAATTATTACAACCTGAATAAAAAGTTATCTTTCAGTAATGGAAACTTTTACCATCATGGGTGTTGGCTTTCATTCTTACTTAAAATTTGTTGTTTGTGACCTATTGCATTGTGCTCGACCCTCTACCTCACATGTCCCATCCTCCTGATTTTGTAGTAGTGGTAGTTTGTCATCTGGTTCTGATTATGGCTCTATGTTGGAGTTGTGAAGATCCTTCCTTATGGCTATGCTGTGAAGAATAGCACATGTGGCAATGATTTTAAAACACGTCTCTGGTCTGTAGAGTAGTGATCCACCAGTCTAAGGTAGGCATCTAAAACAGGACTTTAGTATTCCAAACGTCTGTTCAATTATTAATTGCGTTGTTTTATGTGCTCTGTTGTACTACCTTTCACTTCTGGCTCTTGGGTTTAAGTGTGGTGTCAGTATCCAAGGGTGCAATTCACTTTCACTGTCTCCTAAAACACCATGAGCAGAAGAAGCAATTATATTATCTTACAACCATGCTATTGAACACTGTATGAATTGATTTTGTAATAATTTTACTAATTTCAAAACTATCGCCAAATTCACCCTGAGGCAGGCGGTTATTTATTCCACTGTGGCAGAACATAAGTGAGTCATGTATGCTGCCTGGAAATGTGGCTAAAAGGTCAGTTATGATGCATGAGGCATCACACACTACCTGAACATTGAGTGAATGGGTGCTTTGCATGTTTCTATAAATGAATTCATTTGCAGAGGGGGGACATCTGGCAATATGTGTACCATCAACACAGTCAATAACCTTTTTAAACTGTGCTATGCGATAACACATTAGTTTTGTGTGTTATATATCTTGGGGAGTGTTTGGAAGAAATATATATTGGTTCAATTTGCCGACCATGAAGTCCAAAAAACCATGAAAAATCCTAGTAAATGTACTTTGTGACACCCCCCCCCTGCCACTGTCATAACTTCCTGGTGACTGCCAGAAGCTAAAAGGTGTAGACCACACAATTCCTGCATATATGGTGGAAGTGCATTGCTTCTGACTGTTGGGGTTTGAATCTGAGGATGTAACTCGGTAATTAAATCCAACATCACCTTACTACTCCATCTATACTTCTCATAATCCTCCTCAGTCTGAATATCCTCTCCTGTCTCTTTCTCCTGCTTTGCCTTCCAGCTAAGATCCTCATTCTCCTTGCCATGACATACAGAGCCATCATTTTGAAAGAGCCAGTTGCATTGTAGGTGACTTTTTATAGTTTGCACCTGATTCCAACCTGAAACACATTGTAGGTATTTGCATTTCCTAAATTGCCATTTTGTGACTAATCGCAATTTGGAAATTCTTTGTGCATAGTGTTAGTGAATCGCTGTTTGGTAAAACCAAATTTGCCATTTCCAATTTCGAAATGCAAAAAATTTGATTTCTACATAATGGAAATTTCAAATTGCACCAGCGAAAATGCCTTTTGTATATACCAAAGCACAATTTTGCACTTCCAAATGGCCTGTATGGTGATTCACACTGTTAAGAAATGAAAAATGGTTTTGTACCTATGGCCCTTAGTGGTTGCAATCCAATGTGCGAGTCGTTAATACAACTGGCTACTAGAATCTCCCCATAGCAGGCTATGTTCCAGTTAATTAATGACAAATATTCTAAGTCTTTATAAATTGGAAGATATTGCATATTCATTCAAAAGAAAAATATCAAATGCATTGTGAAATTGTTTTACAAATTCCCTCCCTCTTGATCTCACTACTAATTTAAATATTTAACGCTCAACCATGATTGTAACCAAATAGGCAATGTAATTTAATGCAAAGTGGTAATGATTGGTTCTAGTTACATTATTCACTCTCTATTCTTCTGAAACCACCACTTCTCTTTGAGAAGTGTAATATTTATATATTTAGAAAATGATACTCTGAGGTAATATCCTCACATGTTCGGGGGGGTGTGTTTGAAAACTAAGTGACTACTGTGCTTCGATAAGATACCTTTGCAGGATTTCCTGGTGATGCACAGTTTATCATTGGTCTAAGCCTCCCAACAGAGTCACCATTTACAAGTCTGTAACATATTTAACGTTAAAACTCGGCGCTGTATAAATAGCATCAGTGGCTCACAGGGCAGATGCAAATAGGGCTCAGCAGATCACAGACGTGAGAGGAGAGGAGACTTCAAAATCAGAGCCTTCAAATTTCTGCAATTTCTTTTTGATAAGCTCAAGAGTTTCAAAGGAAATGAGACTCACACCATTAAAAATTGCAATAATTGTGGCCAGATTGTCAAACATGAAAGCGTGCTTTGGAGGATTTTGAAGGGCTGGGAGAGGTGGGGGGAAGAATGAGCTGATAAAGGCCCTTAAACCCATAAAAGATATGAATTTATGGAAAGGAATGCCATATAATGGGTAACACTCACTTCTTATCGCACGCTGTGGGATCTGAAGGGAGGAAGTTGTCCAATTTAAAAGAATGCATGAAGTAGGATGTGTCCTTAATAGTTCCACAATACTGAAAACATGTCTTCATTATAAAGACAAGATCAGGGCACTAAAACTGTAATTAGGGTGACAGCTAAGCCTGGGGTTTCCAATCCGTGCGTTCTTGACTTGTCAGTCCATTTGTATATCTTGCACAAAGCCGAACATTAAAAAAAGAGCTGCATAAAAATATTTCCAAAGCATTTTTAGCCCTGTTTGCCAACATAAAATTGGTGTGTGGTCTCTTCTGGCATTAGCATCCGTATTTTCTCTTTTGATGCATGAGAATTTACTAATAGGATGCCATCGACAAAAATACTGTGATACAACAATATTGTCCTAGAAATATCGGGTACAAACATATTCTGAAGGCAAATATACACATGCATGTATAGATTTAGTATACTTAACTTCTCTTATAGGCAACTTGACAATATATATTTCAAATTGCCTTGATGAGGTGCTAAGAATAGTAAACCTGTGTTTACGTATTTATACTTCACCTCACAAAATGTTGGTTCTCGATATATAGGCCACTATTTATGTATCACAATATTTCTGTCCTTGATATTCTGACATACAACCGAGAGCGATGCTGTTAACTAGTGACTAGCTAACATATCCTGTACAGTTTCAAAAGAACACTGGATACTTTTAGAGAAACCATTAGTGCACCCCTCATTTCCATCCCTTTCATTTTTTTATTGTGTGATACATTCTTTTTTTTTTAAAGATCTTTATATTGCAGAAGAGACAAAGAAACACGTGGTGACAAACAGCAGCTTGCTGTGCAGTGACAAAACATAAGCATTTAGTGGTGAAACCAGTGGCGGCTCCTCCGCTAAGGCAGAGGCGCGTCGCCCCACTGCTCAGTGAGCAGTGCAAGAAAAAAAAAATATATAATAATAAGAGTTATTATCATTTTCTTTTTCTTTGTGGGACTCAGAGCCAGGTCGTAAGGGACGGGGCTGGGCTCGCCTTCGTCAGAGCAGAGTGAGGAGTGGTTTGCACTTCCTAAGTGCTCATGACAGTTTGACCAGCAGTTTTGGGCTGGCTAAATTGTCATGCACACTTAGCATGTTCTCCACCGAGCTTTGTTGCACAGCTCGGTGGAGAACATGTCCAGGCTCCCAGGCACTGCCTGTGCGGCCTGTTTGGCCGCACAGAACAATCACGATGCTGCTGATGTAGCATTGTGATTGGCTGGTAGAGGCAGGGAGCCTGGGTACTTCAGCTTCTGCGGATGGAGGAGAGGCGGCGGCTGCCATGGCGACATCTACGTTTAAAAAAAAGATTTTTTCATCCCTCTCCCACGCCTCACTACTCCCGTTCCTAGGCAGATGCCACTGGGTGAAATCCCATCCGTATCTCGAAAGCCCTATAGCCCTATAGTTCCCCCCCCCCCCCCCCGCTCACAAATTAGCAACAAAGTCCAGGTGACATTGGGCCCGGTCATCACTGTCTTTACCAGTTATAGGAGCACACAGCTCTCCTCAATATGTGTTCCCTTCCCCACATATTTTAGTCCACTTGCCCGGACAGCCTCTGCTCTCATAGACCACCCACTCAGCTTGCATGTACCAGTTCATATCTTTCTTCCAGTTGCTCAGGTGCGGTGGTGACTAGGCTCCCCAGAGTTGTGCCACATTACGTTTAGTGTGATACATTCTTGACTCCCCTGATTCTCAGCGCTATAGTCAGCTTTACTAGCATGGAAGAGGATGTGTGAACTGACTTGTGCTGGATAACTACAGTCCACAATTCTTTATCTGAGTGGCAGCTATAAAATAGATACTATTGCAAATATCACACAATCCCTTAGGCTATAACAGATGTGTGCAAGGTCTCTAAGTTTAGCCCATGGAATGGCCATGTGGTTAACCTTATCTAAAAAGTATGCTTTGCAGTGGGGCAGCACTAGAGTTTCCCAAAGTAAGGGAACTCCACCATCTTTACAGGTGCCTCCTGATATCATGTTTGAAAAGGTAACGAGTGGGGACAGAAACCTTATTCCCACTGAATATGGTGAATAAGCAGATCACCAGATATGGCGGGATTGATCAGCTGGAGAGGTACATTAATTGGTATTCGGGCAAAATATTGAGTAAAAAATATTGAGATGCAGATATATCACATTTTTTATATTGTGATCCACAAATATCATGATGCAAGATACGGTTGACAAGAATATCTATTTTCTAAGGTAAGTAATATCGATGTAAAAAAAGTCTATGAAATTTAAAATTCTTTTACAAAAATGTCTATGTTGCTACGATTGATGTAAAAAAAAATCTATGTTTTTAATATAGTTTACAAAAATATTGTTGTTAAGAATATGGGGGCGCATGCATCAAAGCTTTCTGCGTTGGTAAATGGTGCAATTTGCAAAAATCGGCCGTTTGCGATGGCAAAATGGGCTTTTGCGATGCATGAAACAATTTGGCATGCACAATTTCGGTAATCGCAATTTTTGGTGATTTCCCAAATTGCGATTGCATTTAAGGAAAATGCAATGCAAGAAGCACTTTCAAATAGCGTTTTTGCTATTGGGGCAGCAAATTACCGTAAAATAAAACAAAACGGTAATTTGCAAAAACTAAAGTGCATTTTTCAAAGTTTCATGTCACACACAGACACATGCCCTTGGGGCATGAGTGTGCGCAACATGGGTGCACAGTACAATTTCAGGGATGCAACAGGGTGTCCTTTGACACCATTGCACCCTTGAAATTGCATGTGCAATTGCACATGCAATTACCCATTCATTCCCATGGGCTGGTAGGCCCATAGGAATGAATAGGAAGCCATTCCTTAATTGCGAATCGCAATTTGCGACTCGCAAGTAAGGAATGTATAGGAATCACTATTTTTATAGCGATTCCTACATGCATAGGGGTGAGAAAGTGGGTTTCTGTTGCAGTAAAACCCCCCCTTTCTTTTTTTTATTGCCAGACTACTGATGCTCTTTGACTTGATGTGCTCTGGGGCCTGTCAATCAGGACCCCAGGGCCTGTGTTACGTCCCCAAAACAAAACCCAATGGACAGCTCTGGCCACAGGTAGGTCCCTGGTAAATGGTACCCCATGTGCCCAGGGCACTGTGACCAGAGTAGCTGCTGAGATGGTTTTGGTGTTAGATAGAGTTAGCAGCTTTTAATTGGTTTTCAGCCTAACTTGGTAGCAGAACTAAATAGGTTGTGTTGGAAATGCATGACTCCCCAGGTTTTGGTGATTTGTACTTTACACCCATTGATATAGAAAGTGTTTAGCATGTCCCTTTTTTGGCCACAGGTCTTAATAAGGGTTTTTGCTATCTCTTTCCTACATGAAGTCAGAGTAGCAATTAATCAAAATCTGCACGCTTCTTGTGGTTCGGGCCATAATGGCCACACCATTGGTGTAAAGAAGTAAAGGAATTTTCAACCTCTCAACTCTAGGGGTGGCTGCACCTGATGCCTGTAGTGCCTCCTTGGTTCCATTTTTATATAGGGAGAAGAGAAAGGGGGCTGGTACGCACCCCTGCTGAACCCTTTCACGATATCAAATGATGGGGTCAGCTCTCCCTTTGTCCCATAGTGGACTATAGCTCTGAGGTTGGCATACATGTGTGCCATGAGTGATATTTTCTCTTTTGGGGCCCCCATTTTGTCACAACAGACCCAAAGTTTCCTATGGCTGACCAAATGGAAGGTGCATCTTAGGTCAATAAAACATAAGTGAATTGAGCCTGCTTTTGCTAAGGTGTATTTCCCCATCAATAGGTTCAGGTTGAGCACCTGCTTAACTGGCCCAAGCCCTTTTCTGAACCCATATTGGGTGTCTGCTAAGATTTGCGCTCTCCTCTGCCCAGGATTTCAATCTCTCTAACAGGACCCTCCCCAGAGGTTTGCCGAATGAGCCAAGTAGAGAGATTGGGCAATAACATGTTGGATCATTCCTTGATCCCTTTTAAAAAATGGGAATGATCAGTGAATGCAACCCGGACTGGGGTACATATCCTGCTCCGGCCGCACTTAGGACCTTGGTCATCAGGGGAGGCCATAGGGCTGGCTCCGATTATAGGTGTCCATTGGAACCCTGTCTGGGCCTGTTGCCTTTCACTTAGGGCTTTTTTTTATTGTCCTTAACACCTTCCTAGTGAAAATACCATATCTGTTCTTGATAGAGCTACTGTTGACTGTTGAGTTCCCTCATCATTTCATGTGCATGAAAATATTGAACTGAAATGTGCCACCCATTGGGCAGGGGTGATTGAGAATTCCAGATCGGGGCTATCCCATTGGTGAACAACAGGGCAACATTGATTGTACACTAGAACAGGGTACTGTCCTTGGTTCCTGTTGCATTTATTTTTTTTATATAGCGCAAACGTAACCCAAAGGTTTGGGGTATCAGAGCGCTTTACATGAGTACCAGTTGCTTACACAAGGACACATTCATTTTTTGTTAGGCACGGGGGATTAATTGATTTGCCCAGAATCACAGGATGCTGAGCGTCATTTCGGAGATTCGAACCCGGTTCCCCAGATTGAATAAGTTCTCCCAGGCTTCCCCTCGAAGTTCTTTCTTTCTGTTTTCAATGGCGGTGTTGTAATTCAATCTGACTTCCTGTACCATCAGGGGATCCCTTGGGCACTTAATAACATTACTACGAGCCCTTGAACATTGCTTGTTAAACCACCCCCTACTATCACTCCTTTGTCTTTTTGGCCTCCCCGTCAAAAGTTGATTGATGCAATTACAGATTTGCATGTGTGCTTCATGGGTATCTTCGTAGTTGTTTTTTGGGGCCAGACCTGTTAAAAAGAGGTTAAGGTTTTTGGTCAGTAGGACTTTTAAGAAGCTAGATGGATCTACACCCACCCAATTTATTCTTTTGCCGTTCATACCTGAGGGGATGATGTTCTCAATTTTCCTTACGTGAAGACATTTTGTAGGATTAAGCTTTATTTTTAAAAGGACCTGGTTATGATCACTTATGTAGGTGGGTCTCACTTGCAAATCGTATGCCCTAACTCTGTCACTATCTGATGTGAGGAGGTGACCATGTTACTATTAAAGCCTCTCCCTATGAAAGTTGAGGGCTGTAACATCGCTAAGGCTACCATGCTCCAGTAATTTCATTTTGAGTTGCATTAAGAGATAATTGAGGGCTGTTCTCTATGGGTCATGTGTGAAATGGGCCATGGTGTTTCCCCTGGTATCTATAAAACCACAAACTGGTTTATAGCATACTGTGATGTTAAAATCCTCATCCCAGATAATGTAGTAATCCTTACTAGACTGTTAAATAAAGTTGGTCAGGTATGTTTCAAGGGCTTTATGTTGTTATAGAAATTGATCACTAATATATCTGGGTTCTTTTCCAGTGAAAACATGATGAATTGATAGTATGAGGATATTAGGGAACTACCTCCTACTACTGGGGAGAGGCTGGAAGACATAAGTGTTACCAGTCCTCCCTTGGCTCTTCCCACATTGGCATGGTTAGCTGCTGTAAAAAAGTGATACAAAGCCATCAAAGTCAATTGAGTTGGTCATCCAAGTTTCCTGTATACATACTATGTGAGCATCCTTGAAATTTATCACCCAGTCCTCTGAATCAATTTTATCGGCAAGGCCAACATTGTTCCATGAGATGACAATGTTCTCTTGGTTCTCAGCAGTAGCGACAGGGCTGGGCATTTCCACCATTAAGCCCTGCACTTTGGAGGGGGATTGGCTGGGAGGAGACTGTGCTCAGTCAGGGAGTCAATCTACTTGGTTCAACTGACCAAAGGAGCAAAACTGTTGGTGATAGGCACTGGATAGGAGAAGGGTGCATGTGGCTGATGGCATACGTCACTACGGTCTATGTAAAAAGACCAGAGGGAGAGTCTCATTCTGCGTGGATGGTCGTCCAGAGAAATGGACCCTTGTCAGGATGTCCTTCGTGACTGCCTTACGTTTAAACTTGATAACAATGCAATCGGTGTTGTCCGGCTTCGCGGAGTGGGCCACTCTCCTGACAAGGTCGACCTGGTTCTGCAGCAGTGGAGGGCCCTCTATTCTGTTGTTTATCTAAAGCCCTGCATTGTTTAGCAGCTGGTCATGATTTTCTATCATTTTTTGCCTCAGAGGGGTGACACCTTTGAGCACCAGTACTTAGGGGGTTGCTTGAGGTGGGAGTTGCAGGCTTGGAAGGATCTGGGATTCTAAGGGGCATTTTGCAAGATTGCTTGACAAACCACACATTGCTATTTTTTAGAATTGAGCTCCAACGCTCTCAATAAGTTTTTATATAATAATTAATGTTAATGAATTATAAGTATCTAATTTAGTATTTAATTATGTAAATTGTGTTATCAAGATATTTTTCAATTATATTTCATGTGAAGTTTGTTGTGTATGTAGGTGTAAAACATGGTAAGTTAATTAAAATAAAAAAATAATTATTTGTTAATTACTATTAGTTGTTTCATTGATAATTAATTATGTAAAATGTGCTATTAATTATAATTGTAAAGATATATTTTAGGTGTGGTTTGTTGGATTTTTAAGAGTACGGAGTGGGAAGTTAATTAAGAAATAATTGTTGATAATTAATGATTAATTTGTTGTTAATTATTTAATTGATAATTATGTTATTGTGAAATTATCATAATTATTAAGTTATATTTTAGGTGTTTGGTTTTTAGAGGTATAGGGCGGGAAGTTATTCAAGTAATAATAAATGTAAAATTATTTATTAATTTATAAAAAAAATGTGTTATTTATTTTGTAATATATTAATTCTGTTTTGCTTTTTAATTTCAATTACATTTCAATTCTTGGCGGTTATGATTGTGAGAATATAGGGGCTGATTATGATAGCGGTCAGTCGGACCGATGACAGCTATTGCAGCTGTCAGGAGACTGCCTGACAGCAATGTGGCGGTCCGACTACTGCATTTCGATGTGACTGCCCTCCTGGCAGTAGAAAAGCTGTCAGAACCGCGGCTGTGGCATGCTGCGGCCGTGTCAAAGGGCCGCAGCACATGCCACCACTTTGCAGCACGTCCAGCAGGTCCATGGACTGTATGCCAGGTACCAGTTAGTGCATGGCACATGCTGCAGGGAGACTTCTCAGTGGCCCACAACAGAAGGGGGCCCTGTTTGGGGCCCCCAATATTCCTTTCTGACAACCTTTTCATGGAGGGGTTCCCGCCATGAAAAGGGTGTCGGAAAGGGATATCCAAATCCCAATGACTCAGCCTTGGCACTGCTGCATTATCAAATACTGCTCCGACCGCAACCCCATCGGGATTTCTGATCCTAGCATAGGCGGTGTGTTTGGAATGAAGGCAGTTGGACCACCACCGACGGCCTGTCAGTGGCGGTCCAACCGCTGTCATAATCAGGCTCATGGTGTGGTATTTTAATTAAATAAATAATATTTGTTTTAATTGATAGTAATTATTTAAAAAAATTATAATTATGTAATTTGTTAAATTTCTGTTAAAATGTAGACATATCATTTCATAATTTAAATATTTATCTTTTTTGCTATTGAATAGAGTTGTTAGAATAGGTTATTTGACTAAAGTAAACTACTCTCTATTTATTGTTGCACTGACTGGAGTGGGAATAGACAACTTTCACCCTCCTGTGTCCAACACTTTCCCTACTGTTGCGCAGACTGGAGTGGGAATAGTAAATTTTACCCCTCCCGATTCCAATTCATTCCTTACTGTTGCACAGACTGGAGTTGGAATAGTAAATTTAACCCCTCCTGAGTTCAATAATTTCCCTACTGTTGCACAGACTGAAGACGGAATAGTACATTTTACCCCTCCTGAGTCCACCGCTTTCCCTATTGTTTCACCCACTGGAGTTGGAATAGTAAATTTAACCCCTCCTGAGTTTACGCTTTCCCTATTGTTGCACAGACTGGAGTGGGATTAGTAAGTGTTACCCTTTCTGATTCCAATGCTTTCCAAACTGTTGCACAAACTGGACTGGGAATAGTAAATGTAACCTCTTCTGAGTCCAATGCTTTCCCTACTGTTGCACAGACTGGATTGGGAATAGTAAATGTTATCCCTCCTGAGTTAAAACACTTTCTCTACTTTTGTATAAATTAGAGTGGGAATAGTATGTTTATTATTTATATAGTTTAATTTTTTTATTAATATTGTTTAAATATATATTATTATTATGTGTTGGTGTATTTACATTTGTATGTTTTATACATATAAAAGCATGTTTTTGTATATATTTTTTGATATTAGTGGGAAAACTTTTTTTCTCAATATTTTCATACTTACCATTATATAAATAGAAAAACTATATTTTTGTGATCATTATTTTTAACATGATATTTTGGTATCACGATATTTATGTTTTCGCAATTGTGTTAGTGAACCACATTACTCACTATGAGTTTGTTAAGCTAGTTCATTGCCCACTACTAACACCTCAGGTCCTCTCCACACTTCCCCAAATTACTTTGTCCCTAAAGTCTGAGTGGCTGTAACCCTTGGCGAAGTTAGTGTAGCCGCGCTATGCGAGGCTACGCGAAGATGCACAAAAGTTCCGCGCCGCTACGCGTAGCTACCTGTGCATACAGATTTGATTGTTTCCGCATGCTCCCATGCGCTCGCGTATGCTCGTGAGATGTTTTTGACGTTCGGCAATGCGGATGACATGTTCGGGGAAAATATTGCGCGAACTTCACCACTCGGCCATCTTGTTTCTGGGGCCTGTGTTTCAATCCCTCTCCAATCTTTTTAATCTTTTGTTTTTTACACTGTTTTTCTGAACTTTTTGTATTTATTATCCATCTCTCTCTGTCCCTAAGTCTATATTTTGTGTTTTATTTCTACTTTTACTGCTTTTTGTAAACTTTTCTACTGTTTTATATTACTTCCTTCTTTACTCTCCTACTTCTTACCCTAACTTTATTTGTTCCTGCTAAATTTTCTTTTCCACCCCCCGCCCACCCCAGAACCATGCCTAAGGGAAAGGGTACCGGCCCAAAGGGGAAGGCGCCTGCGCCAAAGAGCCGCCTGCCTTGCGGCACCTTCGCCCGCCAGGGGTGCAAGCCCGGTCCCTTTTCGGCGAGGCGGAGGTGGCCTCCCTTGTTTTTTTTGTGCAGCACCACCTCCCCTTGACCTTGGCATCAGGCAGCAGGCCTGGGTCCAGGTACGCTACCCCGGAGCATTCCCGCCAGTGGGCGAAGTTGCGTCGAGCAGTGTTCCGCTGCTCTGGGGTCCGGCGCACCCATAACCAGCTGACCCACCTGTGGTCAGACATATTGGACCAGGAGCAGGACCTGCTGGACCTGCTGGACCTGCTAGGTGTCGAGGTCGTGGGGCTTGGTGAGTAGCTATTAAAACTAGTAGTATTGTGTGTTCTCTAGACTGTGTTACTGTTATTGCGCATATAATTTTCTTTCTAATAGCAAGAATGCTGCTGCTTACATTGCAGGTAAATTAAGTTTAAGAATCTTCTGTGATTGTTATTCTTCTAGACACTAAGATAGTGGTGGATAGGTAATTTAGTTACTTGGTGTTAGTTGGTAATTTTTAAGCGGTCTGCGTGACCTATCCTTCGTCCCGCCACGTGCTGTTTAGTGCTGCTTACTCCAGTCCTTAGTAGAACCTTTTGTAGTTTGCTTAGTGTAGGAGTAATAGGCTTAGCAGAACATCAGCAGCAAGCAACCAACCTTCAATTTGGTGTATGCAAAAATGTATGCATGTGTCCTCCATCTATGCATTTTTGAGGACTAAAATAAATGGAAATGCAGACTTAGTGATCAATTTTTGGCCCGTCTGAATAGGTGGGCTAGGTCAGGTGGTGCTTAGGCGTGGTATTCTGGAATCAGAATGGATACTGGATTAGTGTTCATAAATATAATAACTAGACGGTCCGGGAATTCCGCGATACTACCAGTCGATCAGATTAGATAGGTCAATTTTATTGCAATTGTTGTTTCCCCAATTTTTTTTGGAGCATTTTAAAAAATATTTTATTGTTTCACACCAATCATCAATGTTTGTCTCTTTCTTTATTATATCTTACATGATCAACACCCAGGGGCAAGAAGACGGAGTCAGAGTCGGCGGGAGCAGCTGGCTCCTCTACCGAGGGCTCTGCTGCTGGCCCCAGTAAGTGTTCCTGTTGTTAATATTAATAATTATCTTTCCCTAACTTTGACTGCACCTTATTTTTTCCGAACTATCATTTCCGTTTCCTAATTCTATTTGGTACTAAATCTTCTTCGATCTAGACTCTATGTTTCTAAATTATTGTTATCCCTTCCTCTAACTGCCTCTGCTATGACTCTCTGTAAAACTACTATTATTAGTCTGTCTGTAGCTAAGCTTGCCCAGTTGGGCACTCTTTATTTAAAAGCTTTTACTAAAAAACATAGATTCACCAATAGCTCGAGCCACTGAGTCCAGTCCTTTGGGTTGGCCTCTTCTAGTGTTCTTATTCTTGAGAGGCTTTTCGACAATTGCCACCAACCAAATGCCCAACGAGATATTTTAATATTTTTTATAGGTTAGGACACACTACTACTAGTAGTGTCTACTCTACTCTAGTACCTGATTTGTAGTTATGTATGTGGTATATGTATGTATTTTAACTTTTTTATTAATCTTGCTAGTGAAAAATAGGGGGAGGTGTATATGGCATCTAAAAATGTGTAATGTTTTTTCTAGGCGTACCGACCATGACCACCAATGCCAGGCGACGCCAGTCAGGAGGGAGCAGTGGATGCGGCAGCTGCCACAGGGGTGGGTGAGCCAGCTGCAGTGGTGGGCGTTGGTAAGTTATACTTATATTTCTTACTTATTGACAATAGTTACACACTCGCTTCAAGGGTGTGCTGTGTAAGTTGAGAGAGACTAAGTTGTTGTTGTGAACAACGGTTGAAGAAGACACCCTTTACTAAGCATTAGAACAATAGCATTAGCAGTGGGAGTAGTTGAGTAACTAATGGCCTCTTCTATCTGACTTCAACTCAGCTGTGAAAATGTTATGGAGAAGACTAAGAGTCAGATCAGATGACCTTGATGGATGGGTTGAACAAAAAGGGAAAGAAGGATGGAAGGAGGAAGGACGGGCGAGATGTAATATATATGACTGGCAGAGAAAGATGCGTGGGATGCATGCGGCAAAGGTGGCTGATAGGAATCAGATGCATGGGTAGTTGAAGGATGGGTGGAAGGTGAAAGAAAAGAGACCTGCCTGGGTGGATGAATCTGTATGGGTGGATAGCAAGAATCCTCTGGGGTGTTTCATAGGTCAAACTCAAAGGCAAGCAAAGAAGGAAGGACGCATTGGTGGAGTTTAAAAAAAAACCTGTTTGTTGTTGGTGAAACAAACTAAGGTTAGTTGAGAAATTAAGAAGAATGATAGACATGTTTACTTTGAATGGATGGATGCCTGGCTGGTATTCATCATAGATAGCATAGGTGGAGACTGTCACTGGATGAAGAGTCTTTGAAGAGAATGTTAAAGAAAAAGAAACCGAGCCGGAGTAGCAAAGCCAAGGAGAATAGAACTAGAAGTTGTATTTTTCAGAATACTCCCTTGACTCACAGTAGTTTGCACAGCATATATATTGTGTATGTATGTTATTATCAAGCGCCTCCCTCCGACTCCGAGGCCCACTCCCTACCTATGTTAATTTATTTTTGACTGTGTCAGTCTGCCATGGGTGGGCTATCGGCTGCATGGTTACACAATCAATCAAAACAAAGCACCTCATGTTGTCCCATATATAAGCAATGATTTTGTCGACTGCAAGAGGGTGCTGTGGTGTCGCCCCCCCCCTACATGCGGTATGGTTCGGCGACAGTCTGCTGGGGGCTCGGCTGAGGTCTAACTCCAGCTTGTGGGGATGATCTGTGTTCACCTGCTGGGGGCACGAGCGCTGGTTATAGAGGCAAACAAAGATGACCTGCTGCTGAGAGTGCTGTGAGGTGGCTGCAGGATACGCCTCACGACTCCCTAGTTGGGAACAGTAAGCGAGAGAGATAAATGCGGTGTGGGGGTGACCTGCCGTAGGGCACCTGACAGGGAAGTGGTTGGGGGCCCTTACTAGTAATTCGAAGCAGGCTACTGAGGCACTATATTAATAATGGGCAAGCAAGACTCTAAGCAGCCGAAGCTGAACTTTGACCATAAGCGCTCCACGAGGCAGCTGGAGTCGGAGCCGGAGTCTCGAACGGAGGAGAGGCGCGACCAGGCGGCCGATGACCATGGTGAAGATTTGCGCACACTTATGTTTGAGATGCGTTCTAGCCTACGAAATATTGACACTAAACTTGACAATCTAACCAGTCAATTAGACTCTGTGAAAACGCAGGTGGCGACACACGAGACGCGGTTGGATACCCTTGAAACTCGCCAATCGGAGCTTCATGAATTCCAGGTTGAAACGAAAGGCCAGCTGTTGCACATGGACAAATTGTTGGGCATAATCCGAGCTAAGAACGAGGACTTAGAAGCGAGGTCCCGGCGCAATAATCTACGCGTCACGGGTATTCCGGAGACAACTGCAATATCTAAAATGGAAACTTACATCACTGATCTCTTGCATGAACTGTTTGACCCTAACCTGTCCGCGGTATTTGTGGTGGAGAGGGCGCACAGGTCCCTGGGTCAGAGGCCCCCGGTTGGGGTGCCGCCCCGGCCTATTATTGCAAGATTATTGAACTACCAGGATCGTGATCTAATCCTAAAACTGGCCAGGGAAAGAGGAAGTATCACGCATAAAGGCAATAATATTTCCTTCTACCCTGACTTCACCCCGGCGGTTCAGGCTGCCCGCCGGGAATTTCTCCCAGCAAAGCGAGCTCTCCTGCAGGCACAGATTCCATACTCTCTCCTCTACCCTGCTAAGCAAAAGGCGTCATTTGAGGTGACCGCCCACATATTTACGGACGCTAAGGCGGCAATGAAGTCCGCCAAACATGTGGGAAGTAAATCCACGAAACGTCACCGTGGTGGGGCGGAGGTGGTTGAAGGCAGGCTGAGTGACAATGATTAATCATGGGTCTCGTATGGTGCATCTACAGGGTAACGATTCCTGACTCACTGTGGGCTCCTATATGTCCTAGTGGATTGTAAATTCGGCCGCCCCTGTGCTTCAATCAATGCTATCTGATATAATGTGTTGCATCCAATCATTAGGGCTTGGGCAGCTCGAATCCCCTGCAGATCTTCTGGCCACCCTGTTACATACAGGGTAGAAGCCGGCATAGCTACACCCCCTCGGGAATGTTCCCTTGTTTCCTTAATGTCTATTTGGGGTTATTGTGGGGGATGGATATTCTACGACCCGGTTGGGGGGTTGGAGTGGGTGGGGGTGGGACGGTTGGGGTTGTCAGTTTGTTCAATGCCAGGATTTTTATTGTATGCTCTATGTATGATGTCCTCTGCTTACGAAATAGTCATCGTCGACATGTTTTGCTGTACCTTAAAAATGTTAGTGGGTAATGCCTAGGGTAGATAAAACATTGAACTGTCTGACCTGGAATGTTCGGGGGCTAAATGATCATAGGAAGGCAAGGTTAGTGCATGCATACCTGGTGCGTCATTGTGTGGATGTCTGCCTATTGCAGGAAACACACTTAAATACCGCTCCGGCCCAGAGACTGCGTCACACTAGATGGGGGCACGTCTACTCGGCTATTTATTCTAACTATGCCCGCGGAGTTGCGGTACTGATCCGACGTGGGCTGGACTGGAGGGAGGGCTCTGTTCAGTGCGACCCGGAAGGCAGATATGTTTTAGTACAGGGCCTGATATATGGCATCTCGGTGGTGTTTGTGGCGGTATATGGTCCCAACGTCGACTCCCCCATCTTTATCCATAAGCTTTGGGGGCAGGTGAAGGCTACGGGCTGCAGTACAATTTTATGGGGGGGTGATTTCAATGCGATACTTGATGACAAAGCAGACAGAAGGGGGGCGGCCCGAGCACTCAACCCACTGGCTAGTTCCGCGTTGAGGGAGATAATGACAGACGGTGAACTTGTTGATGTGTGGCGCAGCAGGCATGGGGCTGTAAGGGAGGGCACCTGTGTATCGGCTCACTGCAGCGCTTGGTCCCGCCTGGACTACTGGTTAGTGTCGCGGGACATTGCCCTGTGGACTGTGCAGGTCGAGCATATGCCCCGTTCCCTGTCTGACCACGCCCCTTGCATATTGAAATTACTGATCCCTGGGGGTCCATTCCCGGCATTCTCGTGGAGGCTCCCGCCTCACGCTTTACTTGATGATGCCTTTAAGGAGGAGATAAGGACGGATATCACTGACTATTTCGAGCTCAATGCGGGATCGGTAGATACTGAGGCATCTCTGTGGGAAGCTTTTAAGGTCGTCATTAGGGGTAAATGTATTGCCCGGCAGGCAGGGGTGTTGAAGGCGATACGGGGCACCCTGGCGGCGCTGGAAACCGATATAAAACAGCTCGAACAAACCTTCTTTGGGACTGGCGGGCCGGAGGGGGCGGGGCTGTTGAAAACTAAGTTATTGGCATATGAAGAGGAGGCGATGAGGGAGGTAAAGTTCCTAGGGAAATATGCAGAGGCTAGGTGATATGGTGAGGGTGGGAGACCGGGACAGGTCTTGGCCAGCATGATAAGAACGCCACGTCCCGCGACATACATTCATGAAATGCGTACGGAGGCTGGCGAGCTGATTCATGACAGAGGGGAAATTGTGGGGGCATTCTCTGAGTTTTACTCCAACTTATATACCAACACCCAGGATACGTGTCCGGAGGGGCTAGAATCCTTTCTGGACTCAATTGCATTGGTGTGGTTTAATAATCACCGTAGAGAATATATGGACCTTCCGATAGACGCTAGAGACGTGGCACAGGTCATTAAGAGTCTACCGCCTGACAAAGCGCCGGGGCCTGATGGTCTGACCACGGCATTCTATAAGGCGTACGTGGACGAGCTGTCGCCCCGGTTACTGGCAGTATATGAGGAAGCCTTGGAAAAGGGAGTATTGCCTGTGACCATGCGTGAGGCACTAATCATCACGCTGCTGAAGCCGGATAAGCCGGCTGATGACCTGGACTCCTATCGGCCCCATCCCTGATTAATGTAGATGTGAAGATCCTGGCTAAATTGCTCGCAAACCGGGTGCAGCCCATGTTGCCAATGATAGCACTCCCCGACCAATCAGGATTCATACCGGGTAGATCAACCTCACATAACCTGCGGACGATCTTCTCCACCCTGCACTACCTACACCCCGATGTCAGGGCTGCGGTGGTGTTTTTGGACGCCACCAAAGCCTTTGATACGCTTGAGTGGCCCTATTTATTTGCTATATTGGGAAGGATGGGCTTCAGCGCACTGCTCCTTAGGAAAATCCGTTTGCTCTACACTTTACCCAAAGCCAGGGTGTGGGTGAATGGCCTGGTGTCTGAACCGTTCTCCATCTCGCGGGGCACGAGGCAGGGTTGTCCTCTCTCCTCCTGCTGTTCGCTATAGCTATGGAACCACTAGCGGCCAGAATCCGACAACATCACACAGCGAGGGGGATAGGTTTCAGTTCTCGGAATCTCCTCATATCACTGTATGCAGATGATGTGACCCTTTATCTTATCAATCCTGCAGAAAATTTGAATCCTATATTGCGGGAATTTGTCAGCTTTGAAGGCCTCGCGGGCATTTCCGTAAATTGGTCTAAGTCGGTAATATTCCCCCTGACAGATAGTACCACGGAGGTGTCCTCCGAATACCCCCTGCGCTGGGAGGCGGATGAGGTCAAATTCTTGGGAATTTGGATCAGTCGGAGCCTCCAGGCACCTTGGAATCTTAACTATGGTAGAGCGATGATGTGGCTGGGTGAGAAAGTGAAGCTCTGGACTTCCCTGCCCCTGTCCCTTACAGGGCAGATTGCGTTGACCAAAATGATTATACTACCCAAATTCCTCTATCTATTTGTCAATATACCCATACCACTTACGTCGCATTTCTTTGCCACTCTGAGATCAAACCTGGTGATGCTGGTGTGGGCGGGCAGACAGGCTAGGGTAGCTTGGGACATACTGACACTGCCGTTGCGACAGGGCGGCCTGGGAGCCCCAGATATGAAGTTATATGCCCTCTGTGCTCAGGCTCAATTTCTACATTTTTGGACCCATCCTACTCCCTTTCAGCCTCACGTAGCGGTGGAGCGAGACGCTGTTGCGCCCCTCCCATTGAACGAGGCGATCTGTGCCGAAGCAAAACGCCCTAGAGTTGATGTAGACACGGCTGGGACACTACAATGGGCATGGGAGGAGTTGCGTAAAAGAGCAAAGGTTCCATTGCTGTATGCCCCCTCGCTCCCACTGTCGCACAACCCGATGCTGCCATGTGTGGCTGATGGAGTGGCCGGGCACCTAGTCGAGAAGCTGCATCTTCGTACCTTTGCAGACCTCTTCCCCAACGGCAAGTTCATGTCCCCCCCGGTGCCTGTGGAGGGCGAGACTGTGCCCTTCTCCGAACTATTTTTGTATCATAAATTGAGAACGGCATGCCGAGCACTGAGTGGAGACTTCCCTGAAGCACCGCCAACCTTTACGGCTTTGGAGGTGGTTGTGAGCTCCCCGTCCTCCCGTAAGCTAGTCACTCGTATATATCGACAAATGCAGAACGTGGCGCCGGTGGTAACGCCTAAATCCCTACAGTATTGGAACGAAGAGCTCCAACCCGCGATATCTGAAGAGCAGTGGGAATTCTGCTGTGGGCAGCACACTGAGCTTTCGCCCAACTATAAGTTACGATTAATACATTTTAAATACTTGCATAGGTTCTATAGAACCCCTATCAGCCTGAGAAAAATGGGGCTTCGAGAGACGGATGAGTGTTGGAGGTGTGGGCATACATCGGCTTCTTTTCTACACATAGCGTGGTCCTGCCCGAGGTTGGAGAGCTATTGGCCTCAAGTTTTTAATTTGGTAAACCAGATTGTGGGTCGCTCGGACGTCCCGTCCCCTCTGCTTGGGATACTGGGATATGTCAGAGACACTTCGCCGAAATCGCGAAAGCTGCATGCACTGCTTCTATTGTTTGCTAAACGACAAGTAGCGATCCATTGGGGTAGACGAAGGGTGCCCACAGTGAAAGGCTGGCTGGCTGATGTAACATATGGATATACGCAGCTCAACACGTTTTGGGAGTTGCTGCCTCCTGCTTCGCGTCCTCGCGATATCTGGGATCCATTTGTGACTTGGGCTCGGGAGCGACAAAGTATGGAGTCAGAAGGTGATATCTTGAATGACTGATCTCTCTGAGGGAGGTTGGGATGAGGGGGCGGCATATATGGCAGGAGGGCATGTTATTTCCTCCCATTAATGGAGCAGAACTTGTACCACTAAAACAGCTCTGTATATTGCCTGTGCAGTCCTGTATAATTGCTCTTTTCAGGTGTTGGTGCTGCGTGTGGTGGCCCCCGGATCTCATGCATCCAAAGTAATTGTAAGCGTTGCCTACTTTGAAACAGACATGTTGACTATTGCAATCTTTCCTTTTATGTATGACACCTAGAAGCATACTGTATATGGTTGCACTATAATGCTGGCTGGCAGGTTTTGTTGGTTGTATTATTGTTGTTGTGTTGTTGACATTGCAAAAATGTTTAATAAAAATAAATATATATATATATATATACGGAGTTAAATCCTATTGTTAAATTATTTCATCATTGTATGTCCTAATATGACATTATTATGTGTCTTTTCTTTTCCCTTGTCTCCCCTCTTGGTTCCTGGATGTAAAGGTTACCAAAATGGATTGCAAATGAATTATTCATTGGAAACTTCGTTGATTCTAAATTAGGAACGATGGACAATTCAACCATGACAAGGGATCTAAAGTTATACGACTAAATCATGACTCGTGTAATAATGTTATAGATGATTTGGAGTATGGAAATAGAAGAATGATGCACTATTGATAGATTGGTATTGTCAGATAATGTCACTCTCTTTGAATTTTCTCCCCTACTTTTAATGGATGCTTTGATTTAAATGTAAATATGTAAATATATGAAATATTTGTAGCTTTTAAATCCAATCCATTTTTTTGACTCATTTGAATGAGATAAATTTAGATATAAGAGAGATTTCTGGCACTATGTCATGACAACGTTGTATTGGAAAAAATTAAGCATCACGGCAATAATAGTCTGCTGTTTATGTCTATTGAGGAGCTAATCATGTGACCTTGTATTTTTTGCTTAAAATGGAAACGTTTGGTCCACATTAGATTGTGTGAGCAAGGGATACGTCCCGAAACGCCTAACGAAAGGAAATAAATACCCAAGCCGGATGGCTGAAAGCATCCCGAGTGTCGGTGTCTGATTTGGAGAAAGTCGGATTTGGTTGCAAATATATATATATATATATATATATATATATATATATATATATATATATATATATATATACCTCCAATCCCGCTTTGAGTAAAAACGGGTCTGACACATGCTTGGGCTGGCCAACACAATTTAATGCCTCCAGGATGCACAGAAAATCAACGCGATGTCCACGCCATCAGCCCCTGGCAGACGCGTTTCGGCGGTTGCCTTCCTCAATGCCGGGCGTTTAGCTGAAAGTTCAAAATGGTAGGTTTTCGCGGGGGTTTGTTAAAAGGCCATTCCGAGGGTTCCCATTGGCTGTAGAATGTAAACACAGAAAGAGGACAGGGAAAGTTCCTCATAGTCAGTACCAGCCTCTTTCCAACCAAAGATCCTCGTTCGCCGTGCAAAGCGTCCCACTTACGGAACAGGACAGTCCATGAACCAAAGCCAGGTACAGTGACCCGCTCTCGCATACGATAATGCGTCTTGGTCAGCCAGCTCCTAAAAATGTGGGGATCGTCCTGGCGGACTACATCGTTGTTGGTTAGCCCATTTAGCAGAGAATCTGCTCCCTCTCCCCGATACCTTTAACACAGTCCAGGTCGGGGGGGCGCCGCGTTATGCAGTCCATGCACGCAAACCAAGAATTTGCCGGCATACGCGGAGCTCCAAACCGAGGGGCGTGCCAGAAAAGCAAAGCCGACCTTTGCTTCACATACACCTCCAATCCCGCTTTGAGTAAAAACGGGTCTGACACATGCTTGGGCTGGCCAACACAATTTAATGCCTCCAGGATGCACAGAAAATCAACGCAATGTCCACGCCATCAGCCCCTGGCAGACGCGTTTCGGCGGTTGCCTTCCTCAATGCCGGGCGTTTAGCTGAAAGTTCAAAATGGTAGGTTTTCGCGGGGGTTTGTTAAAAGGCCATTCCGAGGGTTCCCATTGGCTGTAGAATGTAAACACAGAAAGAGGACAGGGAAAGTTCCTCATAGTCAGTACCAGCCTCTTTCCAACCAAAGATCCTCGTTCGCCGTGCAAAGCGTCCCACTTACGGAACAGGACAGTCCATGAACCAAAGCCAGGTACAGTGACCCGCTCTCGCATACGATAATGCCTCTTGGTCAGCCAGCTCCTAAAAATGTGGGGATCGTCCTGGCGGACTACATCGTTGTTGGTTAGCCCATTTAGCAGAGAATCTGCTCCCTCTCCCCGATACCTTTAACACAGTCCAGGTCGGGGGGGCGCCGCGTTGTGCAGTCCATGCACGCAAACCAAGAATTTGCCGGCATACGCGGAGCTCCAAACCGAGGGGCGTGCCAGAAAAGCAAAGCCGACCTTTGCTTCACATACACCTCCAATCCCGCTTTGAGTAAAAACGGGTCTGACACATGCTTGGGCTGGCCAACACAATTTAATGCCTCCAGGATGCACAGAAAATCAACGCGATGTCCACGCCATCAGCCCCTGGCAGACGCGTTTCGGCGGTTGCCTTCCTCAATGCCGGGCGTTTAGCTGAAAGTTCAAAATGGTAGGTTTTCGCGCGGGTTTGTTAAAAGGCCATTCCGAGGGTTCCCATTGGCTGTAGAATGTAAACACAGAAAGAGGACAGGGAAAGTTCCTCATAGTCAGTACCAGCCTCTTTCCAACCAAAGATCCTCGTTCGCCGTGCAAAGCGTCCCACTTACGGAACAGGACAGTCCATGAACCAAAGCCAGGTACAGTGACCCGCTCTCGCATACGATAATGCGTCTTGGTCAGCCAGCTCCTAAAAATGTGGGGATCGTCCTGGCGGACTACATCGTTGTTGGTTAGCCCATTTAGCAGAGAATCTGCTCCCTCTCCCCGATACCTTTAACACAGTCCAGGTCGGGGGGGCGCCGCGTTGTGCAGTCCATGCACGCAAACCAAGAATTTGCCGGCATACGCGGAGCTCCAAACCGAGGGGCGTGCCAGAAAAGCAAAGCCGACCTTTGCTTCACATACACCTCCAATCCCACTTTGAGTAAAAACGGGTCTGACACATGCTTGGGCTGGCCAACACAATTTAATGCCTCCAGGATGCACAGAAAATCAACGCGATGTCCACGCCATCAGCCCCTGGCAGACGCGTTTCGGCGGTTGCCTTCCTCAATGCCGGGCGTTTAGCTGAAAGTTCAAAATGGTAGGTTTTCGCGGGGGTTTGTTAAAAGGCCATTCCGAGGGTTCCCATTGGCTGTAGAATGTAAACACAGAAAGAGGACAGGGAAAGTTCCTCATAGTCAGTACCAGCCTCTTTCCAACCAAAGATCCTCGTTCGCCGTGCAAAGCGTCCCACTTACGGAACAGGACAGTCCATGAACCAAAGCCAGGTACAGTGACACGCTCTCGCATACGATAATGCGTCTTGGTCAGCCAGCTCCTAAAAATGTGGGGATCGTCCTGGCGGACTACATCGTTGTTGGTTAGCCCATTTAGCAGAGAATCTGCTCCCTCTCCCCGATACCTTTAACACAGTCCAGGTCGGGGGGGCGCCGCGTTGTGCAGTCCATGCACGCAAACCAAGAATTTGCCGGCATACGCGGAGCTCCAAACCGAGGGGCGTGCCAGAAAAGCAAAGCCGACCTTTGCTTCACATACACCTCCAATCCCGCTTTGAGTAAAAACGGGTCTGACACATGCTTGGGCTGGCCAACACAATTTAATGCCTCCAGGATGCACAGAAAATCAACGCGATGTCCACGCCATCAGCCCCTGGCAGACGCGTTTCGGCGGTTGCCTTCCTCAATGCCGGGCGTTTAGCTGAAAGTTCAAAATATATATATAAGCAATGATCTTTTGGATCAGATATCATCTGCCTTGTTGTAGTATAGTAGTCAGGGCAGAGTGAAAGTGAAATTGAGCAGTTGCCCTTGATGTAACAGAGTATGGCCAGTGCCAACAGTAATAGAAAAAGACGATGATTGTGTAGTCAGCTTCCCCACCTGCAGACAGTAGTAAATAAAACTAACGTGAGTCTGCGTCACGATGAGTATGTTTGTCTTGGGCACAAGCTGACTGAGCTGGCATGCCGGCTACAACAAGGTTACATAATTTTGCTAAACAAGAGAGAAGAAGAAGACTGGTGTATTGTGTACTCAAGTCCATAGTGCTAGTATAATGCCTGAAACTCACACAAATGTTAGAGGCCGAGAAACTGGGAGGATAGATACATACCACAAATGTTATGTACCTTGCTTGCTAGTGCTACTGTGGCACTATGTGTAGAATTAATTTGTCTTACTGTTTTCTAAAAGTATATTGTTACAATAGTCTTTTTTCTTCTTGATATAGCTACTCCTTCCCAACCAAAATCAAAACCGGACAGGAAGGAGTTAGCAGCCATGGCCCGTGCCCGGAAGATGGAGGCCATCTGCAACGAATACCGGCGGCTGGTGGTTCTGGCGGACGAGAAGGTGGCAGCAGATGCAGCCTCCTCCAATGACCCAGGCCCCAGCCAGGCCCAGGCCCCTACAGGGGTATGGCGCCGCGGTCTGGCAGCTGGCTGCCACCGCACTTTATCCAGCACTGCTGGGTGGATAGCAAGAATCCTCTGGGGTGTTTCATAGGTTAAACTCAAAGGCAAGCAAAGAAGGAAGGATGCATGGGTGGTGGTTTAAAAAAAAACTGTTTGTTGTTGGTGAAACAAACTAAGGTTTGTTGAGAAATTAAGAAGATTTATAGACATGTTTACTTTGAAAGGATGGATGCCTGGCTGGTATTCATCATAGATAGCATAGGTGGAGACTGTCACTGGATGAAAAGTCTTTGAAGAGAATGTTAAAGAAAAAGAAACCGAGCCGGAGTAGCAAAGCCAAGGAGAATAGAACTAGAAGTTGTATTTTCAGAATACTCCCCTGACTCACAGTAGTTTGCAAGCACAGCATATATATTGTGTATGTATGTTGTTATCAAGCGCCACCCTCCGACTCCGAGGCCCACTCCCTACCTATGTTAATTTATTTTTGACTGTGTCAGTCTGCCATGGGTGGGCTATAGGCTGCATGGTTACACAATCAATCAAAACAAAGCACCTCATGTTGTCCCATATATAAGCAATGATCATTTGGATCAGATATCATCTGCCTTGTTGTAGTATAGTAGTCAGGGCAGAGTGAAAGTGAAATTGAGCAGTTGCCCTTGATGTAACAGAGTATGGCCAGTGCCACCCGTAATTGAAAAAGACGATGATTGTGTAGCCAGCTTCCCCACCTGCAGACAGTTGTGAAAAAAACTAACGTGAGTCTGCGTCACGATGAGTATGTTTGTCTTGGGCGCAAGCTGACTGAGCTTGCATGCCGGCTACAACAAGGTTACATAATTTTGCTAAACAAGAGAGAAGAAGAAGACTGGTGTATTGTGTACTCGAGTCCATAGTGCTAGTATAATGCCTGAAACTCACACAAATGTTAGAGGCCGAGAAACTGGGAGGATAGATACATACCACAAATGTTATGTACCTTGCTTGCTAGTGCTACTGTGGCACTATGTGTAGAATTAATTTGTCTTACTGTCTTACTGTTTTCTAAGAGTATATTGTTACAATAGTCTTTTTTCTTCTTGATATAGCTACTCCTTCCCAACCAAAATCAAAACCGGACAGGAAGGAGTTGGCAGCCATGGCCCGTGCCCGGAATATGGAGGCCGTCTGCAAGAATACCGGCGGCTGGTGGTTCTGGCGGACGAGGGGGTGGCAGCAGATGTAGCCTCCTCCAATGTCCCAGGCCCCAGCCAGGCCCAGGCCCCTCCAGGGGTATGGCGCCGCAGTCTGGCAGCCGGCTGCCACCGCACTTTATCCAGCACTGCTGCCCTCCCCTGTGGATGCAACTGTCGGGCATTCCAGCACCACATGCTCCTCCAAATGGCCCGCCTAGAGTATCGGATAAATGTCCTGGAGATCGAGAAGCGAGCCCACGGATGAGACCCTGTTGGATTGCCCCTTTTTTATTCTTTTCTTTGGTGGGTCAGAATTGGGCGTTGGGGTTTATGGACATGGACAATTGGTTGGACTTTTTTGTTTTGGACATTGGTTGGGGTTAGGGAGAGGGGCGGGTCAGGTGCTGTTGTGGGATTTTTTACATATTTTATTTTTGTTAGGGGATTAAATTATATTTATACTTTGCATACAATGTTAATGTTTTGTGGGGGGGTTACTGTTTTACGTCACACTGTTTCCTTGCTGCTGCAGGGCCACAGCCAGTGTTTGATTTAAATAATCTGCTGATTTTGTAAGACACAAACAGATAGATGCTGTACCCCTCACTGGGTGACTTGTCCTACTAGTACTGTCAGTCTCTCCTCCTAGTCTATGCATTCTGCAACTGGACTCAAGGGGTGTGTGAATTAATGAATTAATTTCCATTATTAATTATACCTCCCCCAAACTTCTTCTCTTACCTGTGATTGATGTTTAACTTAGGCACAGCGGTGTCTGCATGGTGTCGATGGTATGGGTTCCCAACATGCCATGGTTGTGGTGGTAATACTAGTAGACACTTGAAGTAGCATTTGTAAAAAAAGAATATGAGACAGTCAGTCGCCTGAGAGAGACTCTGGGAGGAGTAGTAGAACGAAGTACAGTACAAGAAGACTGCCAAACAATAATAATAATGCTGATTAGCAATGCTATAGTAAATAAAACATAATGGTGGTGAGGATAGCAGAGTACAACAAGTTACAAACTGCAGTTATGTCGAGTCACTCGACACAAGCGTAACCTTTAGAGCTGTGTAGGAGGATGACGAATCCAATATATGCCGGCAATTAATGATGATGGATTAGATTCCTTTGGAAAAAAAAATTGACTTTCAAATATACTGAGCATGGGTGGGCAAGCAGATCCTCTTGAATTAGTGTTGCTTTCACCACATCGGCCCCAGCAGGCGTGTGATCAATTATTTGTGTACGTTTAATTTAGTCATACCTCAATATAAATCACACAGCCCGGGGGAAAAGGGTTAGGGTTTGATGAATGGTTGGGAAGGGGGATTTGGGGAAAGATTTGACAAAGAAAGACACTATGCATGGACAAACAACAAAACACAATCTTGGCAGACGACCATCATATCCATAAATCTATTAAGGGAGAAAAAGGAAATGCATGCATGATGATGATGACTTGATGGTTAATGATAAGTAGTACTTACTAACTAGACTAGTAGACAGTAGACAGTTGTGGGCTTTTTTATGTTGTTTTCACTGTGTTACTGTATGAGGTATTGCACACACAGTTTACATATTGCCTTCTAAGTTAAACCTCCCTGCTCTGTGCCAAGCTACCAGAGGGTGAGCAGAGGACAATTTAGGTTGTGTTGTGACTTACCCTGGCTAGGTTTGTGGTCCCTACTTGGACAGGGTGCATATTTCTGCCAACTGGAGACCCAATTTCTAATACTTGTTGACTAAGAGAGCTGGTTATGCAGTGACACTGGTAAGGTATACTTAGTCAAAATTAAAATTCTGTTTAGTATTCTAATGACAAATTAGTTAAGACATTTTGTATTTCCACTACAATCTGAAGACCTCCTTGATCCAAGAACTGATGAGGCACATTGTCTTTCTTATCCCAATCCTCTCTTCCCACTTCTAGCACCGGCCCTTATTTCTAGGGTATGAGGTCATTGGTGGGGACAGTGAGAGACCGAAAAGAGAGTTGCTTCTGTGGAATGTTGTGCCTCGGTTTAGTGTATCCTGACAGAAATATGGAGGAAAAATGTACGGGAATCATCACAGTAAGACTCTTTCCTGCAATTATTCCCCAAAAATCTCAAAATTCCCATAATTTCCCTGCCCTCCAGAATTTTGTGAAGGCACTTTTGGATGCGAGGGGTGAAAAAAGAGGAACTGGATCACTCATAATGAGGAGTTAAGTAACTGACAAGGGCATGTTAACATTAGGGGTGGGATATAAACTCTGTCTGCCGGCGGGGTTTGCAGAATTTTGCCACTCCACACTGTGCTTGTAGGGCAGAGTTCAGCAAAAACTCAGCCAACTGCCACGTGGCAGAGTTTACTAGTGCCCACTCCTACTCTAAAGCCCCCTCCACAATCATCAAACGCACATGTGAATGACCAACTCTGACCTGTGCATATAGTGAGCGACAAACGTTCCCACCAAAAGAAGCTATGATAGGAGCAGTGTCCGGGTCAAGCAAAATATAGTATGATAGTGAGACAAAGTGAAGGTTACTCCTGCAAAAACCAGGCAAGATGGACAGGCACCAGGAAGCCGAAGGCAGATGGTGAATAGTGAGCACAGGGCAATTGGATCCAGCACACCGCCACATATGAGATGATACCCTTTAACACCTTGAACTCTGACAGCAAATCTAGCAGCTGCTTTTTATCAACCACTTGCAATACTGTTTATAACATGTGGGAAGACACTCCAAGCACAGCAGAACAAGTTAGCCCTTATAATATCCTATCGGATGGAAGGTCTTGTGAAGAAAAGCATTTATGTCTTCCATGGGAGATATCAGTCACAGGGTACAATGTGAGCGCGGTCTAGTGTATTTTATTTTTACAGTGGCATCATGGATTGTGGGTAATTTTAACGTAAAGAGATGACTTCTTTTTCTTCACTGGCAGAACTTACAGCGATCAGGTTGAATGGATGTCCTCCAGACATGAAACGCAGATAGACAATGGTAGGGTGAGTTTTCAATTTGTTTAAATAAATACAAAACACACGCATAGTTTCTTGTATGAATTTTTAATTTCAAAGAAACTAAATATTTAGAAAAAGTTTGTATGTTCAACAGTGTCACACTGGAGTGTCTGTTGATATTTCATTAATAATGGTGCTCTAAACACAGCCTCATGTTCAAAGTATCTTTTAAACATGGCTACCATTTTTACAAAGCTAGGTGAGGGTGTCAGCGTTTACATTATGCCCACCTCCTGAATGTTAGTGGTCGCATGTGGCTTGGCTAAAGGCTGTGCTGAATGTTGATTGGCGGAGCTGCAGTCCTTCTCTCTCATATGGGGTCATGGTGACACTTATCGCTGCCCCTCTGGTAGTTTTGCAACTCCATCGTGTCCTGCATTCCACACTCTCTCCCAGTGGCGGCTCCCCCATTGGGGTGTGGGGCCGTCGCCCTACTGCTTTCTCACGGTGCGAGAAGGCAGAAACATAAACGGTTAAAAACTACCATTTATGTTTCTGCCTTCTCGCATTGCGAGAAAGCAGAAGTCCCTCTGTGCGTGCCTGGTTGGGGGCGGGCGGGTGAGCGGTCCTGTTCGAGGGCAGGGGGGAGTGGCTTGGCCAATGCTGTGCATACTGACTGTTTGGTCGGCCGTGGAACCGACCAAACAGTCAGTACCCACAACAGTGGGTAAGCCACTCCTCCTGCCCTCGAGAAGGGCCGCCCACTCTCCCTTTTTCTTTATGCAGAAGAAAAGGTCCCCGGCTGGGGTGCTCTCTCCTGCTGCGCCTACCAATCACAATGCTGCCATTTGCAGCGTTGTGATTGGCTTGCGTAGGGGAGGGAAGCTGCTTGCTTCGTGTTCCTGCTTCCTGCACAGCGTGACTGGCCAGGAGCGGAGGCAGTGGGGTACCCGGCACTCAGGTACGTTTTATTTTATTTGTTTCATTCGTCACCCTCGACCCCCCCTCCCTCGAGCATGCCTGCCGCCGCTGCTCTCTCCTACACTGTAGCTTAGTGCAAAGGCTGTCCCTAAGCCACAGCATCTCCACCATGTAACATAGACACAATAGAGACTGCCAGCAAAACCTAGAGCCAAAATGATGCTGCCCGGAGCAAGATCAAGAACGGAGACCACCAGTCCAAGACAAAGCGGTACAAATTACTGAAACTCTTCATACACTACTTAAATGTAACTTATCTGTTCCTGCAACTGTTGTTAAACAGCTGTTTTATGTAGCTTTAGACCACGCTCTGTGTCTCCATAGTAATAACTACGGGGACGGAACATCGCGGAATCACGCAGTTTTGATTTAACTCCGCGCATTCCACGTAGTATAACTCAGCGAGTTACGCCCACACCTAGTTAACTTTCAGAATTAAATCACCTCATAACCTCCTAGTCCTGGCTGGCTGCAAAAACAATGTGATTCTATCCTGATCACATGGCACAAAACCCTCATATGACTTCCTAAAACATGTGGTTGGGTTTGACCAAGTTGGGGACAACAGTTTTGGATAAGTGGGAACTGCCTTGCTGGCTAAAATCACTCCCTTATTGTGATGGTGGTTTCTCGCTTACTTCCAGATTACACCTCCCCATTATCTCAATTTCTTTTTTAGATTCATTTAAAGAAAATAACAATTCTCTGATCCACTTCAATTTCTTTGTTTTTTCACACATTCAGAATGATTTTTTTTATTTTTTAAAGAAAAATGCAAATATATATTTATCAACAAACATTATATGGGTTGGTGGGTTTTTGGTAAATACTGTGCCAAATTCCTTGCTGTTTGGCAGTACTGACGTTTCACAGAGTGGCAGTCAAAGAGATAACTCTAAATCAAGGTTCACCTTCATCCCAGGCTACCAAATTTAAAGGGGGAAAATTACCCTACCAAATAACTCAATTGCTGCCCAAACTCCTGGATGTTTCAAAAAGCATTTCGGCACAAATCAAAAAAAATAAATATGTGCAGTTACATAGTCTTGCTGATATTATCTTAGAAACCACAGAACTCTTGAATACAATCTTAGGATCTCAAAAAGTCACTTAGCACTCTATATTTAATATAAAGACAGGCACTGCATATTCAATAACCGGTAAAGCCCAATATATTAGCATGCACTCTAGGTATTAATATTCTGTGTTCAGTCAAAAAATTATATCTAAAGAATTCTTGATGGCCAGCTTGTTTCATGCACTAGAAAACCTCACCAGGGATACTGAAAGCACACTGATTGATAGAAGGAGGGATTCATGGCGTAATATGATACAATGCAGAGCTAATTCAGGATGAAAATTATTCTGCAGACCCAATTTAGGAATGAAAGGATTTTGCATATGGATAAAAGATTGATTGTAATGAGCCAGAAGCCCTGCAGAAGTTCCTAGTGAATGAAATGCACTGGCCTTTTGATAATTATTTGGCTACACGCAACATTGGATTTTGAATATGAAGTTATGACTAAAGGATCATGTGTTTCTATGAATTGTGGACCACCGAGAATTATTTGGTTATACATTTTGACTGAACACAGAATATTAATACTCAGATGACATGTTATCTTATTGCACTTTACCAGTTATTCAGTGTGCTGTCCCTGACATTATATTAAATACATCACGATCCGGTAAAAACCGGGTACGAACCGTCGGACGGAGCATATTCTCCGTCCGACGCGTACCCGGTCGAAAAAATATACAAACATGGAATTACGATTCGCACGGAAATACCATTTCCGTACGAATCGTACAAAAGCCCGACCGACGAAAACAAACATACAAATGTGATCCGGGAAAGCGCCGACGTGACGTCGGGACGCACGCAGCCTGCCATTCACGAACCAGGAATTACGATTCGCACCGACGTCATCCCGCACGGTGAATATTTTCCGGCAGCCAAAATCTGCCGGGAAATCAGGACGACGCGAACAAGGAGTACCTGCACGCGACGGACAGACATGGACCCGAACCTACGTGTCATCCCGGCCCTCATAGCAGTCGACCTCCTCTACAGGTTATGACGCAGACGCCGCAGAAGGTCAGAACAACAAAGGGAGGGGGGAAAGGGGGGGGGGCAGGACCAGGGGCAGGCCACCAAACCCCCACCAAAGTCACACAGCACACATGCCCTGGACATACCTGACCCCCAGGCCCTGGTCACTACGAGGGGGTGGGGGCGTGTCCAGCAAAGCCAGCGTCCGCCACAACGGAAGTGCTTGACGACGCGAACCGGCAACACAACAATACAGGTACGTCCCGTACCCACGCCTTAAGAGCGTGGGTACGAGTCGTACCACGCCCACACCTACGTCATCCCAACAATGGCGGGACGGCTGTACCCATGTGGCAAAGGCCTGGGTACGGGCCGCACAAGCATAACATAGCGTGGGGACGGATATGTACGGACCGTACCCCCACCCCCGCATGCATGGAGCGTACCCCCCACCCCAAGAGTGTAAGTACGACCCGTACCCACACCCGCGTACGTATGGAGCGTACCCCCAACCTCAACAGTGTAAGTACGACCCGTACCCTCACCCACGTACGTATGGAGCATACCCCCACCCCAACAGTGTAAGTACGACCCGTACCCTCACCCGCGTACCTATGGAGCGTACCCCCCACCCCAACAGTGTACGTACGACCCGTACCCTCACCCGCGTATGTATGGAGCGTACCCCCCACCCCAACAGTGTAAGTACGACCCCTACCCACACCCGCGTACGTATGGAGCGTACCCCCAACCCCACCAGTGTAAGTACGACCCCTACCCTCACCCGCATACGTATGGAGCGTACCCCCACCCCAATAGTGTAAGTACGACCCGTACCCTCACCCGCGTACGTATGGAGCGTACCCCCCACCCCAACAGTGTAAGTACGACCCGTACCCTCACCCGCGTACGTATGGAGCGTACCCCCCACCCCAACAGTGTAAGTACGACCCGTACCCTCACCCGCATACGTATGGAGCGTACCCCCCACCCCAACAGTGTAAGTACGACCCCTACCCTCACCTGCGTACGTCTGGAGCGTACCCCCACCCCAACCGTGTATGTACGGACCCTACCCCCACCTCGTATGCATGGAGCGAACCCACACCCGTGTATGTTCTAAGCGTACATATCCTGAAATAGGAGGGGTGTGTGCAGAGTCCTCCCAGCAGTGCCCAGAGACAGGAGGGGTGGGTGCAGAGTCCTCCCAGCAGTGCCCAGACGCAGGAGGGGTGTGTGCAGAGTCCTCCCAGCAGTGCCCAGACGCAGGAGGGGTGGGTGCAGAGTCCTACCAGCAGTGCCCAGAGACAGGAGGGGTGGGTGCAGAGTCCTCCCAGCAGTGCCCAGAGACAGGAGGGGTGGGTGCAGAGTCCTCCCAGCAGTGCCCAGACACAGGAGGGGTGTGTGCAGAGTCCTCCCAGCAGTGCCCAGTCACAAGAGTGGTGTGTGCAGAGTCCTCCCAGCAGTGCCCAGACGCAGGAGGGGTTTGTGCAGAGTCCTCCCAGCAGTGCCCAGTCACAAGAGTGGTGTGTGCAGAGTCCTCCCAGCAGTGCCCAGAGACAGGAGGGGTGGGTGCAGAGTCCTCCCAGCAGTGCCCAGACACAGGAGGGGTGTGTGCAGAGTCCTCCCAGCAGTGCCCAGTCACAAGAGTGGTGTGTGCAGAGTCCTCCCAGCAGTGCCCAGACGCAGGAGGGGTGTGTGCAGAGTCCTCCCAGCAGTGCCCAGACGCAGGAGGGGTGGGTGCAGAGTCCTCCCAGCAGTGCCCAGACACAGGAGGGGTGGGTGCAGAGTCCTCCCAGCAGTGCCCAGACACAGGAGGGGTGTGTGCAGAGTCCTCCCAGCAGTGCCCAGTCACAAGAGTGGTGTGCAGAGTCCTCCCAGCAGTGCCCAGACACAGGAGGGGTGGGTGCAGAGTCCTCCCAGCAGTGCCCAGAGACAGGAGGGGTGGGTGCAGAGTCCTCCCAGCAGTGCCCAGACACAGGAGGGGTGGGTGCAGAGTCCTCCCAGCAGTGCCCAGAGACAGGAGGGGTGGGTGCAGAGTCCTCCCAGCAGTGCCCATACACAGGAGGGGTGTGTGCAGAGTCCTCCCAGCAGTGCCCATTCACAAGAGTGGTGTGTGTAGAGTCCTTCCAGCAGTGCCCAGACGCAGGAGGGGTGTGTGCAGAGTCCTCCCAGCAGTGCCCAGACACAGGAGGGGTGGGTGCAGAGTCCTCCCAGCAGTGCTCAGAGACAGGAGGGGTGGGTGCAGAGTCCTCCCAGCAGTGCCCAGACACAGGAGGGGTGTGTGCAGAGTCCTCCCAGCAGTGCCCAGACGCAGGAGGGGTGGGTGCCTATCACTCCCAGCAGTGCTCAGACACAGGAGGGGCGGGTGCCTATCACTCCCAGCAGTGCCCAGACACAGGAGGGGTGGGTGCCTAACACTCACAGCAGTGCCCCTGCAAAGAAAAGGGTGGAGTACCCACAGATCCAACGCCCACAAATGTCAGTCAGGTGCACCAAGATACTGCAGTACATGTACCACATGTATGCGAGGCTGGAAGTATACATATGCATGGCGCCTAAAAGAATACATGTACACATGAAGTCATGGCAACAGTCTACATACACAAGTACAGTGACCACCAAGGACGCCACGAATGATGCAGGTGGAGACATCGCTCAGCATGCATGGGCCAAGTCTAACGAGTCTGTCACACACCCAGCCAATGTAGACACAGCTCAGCACCACATATTGGAAATACCCTGCAGGGAAGAAGTCAGGTTACACAGAGGAAGGAACACACCTTGGGACGATGTCACCATGCAGTAACTGCTTACATGAACAAAGTTATGTAGCCAACAGCTTGTGATGGCACACAGATACCAGGATCCACCCTATGACCAGCACAAGACGACAATTCCCACACACCCAACACATAATCACCACCCAAAATAAAGGGGCAGGTCGACCAACAGCAATACCAGATAGACAGTAGTGTACTAAGGAAAAATAAATTGCTTTAATCAGCATCCAAAAATATGTTTGGCCCTTGACAGTTCAAAAAGTATAATGCCCATAGGGCAATCCAAAGTTCCAATCCAGGTGGGGGACACAGTGGGACGCGTGTCCCCTAGCTTGCCTGCACAGTCAGACTCCTTCGTCTTCCAGAGCGGGGAGGGCATCATGTGGGGGGGAAGGACCAGGCACCGCAGGGACATGAGGGCGAAGGGTAGGCGTCGTGGGTACAGGGATGGAGGACTCCACCACAGGGGGTGGGGCAGGGCCAAAGGCGGAGGCCAGGATGTCGCTGCACACCTTAGCAAGGTCCTCCAGAGACTACCCTGCACCCGAAGGAACCTCAGGCCCCAAGGAGGGGGGGGGGCGGAGGGATGGGTCGCAGCGCCACTGGGGGAGGGTGTGGACAGGGGGGGGACTCCCTTGACCGCTTGCGGGGTGGTGTCACAGTGGGGCTCAGGGACAGAGCGGCCATGAAGGAGTCTTTGCCGGATATGTGGCCAGGAGAGCTGAGGGGAGGGGATTTGGAGGGAGTGGATTTGGTGGAATGCGGACTCCCACTCTGGCTGCGTGACTTACGTTTGCCCCCCGACTTCACCCTGTGTGTGCGTGCCAGGAGGTGTGCGTATGACCTTCCCTGCTGGTGTGGTGCCTGTGTCTGTTGTGGTGGGTGCATGCTGACGTCTAGGTGTACGTGGGACAGGCATGGGAGTGGGAAGTGTGGATGGGTCAGGGGTAGGGGGTTGGACGTAGCGCTGCAGGAGACCCACTGCTGCAGTCAGTGACGAGTCAATGGACCTCAGCAAGTTGCGTTGGTCAGCCTGCGATGAAAAAATGCCCTCCAAGTATGCCTCCATGTTGTTCAGCACTTGGCTGTGGCCATGGAGGACATTAAGCATCGCAGCCTGACCAACCTGCAACTGCCGCTGGATTGGCGGCAGCAGTGGAGACAGGGGCAGGGGGTGCGGTGCCTGGCAGGAAGGAGACATGTGGTGACCGGGCACGCTGGGAAGGGACACGAGCAAGTGGGAGGCGGCTGATGGCAATGGAGGGGGCAGGGTGAGATGTTGTGCCACTGTCGGCTGCTGGTGCAGCCTCCGCCCACTCGGAGAGATCATCCTCGGACCCGTCAGCTTCATATTCTGTTGTGCCAGTGGACAGGTCCTCGGCCTCACTCTCCTCCGCCTCAGTTCCACTCGATGTGCCAGCCACGATGTCAACGCTGGCACTGGTGCTCGGTCCCTCCGCTCCGTCTGTGCTCATGTCTCCCTCCGTGTCCCCCGACGATGCTGTGGGCAATGTGAAGAGACAGCAATTAATCACACACCTGTATACTTATGTCACATGAGTCCAATCTACATAGGTTACAGTGCATAGCCTGAAAAGAAAGATCAGTAACATCTACAAAACAAGGTACAGATGTAGGGCATGCAACACACAGTTGGTTGACCCACCATGCCACTGAAAATCCATAGAGAGCATGACACAATTGCAAATGACATGAAATGGAGTTTGACATAGGAGCCAGGCCCTGGGGACAATCCAGCACTGCATCTGCACCACACAGCTTTGCCGAAAATAGGGATGAGCAGGGACCATATCCATGAACTTGAGGCACATGCTGCATAGGTAATACTGAAAACATGCCCAACATGACTGGCTCACTGCAACTTGAGTGTACGTCCAGACAAACATCACACACTGGCCAGACCTAGCAAGGAGATTTCAGGTTTTGACATGTAGGCTTTGCCCGCACCAACCACCCCCTACATGAGACAATTTGTTGAGACACAGGAAGCACTTACATCTCTTAGTCTGGGTGAAATACACAGGGGCTGCATAAATGCAAGATTGGACGCCAAATACCCAAGGTGCGCCTGTCCAAATACTCATGTACAAATGGTCATCATCAGATGATTGTAACAAGACACACAGGCACTGGCCACCATGAGTATGAACAAGGAAAATCAGGTCAGGCTGTACAGTGGACACTTGTACTACATTTTACGTCAATATACATGGTGCCAGGGGACAATGGCACAGAGCACAACCTATGCTGTAGACACTGAGAGTGTCCACGTTTTGTGATGACACACATGACACCTATGAAAATATGCCCCAGGGGACAGTAGTGGCCACACAACTCCATGGTCCTGATTGGGAATGACTGCAACACACGCCACCATCCCTGCACTATGCATATCGCACACTCATGCACATCATGTCACAGGCCACAACATAGGACATTCTCGCTGTAAGGCATGACACTTAAGAGACTAACTCCCATGTCTGGACTCAGCATCAGTGCCAACTGACATGGAACCCACATGTACTGAACTGGACAGGGCACAGGCAAGGTCCCAAAACCTGTTACACACCACCCCCACACATGATGCTACAGGCATAGTTCACGTGGAGAAAGCGCCAGCCTACATTACCTTGTGAAGGAGTGACTACACACAGACCAGGGAACACATTGCAAGGAGGGGAAGGGAGGCAGGAGAGCACCGCTATACTGTGGGTAACTGGATCTGCACAGCACCTTTAAACCCTGGCAGTGTATCCATGCAACTGTGCACTTACAAATGCTGGTGACACACAACAAACACACATGTACCTACCCCCTTCCTGCTGCTGCTTCTCCTGTAAGCGCCTGTCCAAGTCTGGAAATACCACCGCCAGCACACGCTTGTGGATGTGGGTCAGACGGCGGCGCCCGCGGTTCTTATGGGTCTCAGGTGAGTCCCCCAGCAGGACCCGTGCGATCCTCCGCGTCCAGCACAGGATATCCTGCCAGTGTTTCCTCACCTGGGCCAGGCGCCGCTTGCGACCCTCCGTCTTCCTCACGGCACTGACGGCGGTCATCCATATCTGCTTCTTGGCAGAGGCGCCTACCTGTGAGGATGAACAAGTGACACTACATCAATACACCAGGCACATGTCACAGAGAGACATATTAGAACAAATTTGCTGTTTACAACAAGGCATAGTATGCATCCAACGCATTGCACCGTTGTCATAGGGACATGATCCTCTGGGGAAGGGCAAAAGCAGTACGTGCCATTGAAAGTACACAGGTGGAATGAGGGCAACGACACAATCAATGATCCAGGCTCAAACTGTGCATCAGAAGGTACACCAGGATAATGTGCAGCACCTCTAAGCAGTCACATGCCACAGGCCACTGACGCTACCGCAGCAGAGTACACAGACACACACAGGCACAGGACATTCACCTGCCATTGCCAAATGCAGCGACAAACCTCACTCTGCACATGTGCCACTAGACGGGGGGGCTCACAGGTGTGGGGCTGGCTCTGCACGTCAGACACACAGCACTGCTCCCTGCTCACATCACATGGGCAGGGTATATCCATCCCTCATGCAGCCCGGGTGCCACACTCCACATATGCACCCACCCACATGATAGGGGACTTACACACACACCCATGTCCAGGGTACAAACACATCATGTGGACACTCTCAGCACAGGTACACAGAACTAACACACATCTGTGGGTACAGTCACCTGTCACACTGGGCTGACCACATAATCAAATGAGGACTGTAGAGGCTACATTCCCAGGAGGACAAGACAGGCAGAATGTGGCATGCACCATGCAGTGATTGTCACAGTAAACACAATGCAAGTGAGGACGGCAGACATGCACCACAGCATGCACTGGCTGGGAGACATCAGGCATTCCCCCCCCTGGGACCCCACCTACAGTACATAGCATGTGTGTCACACCTGGACACAATGCCAGAAGTCACAGTCACAGTCACAAACAAGGGACGCAGTCTGTGCTAGTAGACTCTGCACTCACCTGATACCCTGGTCGCCCATACAGCAGGGGGTACTGTGGGAGGATCACATCCAGCAAAGCCAGGTTCTCCTCCAGGGTGAAAGGCTGTGACCTATCCACAGACCTTGACATAGTTCCAGGGAATTAGTAGCAGCAGCTGGGTCGTCGAATCCAAAGATGTGCAGGCAAGTGCTCCCTCATGGGACCTGGCTGCCTTATATCTGCCTTGCTGGCCTGTTTCATGCACAGGAGTACTGAGTGATTGGTCACTCACATTTGCATCCTATGTTTCCTCCAATCCCTTCAAACCTAGCACAGCCAGTGGGTTCTTATTGTGTTTTTTTCTTGAGCATGATGTCAACTCCAGAACCACATTGCAACAAAGTAGATTCATTCAAACTGACTACTGCTGTGCACCTGCTGAAAAAAATTCAAATTTTTAACTTGGTCTCCATGGCAACCAGCATGCATGTAGGCCTTTATACTTGTCCCTCATGTGTCCCCTATGTAATTTGGAGTTTCACACACAGGTACAGTGCGTACCGGGGCCCTAGGGCACCACAAATGCATAGCAACGGCCCGTACAGGCGTGTGTACGGACCATATCACTATGGGTGTGCTCGTGTATGCGTACCCATAGTGATAGTGAGCGTACGCACGCGTGTATGGTCCGTACCACTATGAGTACGCATACGCGAGAACACCCATAGTGATAGTGAGCGTACAGGCGTGTGTACGGGTCCGTACCACTATGAGTACGCATACGCGAGAACACCCATAGTTAAAGTGAGCGTACAGGCGTGTGTACGGTCCGTATCACTATGGGTGTTCTCGCGTATGCGTACTCATAGTGGTACGGACCGTACACGTGTGCGTACGCTCACTATCACTATGGGTGTTCTCGCGTATGCGTACCCATAGTGGTATGGACCGTACACACGCCTGTACGCTCACTTTCACTATGGGTGTTCTCGCGTATGTGTACCCATAGTGATATGGACCGTACACGCGTGCGTACGCTCACTATCACTATGGGTGTTCACGCGTATGTGTACCCATAGTGGTACGGACCGTACACACGCCTGTACGCTCACTTTCACTATGGGTGTTCTCGCGTATGTGTACCCGTAGTGATACGGACCGTACACGCATGCGTATGCTCACTATCACTATGGGTGTTCACGCGTATGTGTACCCATAGTGGTACGGACCGTACACACGCCTGTACGCTCACTTTCACTATGGGTGTTCTCGCGTATGTGTACCCATAGTGATACGGACCGTACATGCGTGCGTACGCTCACTATCACTATGGGTGTTCATCGGGCGGAACGGGAGCGTGAGGAGAACGGAGTTCCTTGAGGCTGAGGACAATAGATGTACCCCGGATAGCTGGCACGAATTAGAGTTAGGGACCACTGGAGGGGCCCGCAACAGCAGCAGTTGGGGGGGGCGGGATGGGAGGGGGGGGAGTTCCTGAGGTGGGAGGGCAATGCTACACTGAGTTGGGTGAAGAATGTAGCTGGTGGGACAGAAAAGCAGAGGCTCCCATGGGGCATGCACCAAGCACCGCTGTGAGGCGATAGTTGTGTTCCATTGCTTAACTATCCATCTATGCCGCCCGGCCCCCGGGATGTGGGCTGAATGGCTGTGTGCGTTGCTAAACCGAAGAATATAACCGGAGATTGTAGGGGGTGCCGGTTGCCCCGATGGTTATGTTGCTGAAAATGTTGCAATAAAAAACATGTTTTAAAAAAAAAAAAATCACTATGGGTGTTCACGCGTATGTGTACCCATAGTGGTACGGAACGTACACGCCTGTACGCTCACTTTCACTATGGGTGTTCTCGCGTATGTGTACCCATAGTGATACGGACCGTACACGCGTGCGTACGCTCACTTTCACTATGGGTGTTCTCGCGCATGTGTACCCATAGTGGTACGGACCGTACACGCGTGCGTACGCTCACTATCACTATGGGTACACATACGGCAGCACTCCCATAGTGATAGGGAACATACACAGGCCCTCTGAGCGAATGTACGGTGCCTTTCACACATCACAGTGGTGACAGGCAGCACACCGGAAGGAATAGGGCTGACATACTTGTCCATGGATGGACATCAAGGCATTGTCTGGACAGTACAACATGTGTAGGGCACAGGTGTGAAAGGCTGTGATGTGGCACATTACTCCTGAGTCGAGAAGGCACCAGATGTATGATGAGATGTGTACAGACGTTATATGTGACGGTGCAATGTGTGCCAGGCATGCCCTTAACTCCTTTGACATGTGTGCATGTCGTACTGCACACTTGGGATGAGCGTCACTGGCATGGCACAGTCAACAACACACGCAAGTGTCCCCTGATGCCCGCTACAGGGGTTACCACACCAGACATGTCAGTACCCACGGTGCACGATGTGACTATGTCATGTATGTGTGGGGTGTCCCCATTAGCTTGATGTTGGTGCTCCCTCAAAAGCATCAGCTGTTGCAGCAACCAACATGTGTCTGTGTGTAGATGGACATGGCACACTGTTACGCACACCAGGCCACATGTGGTATCGGATATAAGATGCGTATGTATGCATGGGACACGGAGTAGCGTAACAAGGACATGTCTGCATCCTCTCTATGAATGTGTGGTGAGTCATTACATGTACACCTTATTGGCAAGGTGTGTGGGCTGTCCTAGTGTCATGTCATGTGACCTGTGGCTCTAGTGTTCCGCTACCAGTCTCTGAAATCGACAGCCTACTTCTGATGATGTGTTGATGTATGTCACTCCTGTGTTGCGTCTGGCTGTTCACTTACACTGGGACACAGCTAATCCCATGCCATGGCATGTGGAGGTTCACAATCTCCGTGTGTAGCTGGGTCTTGGTAGGAGTGTCACCTGGCAGCCATACGTGTCCAGGGCATGTGGCACATACCTGACTCCGTATGTCGCATATGTGTATTGACAGATTAACATGTGCTCAGCACCAAAGAATTGTTGTTGTAGTGCACGCACTCTTCCTTGTCACTTCCAAATTACTGCAGAGCGCCGCCTCTTCCCCGAGCAGTTCCGGACTTGGCTGACATGCGGGAGAATGACTGTATCCGGTGATACCGCTTCCCCCAACCATTGATTGAGGAGTTGACGGCGAGGCTGGCACCACACCTGCAACCGCTGCACAGGTATCCTACGGCACTGACACCCAAGCTGAAGGTAATGGCAGCCCTACATTTTCTTGCCACGGGTACCTTTCAAAATACCATAGCTCATGTTGGTGGCATGTCCCAGAGCATGTTCTGCCGTGTGCTGCATGATTTCTTAGAGGCCATGTTGCTTCACCTGGATGAGTTCATCCATTTCCGAACCCCTGAAATGTTGACTGGGGTCAAGCGTGGATTCTATGCCCTGGGAAGGATGCCCCATGTCATTGGGTCCATAGATGGGACACATGTGGCTTTCGTACCACCACAGGCACAGGAGGTAGCGTACAGGAATCGCAAGCACTACCACTCCATCAATGCCCTTGTGGTGTGTCTGTCCAACATGGTGATTTCACATGTCTGTGCTCGTTTTCCAGGATCAGCACACGATGCCTACATCATGAGGCGTAGCAGGGTGCCTGAGATGATGACGCAGCTGCGCAACGAACGAGCATGTGTTGTTGGTGGGTACACTCTGTCTGTCCTGTATTTTGCGTAGACTTCCAGCACGACCGCTTCTCCTGTCCTACTTATGTCCATGTGCTTTCCATGTAGGGGACACTGGCTATCCTAACATGCCATGGCTGATCACACCTCTCCGCAACCCCATCACGCCGGCCCAGCTCCGCTACAACACCTCCCATGGCCGGACAAGGCGAGTGATAGAGAGGACCTTTGGCCTCCTGAAGAGCCGATTCCGGTGCCTCCACAAGATCGGCGGCGCCCTCCCATATGCCCCGGCGAAGGTCTGCAAAATCTTCATGGTGTGCTGCATGCTGCACAACATGGCAGTTGAGAAAGCTGTGCCACTCATCCTGGATCAAGATGATCAGGACCATCCACCCGTGGAGGACCAAGGTCTTGGCAATGGGGCTAGTGATGTGGAGGATGTGGTTCCACAAGAGGACATCCGGAGTCGGCTCATACGCGACTTCTTTGCTTAGTGGTGAGTACCAGTGTCTGTGTGTGCACGCATTGGTCCCCGTGTGGCATGTGTTGCCATGTGTGTGTCCATCTGCATGTATGGCACGTGAGTCAGAGGTGTGTGTGGATGTGTCACTGGAGTGATGGTGCCAGTGATGGGTGTATTTCCCCAGTCATAATTGTGACCTAGCATGTTGTCATCCTTACATGTGTCGAGTACATGCACATGCAAGTGGCTGTGCTTTTTGTGGCTGACTTCTTGTGTGTCTCTCATCCCCAGGTACTTGCGCATGCCGTCTGCTGGTTGCATTGTTGTGGCACTGCTATTCCTCATGGACACGTCATCGTGTGCTGACTCAGCGTTACACGCACGGACAAGTTTGGAAGTCTCCTTAGGGTAAGGGATGCATCAGGGGTGTATTGGGTGTGGCAGTTGTTTACGATGTGTGCACACTGCCCCTGTCGATGTTTGGTTCCTCTGCAGACATGTCGCATCACCATGGGACACATGACATGCAGCTGGGTACACCTGAATAGATGGTCAGACTTGTTGACAGTCATCAGTGATGGGATTGTGGATTGTGATGATGGCATCACTGTGTGTTACACTGCCCTTGGACACATACGGTTTGCATTGGCTTGACATGGTGTGGGACTTCCACATCAGCGGATCAATGGTGTATGGCAGCCTCTCCGTGAGCAGCAGGGGGTGTTTAGCTGTTAGCCGACACTTGTGTGCCAGTTCCATGGCTATCACGCATTTGTGCTGCAGAAGGGGGGTTCCAGTGTTGGACCCACATGTTACTCCACATGACCCGTTCATGTGTACTCCGAGTTGCCGCTGCAATCCCGAATACATGACTTATAAAGGTGTCCCTATGCCTCAAAGGTGCTTCTTCTCAGTCAATGCTGGTGTGTTGCCACGGTGCATCCGGCATGTCTGGCATAGTTTTCCGTGATAGTGGCTATGTGTCTATGTGTAGAGTAGCAAGATGCAAGCTGTTTGTGTGGGATTAGACTGTGTATTGTGCATGATGTCCATGACTGTGTGGGTATTGTGACATGTGCCATCCCCATGCATCCCCTGTTGGCCAGGCCACCATTCTCTGCATCCACCTGACTCAAGCTTGCAGGACATGGTTCTGCCACCTGTCCACACATACCTGGGTGCCCCACAGGACACTCCACATGATCCCTGACCTCTGCGCATGGCTGTCGCTGTACTCAATATGTCTGTCGGCACGGTTGTGCGGCCACCCCCTCAGCTGGTTGGGCCCATCATGGGTGTGTATGGTGCTCCATGTCTGTCTTGCCTAATACAATGTGACCCATGTGTGTCCTGTGCCAGACTCAGGCCCCAGGGTGTGCATGGTTGAAGTCAAATGAGAACTCAGGCATGGTTAGACTTTACAAGACACATGTAAGGTAATAATGCAATATGTAGGCATCTTCTCTTTATGGTGTAACTTTTTATTTTGGTTGGGGTACGGGGGGGGGTATGACATGAGGGGCTTTCCGGGTGTGTGGAATCCAAAGTTCACTAGGGGAGTTGGTGTCCTTGCCATTGGAAATCCTCAGAGTCCATGCCACAGTCTTTGTCAACATTGGTCAGACAGTGACCAGCAAGTCCATGTGGCAGAGAATGTCTTTTGCTGCTGTGCTGCTGTTGGTCCAGTGGGCCAGGCGCCAGGCCAGGTGTCCTGGCAGATGGTGCTGTTGCGCTGACCCTCACGGTCTTTTCCGTGGACGACCCGCCCTCCTGCGGGGACCCTCAGAAGCAGGCCGTGACGATGTTTGGGATGCTCCGTCGGATGTCTCCTCCTCCTCCTCATCCCTCCCTGTGGGTGGTGATGTTCTACGCCTGCTGGCACAGGGAGGGTTGCCCATGTTGTCGGCTATCCGACGGAGTGTACTGTGAATTCCCGTGAACACCGTCACGAGCTCAGCATGTCTGTCCTCCATCCGCCGTTGGTGTCGCAGTAGACAGGCATGTTGCTCCGCATGTTGCTGGGCCTGCTGGGTCTTGATCTCCTCGAGGATGGACACAATCTGGGCCATGCCCGTGGTGTCCTGCGGGTATGTGTCCAGGATGTTTCGGACATGGGAATATACCGGTTCCCCAGCCAACAGGTCAGGCTCGCGCCTCCGCCGTCCTCCACTCCCACCACCCCTGCCCACTTGCACCTGGCCTGCCCTTGTGGGCACATCGGGTCTCCGGGACCCCTGAGGGGTGGCATTGGTGTTGTCGCCTGCCTCCTCCTGGGTGCCCGGTACACCGTATCCCTCCTGGCCAGCCTGGCTGCATTGTGGTGGTGGGGCAGGGATCCTGGGTGTCTCCTGGGATATGGCAGGAGTGGGGGTGGTGGTTGGCCCAGTTGTACCTGACACAGGTGCTGCAGGTCGTTGGACACCAGAGGGGCCAGGTTGGTCGGGGTCGGGTTCGTCCACAGAGTGGTGAGAGTGGTGGCTGCCGGTGGCTCCATCATCCCGCCGAGCCGGGTACTGTGAGTCTTCCCCCCCAGTGTTAGGGGGTGATCCACGATGTTGACCTGTGTGTGAGAGAGACAATGTTAATTTTGTTCCATGCAACATCCATGTTTCATTGGTTTCTAAGTTGGCACATTTTCTCTGGGAATTTGGATATGTCTTGCATTCCACTCACAGTGCACTTGTGCATGGGTATGTCCCTTGGCCACAGCTTTTGCGACTTTACCTATGTGTGGCACAGTCTTACTTGCTGCGTCAATTGTGACTGCAGTCAGCAGTGGAGTGGGCAGGTGTGGCGAGCCATGCATTGGCGCCTTCCGTGTTGCACTGTACGTGGGCACATGGAGTGGTTCCACACACTTAGATAATGCAGGTAGCTGTCGTTGTGCTCGTGCACAGTTTGTGACATGGCCCAGTGTTTTGCCATGGAGAAGAGGGGGGGTTCTGGCACTGGCCACCCTTGTCTACATGCACGCAGTCCACCTGCTGACGAGCAGACATTCCCACACCCCCCACGGCTGAATTGGTCTCCCTGTGTGTCCCTTTCTCACTTCCTCTCTGTCCCACTCTCCCTCCCTCTGTGTGTCAGCCTCCTCCCTCTGTCCGTCTCCCTGTGTCTCCCTCCCTCTCTCTCCCCCTCTCCCTCCCTCTGTGTGTCACCCTCTGTCACCTCAGCCCATCTTCCTCAGCACACACTTTTTGCAGATCTTTGACTGGCCCTTGGCTTGTTGATGTGAGTTTGTTTCTGATCAGCAGGCACCCATTGGGTGTAGTGTCTGTGTCTGCGCTGCAGCTGTGGTGGTGTGTGCTGCCACTCTTTCACAGTGTTGGCTGTTCATTAGCTGCTGTCATGTGCAAAAACGTGCCGTCACCCCCATGTGTTAATGCAAGGCGTCCGCCATTTGCTGGCAAGTCTTTCCTGTGTGGGGACACACTGTTTGTCTGGCTGTGACCTAGGCCATATGGGCAGGGGGCATTGTTGTCTGCTTCTGAGTTGCACTATGTGATTTTTGTGGCCCACACTCCCGCCATCCGGGTTACCGTGTCTTGTGTTGGTGTTTTCTGTGGCCTGTGACTTTGCATTGTCCAGCTGGGTGCATGGGGCATGGTGGCGCTAGTGGCATGTGCGTGTTCATGGAGTGTGGTTGAGCCATGCGGTGGCTTGGGGTGGTTGCGTGACTGATTGTGAGTTTGGTTGTGGATGACGTTCCCTCCATGTGAGGTGAGTTGTTTGTGTACTCACCCGGGTCTCGGAGTCCGTCTAATCCGTCCACTGACACCACCGGCAGTATGGCCATCACCCTCTCCTCCCAGGGATGGTAGTGTACGGTTCTGCGGGGCGGCCCTCCTCCAGTGACGTTGGCCTGGTTGTGGTCGTCGGTCATTTTGGCTCGGACCCTCCTCCGCAGATCGTACCACCTGGCTTGGCATTCATGCCTGGTCCTTCTGGTGGCCGCAACAGCATTCACAGCATCAACAATCCTCTGCCACATGGCTGTTTTTTCGGTCATGCAGGTCTGTCTGACCAATGTTCCAAAGAGGTGTGGCTCGACTCGTCGACAAGGACCTCCAACTCTCGGCTAGTGAACTTTGGATTCTTGTTAGTGGGCATGGTGAGGGGTGTGTGTGTGGAGGGTGGGTGTGTGTGGATGGTTGTGGGTGTGTGTGTGTGTGGTTGTGCAGGTGTGTGTGTGAATGTGATGAGGGGGTGTTTGTGAAGGTGTGTGTGTGAAGGTGTGCAAGTGTAAGGTGTAGTAAAGGTTCTAGTATGGTGCTGTAGGTTGTCTGTGGGGTCTGGCAGCAGTGAGTCTGTTGCAAAGGCTCATGGTTTGTGTGTGTGGGCCCTTTTTATTGGTCCATTGGTGGGTGTGGCTGTGTTTGAAGTTTGGGTGGGTGTGTTATAAGGAGTGGTTGTGTTTTGGGCCTCTGTTTTGGATTTTGGCAGTTGCAGGTCAGTGAATGTGTTGTTTTTGTGCTTGTTGGACATGTTTTTTGGCTTTGTGCCATTCGAATGGTTTATTCTTGTGTTGTTTTGCTTTGTCCTGGTTGTGTACGTGCGTTTTTAGCGTGTGTACGGTGTGTACTTCGGGAATTTTGTTATACAGTGCTGTCCTTGTGTCTGGCTTGGTACGACTCGTACATGCGCGATGTTGTGTGAAGGTGCTGGTGTTGGGGCCTGGGGTGCGCACCGTACTTACAATGTTGGGGTGGGGGTACGCTCCATGCATACGCGGGTGAGGGAACGGGTCCTACATACACTGTTGGGGTGGGGGTACGCTCCATACGTACGCGGGTGAGGGTACGGGTCGTACATACACGGTTGGGGTGGGGGTACGCTCCATGCGTACGCTGGTGGGGGTACGGGTCGTACATACACTGTTGGGGTGGGGTTCGCTCCATATGTACGCGGGTGAGGGTACGGTCTGTACATACACGGTTGGGGTGGGGGTACGGTCCGTACATACACGGTTGGGGTGGGGGTATGCTCCATGCATACACGGGTGGGGGTACGGGTCGTACATACACGGTTGGGGTGGGGGTACGGTCCGTACATGAACTGTTGTGGTGGGGGTACGCTCCATATGTACACGGGTGACGGTACGGGTCGTACATACACTGTTGGGGTGGGGGTACGGTCCATATGTACGCGGGTGGGGGTACGGGTCGTACATACACTGTTGGGGTGGGGGTACGCTCCATACGTACGTGGGTGAGGGTACGGTCCGTACATACACGGTTGGGGTGGGGGTACGATCTGTACATACACGGTTGGGGTGGGGGTACGCTCCATGCATACGCGGGTGGGGGTACGGGTCGTACATACACGGTTTGGGTGGGGGTACGGTCCGTACATACACTGTTGTGGTGGGGGTACGCTCCATACGTACGCGGGTGAGGGTACGGGTCATACATACACTGTTGGGGTGGGGGTACGGTCCATATGTACGCGGGTGGGGGTACGGGTCGTACATACACTGTTGGGGTGGGGGTACGCTCCATGCATACGCGGGTGAGGGAACGGGTCCTACATACACGGTTGGGGTGGGGGTACGGTCCGTACATACACGGTTGGGGTGGGGGTACGCTCCATGCATACGCGGGTGGGGGTACAGGTCGTACATACACGGTTGGGGTGGGGGTACGGTCCGTACATACACTGTTGTGGTGGTGGTACGCTCCATACGTACGCGGGTGAGGGTACGGGTCATACATACACTGTTGGGGTGGGGGTACGGTCCATATGTACGCGGGTGGGGGTACGGGTCGTACATACACTGTTGGGGTGGGGGTACGCTCCATGCATACGTGGGTGAGGGTACGGTCCGTACATACATGGTTGGGGTGGGGGTACGCTCCATACATACACGGGTGGGGTGGGGGTACGCTCCATACGTACGCGGGTGAGGGTACGGGTCATACATACACGGTTGGGGTGGGGGTACGCTCCATGCATACGCGGGTGAGGGTACGGGTCGTACATTCACGGTTGGGGTGGGGGTACGCTCCATACATTCACGGGTGGGGGTACGTCTCGTACATACACAGGTGTACGTACACGGGTGGGGATTCGACTCGTACATAGGAGGGCTGGGGGGGTGTTTGGCGCGTATGCGGGCACATGTCTCCATGGTTGCTATGGGAGTTCGGTGCGGACGGTGTTTTTTCCATACGGTTGTAACATCGGACGCACGGGATGGATCGTAATTCCGCGGTCGGACTTCACTTTTCACATTTGTATGGTAAATCGTCCGGGGACGTGTCGGACACATTTTCCGACCCGAGGACGTGTGGGGAATGATTCCCAATGCGATTCGTATGGACTTTTTCCCATGCGAATCTTGATTGCCAGTTTGTACGGCACTTGTACGAATCGTACGGTAAAAAGACCGGATACGAGTCGTACGGGGAATTTTTTGACCGGATCGTGATCGGCACCAGAGTGTTGGGTCACATTTTGAAGTACTGCAATTCAAGAGTCTCTCTCACAAAAAGGCTGTGTAATGGGTGCTCGCCTTTGACTCCCTGCACCTAGTGGCACATTTTTTTATTGTTTGAAGGAGATAGTGGCATGTGCGTTGTTATTGGGGCACCTCAGCCAATATATTTAGATCATTCTTAAAATCTTAGCACCACCTAAAACAATAGCAATTTCACCCGTCAACAGAGAACTCGAAACTCTAAAACCATGATGTAAGAATCTTTACATCAAAACAAAAAGGTCCAACAATTTTATGCAAAGTAAAATGAACTTTATCTTACCATGCTATCAATGAGATTACATATTTTGTCAAGATGATAATGGAACACTTTGTTGAAAATTTCATTGAAGGGTTCGAGTCACTTCTGAGGGAAATTCAGATGGAGTGAATACTATAGGCAGTAATCCTCCAGAGGTTATAAAACTCTGTTCTCAGTAGGCAGAGTCCTTGCAGTATTATCTTCAAGCACTTGAGCCCTGTTCCATATTCTCTCAATATCAAGTGGCTTCTACTTCTGCACCCACCATGAAAGAACAGGGCAGTGATCTGAAAATGTATGATGCAACTCAAATAGGATACTCAACATTGTGTTTGAAATGTAATCGTTCCTTGAGTAATAGGATATATTCATCCCCTGATGTTTTGCAACTGGGCAATTCTCTGGTGGCCAAAGACTCCAGTTGTATAAAACCCATATAATCACAACAAACCCACAAAAAAGAACTGCTGGCTTTGTTTCTGACCCCCATCTAGGATGTCATAGGGTATGCAGTTGCTACTGGGCTTCAACCATGGGGTTGAAGACATTTGTCTTTGGTGTACGGGAGTTTATCTCATTATAGCTCTGCAAACTGGGCCAGGTACAACCCCCTTCAGCACTTGATTCTCAGTAGAAGGGATGGCGAGCAGTTACAGGCTTCTCAGGGAGGTAGTGTGAGGGTGCTTGTTGGACTTGGCCCTTCTGGCAGGTTCACCCCTAAACTTTTTGCCTTTTAATGTGACCTGATGTTAGTTGTTTTAGGCCTCTAGGCACTTTTACACTGTGTCCCAGTGTAAAGTGCGTGCGCTCTGTGTTACATTTAGTGAGACTGGCCTGCCCTCCCATAGGAATGCATGGGGGATATGTGTGTCCATGGTAGTTTCTGATGTGAGAGGAGTGCAGGGTCAAGTATAGTATGTGCAAACTCGTAAGGATTAATGCTGCGCAATGATGTGCGCGGATTTATTATAACTATAGGAGAAGTTCCACTTCTAGAAGTTGGCACTTCTGTGTGCTGTGTGTCTGCCTGCCTGATGTGGAGTGCATGTCTGGCTTGTGATTGACAGGTGCTGGATGGTGTGGGGAATTCCAGGAGCCAGGATGAGTCAGCCCAGTGGTGAATAGGGAGATCAGCAGATAGATGGGAGGGAGGAGTTGCACCTGGGACCTGAATAGGGTTGTGCCGTCCCTCCACAATGCTGGCAAACAAAGTGCTCCAGAACCAGTTGCATCTGGTTTTTCCCTTGCCCTACACCTTGGTGACAAAGGAAATCTGTGTATAAAAGAAGGGGCTGTGACCCCATGAAAATGTTCTCTCTCTGTGTTCCTAACTTGAGGTGAAGTACTGGGTTTTTAGAACCCAGCGGTGCCAGGGAACACACCCTAAGACTTCGAGTCCTTCCTGTTTCAGACTACAGAAACACAGAGTCTTCTTGGTGAAGTCAAAGATTGTATTTATTGGCTGCAACCAGTAACAGGTATCCTAGAAGTACAACACGGTGTATATTCTCAGGAGACTGCTCAACCTTACAAGCCAGCCTTCTCTTTTTATACAAAATATTATGCTTTATGCAACATTCCTTATTTTACAGTTGACCATTCACATATTTTCACTACAAAGAAAAGGCAGAGTCATGATGACAAGCCCATATTTCAGTTTGTCCAGCCCCCAATCAATTACCCAACAAGGCTCAGTCAGATATCGACGGACCCCCAATGAAAACGGGCACCTCCTCATCGTAAAGCAAGTCATAAAGTAAGAAACAGGGACAGGTGTGTGTAAGATTAGGCATGGTTTGTGTGTGATGAAAGGTTTTATGATATGTCGTGCCTTGATGCTAATCTCATTCGGCCACTGGGAAGGGAACTGGCCGAACAGGTTTGGCTTCAGGCAGTGGAGTCAGCTTGCCCAGGTCACAGAGGAGTCAGCAAAGGTGTGTGTGTCCTTCAGACTTGATTTTTGGCCTAGTCATTGGCCTATGTGAGGGCAATCACAAAATGGCTGTCGTTCAATGGAAACCGAGGGTTCACGACGGAAACTCTGATTTCAGGGTGATTTCGTCACCCGAATATGGCAAAAATGTTTGTGCATAGTATTCTGATCATTCTCGGTCTCCTGATACCAAAATCGTCATGATACGACGATGTTTATAACACGGTTCCAGAATTTTCAGTACCACAGAGGGGGGCCTGCTGCTGCTGGGCACCAGGAGATACCACCACTGGGGACTGCCTCTCTGCTGGAGGGCCCTGTGAGCTGGCCCCTGGGCCCAGCCTTTGCCCCCCCCCTGCATCCTGAAGTGCTTTCCCTGGACTTGGAACTTTGCCTTTTTATTTTGAGAAGCTGTCCACTGGTTGATCCTGGACTTTTGCCTCCAGCGCCTTGGGAGCGCTTTTGCATTTATTCTAACAGAGCGCTTGGCTCTTTGCCAGCCGAAGAAGAAGCGCGTCCCGTTGCTGCCGGCAGCGCTGAGCTGCGATCATTTCCGAGGGAATCCCGATGTAGGGATTCCCCCGCTTTGGCTGCCTCGATAGCGGGTGCCACCCCGCGTTGCGCATCTCTGAGGGGAGCGGGAGCACTTTGTCATTATTGGCGGGTGCCCACCCCGCATCGTCGAGATCTGAGAGGGAATCACCGCCGCGACCCGGCAACCCGGAAGCCAGGCCGATCGGCCGTGTTGTGGGTGGGGCAAGGAGCAGGAAGCGGACGGGAGCCTACCCCGCGCTCCTGTACCGAAGGACGAAGCCGGAAGCCGACGGGAGCCTACCCCGCGCTCTGGTGCACCACGGTAGTGAAGACGTGCAGCGGCTTCCTCAGCAGGGCTCCCGTGTGTGGTGAGAGCCCTGCAGAGTTCCGAAGTCCCGGTTCCACGGAAGAGAAGGGCTCCGGCCTCACCAGACGCCTACCCAGGAAGAAGCAGCTTCGTGAGCAGCTCCCCAGGTAACACGCTCCCAGACGCGCTTTGCTTATGTGAGGCCGGGAGCGGGTGAAGAGCCGGTGGGGGGGCTGTGAGTGAGCGGGTGCAAGAGCGAGATTCGAGGAACGCCCTTGCAATGATCTAGAGTACAGCGGGGGCATTTTAGGAAAGCGGTCCCCCATTGGAGCCAACGGACAGCGGGGGCATTATACGGGACAGAGTCTTTCTGGTGATGGCCCAGATGAGTGAGGGCCACAGTTAGAGGCAGTGTCCTCTTTGGGGGACCGGCGCACCCTCGTGCATCATAACAGGGGCTCAAGGACCACCGGGAGTGCCTGACCTGATTGGGGCCCTTTTTGTTGCTAATTGGTTACTTTCCAGCTGCCCTGCGAGAACGCAGGCAGCTGCCACATTTGGGGCCCATTCATTATTACGTACAGTCCCCGAGTGGGGCTCAGGGGGCACGCTGGTGCCCCGGCTCATCATCCCAGCTGCCCAGCACTTAGTGGGCAGCTGCAACGTTTAGGATTGTGGCCCTGCACACTCTTACTTTGCTGCATGAGCAGCCAGCCCAGACATTCTGGACATTGGGCATTTTAGCCCCTGTGAGAGGCCAGTTGGCCTGGGGCTAGATTCAGCGTGTTGTGCCCCCGATTGAGGCACACTGTTTTCGTATGTAAATTTATTTCCCAAAGTGCTTATGATTGTGATGCCTACTGTAATTCCTATTGCGTAACGTGTGATGCTAGTGAGGTTTGGGCACAATATAGTTTTATGCCTAAGGAGGTTTATGCGCAAAGTGAGTTATGCATCCACTGTTTTGCATTGCAGGATCTCATGCTAAGTTCCTAACGTTGCCAGTAGTCACTGGTTGTGCGATACATTTATTATTTGTTCTACATCTACAATTGGTGATTTGTGATTTGTGATGATTCTGACGGTAGTCCATTGGCCCTGTCTTGTGTAAATAGTCCCCTGTAAATTCTGCCTAGTGCCAGTTGGCACAGTGTAAATTGTGTGGTTATTATCTAATGTGCTTATTATAATACAAAGGCTGTTTTTATATATAACCTTGTGTGGAGTTTCTTTTGTGGTGGGCCTAGGGTGTTGTTGCTGTGTGCGCGCGCAAACGCTTTACACATTGCCTCCGGGATAAGCCTGACTGCTCGTGCCAAGCTACCAAGGGGGTGAGCAGGGGTTATCTTTGACATGTAACTTCCTTGCCCTGACTAGAGTGGTGGTTTCTGCCTGGCTTTGGCGCAAGCCTTAGCCAACCAGAAATCCCATTTCTAACAGTGCTCAAGGTCAGAACTTAACAATCACACAGCACTGCAATAACCGATTGTTCAACCTTGTGCTTTGCTTTTAAAAAGAATAGAAAATCAGCTAATGCACACAAAATTTAAATACTGAGCGTGAAAAAATGGTCAGTCACAATTAATTTAATGGAGCGTTGGAGCTAGATGCACTTCAGTTATCTATCCTATTCCTTACGCCAGAGTTTAGCTTCCTTTGGTCTATGTGGTTCCCCTTCTTGCAGAAATAGTTTAATAAGGTGAATTGAGGATCAAGTGCAGATTACCACTCAGGTGAATTGAGAATGCACTGAGCCTTTCACAGTTCATGTAATGTTTTTCTCACCACTGTAAGTCCTGAAGGCATCAAGCTGTTGGGGGGCAGCCAACTGCTAGCAGTGCACTGCACCTCTCCTGCTTCTGGGAGAGCACACAAGCCATGATTACGGTGCGGCCTCCTGCATCTGTAGCGAGACCGAGGCCGGTGAGTAGTATGAGGTGCAGATGAAGGAAAGCTGTCAGAGTTGCCAAAACATTTAACTCATGTTTTGTGTAGGACCTGCTTAAAGATGAGAATGTTTTGTGCATAACTAAAGTAAGCTCTGGCTGATTTGAATACATAAGATGGCTTCTTTCTGTTATGTTGCTTGAATGTAAATACATGATTATTAATATTGAGTCATATCTGAGAATTTTAAATTAAGAGAACACATTCTAACTCCAACAACATGCATAGAATATTAACTCAAGACATTTAAATATATAGAAATAATGTAACATTTAATTCATGAAGAAATTAAGATTTAGAAGGAAGGAGCCTGTGGTAGCCTGTCTCTCAGTCAGTTATTGGAGCCAGTCTGGTTTTTACTTTTTTCACTGCACATAATAACTGGGCAAAATCTAAATTAGGCCAGCTTAGGGGCTGATTATGATGCTGTCTGGACCTACTTCCATGGTCCTGTTGGAGGCATTCGGACCATCGAAGATCTCTTCGGAAGCGGTCGGTGTAGCCGCTGAATTATGATGCATGCATTATGTACTCAGACCGACCGCTGAAAGACCACCGACTCCAACAGCTTTTCTCCAACCACAGAGATGATGAAAGGAGAATAACTGCCTCCGCAGAGCTGTACGGGGATTTCCGACTGCCGTCCAAATTACCATGTGGTTTTCCGATGACGCAAACGTAGCGGTCCGACCATTTGCCTCGAATCATCAGAAATTAAGGGTTTGGGGTGCATACTCACCCCAATCCGCTTCTCTCCAGCAGTCTCCACTGTGGATCCTTTCCTCCAGGTCCCCCCTACACCTCAGAAGCTGAACCCTGATGACAATAGTCCTGTGAGCTCCGGATTCCACGTAAGTCCCTCGGCGGTATGTATCCCCATTGACTGGACTGTGCACATTCTGCCATACTCCAGCATTGGGGTACTAGGGTTCACAAGGCATGTCCCTACATTTGTTATGCATGTGTGTACATATCACATGTTTTCTGTAAGTTTTGTACACATTGGCAGCAACATATTCGGGAATATGTGCTCTGCCGTAGCTGCAACTGCCGCTGTAGCAGCGGTTGCATCGTAATATGGGGGGAGAAGCCTCCCGGCCCTGGCGGTCGGAACAGGCTCACTAAGACGGCGGTTGGATGGTCAGTCTGACAGGCATCGTAATGGTGCCCTTAATTTGTGTAATTATGCATGTCATGTGAAATTCACGAAATCACCCCATCACCCCATTTTGTGTAATTACGCATCATGTACTGCAAACATTTACTGCAAATGCACCCGAAGAACACAATGGGAATGTATGTTTTTCATAGTGCTATTGTTTAAATGCATCTTCATGCCAAAAATTATGCAAAACTATAGCCTAAAATGATGAATGTGCATTTTGCATGATTATGTGTAACTGTACCATAATTTCAAGTAATTGCAAGAAAGAAAATTACTTGAATTTCGTGCACACCTTATAATAGCATTGTAACCTAATGATGTGTGTATACTGTGTACAAGACCCCCTGCATGGGACAAACATTATGCATAAAATAAAACACCTGTAGTTATAATTATGGCTAATTTCCCACTGAACAATTTTCATTTGATTATAACTTTGGTGCTGTTTGAAAAATCTGCACAAAATGTTCCAATTAAAAGGTTTAAGTGTCTACATTTCGGCAAACAAGTAGGTAAATACAGCTTACAACATGGAGTCATCTGGAGTATGCAGGCATAGTATGGTTTTGGTCTGGACTGATGAGAGTAGGATGTCAAAAAATGTCTATCCTCTGTGGTACTTTAGAAGAGAAACAGTAAAGTTATATTTGACAGCAGATTTCCATTGCCTGGTGATCTGCTGTCAAAAGGAGGGTAAAGATTTTAAACCTGACAAATTAAACAGGCCCGTATATTGGGTTTTGGGCTGCAGGTTTACAGTGCATAAAAGTACATGACATGGTGTTGTGTGTCACCGCTTATTTACATATGCTATTGTTTTGTCTATGCTTTTTGTGCTTGATATACAGCAAGTATATCTGATGGCTTGACGTTTTGTGCCTTTTTATTTGGCTTGACGTTTTGTGCCTTTTTATTATTTTTTGCATGTTTTCGTTGTTTGTGTTGCTGCTTTTGATACTATTACAAGTTTACCTGTGTTGTGAGGGGATGGTCATGACGATGCCCATCGCTACGCAACAGTTGGTTGAACTTGTTCTGGTTACTAAATTCCACAGCTAATGATATTTCATGCTGTGAACATGAGAGACAACACTTTACCAGTGCATGTCTATTTGGCTATAATGGTAAGGAAAATAAAAGAGATATACAGGATCGAAGTGTGTCACCTGTAGTTAGTCACGTTACTGCCCCTTCCCTTAAAGGAACAGGCAGCCCTACGTTTATGTATCCTTGATTGGACCCAAGGATGAAACTATAGATCTGTGACTCAAGGTGGCCTAATTTCTATATTACATTAGTTAATGATGTTTTGCTTCCTAAGTAGCCTATGGCTTTTGTTCCTTAAAAGAAAACTAGGTTTTCATTTTTCCCTGAAGAAGGAACTGGAACATTACCTAAGATTACCGTATATGGTGTAGCCGCCAGCGGTAGAGTTAAAATGTATGTAACTTTGGCCTTTGTGTATCACCCGTACTCTTGGTGTTGTGTCACATGCCTGACTATCACCCAAATAATTTTTGGTCTTCCTATAGATTTTTTTTTTCCTTTTGTTGCTTCTCCCCTGACCAATGTCGCATCATGCTTAGTTATTGGGGATTTTAGTTGTGTCCTAGTTCCAATTCCCTTTTCCGTATTCCTTTCACCAGTCAGCCCATTTATTATTGTAGGTGTATTGTTCAGGTACACACTTCCAGACTGCATGTTTATGTATAATTCCCTTTTGTATGGCCAGACTGGTTTCCAAGAATTTTCCTTAGGCCTGCTTCAATGTTTTCCATCCTGACTGGTTAACTGACTCAATATTATAGAAAGACAAGTTTTCCATATCAATAGGAGATATCTTACGTTTACCCTTTTGAACATGACAAATTTTCAATGTCTATTTTTTAATGTGGTTTTTACCCTTTTGTTCCTGCTGCTTTAATTTTTGGTGGGATCAGATGTGTTCTAATCATGCAAATATCAGGACCCTCTAGTTCTTGTCTTTTGTTTGCATATTTGACTATTAGCCTGTGTATTGCATATTGCGCCTGATGTGAAAGTTTTCTACATGCCCATGATAATTTGTACCATGTGATTTCTCTATTGAGATGTTCTGGATAAGGAATTTAGGAACACCTAGATGTAATCATTCAGAAAAAAATGTGTTTGCCCCGTTAGACAATGCCACCATATGTGAAGACATCCATTTAGATAGAACTCTCGTGTAGTTATCTACCTTTAGATGATGGAGGCTCTCACACGGAAACCAAATTGAAAAGATTAGAGACACTGTTTTGCCGACTGTCTTTATATTTGTATTGCTTTTTGAGAATGGCAGTATATTCTAGACCAAAATTGTCCCATGGCGTGTGGCCACTCCTTTGAAACTCTCAGACCACCTGTTTGCAGTCCCCTTGTTATACAATGAACTGTTTAAAGCATCGCACTTGCTTCATCAGAAGGCGTTCAACATCAGAAAAGAAGGAGGAGCTGGTTTTGCCACAGAACCAGAATTTCAGTGCACAAGAGCGCCTGTCATGTGCTGGTAACCTCTGACAGTGTGCAGTCCCTTGAGCCCCTTGGCCTGAGTTTTTGGCCACACACACCCCCCTCTTTTCCTTTGCTCCAATGGAAGTGCAGTGCACCGGCGGATCCAAGATTGACAAAAGGCACTAATTCTAGGGCCCATGAAAGAGCAGCCTGAGCGTCCTCTGACACCGAATGATGAGTGTTGGATCCTGAGAATGGTCCCGGGTCTGCACAAGATGATCTGTGCCCATGACCAATGAAGAGCATATTATTTGTAGTGTCTGCAGCAGAGGAAAGACACAGGTGCACTGCCTTGAGACATTGAGAATCTCGAGTGAGCTGTGGGTGTTTGCCAGGAGGGCACTCCAACTAAGCAGTACTTTTCTCATGTAAGGCTTGAATGAAGAGGCCCATGCAAAAGAAAACAACAGAAGAAGATTTGATGGACAATAGAAGCCTGCCAGAGAGGTTTTTTGAACAGGACTCTGGGCATAGGTGGTTTCACAAGAGGTTTCCGTGTGATTGTATAGACTAGGTGTTAAGGAGACTGATTGTTTTGCTGGCATTGTTTTAAAGTACTATTCTGTTTAGTAAAAGCAGAATAAAGTCCATTTTCTGTGGAAAGAGTATTTTCACATCAGAGCATTGATGAGGGTCACCACTGTTTCACCTGAACATATAAAATGCATAGGAGCCCTAAAGGTGTTACTAGATAATTTTAGGACTTGCTTTCTGCTTAGGGTTGTGAAAAATTATTATTTCATTTGTAATAGTGGTCACTACTTTCTCCCGTTGCCTATATGTTCTTAATAACGTGGTTTCTAGTGTTTTTAAAACATGACGTTGTCATTTATGGGTGGGATTGTTTTACTCTACCCAATTGACTTCTGCACCCGCTTCCCAACCTATGTCCTTTCCTACTACTGCTTCTTTGCATTCTTTTCACCCTTTTCCTGAACATGGGCAGGTTAAAAGATTAGAATTCGTAAGCAATTCTTTTGTACAGCTTCTGCATCAACATTAGTTAGTAGTGAACATCACTAATTATTGGGTGTGTGATCTTATGCCGCCTGCTACAGACAGAGGTATTCCTTATTTTTGTCCCGCCATATGTGGCCTTTGTGCTACTACATGTGTAAGGAAACATGTATCAGAAGACGAGCTAAGTAATAGGATGATGCTACAGCAACATCTTCATGACTTTATGAATATAGACCTGGACTGAGATTAGTATGAGAATAGTTATTGCCTATGTAAGGGCAAAAGGAGGGTCTGTGGTACTTTGAAATTTGGGACCGCGTAGGAGGCAGGGCCCTACCCCTGTCTATTCGGGTATTAGTGAACCGCGAATGGCCAATGCGTTATGTACAAGTGCTTTTCATTACATTTCATCGATAAATGCACTATGTATACGATATTATACATTGACTTCATGGGTTCCATCTTAGAGCGGTGGCCATCTTATGGTTGCCCTCACATAGGCTACACATTACAAACAAGTACGGGCCTTTAGAACACATGTACTTTCTGTTTGACTTCTCTTTGACCTGTACAGCTTGGCTCCGCTGCCCCAGGTCAGTCCGGTCTCACGAGCTCCCCGTCCTACGGCCACCTGTGATTAGCATCAGGGTTTGACACACCATAAAGCCTTTTCATCCCACACAAGCCTCCGGCTAATCTCTTTCACATCTGACTCTGTTTCCTGCTTTATGGCCTGTTTTGCAAACAGGAGCTGCCCGTGTTTGTTGGGGTCTGCTGATATCTGATGAGGGTTCTGAGCCTTGCTGGGTTAAATGATTGAGGGCTGAACGAACTGGAATGTGGGATTGTCATCATGACTCTGCCTTTTCTTTGAAGCCAAAATATGTGAATGACCACTTGTGAAACAGGGGCGGTGTTGCCCAAAGCGTAATATTCTGTATATAAGGGAAGACTGGTTTTTGTTCTGGAGACTGCCTCATTCAGTTGCTAAGGCTTCTGTGCGACGTAGTCTCACTCATTTGAGTTTAATAAAGATGTCTTTTCATATTTCAGCTTCTTTGCCAAGTTCTTTGTTATATTACCATGAGAGTGGAATTTTCAAATACCACAACAGGAAGTACTCGAAGTCATAGGGTGCTACCCCTATCACCTCTGGGGTCTCAAAAATCAAGGGTACTTCACCTCTGTAAACATGAGGTTATGCACAGAGAATTGAGTTGGGCAAAAGGCGCCAGGAGGATATTGGGCGAGGTATGTAGAAGACTATCACGAAAGTTAAATAGCAAGAATCTGGGAATTATTATTTCCATGGTGGAGTTGCGTATGTTGGCCAAAAGATGTGCCAGGGAGTGGGACATGCGATATTTAAGTGGGAAAACATCTGTTCAGTTTTAGAGGAAGGCAAGGGAAGCAGATGATGGTTTCCTATATGTTGAGGCGTTGCCCAATAGTTTACTTAGGCAATGAGTATTGAGATTTAGATCTCGAATAAAACCCGTACTATGGAGATAATACAATAGTATATGTAATAATAGACGTACATGTTTTATTAAATTATAATTGGTTTTGATCAACACATAAAATATGTTTAATACCAATTTGTATATGAATTTTAGATCATAAAAAAGCTTTGGATTTTTTAGTAGATATTAAATACCTGTATGTTACTTGTGTAATTGGAAGACTTATAATAGCGGTTAAGAGTTGGACTCTTTTTTATTTTAACATTAGCTAACAGAATCTTATAAGGAGTTCACCAACTAATTTTAGTGTTATAAACAAGGGCGTTTTTCTTTGTTTGAACATGATGGTGTATTTAAATGGGATACATGTTATAAGGGTAATAATGATTTAAAAGTCTTAGAGGCTGATTACGATGTCATTCCTCCCGAATTGTCAGCTGTTCGGATTCCTTTCCGACCGACCCATTAGGATGGTGTCAGTCAGAAAGGGATCCCACTGGTTATTCCAACTGGCTTCCAAAGGGCTCGGAGAGCCCTTCTGCCAGTCGGAATGACTTCAGTAATCCCAAGGGCTTCTCTTTCCGCCCGATGGATTAAAATGTCGAATTCCTACAGCCTTTCTGTGCCCGCCTTTCCGACACAGAAAGGCTGTAGGAAGTTGACTTTAGGGGCCCACTTGGGCGCATGGTGTTCGATTGAAAGCAGAAGGGGTACCTAAGGTACCCGTTGTTGATCCCTCCACCCACTCCATGGCAGGCACCTTGAAGTGCCTGCCACGGGGTGCAGGGATGAACTGCACCTCGCCGTTTTACAATTGTGAAAAATAGGAGTGCGACCGAACAGTGTTTGGTTGCATCCTAATTGGTTGGTCGGGACCGCCAACACGAGGTTGGTCGGTCCCAGTACCGAAATGACGTCGGGCGGACTGACGTCAGCCCAACATCTTAATTAGGCCCTTAGTTGTAAAATTGATTACGTGTTTCTATTTTATGTAAATGTTAGAAGTAAGCAAAATGGATTGTAGTAAAGACTATGGTCTAAATAAACATAATATTTGACTGACAATGTTTAGGCGTATCAAGCTGCGTGCACATCTGTCCGGGATGGAAAAAATAGAGGGGGTCATAACAGTTGTGTTTTCAATGTTAACTCCCGAAGGAACTTTGGACGCCACTACAACTGAAAGGAGTTGCACTAAACTTAGAATACAATTAGACATTTTACTTGGATTGGTGTAAATCCATTCTGTTGTTTTGTCAAATTTAGAGTAAAGATGTCAGGTGGGCTTGAAAGGGTTAATGAGAAAGGTACTTTTGTATGTCTTGGCTGTTAGTTTGCAGGTAGTTTAATTATCTTAGACTCCTCTGAGGATAGTACATTTGAAAGATAAGAAAATATAGTTTGAAGAGGGAGTAACTTTTTTCCCTGTATCTAATGTGGAATCCCCAGATTCTCAGTTTTTGAGGTTTGAGGCAACCATAGTGGTTAGCAAAGTTAGCATTTTTGCTGCTTCAGAGATTACAGGATGCCAGTTACCAAAGCTGAAGCACGGAAAAGAGTGACAGAAGGGGTGTAAGTGTCTTGGGCGATTATCTCCTGTCCAAATGGGGATATGGAGTCAGGACCCTAAGGGTGACATGAAGACCCTGAAAATAATAAATATGCCCCGTTTTTGGGGGATATTTGCAGATCCAGTTTCAGGTCTGAGGATCTCCAAATTTGCACGTGCATTCTGAAAAAATTGATAGCTGTTTTTGCAAATTCTGAGAAAGTTAAAACAAAGAAAAACGTACAACTATGTAATTCTGGGTTGGGCTCAGGGCCTATGTCAAAAGCCTGCAGTACATGGTCAAACTCTTTGAACAACTGCTTCTGGAGCACAAAGGACAGTGCAGGGCCTGGTTTCAGCCCAGGCCATGTTACCTGCTCCCAGATCCCACTACGCATGCTTGAATGCCATGCAAAACTTGTGCGGTGCAGAAAGGTTGGCACAGGATGTGGCAACCGGTGAGGCCCTGTACCTAGAGCTCAGAGTGCACTGTTGGTTCACGGGCACATAGGCTGGTGCATGGCCTGGACTCAGAGTGGATAGCAAAGGTAAACCCTACAACTGGGCCCTGTTGCACACAGCTGGCATAGATGCATAGAGAGGGTGGGTTCAGGTAAGGTTGGGGGCAGGGCCTGCCCATAGGTCAAGACTTGGGGCCAACCTCTGCTCTAAAGGCTGCGCTTAATTAGTGCTGGATGCTTGCAAGGTTAGATGCAGCGCTCGGATGTAAGCCATGCTCAATTGGAATAGGGTGTGTGAGAAGTAAGCCATAGGGCTTGGCTGAAATAAGCTGGAGTTTAATGCACAGGAGGTTTGACATTGGACCTGGTCTCAGGCCAGGCTTTGGGGCTAAACCTTTTCTATAATGTCAAATGCTGTGCACTCCTAGGGGCATATTCACAAGGAGCCCTCGCCAAGATAACAGCACATTATGGCAGCCAAAGTTGCGATAAATTTATCGTCTCAATCTCAAGCTGGTGTAAACAGCCCACAGCACCAGTTTACCCGCGATAGCAGTCACAAAACACATCGCCACAGACGACCCCCGCAACTATCGCTAATGAGATGCAGAGTAGGTGTTCCCATGCTAAAAGCTGTGACAACACCACACCTCAACATTCTCAACGACCAGCCTGATCGGCGATAAGACCTCAAAACATGCGATAAGGCGCGTTAGCAGCAGGAAAGTAACACCTGCTCTGACCTGGTGCAAAGTCGGACAGCAGCCTGCACCACAAAAGGGAGCCCAGCCCAGAGCTACATAGGAAGGGCAACAGGTGCCATGGAGCCATTGATCATGAGGCCCGGACACCCAAGAGGGCCACAACACCCACCGCTACCACCCCAGGACCCCAACTCCCACCGGAACACCCCCCCGGACCACCACAGAGGTAGTGCAGACAAAGACAGTGGACACCAGGAAACGCACCAGCCTCTTAGGCCCATCACCTGACAATGTCATTGTCCACTACAGGCTCAAAAGGACAGCCATCCTATGCATCCTGACCATCATCGCCCAACAGGCCGACGGCACCAACACAGTGGACAACCAACATCCCACCCCACACAAAGCTGCTGGCTGTGTTGCACCTGTTGACCCTGGTACACCCCAACCAACACCCACCAGAGTCGGAGGAGTCTCACAGCCACATCCAAGTCCCTCACACCTGTCCTGGACATCACCATCACCCTGGTACCCCAGTCCCCAGTCCCTATACGTCCAACACAATGGGCAAGATCCGCTGGAGACCAAGCAAGAATCATACGCCATAGCTGGATGCTCGCACGTTTTTGGGGGCAATCCCCAGCACACATGTCCTACCTGTGCCCCCCGGTAACACAGCACCCAATCACCGCAACAGAAAGCAGACGTCTCACATCAATGTGCAGGCAACATCCGAACACCGTGGAACCTCCACCAATGTCGCCTCCAAATACCCAGCCAGTGTGCATGAGTTCCTCATCCTCCGACAGTCCATCATCAACCAGCATTTCCAGGATGGCACCAAGGGAAATGCACAGCCCCTTGGCAAGTTCCAAATGGACACCCCACTCACCTCAACTCCACAACCATGCAACTCACAGCTCTGGCAATGCACACATCACAAAATCACAAACAACATGCAAAACAACATGCCCACTCACCAGACACGACAGAACAACTTACAATGGTAACCTGGGCAAGCCGTGAACATGAGCCATCAATGGCATGGCACCTCAGCCACACAATAGCCGAATGTGGGGAGAGTTGGCAACCGCGCATGTGTGAAGGATGCAGGAGAACCATGATTTGGAAAGTACACAATGCCAAGAGTTGCGGAGATGTACCGGACAGACCGCAGCATGCAGAACACACCCACATCCATGGCGACATACACCTCTGGTGTATGGAGTGTAGTAGACAGTGAACAAAACCATGTCACCCCAGCCAGTGACAGAGTTCGCAGAAATGTTGCCTGTGACGTCCCTCCCGTAAGCGCGAGCGGAGTGGGATGGCCCAGCGTACGCCAGCACAGCGTAGGGGTGTGAATAAAAAGCACATAGCCCTGGGCGTGGTCCTCTTCTGGAAAGCCCAACGTCTCTGCCAGGGTGGCGCCTCTCACCCCGCCACAAGACCGACGCCGTCCTCCTGAGCGGAGTTGCCTGCAATCCTGTGCACCTGACATGAGTACTCATCTTATATGAACCCATCACTACTCCTACCATAGCCCGGCTAAAATGCATTCTGCTAAATTGTATGTTGGACGCAAGACATGCTGCCGACATAGCTAACCTCATACTAACTAATGAACCTGACCTTTTAATTTTAACCGAAACATGGCTAAATGAATCATCCTCGACATACTAGTACCCCCAAACTATCACATCACAAGACTAGATAGAATTGAGAGGCCAGATGGTGGTATTGCTTGCATTCATCGAAAAAACCTCTCTGAACCGCTCCAACTCCCCGGTTCTCTCTTCCTGTGAATACTTATATTTAGACATCACTCATAATAACAAACCAATATGTTCACTACATTCATTTTACCACCCACCAGGGAATAACCTCACCTTCATCGAACACCTCATGGATATACTAGCTACAAATGTTGGACAACAAAACATTCAATTATTCCTGGGGGACTTTAACCTCCACTGGAATGACTCTGACGATCCAGAGGTCAATAGCCTCAAAGCTTTCCGTTTCGACCTTAATCTGTCCCAAATCTGTGACAGCCCCACCCATGATAAACGTTCAACCCTCGATCTAGTAATTTCCAAAGTGGATTCCACCCAGCTTCAATAGATCCTCCCCTGTGACTGGTCTGACGATCACATCATCACTTTCCACATCAATGAATCATTCAAAGTACTCTCTGTCCAACCCACGAGAACGAAAATCTGGAAAAGGAACCTAAAAAATGTTGGTCCCGACTTACTCGATACCTTTAGTCCTAACATCATGCTTCCACCGGAAGGTTTAGACGAGGTACAAGATCTGACTAATCATTACTTCCACTCCATGAACATGGTATTAGACAATCTAGCTTCCTTACAACTGAAAAGAATCACCACTAAAGACTCAATACCCTGGTATGATGGTAGGCTAAATGAAGACAGAAGATCACTTAGAGTAATTGAACAGCAATGGAGGTCAGCACCATCCTCAGACCACCTCAAGTTACTAAGAAGCACGAGAAACTCCTATTACAGAAAGATTAGATGATCTAAAGTAGACTTCTTCAGTAAGCAATTAGACCAAGCCAAGAATCGTCCCAAAAGGCTATTCGAACGAATCAAATCCCAATCCAAGGGTGTCTCCCACTCTCCCCTAGTGAATCCAGACACACTGCCCAATTGCGAGGAATTTGCCTCCTTTTTCACGACAAAGACAGAAAACATAAAGACAGACATGCTTAAAGATCTACTATCCCACACCGACCCCCACACGATCTCCTCACTGACCCCGTTAGGGACACCTCTTAGTTGTTCTGTAAAGTACAACCTCAAAAGCAACGCATTCTGGGCCTTCTTCAACACTTACTGCGAAAAAACGATCCTAAAAATGCTCACAGCCCTAAATCCTTCCAACCACTTCACAGATCTGCTCCAAGCAAAATACCTAAAAGATTGTATTCCCACGCTAGTGCCTCTTTGGCCTAGGATTATAAACACATCTCTCCTTCAGTGAACCATCCCAGACATCCTTAAATCAAGCCAGGTATCCCCCATCCTAAAGAAGCCATCGGCGGACCTAGCAGACCTGAATAACTACCGCCCAATATCCAACATCCCCACCTTGGCCAAACTGCTAGAAAAATGTGTTCACACTCAGCTTAGCAACCACATAGACCACTTCAACCTGCTTGATCAGGCTTCTGTGCAGGGCACAGTACTGAATCAGCCATGACCCACATAATAGATGACACATTAAAAATCCTGGACCAAAATGAAGCCTATTAACTAATCATGCTTGACCTATCCTCGGCCTTCGACACCGTCAAACATGACAACCTACTAGATCTCCTGAAACACAGAATAGGACTAACGCGATCGGTACTAAATTGGTTGACCTCCTACCTTCAAAACAGAACACAAAGATTTGAGATCAATCAATCCTTATCCAAGCCCACCCCAGTCACCTTAGGAGTATCACAGGGATCATCACTCTCCCCTACACTTTTCAACCTGTTTATGGAACCACTCACCGAACTTCACAGCTCCTCGAATGTCCACTATCACATGTATGCAGATGACACACAACTCTACATAAAGATCCATTCACCTGAGGACATCAAATCCCTTAATTCGGTGCTCCAAAAACACAGAAATGGTTGGCCAAAAACCACCTAAAACTAAACAACCTCAAAACCGAATTCCTCCTAATCACTTCCCCCAGCTAATAAACCATCATCCTCAACTGGATGAAGCACCTAACAGCACTCGACAGTCAACCTCTCATCATCGACTCAGCGAAATCGCTGGGAATAACTCTGGACAATAATCTAAATATGCAGAAACACATCAGCGCTGTGACTAAAGGGGCAAATTTCCAGATGAACACCTTGAGAAGAATTAGACCCTTCCTGCCCGCAAATGATTTCAAACAGGCAGTTCAAGCTCTAGTAATTCCTAGAGTGGAGTATGGGAAGGTCGCTCTCTGCGGCCTTCCCAGATCGACAGCAGCCCCGCAAAGAGCCTCTATCAACGCAGCAGCTAGACTCATCACAGGCTCCAAAAGAAACTGTCACATCTCCCCCGACCTTCGTGCCTTCAACTGGCTACCTTTTGAAGCTAGAATTCACCTGAAAATCACCTGCATGACGCAAAAGACATTACATCACAAAACCCCAAGATACCTAGCTGAGAAATTGGTTCTGTTGGGTGGTAACAGAATCACCAGGAGCTCTTAAAATCTTCTACTAAAACCACAATGAGTTACCAAGAAGAAAACATACAACCGGACCTATTCAGGAATGGCTCCCAGGATTTGTAATGCCCCAGAAACGAGACAGAACCCTTCCACGGCATTTTCAAAAAAAGAAGTGAAATCGATTCTCTTGGCCAAATTCACTCGATCTATTTTTACATCCATGTATATATTTGCTATATTGTTTATATTTGCTAGTCTGTAATAGTTTACTGCCTTGTAAAGCGCTCGGATACCCGCAGGGGTCTTGTTCACGCTATACAAAACCTTCAAAATAAATAAATATAGGTGATGCCACTGCCATGGTGGCAGTCGCATCGTGATTAGGATTGTGGGGAGGCTGCCTCATAGGCGGCTGGTCCCAAATCCGTATCGATGGCGGCTGGACTATACTCCGTCTGCAATGAGGCCCTAAGTTATCCAGTTGACATGCATGAGTACCTGAGGCCTTGGGACAAAAAGTAGTACACAACAGTACCCACCAACTATACTAACAAGCATTTGCAATGCAATAGGTCTCACAGTTGTTAGAGTTTGAGCTATTGGCATTAAAAATGGCAATGCCTTTTATTTATGTGTTGGTTTTTAAAACATAAATAAAAGGCATTGTCCTTTCCAATGCCAATAGGTTAAACTCTCGCAAATGCGAGACCTATTGCATTGCAAATGCTTGTTAAAGTTGTAATTAGGCCCTTTTATGGTCTGGTCGCATGGATGGATGTCAGGGAGGGGGGCCTTCGGGGCAATTAAATGTGATAAGTGGCCTCCGAACAGTGTGACGCTGTTCCTCACTTTGTGTCATGATCGCATGCCACAGACAAGGAGGGAGGGAGGAAAGAGCAAACGCGTGACACTCACCCCCTCTGTATGCATGTGAAAGCCGCGTTGCCTGTTGCGAGAGCCACCGCACTACAACTCCCATGAGGCCATGGGGCGCGGTAGCAGGATGCAGTCCAGGAGCGTCCAATAGCCGCCCTTCCCGTTATAAGCACCGCCCTTGTCGGAAATAGGTGCTTGACAATCTATTGTGGAACGTTTAAGCGGATGGGACTCCCCACTGGAGGACCATCACCGGAGACGACGCGGAGGCGCTGCCGTCTGTCAGAGGAACTTCCTTGGGGGCCACGGAGCACTGGCGTGTTCAAACTTTGACCTTTTTCCGATTCTGAAGCACAACTCTCGGCCCGGGAGTTGCAGGTATTCACGAGCGGAGAGCGGCGCGCTGACGCACTCTCCTCTCCAACTAAATGTCTATGGATAGGAGTGCACGCACAAGACTAACAAAACGACTTGTTACTTATTTGGGGGCATTAGTGGTTCTTCATCCCCTTGGCACATTTGTGTTTTGCCTTTCGCTGGTGCACAGATTTGTCTCTGCCTTAGTGCACGTATGCCGCGTACGCTTGCTGTGATGTTCAACAGCAGGGAAGGCATACGATACCACTGAAGGCATTGCTTCCGGATACCTATGCATGTTAGCAGCTCTTTAAGGTTTTTGTTGCTCACGTTACTTCTTCCATACTCTGGAGGTCAGGAGCCTCATCCACGAGTAAAGCACAGTGCTGTAGGCTCTCTGTAAGTGGGTGTGTGGGCATGTTACCTTGATGTCCAGTTGTTTTGTGTGTTCCATGCTACCCCTCACACATCTCTTCTCTGTTCTGCTGCAGCGCTGCTAGAGGGAGGTAGGCGTACTAGCCCTTGATCAGACCTTGGAGGCAAGAGAGATCCCACAGCGATCCTTTTTTATTTTGTCCCCCTCCCTTTTCCCCGGGGTACTCGCTTCCATAGTGTGTATACTTACGTTGTGGGGGATTGCGCTTCGGGAAGGAGGGAGGCTACTCGTCAGAACATCGTTCCTGCTGGCAGCTACGAATAGGTTAGTGGCGTATTTCTTTTTCTTGTGCTACTGACAACCTGACAGACCTGACAGATTGTGAAGCCCAAGTTGGGCGCCCAGCCTGAACGATGGACAGCAACGCTGTGTTGACCTCGTTGTTGGAGAGCCTTTCTGCTCTGCAGCTGGAGGTACAAACCTCGCGATTAGAGAATCAAGAACTCAAGAAGGAAATGAGCACACTACGAAGGAAGGTTGCGGGCCTCTGCCAGACAGGGAAGGGGTCTGGTTCTTACATAAGGGAAGCGACCTTGCCCCCTCCGGTACAAGCAGTGCACACTCCCTCTCCGGGTTTAACACAAGGGGGAGGCTTCTTTGTCGTTAATCCTGCCCCTCCTCCGTCATCCGACTCCGTCCCTACCGTCCACGTTATACAGAAACTCGCTACTTAAGAAACTACCTCGACGAGAACCTTGCTTCCGGTTTCATCAAACAGTCCTCTTCACCTGCTTCCTCCCCACTTTTTTTTATCCCTAGGAAGGATTGTGATGAGCTCCGCGTGTGTATTGATTACCGAGCGATCAACCGAGTCACCGTCAAAAAACGTTACCCATTGCCCCTGATTCTGGTGCTCCTGGACCAACTAAAAGGGGCGCGCTATTACACGAAACTGGATTTACGCGGCGCCTACCACTTGGTGAGGGTCAAAAGTGGTGAGGAGTGGAAGACCGCCTACCGGACGAAGTTCAGGCTCTTCGAGTATCGGGTGATGCCCTTCGGGCTCTGCAACGGCCCGGCAGCCTTCCAATATTTCATGGATGAGGTGCTCTGGGGTTTCCTAGACACGTTCTGTGTGGTATACATAGACGATATCCTCGTCTACTCATCTAATCTTCAGGAACATGTTATGCACGTGAAAACCATCCTAGACAGGCTTCAACAACATTCCTTGTATGCCAAGCTGGAGAAGTGCTTGTTTCACGTCCAGGAAGTAGCGTTTCTGGGATACATCATTAACGCAAAAGGATTCCAGATGGAGACTGGCAAGGTCGATGCAATCACCCAGTGGAAAACCCCACAACACGTAAAGTCCGTACAACGTTTTCTGGGGTTCGCCAATTACTACTGGCGTTTTATCCAGGACTTCTCGAGGATCATCCAACCCATTTCCGCCTTGTTGAGAAAAAGCACCCCTTTTGTTTGGGGCGAAGAGGCAGAACAATCTTTTAACTTCTTGAGAGAACGGTTCACTCAGGCACCCATTCTCCGGCACCCCGACCCACAACGACCCTTCATCGTTGAAACAGACGCTTCACAGTTCGCCATCGGAGGCGTTCTGTCCCAACGGCATCCCGCAACTGGACATCTACATCCTGTGGCTTACTATTCCAAGAAGCTCACCCCCTGCAAAGTAAACTACTCCATCACAGATAAGGAACTGCTAGCCATTAAACCGGCATGAGAGGAGTGGAGGTATTACCTTCTGGGAGCACACCATGTCGTGGAAATCTATACAGACCAAAGGAACCTGCTGTTTTTGAAAACTACCAAGGCCCTTACACCACATCAATTACGATGGACTCTTTTCTTTTCTGACTACGATTTTGTTATTAAATACCAGTCCGGTTCCCAAAAAGGCAAGGCGGATGCTTTCTCCCATATCAACGATCCAGATGATCTTATGCCGCCGGGAAAACCGGATCCGCCCTCGATACTCCCTGAGACGTCTTGCCCTGACCAATCCGTCGCCTTGATCACTTCGCCAGACTTCCTAGAAGACCTCAGGGTATCCTTGACTGCCGTAGACGCTCAAGCCTGGATTCAGGAAGATCCTGAACACCGAGTACAGAACCAGGAAATGCTATATCATCACCATGCACTGTATGTTCCCAATCCCGAACTACAAACACAGGTCTTGGCATGGGCTCATGATTCGACACTGGGAGGACATATGGGTAAATACAAGACCATCGCCTGCATCGAGCGCTCCTTTTGGTGGCCCATGTTGAGAAAAGACACCGAGACGTACCTACACACATGGTCCATTTGTGCACAGAGAAAGGCCAGTCATACGAAGCCTACGGGCCTCCTGCATGCAACCATTGCCCATACCCCCTCGACCCTGGCACACGGTGTCTATGGATTTTATCGTTGTAATGCCCCCGTGTGAAGGTTACACAACCGTATTGGTAGTGGTTGACCACTTAACGAAGATGGGACATTTCCTACCTCTGAAACACTTGCCCATATCCTTTGAACTAGCTGCTGTCTTTCTACAACATATAGTGAGAATCCACGGAATCCCGAATGTTCTCATTACAGATAGAGGAACGCAGTTTACTTCTCGGTTTTGGAGGGCGTTATGCAAATCCATGGACATCGAAGCCAAGCTATCTACCAGCTACCATCCCCAGACAGATGGCAAAACAGAACACCTGAACCAAACACTGGAGCAGTACCTCCGTTGTTTCTCCCTCCAAAACTCATTGAACTGGTTCACACTTTTGTGGACGGCCGAATTCGCATACAACAACGCGGAACACACTACGCTTGGTTGTTCACCGTTCTTTTGTTTGTATGGACACCATCCCAATATGCTCCCATTCGATTGGCCCACGGTCCCATTATTCAAGAACATCACGCCGTGTTGATAGACGCGAAACAGCATCTGGCGTCGGCACAACTGGCGCAAAAACGCTTTGCTGACAGAAAAAGGACGAAGGAACCAGAGTACCAGGTGGGGGATAAGGTATGGTTGGCAACTAAGAACCTTCACCTTAAGGGAGCAAACAAGTTAAAACCCAGGTACACCAGAAAAGCCGCCATTTTATCTGAAGCCAAAAATCACAATGATTATGCGGCTCAGGCTGGCATTAACTGACCCGGCCTAGCCTGCCACCCGCTGCGGGAGGAGCACTACACGACGCCTCAGGGGTCACGCCGGAGCGGTGCTGGTCGGGACTCTGCCACATCCATGGAGGTGAGTCCGGCGGAGTGCGGGCGGGGGTTGCAAAAATGCATGGACAATGGACCTTATCTTTAGGGAGGGCGATCTGTTTCTAATTAGAAACAGATGTCCCTCCCTAAAGATAAGAAAGTGCTTCACGACAGCCGTGAAGCAAGCGATCCAGTCCGGAGGGGTGGTCCCAAAAAGCGAAAGGGAGGCAACCCAAAAAGCTCATTTCCAATGGCAGCCCACCGTTTACCAGAAATGGTGACGCAAGCCAATGGCAATGAGGGGTGAGGCTTCAAGCCCTCTTCTCAAAGTCCTCGTTCACAATAAATCTCGCCGAGCAACAGCGCATGCGCTGCAACTCTAGGCGAGACCTAAAAAGGACCAATGTCTCCCGAAAGCATCTAGGGAAAGGAGCGCATATCTGCATAACTGTTTGTGTGATGTGTTAATTCAAGCAAAATATTCATAAACAAGACAGGAAAAAGGAATATTTTCCCGAGGTATAGCATTGCAAAAAGTGAAGATAAACTTTAGCTGCAAGTTCACAACTGAGGTATTATTAGCAATATTTAAGCAGGGTAAACTGAAAGTTTGGCAAAAGTCCCAGGAAGCTCCTGATTAGTATTATAAATCTCACTGCAGAGAAAGTTGTCAACAGAAAGAATTACACCTTTTTAGAATCAAAAGTGCTAACACTGCATAGCGTTCCATACATGAATTTCAGAAGCTGTATTTATTTAGCATTTTATCCATAAAAGGTAAGTATGTTTAGAAACATACTGGGGTGGCAGAGTGGGCTAAAGAACGGTGATGGATCAAACCCAGATCTGTTGACTGGGTGTGAGTGTTTGATTGGTTCTGATTCTCCGTCCATCACCACCCCCTTTTGTACCGCTTTGTTCGCCATAAGTTGGCAGGGTATGCTCAGACGTGAGTCCCTTGCTCACTTTGCCACTGGATTCAAGCAAGCCTGGCTGAAGACGGCTGAAATGCCAGAAACCGGTCCTAGGAAGCTTGTTTCCGGTCCAGGGAAGGCATGGCTTGGCAGTTCGGGCTGGACTGTTCCCATGAGGCACAGGGTCAGACTAATTTGCATATGGCCATGTCTGAACTGGGGTGGCATAGTGGGCTAAAGAACGGTGAAGGATCAAACCCAGATCTGTTGACTGGGTGTGAGTGTTTGATTGGTTCTGATGCTCCGTCCATCACCACCCCCTTTTGTACCACTTTGTTCGCCATAAGTTGGCAGGGTATGCTCAGACGTGAGTCCCTTGCTCACTTTGCCACTGGATTCAAGCAAGCCTGGCTGAAGACGGCTGAAATGCCAGAAACCGGTCCTAGGAAGCTTGTTTCCGATCCAGGGAAGGCATGGCTTGGCAGTTCGGGCTGGACTGTTCCCATGAGGCACAGGGTCAGACTGATTTGCATATGGCCATGTCTGAACTGGGGTGGCAGAGTGGGCTAAAGAACGGCGATGGATCAAACCCAGATCTGTTGACTGGGTGTGAGTGTTTGATTGGTTCTGATACTCCGTCCATCACCACCCCCTTTTGTACCGCTTTGTTCGCCATAAGTTGGCAGGGTATGCTCAGACGTGAGTCCCTTGCTCCCTTTGCCACTGGATTCAAGCAAGCCTGGCTGAAGACGGCTGAAATGCCAGAAACCGGTCCTAGGAAGCTTGTTTCCGGTCCAGGGAAGGCATGGCTTGGCAGTTCGGGCTGGACTGTTCCCATGAGGCACAGGGTCAGACTGATTTGCATATGGCCATGTCTGAACTGGGGTGGCAGAGTGGGCTAAAGAACAGTGATGGATCAAACCCAGATCTGTTGACTGGGTGTGAGTGTTTGATTGGTTCTGATGCTCCGTCCATCACCACCCCCTTTTGTACCGCTTTGTTCGCCATAAGTTGGCAGGGTATGCTCAGACGTGAGTCCCTTGCTCACTTTGCCACTGGATTCAAGCAAGCCTGGCTGAAGATGGCTGAAATGCCAGAAACCGGTCCTAGGAAGCTTGTTTCCGTTCCAGGGAAGGCATGGCTTGGCAGTTCGGGCTGGACTGTTCCCATGAGGCACAGTGTCAGACTGATTTGCATATGGCCATGTCTGAACTGGGGTGGCAGAGTGGGCTAAAGAACGGTGATGGATCAAACCCAGATCTGTTGACTGGGTGTGAGTGTTTGATTGGTTCTGATGCTCCGTCCATCACCACCCCCTTTTGTACCGCTTTGTTCGCCATAAGTTGGCAGGGTATGCTCAGACGTGAGTCCCTTGCTCACTTTGCTACTGGATTCAAGCAAGCCTGGCTGAAGACGGCTGAAATGCCAGAAACCGGTCCTAGGAAGCTTGTTTCCGGTCCAGGGAAGGCATGGCTTGGCAGTTCGGGCTGGACTGTTCCCATGAGGCACAGGGTCAGACTGATTTGCATATGGCCATGTCTGAACTGGGGTGGCAGAGTGGGCTAAAGAACGGTGATGGATCAAACCCAGATCTGTTGACTGGGTGTGAGTGTTTGATTGGTTCTGATGCTCCGTCCATCACCACCCCTTTTTGTACCGCTTTGTTCGCCATAAGTTGGCAGGGTATGCTCAGACGTGAGTCCCTGGCTCACTTTGCCACTGGATTCAAGCAAGCCTGGCTGAAGACGGCTGAAATGCCAGAAACCGGTCCTAGGAAGCTTGTTTCCGGTCCAGGGAAAGCATGGCTTGGCAGTTCGGGCTGGACTGTTCCCATGAGGCACAGGGTCAGACTGATTTGCATATGGCCATGTCTGAACTGGGGTGGCAGAGTGGACTAAAGAACGGTGATGGATCAAACCCAGATCTGTTGACTGGGTGTGAGTGTTTGATTGGTTCTGATGCTCCGTCCATCACCACCCCCTTTTGTACCGCTTTGTTCGCCATAAGTTGGCAGGGTATGCTCAGACGTGAGTCCCTTGCTCACTTTGCCACTGGATTCAAGCAAGCCTGGCTGAAGACAGCTGAAATGCCAGAAACCGGTCCTAGGAAGCTTGTTTCCGGTCCAGGGAAGGCATGGCTTGGCAGTTCGGGCTGGACTGTTCCCATGAGGCACAGGGTCAGACTGATTTGCATATGGCCATGTCTGAACTGGGGTGGCAGAGTGGGCTAAAGAACGGTGATGGATCAAACCCAGATCTGTTGACTGGGTGTGAGTGTTTGATTGGTTCTGATGCTCCGTCCATCACCACCCCCTTTTGTACCGCTTTGTTCGCCATAAGTTGGCAGGGTATGCTCAGACGTGAGTCCCTTGCTCACTTTGCCACTGGATTCAAGCAAGCCTGGCTGAAGACGGCTGAAATGCCAGAAACCGGTCCTAGGAAGCTTGTTTCCGATCCAGGGAAGGCATGGCTTGGCAGTTCGGGCTGGACTGTTCCCATGAGGCACAGGGTCAGACTGATTTGCATATGGCCATGTCTGAACTGGGGTGGCAGAGTGGGCTAAAGAACGGCGATGGATCAAACCCAGATCTGTTGACTGGGTGTGAGTGTTTGATTGGTTCTGATACTCCGTCCATCACCACCCCCTTTTGTACCGCTTTGTTCGCCATAAGTTGGCAGGGTATGCTCAGACGTGAGTCCCTTGCTCCCTTTGCCACTGGATTCAAGCAAGCCTGGCTGAAGACGGCTGAAATGCCAGAAACCGGTCCTAGGAAGCTTGTTTCCGGTCCAGGGAAGGCATGGCTTGGCAGTTCGGGCTGGACTGTTCCCATGAGGCACAGGGTCAGACTGATTTGCATATGGCCATGTCTGAACTGGGGTGGCAGAGTGGGCTAAAGAACGGTGATGGATCAAACCCAGATCTGTTGACTGGGTGTGAGTGTTTGATCGGTTCTGATGCTCCGTCCATCACCACCCCCTTTTGTACCGCTTTGTTCGCCATAAGTTGGCAGGGTATGCTCAGACGTGAGTCCCTTGCTCACTTTGCCACTGGATTCAAGCAAGCCTGGCTGAAGACGGCTGAAATGCCAGAAACCGGTCCTAGGAAGCTTGTTTCCGTTCCAGGGAAGGCATGGCTTGGCAGTTCGGGCTGGACTGTTCCCATGAGGCACAGTGTCAGACTGATTTGCATATGGCCATGTCTGAACTGGGGTGGCAGAGTGGGCTAAAGAACGGTGATGGATCAAACCCAGATCTGTTGACTGGGTGTGAGTGTTTGATTGGTTCTGATGCTCCGTCCATCACCACCCCCTTTTGTACCGCTTTGTTCACCATAAGTTGGCAGGGTATGCTCAGACGTGAGTCCCTTGCTCACTTTGCTACTGGATTCAATCAAGCCTGGCTGAAGACGGCTGAAATGCCAGAAACCGGTCCTAGGAAGCTTGTTTCCGGTCCAGGGAAGGCATGGCTTGGCAGTTCGGGCTGGACTGTTCCCATGAGGCACAGGGTCAGACTGATTTGCATATGGCCATGTCTGAACTGGGGTAGCAGAGTGGGCTAAAGAACGGTGATGGATCAAACCCAGATCTGTTGACTGGGTGTGAGTGTTTGATTGGTTCTGATGCTCCGTCCATCACCACCCCCTTTTGTACCGCTTTGTTCGCCATAAGTTGGCAGGGTATGCTCAGACGTGAGTCCCTGGCTCACTTTGCCACTGGATTCAAGCAAGCCTGGCTGAAGACGGCTGAAATGCCAGAAACGGGTCCTAGGAAGCTTGTTTCCGGTCCAGGGAAAGCATGGCTTGGCAGTTCGGGCTGGACTGTTCCCATGAGGCACAGGGTCAGACTGATTTGCATATGGCCATGTCTGAACTGGGGTGGCAGAGTGGACTAAAGAACGGTGATGGATCAAACCCAGATCTGTTGACTGGGTGTGAGTGTTTGATTGGTTCTGATGCTCCGTCCATCACCACCCCCTTTTGTACCGCTTTGTTCGCCATAAGTTGGCAGGGTATGCTCAGACGTGAGTCCCTTGCTCACTTTGCCACTGGATTCAAGCAAGCCTGGCTGAAGACGGCTGAAATGCCAGAAACTGGTCCTAGGAAGCTTGTTTCCGGTCCAGGGAAGGCATGGCTTGGCAGTTCGGGCTGGACTGTTCCCATGAGGCACAGGGTCAGACTGATTTGCATATGGCCATGTCTGAACTGGGGTGGCAGAGTGGGCTAAAGAACGGTGATGGATCAAACCCAGATCTGTTGACTGGGTGTGAGTGTTTGATTGGTTCTGATGCTCCGTCCATCACCACCCCCTTTTGTACCGCTTTGTTCGCCATAAGTTGGCAGGGTATGCTCAGACGTGAGTCCCTTGCTCACTTTGCCACTGGATTCAAGCAAGCCTGGCTGAAGACGGCTGAAATGCCAGAAACCGGTCCTAGGAAGCTTGTTTCCGGTCCAGGGAAGGCATGGCTTGGCAGTTCGGGCTGGACTGTTCCCATGAGGCACAGGGTCAGACTGATTTGCATATGGCCATATCTGAACTGGGGTGGCAGAGTGGGCTAAAGAACGGTGATGGATCAAACCCATATCTGTTGACTGGGTGTGAGTGTTTGATTGGTTCTGATGCTCCGTCCATCACCACCCCCTTTTGTACTGCTTTGTTCGCCATAAGTTGGCAGGGTATGCTCAGACGTGAGTCCCTTGCTCACTTTGCCACTGGATTCAAGCAAGCCTGGCTGAAGACGGCTGAAATGCCAGAAACCGGTCCTAGGAAGCTTGTTTCCGGTCCAGGGAAGGCATGGCTTGGCAGTTCGGGCTGGACTGTTCCCATGAGGCACAGGGTCAGACTGATTTGCATATGGCCATGTCTGAACTGGGGTGGCAGAGTGGGCTAAAGAACGGTGATGGATCAAACCCAGATCTGTTGACTGGGTGTGAGTGTTTGATTGGTTCTGATGCTCCGTCCATCACTATCCCATTTTGTACTGCTAGAAACAACACAATAGACATAATAGCTGCATCATGCTTTTTCAAGATATATGTCTATGCAGTTAAGGCACACGTGAGGATATGCCATTGAGGCTAGAGCTGCCGACATTTGAACTGGGGTTCGAATCTCAGTGTTGGCTCAAAATCCTGTGATTTTGAGCAAATCACTTTATTTCCCTGTGCCTTTAAAAAAACAAGCATTGACACAGTCAATAGGTCTCGCCCTGGCAAGAACTATTAGCTATGCCAATATGTTTAGTTATGTTTGTACACCAGTGTGGCTGCTGTTCGACATGGCTAAAAGTTAGTGTTGTAAAGAAGAGTGGCGTGGAGTGTTGTAAATTGAAGCAGAGTAGAATGATTTGGAATGGTGTAGAGTGGCATAAAATAGAGTTGAGTTGCGTGGAGTAGAGTAAAGTGAAGTGGATTGTCATTGAGTAGCATAGACTGGAGTTATGTCAAGTTTCATGGAGCTAGTGGAAGGGCATAGATTGGAGTAGAGTTGAGTGCTGTAGAGTGGAGTAGAATGTCAGAGTGGAGTAGAGTGTCAGGATGGAATAGCATGACATAGAGGTGAGTGGCATAAAGTGTTGTGGAGTGATGTAGAACAGAGTGGAGTTGTGTAGAGGGTATTGCATAGAGTGAAGCATAGTGTTGTAGAGTAGAGTGACATAGAGCAGAGTAGATTGTCATATAGTGGAGTGGAATAGAGTAAAGTAGTGTAGGAGAGTGGAATGTCATAAAGTAACTAGAGTGTTGTAGCAACGAGTTATGTAGAGTGGAGTGGCATAGAATGGAGTAGTGGGTGGAGTATAGCAGATTGGAGAAGTGTGTCGTAGAATAGAGTGGAGTGAAGTGGCATAAAGAGGCACAGAGGGAGTTGAATGGAGTGTCGCAGAGTGGAGTAGAGTGTTGTAGAGTCCAGTGGCATGGAGTGGAGTTTAATGGAGTGAAGTGTCATAGAGTGGAGTAGAACGACCTAGAGTGAAGTGGTGTAAAGTACAGTGGTTCAGAGTATATTGGCGTAGTGCAGTGGCGCAAAGTGCATTGGTTTTGAGTAAAGTAGTGTAGAGTGCATTGGGTTAGAGTGCAGTGACATAGAGTAAAGTGGCATAAAGTGCAGTGGCATAGAGTAGAGTGATGGGGAGTATATTGTAGTGGAGTAGATTGCAATGGCATAGAGTGAAGTTGGGTAGGGTGTCATAGAGTGAAGTGGTGTAGAGTGCAGTGGCATGGTGTACCTTGTTTCAGAGTAGAATGGAGTGGTGTAGAGTGGAGTGGTGCAGTATAGAGTGCAGAGGTGCAGTGTAGAGTACAGTGGTGCAGGGTAGAGAGGCATAGAGGAGAATGCAGTGATGCAGAATAGATTACAGTGGCACAGAATGCAGTGATACAGAGTAGAGTGGTGTAGAGTGCAGTAGACTGCCATATAGTTGAGTGGTGCAGAGCATACGGCAGTGGCGTTTAGTGGAGAGGCATTGAGTTAAGTGGCAGAGAGTGCAGTCTTGAAGAGCAGAATGTTCTAGAGTGCAGGGTTGTAAAGTGCTGACACTGCATAGCGTGCCAAACTGGTGCAGGGTAGAGTGGTTCAGTGTAGAGTGGTGCAAAGTAAAGTGATGTAGAGGGCAGTGGCGAAGAATACAGTGGTGCAGAGTCGAGTAGAGTGGAATAGAGTGCAGAAACATAGAGCGCAACTATGCAGAGTGGCATAGCATGCAGTGGCATAGAGTCTTGCAGAGTAGGATATAGTGGGACGGAGTGCAGTGGTGCAGAGTACTTGGCCTAGAGTGAATTGATTTTGACTAAAGTGATGTAGAGTGCTTTGGCATTGAGTGCAGTGGTGTGGAGTAGAGTGGTGCAGAGTAGAGCAGAGTGGTGCAGAATAGAGTACAATGACATAGAGTGGAGTGAAGTAGAGTGAAATGGCACAGAGTGGAGTTGAGTGGCGTGGAGTGCAGAATCATGGAGTGAAGTGGCATAGAGTGAAGTGGTGCAGGGTAGGGTGCAGTGGAATAGAGTAGTGGTGTAGAGTGCAGTGGCAAAGCATGCAGTGGTGCATAGTAGAGTGCAATAGCATACAGTAGAGTGGTACAGAGTAGAGTAGAGAGGCATAGAGTGAAGTAGCACAGAGTGCAATGTCATAGAGTGCAATGGTGCACAGTTGATTAGAGTGGTGCATAGTAGATTGGCATAGAGAATAGTGGCATAGTGTGCATTTGCATAGAGTGCAATACATTGCCATAAAGCAGGGTGGTGAAGAGTAGATTGGAGTGGCGCTGAGAAGAGTGGTGCAGAGTAGAGTGGCATAGAGTTCAGTGGCAGAGAGTACAGTGTTGCAGAGTAGAGTTTCGTAGAATGTAGTTGTGTAGAGTACAGTGGCATAGAGAGCAGTGGTGTAGAATGCAGTCCATAGAGTGCAATGGTGTAGAGTATAGTGCCATACTGTGCAGTGGTGCAGTGCAGATTGACATAGAGTGCGGTGGCGTATAGTGCATTGTTTCGAGTAAAGTGGTGTAGAATGCATTGACGTAGAATGCCTTCATGTAGAGTGCAGTTGCGTATAAAAGAGGTGCATAGAATGGAGTGGTGCATGGTAAATTATAGTGCCACAGAGTGGAGTAGTGTAGAGTGGAACAGCACAGAGTGGAATAGAGTGGCGTAGAGTACAGTGCCATAGAGTAGAGAGAGGTGTCACAGGGTGCAGTGGGGCAGTGTAGACTAGAGTGGTTTTGAGTGGATGGGCATAGAGTGCAGTGGCATAGAGTGGAGTAATGCAGAGAAGAGTGGTGCAGAGTGTGGTGTCATATGGTGCATTGTCATAGAGTGCAGTTGGTTGGTGTAGAGTAGAGTGCAGTGGAGCACAGTAGAGTGACAGAGTTCAGTGGCAAATAGTGCAGTGTTGCAGTGTAGAGTGGCATAGAATGAAGTAGCGTAGAGTGGAGTGATGCAGAGTAGAGTGGAGTGGTGGAGCATAGTGTGCAGTGGTGGAGAGTGCAGTGGCATAGAGTTTAGTGGCATAATGCTCAGTGGCAGAGAGTGCAGTGTTGCAGAGTAGACTGTCGCAGAGTGCAGTGGTGTGTAGGACAGTGGAATGGAGTGCAGTGGCATAGAGCGGTTTAGAGTAGAGTGGCGAAGAGTACAATGGTGTAGAGTGCAGTTGGCTTAGAGTGCAGTGGTGTTTCAGAGTAGAGTGAGGTTGACTGCAGTGATGCAGAGTAGATTTGCGTAGAGTGCAATGGCAATGAGTGCAGTGGTTGGTGATGAGAAGTGTAGTGCACAGTAAATTGGAATGGTGCAGAGTGCTGGGGCACTGAGTGCATTGTCATAGAGCAGATTGTTTAAGAGCAGAGAGGAGTGGAGCATGGTAGGGTACAGTGGTGTAGAGTACAGTGGCATAGATTTCAGTAGTGCAAAGTAGATTAGAGTGACGCAGAGTGGATTGGGATAGAGTGCATTGGCGTAGAGTGCAGTGGCAAAGAGTGCAGTGGTGCAGGCTAGAGTGTCATAGGGTGGTGTGGCACAGAATGTAATGGTGTGGAGTGCACTGCCAACGAGTGCAGTAGTGCATAGTAGAGTAGTCTGGGCTATAGTGCATTGCATAAGAGTGCAGTGACTCAGTGTGGAGTGGTGCCTAGTGATATTTCTGAAATATCTGCACAGTTAATTTACAGACATATACATTTTGTTGTGTGCTATGCAAGAAAAAAATAACATTTTACTGCCTTCCTCAAGCCAGAAGTAGCCAGCATGATTATCCCATAAATTCTCTCACTTTGAAGTCATGGAAAGAAAACAAAAAAACATTGGACAGCCTGCTTTAAAACAGCAATAGCCAGCATGATTATCACATAAATCCTCGCACTCTGAAGTTGAAGAAAGAAAAGTAACCACCAAGCTCCCTGGAAGAGAGAGCTAGACATTTGACTCTGTCTTTGTATGCACAGCTAATTTGACAAGATAAGAACACGATTTAAGGGCTGTTTACAGGAATCCAGTACTGGGTTGTCTTGTAGGCTTCAACCTAAAATGTTTTGACCTTGTGTAATGTAGCGTTAGCTCATGTAAATCACTCCCATACCTTTGGGTTCAGTTCATGCTATATACAGCTGCAAAAAAAGGAGAAATCGTAACAGTTTTAAGTCACAGACAACCTCAAATAAATCAGGCCCTACAGTCAGGAATGACAGCCGTGCATCTGTTTAAAGGCAGGTCAAGCCCATTTGTAAACCAAGCCCTCTTATCTTGTATAGGACTTAAGACCCTTTTAAATTTGGAAAACTCTATGTAGTGGGAACTCAATGTGATTTAATATGCGACTGCAAGACAGGGTGCTGGCCACATTCTCAGTGAATGGCAGCTTTACTTGTTGTTGTCATGTAGTCTGCTTGTTGGTCTCTGAACAATTAAAAAGAAGCAAGAGACTTTTGCAAAAGTGGACACAAGGCATTACTGCAGTCACCCTCTTGGGGATTCCTCAGCACCCCTAAAATGCATTTACTGTTTTTTATTTAATGATTTATTGAAGCCAGAAAAAAGACATTTTTAGGACTTTCATTGAAGCATAATACTTCTGAGTTGTCCTTTTTGACAAGGGCAAGCCATTCCAGACTTTGTAACTAGCAGGGAAAGTGACAAGCTCTAGCTTTTGCCTTGCTGACATACAGTCTATAAGGGACTAGGAGGGAGTTAGAAAGTAAACAGCAAGAAAATAATGGACTGAAAAGCAAACACAAAGAAGGGAATGTTTAGTGCCATGGAAGATTCTATGCTTAGTACAGAGAGCTTTATAAGTAACTCTGTAAGCCACCCAAAATCAATGAAGCAGCTGAAGGGAAGTGGAAACAATGTTAGATTTCTTTAATCAGAAGATGTCAACAGGAGCCGCACTGACTGTGCACCACATAGAGGAAGTGCACTAGTACCTGCCCGTCCCCTGCCAAAGTGAGGGGGGCCAGCTGGGTTGGAGGATGGATGTAGGGAGGGTTTGCATACAAAAAAATAATAATAATTGTACCTTTATGGTGCTGCCATAATCTCCCACGCATCCTCTCTTCCTGCTTCTGGTTGTGGAGCTGGGCACAGGCTCCCAGCCTGCCCTACGGCCAATCCTGAAGCTGCTCTCACATGAGAGCAGTTTCAGGATTGGCCTGAGGTTCGGTAACTTGTGCTCTCAGTTAGACTGGGAGCCTGTGCCTGCTCTCTCCAGCCCCAGCAACGCAGCTGAGGCATGAGAGAGCTTCACTGCACATGAGGGGTTTGACCGGCCTGAGACGGCTGGCCAAACACCTCATGCGCAGTCAAGGGAGTGCCCATCACTCACCCACCAGCAGTGTCATCACCTGGACCCACCCCAAGACTCATCAGAGTCCTGGGGGCAGGTCCAGGGGATTAAAATAAAACGATAATAAAACGGGTTTAAACCCCGTTTTATCGTTTTATGTACTGGTGGTGGCAGGGAGGACAGTGCTCCGCCGCCCTAAAGAAACAGCCGCTGCTGAAGCACACAGTCAGGTTGCTCCATGAAGACACCTTGTGAAAGGAGGAAAAGAGTTCCCATGCCCCCCTCAGGCATCCCCTGCTGGTGGGAGCAGTTACTCACTGCACCCCCTGCAGGTGGGATCTCTATTCCACATCTGAAGTTTGGGTCAGGGTCTGGTGGTGCAGTGGACATATGCATCCACTGTAGGGGCCTGTGTTCCACCTCATGGTCACAGGTTCTAATCCCGGCGGGTCCACTCAGCCTTTCATCCATCTGAGGTCGATAAAATGAGTACCATTGAGTTGGGTAACAATATACATCTGTTATTCAGCCCCTTGAGACTTTCGGGAGATACGTGTGCTATACAAAAGTACATGTTATGTTAAGTCCAGGCTAGGTGCCGGCTACACTGTGAAAGACTAAGCAGCTGCTTTAACCAGTGGCTTTCCTTTCCACTAATGCTCTACCCTGAAGGTACCCACGAGTTTGTAGCTGCCTTGAAGGCTGAGCATTATATGCAATAGGGCTGACTGTCCCTGTTTGCATTTGGTGCAATTAGTTAAAAGTGCATCGCAGCGCAAACAGGGACAGGGCGCCGAAAGTATAACATGGCCCCTGGAATGACAATGAGCCATCTTAGCTTGCATAGACACCTCAAACCAACAAACCCTGTTGCTGAACATCTGTAGTACTACAGAGAGCTGTGCTTCACCCAGTACAGTAATGGGAAATGCACTGGACTACACAATATGTAGGGATACAGTGGGGAGCACACTGATACAAATTGAGAAATCCCTAATTCAATTGTGCTGGTCGCAGTGTGTCTCAAAGTGACACTGTGGCAGCGGCATAGAGTAAAACTGAACAAGCATTGGCATAGCCAATAGGTCTCGCTTTTGGGACCTTCTAAGTATTTAGTTATGCAGCACAATATCCTTGGTGCAACCACATCAACTGTTGCATGGCTAAACACTTATAAGGTCCCAAAGGCGAGACCTATTGGCTATGCCAATGCTTGGTGTGGTTGTGTGTGTGGTTGTGTGTGTGTGTGTGGTTGTGTGTGTGTGTGTGGTTGTGTGTGTGTGGTGTGTGGTTGTGTGTGTGTGGTTGTGTGTGTGGTTGTGTGTGTGTGTGGTTGTGTGTGGTTGGGTGTGTGGTTGTGTGTGTGTGGTAGGGTACTGCCTGGGAAGCTGACTCAGCCTGGGCTGACACACACGACAGGGGGGGGCTGACGCCCTTTGAGCCCTATGGGCATTGCGCGCCTGACTACCCTCATGTCTGCGCTCAGCAACGAGGCCACATGTGTGGTTGTGTGTGTGGTTGTGGTTGTGTGTGTGGTTGTGTGTGTGATTGTGGTTGCGTGTGGGTGCGGGTGTGGTTGTGGGTGTGTGTGTGGATGTGTGGTTGTGTGTGGTTGTGTGTGTGTGGTTGTGTGTGTGTAGTTGTGTGTGTGTGGTTGTGTGTGTGCGGTTGTGTGTGGTTGTGTGTGGTTGTGTGTGTGGTTGTGGTTGTGTGTGGTTGTGTGTGTGTAGTTGTGGGTGTGTGGTTTTGTGTGTGTGGTTGTGGGTGGTTGCGTGTGTGTGTGGTTGTGTGCGTGTGTGGTTGTGTGTGTGTGGTTGGGTGTCTGGTTGTGTGTGTGGTAGGGTACTGCCTGGGAAGCTGACTCAGCCTGGGCTGACACACACGACGGGGGGCTGATGCCCTTTGAGCCCTATGGACATTGCGCGCCTGACTACCCTCATGTCAATGCTCAGCAACGAGCCCACATGTGGGCCGCACCAGTGCTTACTTTGTTAAAATGTAAGTGCCAGGGCCCGAGGTCTTCACACCAGCTGGCACTACCCACAGTTCCTGCTACCACTGCTGAGGAATGCCAGTGCCAACTTTACTTTTCATCACACCAAACCAGTGGGAAATTTTTGACAATTTCAGGTCAGCGGGAAGACCTGGAAGTGCTAGTTCTGTATCCCTGTGGTGTAATCTTATAAGTGCTGGTATTGAAAAATAAGTGCAGGCGATTGAGCTTGCTAGAGCCAAGACTCAAAGGGAAGGAAAAACAGTAAACTTGGAAAATAAATTCATAAAGCAGGTTTCATATGTAAGAAAAGGGGGGACGCTCAGGGGTACATCAGATTTGGAGTGCACCACCTGTGCCTTTTTAAAAATGCAGCACGAATTTGAAAACGAACGCCTCCTGTGCGGGGACCACAGGCAAAAGAAGTGTTTGACTTAGGCTGAAAGAACCTATTGTGGCCTCACCTGTGGGAAGGTGCCACGTCGTATAAAGAAACTCTTATGGAAATATTCAATACAATGCTTACATCCCAGATACGTCTCTCCCGTTCTGCGCCGTATAGTTGACAACTAACTTTAGATGTTCAGGTCTTTCCTTGGAGCTTTAACCTTCATGCAGTGAGTGAGCAGTGAGATGGCCCTTGAAAGCCCTTCTACTGGCTACTCCTGGCATGGACGGTTTATTAGAGCTCTCAAGCGCTTAGATGTCACTCTTTCTTGAAACACGCGATATCAGGGTAACTTTTGAAAGGGCAGTAGGTGTGTTACTGCTCATGCCTAATGGAAAGCTATTTACTGGCCCAAGTAAACAGTCACTTCCAATAGTAGTGAAACGTCACTCCTACCCTGCAATATGGTGCAGTTCTGTCATTGATACATAACTTTCATAGTTAGCTTCATTTTATTAAATGTGTAGGGCGCCTTCTCCAGTGTCACATCGAATTAAACAATGCATAAAACTGTGAAGCAACAGCATTGAACTTTAAGATGGAAAGAAAGAAGAGAGATTTGTCCTTTAGGAGGGAACAGAGTGAGTAAAGAGACTGAGGGCTGGTGCCTTCATGAGGAGAAGTAAAGCAGCAGCTTTAGTGCCCCCCCCCCCACTAGTGCCGGCACCAAGTCACAGGAAATGGACATGAAAATGATGTTACGTTGAATGGGGAGCGCTCCAGCTGGAAAATTCTAATTTGCCTGGAGCTCTGAAATTACTCCTACCATTCCTGCTTGGGGGCAAGCACAGAAAAGGAAGAAAGTGAGACTTGCCAATAGGTGGACAGCGCGAGACAGGAGAGGCACGGTGGCGCTGGCACATGGAATGGAGTTTACAGCCAAGAGTAAAGGCCGCCAAAACTGAATTCAAGTCAAAGCTCAAGAGCTCCGGTGCATTTAAATGTGGTGCAGAGGATCCAACAGAGAAGCAAGAGTGGGCGAGGGGGCCAGCGACAAGGAGAAGGAGAAAGGAGTAGCAGGAGGTAAACAGATAAGAATGTCAACAAAACGATAGAACTAGACCTAAGTGTGGCTAGAGAATGAGCAGTGAGTATAAGAATGACGTGACTGTGATATATATGCATTTAATGTTGATCCACACCCAGACACTGATTGAATCCTCATAACAAGCGGCAACGTAGACGATCTCATGGAGGAGCCGGGGCTTTAGGTCTGTTGGTGGGGGGGGGGTGGAGAAACATACACAAGGGTGACAAAGCAAGATTAAGCAACAACGGGGCGGGTGGAGGATTGAGATAATGCCAGTGCCCGGGTTAAAGTGAAAGCAGGCGTCCATGTGCTGCCTGCAGTAAGAACAAGCATTGGCCGCGCAAGAACAAGCATCGCGGCACTGGCGCTTTACTTTGAACATTAAAAGTAAAGCGCGGGTGCTGCGATTATACCAAAAGTAAAGAAATAGATGTTTTTTTCTATTTCTTTACTTTTGCGAAAGTGAAAGTCATCACGGCTCTAACGACCCGTGAAAGACTGCTAGCGGGCGGCTGCGCACGTGCACGTTCACGTGAACGCAAGCGCTAGGCCAGCCAGCAGCACTTTGAAAACTCATATACAAAATGTCTCTCCGAGCACCGCATGCGCGCTGACTCAGCGAGACCTAAAAAGGACTAAGTGGCTTCTTTTCCAGTAGTGCACACTTGCAGGCTTTGTCATCAGCTGTCAGTCACCTGCTGTGTTGTGACTATTTCCATTTCCTTCTTCAGCGGAACTCCGAAAGTGCAAGTTAAGACATTAGATAGGCACACATGAAACCCTTAGTGATGTGGAGTGGGTTTAATATATTCTTTCGATTTTTTTTAAGTCATATTCATGACTTGTTTCATTTCATTTGGAATTCACCTAAAACCAAACAATTCAGCAGATACTTGCGAGCCAATTGTAATAAAAAGGAGTTAAATTCATATTTCATAGAATATTCTTAATTTGTAGCATTTCTAACCAAACTGGTTCTGAGTTTACAATCTGGTCGCAATTGCATCTGGAATATAATACTCAATAGAAATCAGACACCCTGTGAAATAGCATAGTAAACTCCTCTCGAATGTAACCTCAACTCTTCTAAACAAACTCCGAGGATGTCTGATTCAATTAAAAGCTTAAGATAGGCTTTCCAAGAGAGGCAGCTTACGGTTTATTTTAGGAGTAACTGAAATAAATAAAGGTAAAGTGATGAACATATTTAAAATAAATGAATAAAAGTAAAAAATTTAAATGCTTATAAAAATATTAATTATTGGCAATCGTGTCCCAATTCACAAAAAAAAGTGAAAATACAGATTAAAATTTCAGCCTGAAAACACTGTTACTTTTTTCTCAGTTCACAAACACTTGCAGAAGTACTCCTGGAAAGCTGCCCCAGCAGCAAGATTCCAGACAAACTCCTGGAAATCTATTGTGGCATCTCCTGTGGGCCCCTATTCTCCTTGCGCAAACATCTACATCGTGTGCACTTCAGCGCAAAGAGCATGGACTTCCCTGTGCAAATCTACCTTTGTGTTTTTTTCTCCGTGCGGATAAAAATGTTCACCTTGGATGAAGCCCTGACTCTACATCCCACTGAAGTGCAGGGGTGAGCTATTCTTCACATTCCGTAAGAAGAGGAACTTTCTCACCAGTTTCAGGATGCGAGGGGGTCAGATCCAAGTTTCTGAATGCTCACAAACTTATATGTTAGCGGCCAGATCGTAAACTTGCAGGGCAAACCAAGGGGCAGATTTATGAGCCCCTTGCGCCACTTTTGCGTCACTTTTAACATGAGAAAAGTGACGCAAAAGTGGCGCAAGGGGCTCATAAATCTGCCCCCAAGTCTTTTGATAGGCACTTGCATGGAATTTAACACTGCAGATTTCTCTGCAGTTGTGGTGAAGTATTATGCACCAGGAAATTGATACCCTAGCCAGGAATCCTTAATTTCGATCAGCCATACAGGAGGTTTTCCGATTTCTAAAGCAATTTTGTGGTCGAAAAGCCTGCGATTCCCTAAATCACAGGGTTTGTGACCGCAAAATGGCTATTTGTTACTTACCAAACTCAGGGGCTCATTAGGATGGCGGGCGGGCTAGGTCTGACTGCCATCGTAGCGGTGTTTGGGACCACCCGCCAGACGACTCACTGACAGAATATCGACGGACCGAATATCGACCTACAAGAATATCCAGTAAAGAAGATAAATGGACAGAATATCGACATCCTATCTCTACAAAGGTAAGTACAAAAATATTGAAACCAGAATATCGTTGTTTAAAATATCGTTGTTTAAAATATCGTTTTTTTTAAATGCCTTAAAAATAATATAAAATTATTTACAAAATAAATATAATTAATAAAAACATCGTTAGAATTATTTAAATAAGTTAAAAATGATAAATAATGAATGTAATATAAAAGAAAAAAACATATATATTTAATTTTTCCCCTACATTAACTTAATAATATTAATAAATAATTATCTTACTTAATTATAAAATGCTAGAAACATAATAAAAATTATAAATACACATATACATATATATATATATGTATATATATATATATATATATATATATTCACTGAAAAAAACATAGGTTTCACACACGTTATAGTTAGGAATTAGCATTTAAAAAACCTTGCAAATTCACTGAAAAAACCATAGGTTTCACACATGTTATAGTTAGCTGGACATTTCACTCGTAAAAAACCAATGAAATTCCCCCGTTATAGTTAGTTCAGCTAACTATAACTCACGCGCCCGCAATCCACTGCTGATGATGTCACGTATTACATCACTCATGACATGGTCAGTGACATCACTCATGACATCCCTGATGACATCTCAAATGACATCACTCATGACATCATCCATTGAGTATGTGTTTCTGAACAATTTTAATATGTTTAATATATATAGGGAAAGGCCTGTGGAAGAATGAGTGGGTGTACAAATGTGTAAATGGATGATTTTCTGTGGTGCGTAACTAACTCTTAAAGTGAGTCATTAAATGTATCTTACTGCAGACTAGTGACTAAACTGTGTAAATGTCTGTATGTTTCTGTATTTTGGTGTATAAGTGGCTGCATGGTTTTGTGAATACCTATATGAGTGTCTATATGAGTTATTGATTGCTTGTCTCAGTATCTGTATGGGTTCCTGAGTGTTTGTGTGGGTAGGGTGTGTGTGACTCTATGCATAGATGTGTGAGTGGGTGATTCTATGGGTGCATGGTTTTAAGAGTGCATCTGTGATGAACTGTATAGTTGAGTGAGTGTATGTATGGGTATGTTAGGGATTGAATGTATATCTCAGTGGTACATTTGTGACTAACTACATATGTGAAAGGCAGTATATATGTGTGTAAGAGTATATAAGTGGGTAGATGTGAGAGTGTGTGATTGTGAGAGTGACTGTATGGATTAGTGTGTGCTTGTATCAATGATTCTATAAGGGCGTAAGAATGTGATACTATTTTTATGAGTAAGTGAACTTGAGTGTGTATAACCGCATAGGTGAGTAAATGGGAGTGGGATTATTTGCATGACTGAGTAGGTGTGAGAGTACCTCTATGGATGATTGGTAGTGTGTGAGTGTCTATATAGGTGTATAAATGCATATGATAGTTTTGTATGGAGTGACTGTAAGTATGAGTGACTGTACAGGTGAATGAGTGGAGGTGTATGTAGACCTAAGAGTTAATAAGTAGGTATGTAGTTATTGGTATTGCAGTATGTATGGTTTTGAGAATGGAACTCTTAAATTTTGAGTCGGTGTATCAAAGGTTATATTAGGGTGTGAGAAGATGTGGTAATTTATCACATGGATGACGTCATCAGTGATGTCATCAGTGATGTCATTTGAGATGTCATCAGTGATGTCATGAGTGATGTCACTGACCATGTCATGAGTGATGTAATATGTGACGTCATCAGCAGTGGATTGCTGGCGCGCGAGTTATAGTTAGCTGAACTAACTATAACGGGGGAATTTCATTGGTTTTTTACGAGTGAAATGCCCAGCTAACTATAACATGTGTGAAACCTATGGTTTTTTCAGTGAATTTGCAAGGTTTTTTAAATGCTAATTCCTAACTATAACGTGTGTGAAACCTATGGTTTTTTCAGTGAATTTGCAAGGTTTTTTAAATGCTAATTCCTAACTATAACGTGTGTGAAACCTATGTTTTTTTTAGTGAATTTGCAAGGTTTTTTAAATGCTAATTCCTAACTATAACGTGTGTGAAACCTATGGTTTTTTAAGTGAATTTGCAAGGTTTTTTAAATGCTAATTTATGAATGTATTATTATATTTTTTTAATATTTATTTTACAATAAGCTACCTATTTATATATAGTTATAGATTAACTTTATCCTGTAATATGGAATGGCTCAGTTTTTTTTAATTTGGATAGAGTTCAACAGCATAATTAATATTGTCTATAAAGTTATAAACACTTTTAATTATTTATTTATTTTTTTAAGTGTTTTTGACCGTGCGCGCACGGTGCGCGCACGGTGCACGCATGCATACGTGCTCCGTGTGCGAATGCGTACGTGTTCCACGTGCGCATGCGTATGTCGCGTGTGCTCCGTACACGCATGTGCACGTGCTCCGTACGCGCACGCGTGCGTGCTCCGTGCGCGTACGTGAATGTGCGCGTGCTCCGTACGCGCATGCGTGCACGCGTGCTCTGTACGCGCATGCATGCGTGCTCCGTGCGCATATGCGTGCGTGCTCCGTGCGCGTACGCGCATGCGCGCGTGCTTCGTGCTCGCACGGTGCGCGCACGGAGCAAGCACGCATGCGCGTACGGCAAGTCATGTGATTTAGAAACAACACTTTTCATTGGTTTATAGTAGTTTCAGGTCATGTGATTAAGAAACAACACTTTTCATTGGTTTATAGTAGTTTCAGTTCCAGAAACTTCCAACACCACACCCACTCCCCTCATTATTACTTCTGATTCCCTGGGAGAAGGAGCTGAGCAGCTTTTCCAGTACTCCAGTACTTGAGAATGGCAGAGCAGCAGTCATCTTCTGGGAGTGAGCAGGAGACCCTTGTGAGACAGAGACAGAGGAAACAGAATGACTCTTTTATATGGCAATTTTTTACATTTTCACAGGGGAAGAAGAAGGTGAATGCTCCAAAAGTCACCTGCACTCTTTGTGATCATGTCTTCTCAAGAGGAGATCCTAAAAAGAAATATTCTTTTAGTATCTTCACTATGATCGTGCACGTTAGAGATTTACATCCTGTGGCTTATGCTCGAGTTGCTAGAGAAAACCCTCCAGCAGCTCAGCCGAGCACATCCGCAGCAGCTCAGCCGAGGACATCATCGGCAGCTCAGCCGAGCACTTCATCTGAGGCGGCAGCTTCTCCTGCTTCTGTTCCTCTGGATATACACCCTCTGTTTAAGAGGGTGCATATACGGTGCAATGCGTGCAATGCTCTTCTCTCTTATGGGGACACCAGCATTCCCCTAATAGAGAGCAAGATACAGCAGCACACGTGCGGCACCCTATAATTTTTGCCATTTTTCTGTTCCTCTGTCCCTCTATTAACACAACGGCTCTTTTTAGAGCCACCTAACATCTAAACACTTAAATTTGAGTTTTAAATCTATTTTTTTAATGATTTTTTTTCCGCCGTGCGCGCACCGTGCGCGCACCCCGCGATTTAAAAAAAAAACAAAAAAATGTTTTTTTCACCCTTCATGGTCCTTCAGGGACCCCCTGACAAAAGCTAGGGGGTCAGGAACTCTGTACCCTGCCCCCTTTTCACGTTCTCCACCTTTCTTTTTCACTGTCACACACAAAATGGCAGACGACACTTCCTGATTTCGACCGATTCGAATGTTGACTGACATGTAACCACCAATCACAATTACGCTCGCGCACGGCACCGTGCGCGCACGGTGTGCGCATGGTGTGCGGCTATAGATATTTATGTGCTTTTAACTGCAATTTTCTCAGGAACTACTGAACAGATTGACACCATATATGCAAAAGGCACATCCCTGACCTGAGGACTACCTCTTTGCCAAATTTCAAGTAATTTTGTTCAGCCGTTCGGGCTGTACCTTCGACTAAAGGTCCTATGGGAAAATGCATGGGGAAAACGCGTTTTGGGACCCCCTTTTTTCCCAGCCCCTGCTTGACGAATCACCCCGAGACTTTCAGGGTAGGAGCTGAGCGGAGCGCCCCATTAGTTTTGAAAATTTCGTGAGGATCCGTCAACCGGCGCCAAAGTTATTCAAAATAGAATTTTCAGATTTCCTATGGAAACACGGTCCTAACTATAACTATCTACTGGCGACCGCCAGTAGATAATATATATATATAAATTCCAAGTAAACGCACACTCAGAGTTCAGGTTGCAATGCTGGTTGCTATTTAATGCTACCAGCTTTGCAACCTGAACTCTGAGTGTGCGTTTACTTGGAATTTATGTGGATTACAGATTTGCCGGTTTTGGGCTTACCGGAGTCATGCACCAACTGACAATGGGTTTGGTCTCGGAATGACCCTTCTTTGAAGATTTGATATATATATATATACATAAACCTGTAATATAAATCTAAAAATAAAATGTATATACAAAACAAATTAAAATATTAAAATTAACATCCATTTGTAAAAACATATTTTACACTACATTAACTATAGGGAAAATGTTAGATAGCGTAGGGGATAAAATTACTATACCCACTCCAGAGAGTGCAACAGTGGGGAAAGTGTTGGATAGAGGAGGGGAATAATTTACTATTCCCACTCCAGCAAGAGCAACAGTAGGGAAAGTGTTGGATAGCAGAGGGAAATTATTTACTATTCCCACTCCAATTAGTGCAACAGTAGGGAAAGTGTTGGATAGCGGGTGGGGAAAAATTACTATTCCCACTCCAGTGAGTGCAACAGTAGGGAAAGTGTTGGATAGCGGGGAGGTAACAATTTATATTCCCACTGCAACAAGTGTAACAGTAAGGAAAGTGTTGGATACCGGGTGGATAAAAATTACTATTACCACTCCAACAAGTGTAACAGTAGGGAAAGTGTTGGATAGCAGAGGTGTAAAAATTACTATTCCCACTCCAGTAATTGCAACAGTAGGGAAAGTGTTGGATAGTGGGTAGGTAAAAATTACTATTCCCACTCCAGTGAGTGCAACAGTAGGGAAAGTGTTGGATAGTAGGTGGGTAAAAATTACTATTCCCTCTCCAGGGAGTGCAACAGTAGGGAAAGTGTTGTATAGCGGGTGGGTACAAATTACTATTTCCACTCCAGTGAGTGCAACAGTAGAGAAAGTATTGGATAGCGGGTGGGTAAAAATTACAATTCCCACTCCAGCGAGTGCAACAGTAGGGAAAGTGTTGGATAGTGGGTGGGGATAATTTACTATTCCCACTCCACCAAGTGTAACAGTAGGGAAAGTGTTGGCTAGCGTAGGGGAATAATTTACTATTCCCTCTCCAGCAAATGCAACAGTAGAGAAAGTGTTGGATTGCAGAGGGGAATAATATAGTATTCCCACTCCTGCAAAAAAATTAACTTTAATTAACAAATAGTTAATTTGTAAAAAATAATTTACCTCCAACCACATTCCCCTATAACTGACACCACCAATATTGTAAAATATTACACAATTATCATAATTCAGTAACAATTAAATAATTAACACTCAAATTAAAAACCATAAAAAATAAATAAGATCACACAATTAACACTATAAAATAACTTTAAATAAATATTATATAAAAAAATTATTAATATTTTATTAAATTTCAATTAATTCCCACCCTACTCCCCTATCAACCCACAACCGGCTCTCAAAAAAATTACACAATTTACATATTGAGCAATTAATTATTCATAATTAAGAACCAATTAATAATTAATAAATAAATGATTTAACACAATTACCTATATGAAATATTAAGTACACAAATAATTATTATTAAAAATTATTAATTAATTAATAATTACATTACTTCCCACCCTACTCCCCTATACACCCACAACCCACTCTGAAAAAAATAACACAATTAAGAGATTTACCAATCAATTATTAATAATTATTGTACAATTAATAACTAATTAATAACCAAACATTTAACACAATTAACAATATTAAATATTAAATACATAAATATTAATTAATAAAAATATGAATGAATTAATTATAATTACATTACTTCCGCCCTACTCCCCTATAAACCCACAACCCACTCCTAAAATATTACACAATTAACATATTTACCAATTAATTATTAATAACCAATTATTAACTTATTAATACAATATTATTTAACACAATTACCAATTTAAATTATTACATACAAAAATATTAATTAATTAACATTATTAATTAATTATTTTTAATTAAATTACTTCCCACCCTATTCCCCTATAAACCCATATCCCGCCACAGAACTAAAACGCAATATTTAATTTCTTAAAAAATTATTAGTTTCTAAAAATGTATTAATAATTATATTATAATTAAATTACTTCTCACCCTATTCCCCTATAAACCCACAACCCGCTACGGAACTAAAAGACTCAAAAATGATTAACATAAAATTAATTACTTCTAAAAATTTCAAACATACATTAGAAAAATAAACTATACTTTTAACACATATACTAAAATACAGAACACTAAAATAAATTTCGATATAATTAACAACGATATTTTGACTAACGATATTACTAACCTCGATATTAACAAAAAAAATATCTCCTACCTGCATGTTGATATTCTGGTCGACCATATTCTTGCAGGTCGATATTGTGTCACATCAATTTTTAAACATCGATATTTTGACTCTATACCCCGCCAGACATGCGGCAATCCCACCACTGCGATTAGGATGCGCCCTCCATACTGGTGGGCGCATCCAGGGCTTTAAACATTGCGGACGGTGCTGCTGTCTGAAGCACTGTATGCAATGTCAAAAGTGCCTGCACTGCATTTCCCCGCACTACGTGGTAGGCACCACACGGTGCTTACCACTTGGTGCATGGGAATGCAGGGGGTACCCTGGGTACCCCCCGGTGCAGAGACCCCCCAACAAGGGGGGCCCGCAACAGGCCCCCAAACCCAATCCCCTCCAGCCTTTCCATAGCCACATCCTAATTTGGCGGACGGTGCCTGCTAGGCACCGACACCATTTTAGTGGCCCTGCACCGTCCGCCAGGCATTCGGTGCGATTGCCTTTGGCGTTGAAGCAGCGGACTGACTTTGCGTCCACCGCCGTACCCACCGCCATCCTAATTTGGCGGTGAGTAATGCGCTTTGTGATGGCGGAAGGACCGCCACCGCCGGCCCGGCGGTCCTTCCGCCATCATAATGACCCCCTCAGTTTGGGATTTGGTTTGGTTAAACCCATAATGAATTGATATTAGGAAGGGATGTGTTTAGGGTGTTTCATTCCTAATAGCGATTCAGTAAGGGCAGTGCTTAATTTGAGCTGGTGGTTTCCGTGCGGGGCACTTGCACCTATTTGTCAGCACCGGCGCTAAGACAGTCTGCAACATGGTGGCGTTGCTAGCTTAATTTAGAGATGAGCGCAACAACAGTTGTTTATTCATTCATTACACATTAAAAATGACTGATCCATGCCTTCTAAACCATTCTTATAAATTGGGGGCCTAATTGTCGCCCTTGTAGGAGTGCGATGGTTAGTAGTTGTGGTGGTTATGTCACTGGCAGCATACACAGAGGCAATGATTTATTCAAGCTACAGTGGCCTCCTGATGAGGGCCCTGGCACTTATTTATTTACAAATTCAGCACTGAAAGGGATGTATCAATGTTTTATGGCTGAAACCTGGGAGCAAAACTTTAAAATGTAACCAACTCCCGAGCTGGGCTGATAACAAATTAACAAAACAATAGAGTTGCAGTTCACGACTTACTACATGAATATTGATGAAGAAGGTCAGATTGCAACTCACTACCATTTGGTATTTTGTGAACTGATCTATTTATGTATATGTTGGTTCGCGTAAAGCTATTCCATTCACAAAAAGTAGGTGAGCAATTTGCGACCACATGTTCAGAATGGAAACTTCCCACATCAGCCCCAAGGGCCCAATTTCGTGTCTGGCGGTCATTGGACTGCCAGACATCGCAGTGGCCCGTCCCCCAAAGTACGACTTTCTGAGTCATTCTGGTGATGAACCACCGGCTGCGCCAGGGAACTGCTGGAACTGCTGTTCCCTGGTGGTGGTGCGGCAGAGGGACAATACAATATGCTGAATGGGAGTGGTGCAGTCTTGTCGAGCATATTTCGAGTTCCTCCACCGCCAGCCTTTTCACTGCAGTGAGCCCGCCAAGAAAAGGTTGACAGTGGGGAAACAAAGGGGCCCTATAGGGCCCCCATGTCCCCCCCATACAGATGCATTCAGATGACATAACATGTGCCCCCTGTCTGCTTGCACCGTCAGTTCCAGCACACTAAGGTGCCGATCACGATCCGGCAAAAAATTCCCCCGTGCGACTCGTATCGGGTCTTTTTACCGTACGAATCGTACAAATGCCGTACGAACTGGCAATCACGATTCGCATGGTAAAAAGTCCATACGACCCGCACCGGGAATCATTCCCCACACGTCCTCGGGTCGGAAAACGTGTCCGACACGTCCTCGGACGATTTACCTTACAAACGTAAAAATCCAAGTCCGACCGAGGAATCACGATCCATCCCGTGCGTCCGAGCCTACAACCGTATGGAAAAAACACTGTCCGCACCGAACACCAATAGCAACCATGGAGACATGTGCCCGCATACGCGCCCAACACTCCCCCCAGCCCCCGTACGTCCGACACGTACCCCCCGTATATGTATACCCCCACCCGTCTATGTACACCCCAGTACGTTCCAGTCGTACCCCCACCCCAGTACGTGTCGTACCACCGTCAATGTAAACCCCCCCACCCCTGTACGTGTCGTACCACCGTCTATGTACACCCCAGTACGTTCCAGTTGCACCCCCACCCCAGTACGTGTCGTACCCCCCGTGTACCTACACCCCAGTACGTTCGAGCCACACCCCCACCCCAGTACGTGTCACAGCCCCGTCTACCTACACCCCAGTACGTTCCAGTCGTACCCCCACCCCAGTACGTGTCGTACCACCGTCAATGTACACCCCCCCACCCCTGTACGTGTCGTACCACCGTCAATGTACACCCCCCCACCCCTGTACGTGTCGTACCACCGTCTATGTACACCCCCCCACCCCTGTACGTGTCGTACCACCGTCAATGTACACCCCCCCACCCCTGTACGTGTCGTACCACCGTCCATGTACACCCCAGTACGTTCCAGTCGTACCCCCACCCCAGTACGTGTCGTACCACCGTCAATGTACACCCCCCCACCCCAGTACGTGTCGTACCACCGTCAATGTACACCCCCCCACCCCTGTACGTGTCGTACCACCGTCAATGTACACCCCCCCACCCCTGTACGTGTCGTACCACCGTCAATGTACACCCCCCCACCCCTGTACGTGTCGTACCACCGTCCATGTACACCCCAGTACGTTCCAGTCGTACCCCCACCCCAGTACGTGTCGTACCACCGTCAATGTAAACCCCCCCACCCCTGTACGTGTCGTACCACCGTCTATGTACACCCCAGTACGTTCCAGTTGCACCCCCACCCCAGTACGTGTCGTACCCCCCGTGTACCTACACCCCAGTACGTTCGAGCCACACCCCCACCCCAGTACGTGTCACAGCCCCGTCTACCTACACCCCAGTACGTTCCAGTCGTACCCCCACCCCAGTACGTGTCGTACCACCGTCAATGTACACCCCCCCACCCCTGTACGTGTCGTACCACCGTCCATGTACACCCCAGTACGTTCCAGTCGTACCCCCACCCCAGTACGTGTCGTACCACCGTCAATGTACACCCCCCCACCCCTGTACGTGTCGTACCACCGTCAATGTACACCCCCCCACCCCTGTACGTGTCGTACCACCGTCCATGTACACCCCAGTACGTTCCAGTCGTACCCCCACCCCAGTACGTGTCGTACCACCGTCAATGTAAACCCCCCCACCCCTGTACGTGTCGTACCACCGTCTATGTACACCCCAGTACGTTCCAGTTGCACCCCCACCCCAGTACGTGTCGTACCCCCCGTGTACCTACACCCCAGTACGTTCGAGCCACACCCCCACCCCAGTACGTGTCACAGCCCCGTCTACCTACACCCCAGTACGTTCCAGTCGTACCCCCACCCCAGTACGTGTCGTACCACCGTCAATGTACACCCCCCCACCCCTGTACGTGTCGTACCACCGTCAATGTACACCCCCCCACCCCTGTACGTGTCGTACCACCGTCTATGTACACCCCCCCACCCCTGTACGTGTCGTACCACCGTCAATGTACACCCCCCCACCCCTGTACGTGTCGTACCACCGTCCATGTACACCCCAGTACGTTCCAGTCGTACCCCCACCCCAGTACGTGTCGTACCACCGTCAATGTACACCCCCCCACCCCAGTACGTGTCGTACCACCGTCAATGTACACCCCCCCACCCCTGTACGTGTCGTACCACCGTCAATGTACACCCCCCCACCCCTGTACGTGTCGTACCACCGTCAATGTAAACCCCCCCACCCCTGTACGTGTCGTACCACCGTCCATGTACACCCCAGTACGTTCCAGTTGCACCCCCACCCCAGTACGTGTCGTACCCCCCGTGTACCTACACCCCAGTACGTTTGAGCCACACCCCCACCCCAGTACGTGTCACAGCCCCGTCTACCTACACCCCAGTACGTTCCAGTCGTACCCCCACCCCAGTACGTGTCGTACCACCGTCAATGTACACCCCCCCACCCCTGTACGTGTCGTACCACCGTCCATGTACACCCCAGTACGTTCCAGTCGTACCCCCACCCCAGTACGTGTCGTACCACCGTCAATGTACACCCCCCCACCCCTGTACGTGTCGTACCACCGTCCATGTACACCCCAGTACGTTCCAGTCGTACCCCCACCCCAGTACGTGTCGTACCACCGTCAATGTACACCCCCCCACCCCTGTACGTGTCGTACCACCGTCCATGTACACCCCAGTACGTTCCAGTCGTACCCCCACCCCAGTACGTTCCTGGCGCACCCCCAACACAACCTCCTAAGTACGGAGCGCACCCCATGCCCCAACATCACAACCGCATGTACGAGTCGTGCAAAGCCACACACAAGGACCAAATCGTACAACCAAATGGCCCATGTACACACCGTACACACGCTCAAAACGCACGTACACAACAAGGACAAAACAAAAAAACTCAACAATACACCATTCGAAAGGCACACAGCCACTAAACATGGCCAACAACCACTAAAATAACACAATCACTGACCTGCAACTGTCAAAAACAAACAGAGGCCCAATACACCACCACTCCTTATAACACACCCACCCAAAATTCAAACACTGCCACACCCACCCATGGACCAATAAAAAGGGCCCACACACACAAACCATGAGCCTTTGCAACAGACCCACTGCTGCCAGACACCACAGAACCAGACTACAAGCGACACCACATCTTACACTTGCACACCTTCACACGACCACCCTCACAAACACCCTCTCATCACATTCACACACACACACAACCATCCACACCCCCCCCCAACATCCACACACCCCCACACCCACACCATCCCCACCCACACCCCTCACCATGCCCACTACCAAGAATCCAAAGTTCAGTCACCGAGAGTTGGAGGTCCTTGTTGATCAAATCCTCAGAGTCGAGCCACAGATCTTTGGAACATTGGTCAGAAGCACCAGCCAGGCAGCCAAAACAGCCATGTGGCAGACCATCGTCGATGCTGTGAATGCTGTTGCGGACACCAGGAGGACCAAGCAGGATTGCCAGAACAGGTGGTACGATCTGCGGAGGAGGGTCAGAGCCAAGAGACAGGAGGAACACGACCAGGCCAACGCCACCGGAGGAGGGCCCTCCCGCAGACCCGTACAGTACCATCCCTGGGAGGAGAGGGTGATGGCCATACTGCCGGTGGAGGCAGTTGAAGGAGTAGAAGGACTCCGAGACCCGGGTGAGTACACAAACAACGCACCTCACATGGGGGGAACTGCAACCACAAACAAAATTACTAACAGGCACGCAACCACCACAAGCCATCGCATTACTCAACCACACTCCATGAGCAGGCACATGCCACTGCTGCCACCATGCCCCATGCACCCAGCTGGACAATGTCAAGTCACAGGCCACAGAAGACAACAACACATGACACGGTAACCCGGATGGCGGGAGTGTGGGCACCAAGAATCACATAGTGCGACTCCAAAGCAGACAACAATGCCCTCTGCCCATATGGCCTAGGTCACAGCCAGACAAACACTGTGTCCCAACACAGGAATGACTTGCCAGCAAATGGCGGATGCCTTGCATCAACACATGGGGGTGAAGGCACTGTTTTGCACATGCCAGCAGCTAATGAACAGCCAACAGTGTGAAAGAGTGGCAGCACACACCACCACAGCAGCAGCGCACAGACACACAGCAGACAAAATGGGTGCCTGGAGATCAGAAACAAACTCACATCAACAGGCCAAGGGCCACTCAAAGATCTGCTAACAGTGTGTGCCCAGGAAGCTGGGCCAAGGTGACAGAGGGTGACACACGGAGGGAGGGAGAGGGGGACACAGAGGGAGGGAGAGGGGGACTGAGAGGGAGGGAGACACAGGAAGATGGACAGAGGGAGGAGGCTGACACACAGAGGGAGGGAGAGGGGGACAGAGAGGGAGGGAGACACAGGAAGATGGACAGAGGGAGGAGGCTGACACACAGAGGGAGGGAGAGGGGGACACAGAGGGAGGGAGACACAGGAAGATGGACAGAGGGAGGAGGCTGACACACAGAGGGAGGGAGAGGGGGACAGAGAGGGAGGGAGACACAGGAAGATGGACAGAGGGAGGAGGCTGACACACAGAGGGAGGGAGAGGGGGACACAGAGGGAGGGAGAGGGGGACACAGAGGGAGGGAGAGGGGGACACAGAGGGAGGGAGAGGGGGACAGAGAGGGAGGGAGAGGGGGACAGAGAAGGAGGGAGACACAGGGAGAGCAAATCAGTCCTTTGGTGTGTGGGAATGTCTGCTCGTCAGCAGGTGGACTGCGTGCATGTAGACAAGGGTGCCCAGTGCCAGAACCCCCCCTCTTCATCATGGCAAAACGCAGGGCCATGTTACAACCTGTACACGAGCACAAGGACAGCCACCTGCATCATATGAGTGTGTGGATCCACTCCATGTGCACATGTACAGTGCTACAAGGAAGGCGCAAACGCATAGCTCGGCACACATGCACACTCCACTGCTGACTGCAGTCACACTTGACGCAGCAAGTAAGACTGTGCCACACATAGTTAAAGGGGCCAAATTGGTGCCCAAGGGACACACACATGCACAAGTGCACTGTGAGTGGAATGCAAGACAGATCCTAATTCCAAGAGGAAATGTGCCAACTTTGTAACGGATGCAACATGGATGTTGCATGGATCAAAAGTAACATTGTCTCTCTCACACACAGGTCAACGTCGTGCTGCACCCCCCAACACTGGGGGGGAACACTCACAGGACCCGGATCTGCAGGAGACCGATCCCACCGGCAGCGACCACTCTCACCACTCTGCGGACGACCCCGACCGACCTGGCCCCTCTGGTGTCCAACCACCTGCAGCACCTGCGTCAGGTACAACCGTGCCAACCACCACCCCCACTCCTGCCACATCCCAGGAGACACCCAGGATCCCTGCCCCAACACCACAATGCAGCCAGGCTCGCCAGGAGGGACACGGTGTCCCGGGCACCCAGGAGGAGGCAGGCGACAACGCCAATGCCACCCCTCAGGGGTCCCGGAGACCCCATGTGCCCACAAGTGCAGGCCAGACGCAAGTGGGCAGGGGTGGTGGGAGTGGAGAGCGGCGGAGGCGCGAGCCTGACCAGTTGGCTGGGGATCCGGTATTTTCCCATGTCCGTAACATCCTGGACTCATACCGGCAGGACACCACGGGCATGGCCCAGGTTGTGTCCGTCCTCGAGGGGATCAAGGTCCAGCAGGCCCAGCAACATGCGGAGCTAATAGCCTGTCTACAGCTACACCAACGGAGGATGGAGGACAGACAGGCTGAGCAAGTGACGGCGTCCCAGGGGATTCACGCTGAACTCCGTCGGATGGCCGACACCATGGCCGACCCTCCCTGTGCCAGAAGGCGGAGAACATCACCACCCACAGGGAGGGATCATGAGGAGGAGGAGGAAACATCCGACGGAGCATCCCAGACGTCGTCACGGCCTGCTGCTGAGGTTCCCCGCAGGAAGCCGGGTCGTCCACGGAAAGGACCGTGAGGGTGGCTGCTACATCACCATCTCCCAGGACACCTGGCCTGGCACCTGGCCCACTGGAGCAACAGCATCACAGCATCAAGAGACATTCTCTGCCACATGGCCCTGCTGGTCACTGGCTGACCAATGTTGACAAAGACTGTGGCATGGACTCTGAGGATTTCCAATGGCAAGGACACCAACTCCCCTACTGAACTTTGGATTCCCTAATCCCGGAAAGGCCCTCACTTGGCCCCCCCCCCCCAATAATAAATCACACTATTAAGAGTAGATGCCTGCTGGTAGCATTATTACCTAACATGTGTCTTGTACAGTCTAAACATGCCTGAGTCATCTGTTCACTTCAACCATCCACACCCTGGGGCCTGAGTCTGGCACAGGACACATGGGTCACAGTTTTCTAGGCAAGACAGACATGGAGCACCATACACACCCGTGATGGTCAGAACCAGCTGAGGGGGTGGCCGAACAACCGTGCTGACAGACACATTGAGTACAGCAACAGTCATGCGCAGAGGTCAGGGATCCTGGCCCGTGTCCTGGGGGGCACCCAGGTACGTGTAGACAGGTGGCAGAACCATGTCCTGCAAGCTTCAGTCCGGTGGATGCAGAGAATGGGGTCATGGATAACGTTGGATGCATGGGGATGGCACATGTCACAATACCCACACAGTCATGGACATCATGCCCATTACACAGTCTCAGCACACACACACAGCTTGCATCTTGCCACTCGACACATTGACACATAGCCACAATCAGGGAATACCATGCCAGACATGCAGGATGCACCGTGCCAACACACCAGCATTGACTGAGAAGAGGCACCTTGGAGGCATAGGGACACCTTTAATAGTCATGTGTTTGGGATTGCAGAGGCAACTTGAAGTACACATGAACACATCATGTGGAGTACCATGTGGCTCCAACACTGGCACCCCCCTTCTGCAGCACAAATGCGTGATAGCCATGGAACTGGCACACAAGTGTCGGATAATAGCTAAATACCCACAGCTGCTCACGGAGAGCCTGCCATACACCATACATCCGCTGATGTGGAAGTCCCACGCCATGTCAAGACAATGTTAACCGGATGTGTCCGAGGGCAGTGTCACACACATTGATGCCTTCATCACAATCCACCATCCCATCACTGATGACTGACAACCAGGCAGCCCATCTATTCAGGTGTACCCAGCTGCATGTCGTGTCCCATGGGGATGCCACATGTCTGCAGAGGACCCAAACCCCGACCGGGGCAGTGTGCACACATCGTGAACAACTGCCACACCCAATACACCCCAGATGCATCCCTTACCCCATGGAGACTTCCAAACGTGTCCGTGCCTGTAACGCTGAGTCAGCCCACGATGCCATGTCCATGAGGAATAGCAGTGCCACAACAATGCAACCAGCAAACGGCATGCGCAGGTACCTGGGGAAGAGAGACACACAAGAAGTCAGCCACAAGAAGCACAGCCACTTGCATGTGCATGTACTCGACACATGTATGTATGACAACATGCTATGTCACAATTATGTCTGGGGAAATACTACCATCACTGCCACCATCACTCCAGTGACACACCCACACACACCTCTGACCCACGTGCCATACATGCAGGTGGAGACACACATCACAACGCATGCCACACGGGGACCAATGCGTGCACACTCAGACCCTGGTACTCACCACTAAGCAAAGAAGTCGCGTATGAGCCGAGTCCGGATGTCCTCTTGCGGCTCCACATCCTCCACATCACTAGCCCCATTGCCAAGCCCTTCGTCCTCCACGGGTGGATGGTCCTCGTCATCTTGATCCAGGATGAGGGGCACAGCTCTTTCAACTGCCATGTTGTGCAGCATGCAGCAGACCATGAAGATCTTGCAGACCTTCGCCGGGGCATATGGGAGTGCGCCGCCGGTCTTGTGGAGGCACCGGAATCGGCTCTTCAGCATGCCAAACGTCCTCTCTATCACTCGCCTTGTCCGGCCATGGGCGGTGTTGTAGCGGAGCTGGGCCGGCGTGATGGGGTTGCGGAGAGGTGTCAGCAGCCAAGGCATGTTGGGATAGCCAGCGTCCCCTAAATGGAAAGCACATGGATATCGTTAGAACAGGCGAAGCGGTAGTGCTGCTCGGCCAAACAGAATACAGGACAGACAGACTGTACCCACCAACAACACATGCACGTTCGTTGCGCAGCTGCATCATCATATCAGGCATCCCGCTACGCCTCATGATGTAGGCATCGTGTGCTGATCCTGGAAAACGAGCACAGACATGTGAAATCACCATGTTGGACAGACACACCACAAGGGCATTGATGGAGTGGTAGTGCTTCCGATTGCGGTACGCCACCTCCCGTGCGTGTGGTGGTACCAAACCTACATGTGTCCCATCTATGGACCCAATGACATGGGGCATCCCTCCCAGGGCATAGAATCCACGCTTGACCTCAGTCATCTGTTCAGGGGTTGGGAACTTGATGAAGTCATCCAGGTGAATCAACATGGCCTCCAAGAAATCATGCAGCACACCGCTGAACATGCTCTGGGACATGCCACCAACATGAGCTATGGTATATTGGAAGGTACCCGTGGCAAGGAAATGTAGGGCAGCCATTACCTTCAGCTGGGGTGTCAGTGCCGTAGGATACCTGTGCTGCGGTTGCAGGTGTGGTGCCAGTCTCGCCGTCAGCTCCAGAATCAACGGTTGGGTGAAGCGGTAGAGCCGGATGCTGTCATTCTCCTGCATGGTGGCCAAGTCTGGAATTCTTCGGGCAACAGGAGGCGCTCTGCAGTAATTTGGAAGTGACAAGGAAGAGTGAGTGCACTACGAGAACAACTCATGTCTACTGAGCACATGTAAATCTGCCAATACACACATGCCACATAGGGAGTCAGGCATGTGCTACATGCCCAGGACACGTATGGATGCAAGGTGACACTCCTTCCAAGACCCAGCCACACACGGTGATTGAGAACCTCCCCATGCCACGCCATGGGAATAGCTGTGTCCCAGTGCAAGTGAACAGCCCGACGCAAGACAGAAGTGACATACACCCACACATCAGCAGAAGTAGGATGCCGATTGCAGAGACTGGTAGCGGAACACTGGAGCCACAGGTCACATGACATTACACTAGTCCAGCCCACACACCTTGCCATGAAGGTGCACATGTCATGACTCACCACACATTCCTTGTGAGTTAGCTGACATGGCCTTGTCACGCTACTCCGTGTCCCATGCATACATGTGCACCTCACATCAGATACCACATGTGGCATGGTGTGCGGAACAGTGTGCAATGATAATCTACACACAGACACATGTTGGTTGCTGCAACGGCTGCAGCTTTTGAGGGTGCTACAACATCAACCTGATGTAAATCCCGGACACATAAATGACATAGTCACATTGTGCACTGTGGGTAGTGACAAGTCAGGTTTCATGACCCCTGTACCGGCCATCATGGGACACTTCCGTGTGTTGGTGTCCGTGCCATGCCAGTGACGCTCACCCCAAGTGCGCAGTACGACATGCACACATGTCAAAGGAGTCAAGGGCATGCCTGGCACACATTGCACCCTCACACAGTACACCTGTACACATCTCATCATACATCTGGTGCCTTCTCCACTCAGGAGGCATGTTCCACATCACAGCCTGTCACACCTGTGCCCCACACATGTAGTAATGCACAGACGATGCTTAGATGTCCATTCCTGGACAAGTATGTCCATCCATGGACAAGTATGTCCGCCCTATTCCTACCTGTGTGTCGACTATCACCACAGTGATGTGTACAAACCGGCGTACTGCTGCTAAGAGGGCCTGTGTATGTTCCCCAATCACTGTGGGAGTGCTGCCGTATGTGTACCCATCGTGATGGCGAGTGTACAGGCATTTGTACGGTCCGTACCACAACGAGTACGCATACGCGTGCAGACCCATAGTGATAGTGAGCGTACATGCGAGTGTACGGCCCTCTCACTATGGGTCTGCACGCGTATGCGTACTCGTTGTGGTACGGACCGTACAAATGCCTGTACGCTCACTATCACTATGGTTCTGCACGCGTATGCGTACTCGTTGTGGTACGGACCGTACAAATGCCTGTACGCTCACTATCACTATGGTTCTGCACGCGTATGCGTACTCGTTGTGGTACGGACCGTACAAATGCCTGTACGCTCACTATCACTATGGTTCTGCACGCGTATGCGTACACGTAGTGGTACGGACCGTACACACGCATGTACGCTCACTATCACTATGGGTCTGCACGCGTATGCGTACACGTAGTGGTACGGACCGTACACTCGCATGTACGCTCACTATCACTACGGGTACACAGACCCATAGTGATAGTGAGCGTACAGGCATTTGTACGGTCCGTACCACTACGTGTACGCATACGCGTGCAGACCCATAGTGATAGTGAGCGTACATGCGTGTGTACGGTCCGTACCACTACGTGTACGCATACGCGTGCAGACCCATAGTGATTTTGAACGTAGGCATGCATGTACGGGCCGTTGCCATGCTTTTGGGGTGCCCTAGGGCCCGGAAACGCACCGTACCTGTGTGTGATTCTCCTAATTACATAGGGGACAAGTATTAAGGCCTACATGCATGCTGGTTGTCATGGCGACCAGGTTCAAATTTCGATTTTGTTCTGGAAGGTGCACAGCAGAAGTCAGTTGGAATTCTTCTACTTTGTTGCAATGTGTTTGTGGGGCTGACATCATGCAGGAGAATGAAACCGATAGAGAACCCACAGACTGCTAGGTTTGAAGGGATTGGTGGAAACATAGGATGCAAATGTGAGTGACCAATCACTCTGTACTCCTGTGCATGAGACTGGGCAGAAGGCCACATATAAGGCAGCCAGGTCCCATGAGGGATTACTTGCCTGCACATCTTTGCATTTGTCGACCAAGCTGCTGCTACTGATTCCCTGGAAACATGTCAAGGGCTGTGGAGAGGACACAGCCATTCACCCTGGAGGAGAACATGGCTCTGCTGGATGTGATCCTCCCACAGTACCCCATGCTGTATGGGCGACCAGGGTATCAGGTGAGTGCATAGGCCACTGCCACAGACTGTCCCTATGTTGTGACTGTGTCTTCAGGCATTGTGACCCGGTGTGACACACATGCCATGTACTGTCGGGGGGGTACCAGGGGGGGGGTGCCTGATGTCTCCCAGCAGTGCCCTGAGACAGGAGGGGTGTGTGCAGAGTCCTCCCAGCAGTGCCCTGAGACAGGAGGTGTGTGTGCAGAGTCCACCCAGCAGTGCCCTGAGACAGGAGGGGTGGGGACCTATCACTAACAGCAGTGCCCTGAGACAGGAGGGGTGGGTGTGGAGTCCTCCCAGCAGTGCCCTGAGACAGGAGGGGTGGGGACCTATCACTAACAGCAGTGCCCTGAGACAGGAGGGGTGGGTGTGGAGTCCTCCCAGCAGTGCCCTGAGACAGGAGGGGTGGGGACCTATCACTAACAGCAGTGCCCTGAGACAGGAGGGGTGGGTGTGGAGTCCTCCCAGCAGTGCCCTGAGACAGGAGGGGTGGGTGTGATGCACAGTGTGAGCCTTGATCATTGATTGTGACATTGCCATCATTCCACCTGAGTACCCACTATGGCACGTACTGCCTTTTCCCTCACCAGAGGATGATGTCCCTATGACAGAGGTGCAATGCGTTGGCTGCATTACATGCCATGTAGTAACCAGCTATTATGTTCACATATGTCTCTCTGTGACATGTGGCTGGTGTATTGATGTGGTGTCACTTGTACTTCCTCACAGGTAGGCGCCTCTGCCAAGGAGCAGATCTGGCTGACCGCCGTCAGTGCCGTGAGGCGTGTGGATGGTCGGAGGCGGAGCCTGTCCCAGGTGAGGAAACGCTGGCAGGATATCCGGTGCTGGACGCGGAGGATTGCACGGCTCCTGCTGGGGGACTCACCTGAGAGCCACAAGAACCGCGGCCGCCGCCGTCTGACCCACCTCCACAGGCGTGTGCTGCCGGTGGTCTTTCCAGACCTGGAGAGGCGCTTACAGGCGATGCAGCAGGCGGAAGGGGGTAGGTACATGTGCGTTTGTTGTGTGTCACCGGCATTTGTAAGGGCACAGTGGCATTAATTCACTGGCAGGGTTTAAGGTGCTGTGCCCATCCAGTTTGCCCAAGTGTGGCGCTGCGCCCCTGCCACCCTTCCCCTCCTTGCAATGTGTTCCCTGGTCTGTGTGTAGTCACTCCTTCACAAGGTAATGTAGGCTGGCGCTTTGTCCACGAGAACAATGACTGTAGCATCATGGGTGGTAGTGGTGGGTAACAGGTTGTGGGACCTTGCCTGTGAACTGTCAAGTTCACTGCATGTGGGTTCCATGTCAGTTGGCACTGATGCTGGCTCCAGACATGGGAGTTGGTCTCTCATGTGTCATGCCTTACAGCGCGCATGTCCTATGTAGTGGCCTGTGACATGATGTGCATGAGTGTGCGCTACGCATAGTGCAGGGATGGTGACGTGTGTAGCAGTCATTCCCATTCAGCCATTCAGTAGCATGTAGTTGCGTGCCCAATACTGTCCCCTGGGGCACCTTATCCTCAGTGTTGTTTGTGTCATCATCAACGTGGACACTCTCACTGTCTACAGCGTAGGTTGTGCTCTGTGCCATTGTCCCCTGTCACCATGTATATAGACGTGCTATTATGTACAGGTGTCCACTGTGCAGCCTGACCTGATTGTCCCTCTTCATACTCACAGTTGCCAGTGCCTGTGTGTCTTGTTATACTCATCTGAGGATGGGCACTGGTACCTCATTATTTGTACAGGCGCACCTTTGCTAATTTGCGTCCAATCTTGCCTTTTGCCTGCCACTGTGTTTATCACCCAGACTATGAGATGTTGGTGCCACCTGTGTCTCAGCAATTAGCATCGTGTGGGGGTTACTTGGGGCGGGCAATGCCTATGTGTCAAATCCTGATTCCTAATTGCTGGGTCTGGACAGTGTGTGATGTTACTGGACACACACGCAAGGTGCAGTGACCGAGTTATGTTGGGCATGTTAGCAGCATTACCTATGCAGCATGTGTCTCAAGTTCATGGATATTGTCCCTGGTCATAGGTATTTTCACAAACGCTGTGTGGTGCAGAGGCAGTGCAGGATTGTCCCCAGGGCCTGGGTGCTATGTCAGACTCCGTTTCCTGTCATCAGCTATTGTCTCATGCTCTCCATGGTATTTCAGTGGCATGGTGGCTCAAACAAGTGTGTATCATGCCCTACATCGGTACCTTGTTTTGCAGATGTTAGGGATCTGCCTCTTCAGGCTATGCAATGTTGACTATGTAGATTGGACTCATGTGACAGATGTGTACAGGTGTCTGATTAATTTCTGTCTCTCCACCCTGCCCACAGCATCGTCGGGGGACACAGAGGGAGACATGGACACGGACCAGGCGGAGGGACCGAGCACCAGTGGCAGCCGTGACATCGGGGCTGGCACATCGAGTGGGACAGAGGCGGAGGATAGTGTGGCCGAGGACCTGTCGACTGGCACATCAGACTACGAAGCTGACAGGTCCGAGGAGGATGTCTCAGGGTTGGCGGAGGCTGCACCAGCAGCTGACAGTGGAACAACACCTGCCACCGCCCCCTCAGTTCCCACCAACCGCCTCCCACTTGCTCGTGTCCCTTCCCAGCGTGCCCGGTCACCGCATGTCTCCTTCCTGCCAGGCACCGCACCCCCTGCCCCTGTCTCCACTGCTGCCGCCAATGCTGAGTCTATGGACATCCAGCGGCAAATGCAGGTTGGTCAGGCTGCGATCCTGAATGTCCTCCATTCCCACGGGAAAACCCTCAGCAACATCGAGGCATTCTTGGAGGGCATTCATTCTTTGCAGGCTGACCAACGCAACTTGCTGAGGTCCCTAGACTCCACACTGACTGCAGCAGTGGGTCTCCTGCAGCGCGACCTCCCCCCACCTACCCCTGCCCCATCCACACTTCCCACTTCCATGCCTGTCCCACGTACACCCAGACGTCGGCATGCACCCACCACAACAGACACAGGCACCACACCAGCAGGGAAGGTCCACCGCACTCCTCCTGACACGCACACACAGGGTGAGATAGGCACACCCACTGGGTCGGGGGGCAAACGTGTGACACGCAGCCAGAGTGGGAGTCCGCATTCCACACAATCCACTCCCTCCAAATCCCCTCCCCTCAGCTCTCCTGGCCACATCTCCCCCAAGGACTCCTTCATGGCCGCTCTGTCCCTGAGCCCCACAGTTACGCCACCACGCAAGCGGTCAAGGAAGTCCTCGGTCAGGGTGGTTGAGTCTCCCCCCCTGTCTCCACCCTCCCCCGGTGGCGCTGCAACCCATCCCTCTGAACCCCCCCCCTCCTTGGGGCCTGAGGTCACTTCGGGTGCAGGGGACTCCCTGGAGGACCTTGCTAAGGTGTGTAGTGCCATCCTGGCCTCCGCCTTTGGCCATGACACACCCCCTGTGGTTGAGTCCTCCATCCCTGCACCCACAACGCCGCCCCTTTGCCCTGATGTCCCTGCGGTGCCTGTTGCTTCCCCCCCCCCTGATGCCCTCACCAGTATGGAAGACGATGGCATTTGACTGTGCAGGCAAGGTAGGGGACACACATCCCACTGTGTCCCCCATGCAGCTGGGAATAATTGACTGCCCTATGGCCTTTGTTGACTTTGAACTGCCGTTGATCCACGGACATTGTGCTCATGCTGATTAAAGCTTTATTTTTTTTTTCATTATCACACTCCTGCTATGGTGGTATTGGTGTTGGTGGGGCTGCTACATTGTTTTGGGTGGTGTTTAAGGCTTTGGGTGTGTGGGATTTGTAGTAGTGTTCTGCTCTTTGGGGCCACCCTAGGATCTGTGTGCCATCACAAGGTGTTGGCTAACTTCCTTAGGTCATGTCAGCAGTTACTGCATGGTTCAATTGTCCCAGGGTGTATTCCTTCCTCTGTGTACCCAGTTTCTTCCCTGCAGGGTGTTCCCAATGTTTAGCGCAGAGCTGTGTCTACATGAGCTGTGTGTGTGACGGAGCCCTTCTACTTTGGCCATGCATGCATGGCCATGTCTCCACCTGCAACAATCGTGGCATCCTTGGTGATCACTGTACTTGTGTGTGGAGTCAGTTGACATGAGTTCATGGGGACATGTTCCCTTGTAGGCAGTATGGATGTGGGTAATTGTGGCATCACACACATGTGTTACACCCCTCCTGGGTGTGGACACTGCTGGGAGGACTCTGCACACACCCCTCCTGTGTCTGGCCACTGCTGGGAGGACTCTGCACACACCCCTCCTGTCTCAGGGCACTGCTGGGAGGACTCTGCACACACCCCTCCTGTCTCAGGGCACTGCTGGGAGGACTCTGCACCCACCCCTCCTGTCTCAGGGCACTGCTGGGAGTGTTAGGCACACACCCCTCCTGTCTCAGGGCACTGCTGGGAGTGTTAGGCACCCACCCCTCCTGTGTCAGGGCACTGCTGGGAGGACTCTGCACCCACCCCTCCTGTCTCTGGGCACTGCTGGGAGGACTCACCACCCACCCCTCCTGTCTCAGGGCACTGCTGGGAGGTCTCTGCACCCACCCCTCCTGTGTCAGGGCACTGCTGGGAGGACTCTGCACCCACCCCTCCTGTCTCAGGGCACTGCTGGGAGGACTCCACACCCACCCCTCCTGTCTCAGGGCACTGCTGGGAGGACTCTGCACACACCCCTCCTGTCTCTGGGCACTGCTGGGAGTGATGGGCACCCACCCCTCCTGTCTCTGGGCACTGCTGGGAGTGATGGGCACCCACCCCTCCTGTCTCAGGGCACTGCTGGGTGGAGTCTGCACACACACCTCCGATTTCTGGATATGTGCGCTTGGCACATACACGGTGGGGTTACGCACACTGCATTAGAGGTGAGGGTACGAGTCTACTGACACTGGTGTGGTGGGGGTACGCTCCGTACGTCCGCGGGTGGGGGTACGGGTCGTACTTACACTGTTGGGCTGGGGGTACGCTCCGTGCGTCCGCGGGTGGGGGTACGGGTCGTACTTACACTGTTGGGCTGGGGGTACGCTCCGTGCGTCCGCGGGTGGGGGTACGGGTCGTACTTACACTGTTGGGCTGGGGGTACGCTCCGTGCGTCCGCGGGTGGGGGTACGGGTCGTACTTACACTGTTGGGCTGGGGGTACGCTCCGTGCGTCCGCGGGTGGGGGTACGGGTCGTACTTACACTGTTGGGCTGGGGGTACGCTCCGTGCGTCCGCGGGTGGGGGTACGGGTCGTACTTACACTGTTGGGCTGGGGGTACGCTCCGTGCGTCCGCGGGTGGGGGTACGGGTCGTACTTACACTGTTGGGCTGGGGGTACGCTCCGTACGTCCGCGGGTGGGGGTACGGGTCGTACTTGCACTGTTGGGCTGGGGGGTACGCTCCTTGCATACGGGGTGGGGGTAGGGTCCGTACATATCCGTCCCCATGCTATGTGATGTTTGTGCGGCCCGTACCCAGGCCTTTGCCACGTGGGTGCGATCCGTCCCGCCATTGTTGGGGTGACGTGTGTGGGCGTGGTCCGACTCGTACCCACGCTCTTCAGGCGTGGGTACGGGACGTACCTGTCTGGTTGTGTTGCCGGTTCGCGTGGTGACGGACTTCCGTTGTGGCGGTCGCTGGCTTATCAGGACACGCCCCCACCCCCTCGTGGTGACCAGGGCATGGGAGTCAGGTATGTCCAGGCCATGTGTAGTGTGTCACTCATGTGGTTGTTTTGTGGCCTGCCCTGGTCGTGCCACCCCCACCCCACCCCACTTTCCCCCCTCCCTTAGTTATTCTGACCTTCTGCGGCGTCTGCGTCGTAACCTGTAGAGGAGGTGTACTGCTATGAGGGCAGGGATGACTCGTAGGTTCGGGTCCATGTCTGTCCGTCGCGTACTGGTACTCCTTGCTCGCGTCGTCCTGTCGCGTACGGGTCCTCCTTGATCGCGTCGTCCTGTCGCGTACGGGTCCTCCTTGGTGGCGTCGTCCTGTGTGTCCGTCACGTACTGGTCCTCCTTGTTCGCGTCGCCGTCTGTCCGTCGCGTACTGGTGGTCCTTGTTCGCGTCGTCCTGATTTCCCGGCAGTTTTTGGCTGCCGCAAAATATTCACCGTGCGGGGTGACGTCGGTGCGAATCGTGATTCCTGGGTCGTGAATGGCTGGCTGCGTGCGTCCCGACGTCAGGTCGGCGCTTTCCCGGATCGCATTGGTAGGTGTTTTTTGTTCGGTCGGTCTTTTTTACGATTCGTACGGTAATGGTGTACCCGTGCGAATCGTAATTCCATGTTTGTATATTTTGACGACCGGGTACGCGTCGGACGGAGAATATGCTCCGTCCGACGGTTCGTACCCGGTTTTTGCCGGATCGTGATCGGCACCATAGACTTCACAGTCCATACCGTGCTGGAACATTTTTAGCCGTTCCCATTGCGGTGCCCTTTTTCAGAGCACTGCAGTGGGAACGGCAAAAGGACTGTCCACATCCACAAGTTTAACTCGTAATCAATCGGGCAGTTTTGCGAGGCTTTGGCACTGCTGCGCTGGCAGACAGCCAGCACAGGAGCGCCAAAGCCGTAATCGGTCCCTAAGATATTTTTGCCGTAAGCTTTGGTTTACCCTAAAAAATATTTTAGTGAAAATGACCATGTATTTATAGTTAATAGCTGTTTGTAGACTTGTCTTCTTTTTCCTCTATGTTTTCAAATCTTGAATATATCGTTGTAATTGTAAAACTAATAAATAAAGAAGAGCTCATTGGAATGCTAAAAGAATGAAAAATAAATAAGCTACAATTTTACTGCTGTGGCATTTCTTTCTGTTTGTTGCACAATCTTCTAAGATCCTTGTTTAACTACCAAAAAACACTGATTGACATTCCACTACAATAACCCCTTAGTCAAAATTTGAAGCCGTAGAAAGAAAATGGATTTTTTCGGGATTAGCAATTTTTCTCGTTCTAATGCGAATTCTATACTGATATATAACTGTATAGCAACGCCTAGATTATGCAAATAGAAAATGTTGAGTTTGTAATGTCTAAATGGTGAATAAAAACGATTTTCCAATATTTGATGTAATACCGTGGAAATTGTATAAAATATAATTTTATCAAATTCTCAGTTTGCAAGCAGATGTAAGTGACTCTGGCACTGAAAAAGGTGATAAGTATAAAGCCATTCACCGTTTTGCTACCACATGCCCTAGGTCCGAGTTAAGGCTGACCTCCTCTTAGCTTCGCATACTTTGTGGAATACTGTGATTATAGTGTCTGTGTGATCACTGAGGCATGGACAGATCTGAAATTGTTTTGGATAATAAGGGGGTTGCTAATTAGAGGTTGGGGAGTTCCCACAAGCAGACAGGAATCCCACAGTGGATTCCTAAATCTTTGACACTAATTCCATCTGTAATCACAATCCCTGGTCCTGTAGCAGCATCACTGGTCGTACAATCCCAAATGTGGTCAGACAGAAGAGCCTCAGCTCTGGGCAGGAAGCTTATTACAGCCATGGGAAATGTCAAAAGCTGGAGTAACAATGGCTCATGGTTGTGAGGGAATGAAGAACAAAGGCACCAAGGGAGTCTGTTAGTGGGGGTTTGGAGACAAGCCAGTAAGGACAGACCATATTTATTGCAAAGATCACGTGCATGGAATTGTATCGAAAGCTAGTGGGTCAGACTGGAAAGCAGAAAGAGAGAGGGGCAGACTGCAAAGATACAATGACAGTATTTGAAGAGAGTTTTAAATGTAATCCCAGACTGAGAATGTTAGTTCGAGACCAGCAACATTCAGATTTGTTTGCAACAATTGATGTATGGTTGAGCCACCTGATTATGCACTTTTTACTTTGCATAAGCTGGTGTGGACCATGTTGCAGTAGTGGAGTTGCAAGAGGTTTACGGGCCACATGTACGCAGGTTTCAATTTTCGAGTACCTCATAGCGAATTTTTTTGATTGGCTATTAGGTAATTGCAAAACCCTATGTACTAATGTGTCTTTGACACATTTAGCGATTCCTAATGGGGTCGCAACTGACCTACCTCATTAATATTCATGAGGTAGTTCGCAATTTGTGACCCATTGGGAAACACATAAAACACAGGGATGGGGGCCAGCTGGGGACAGCAGATCAACATGTCTGTGTTTGCTTATGAATAAAGCAATGTTTTTTTTATGCAGCCTGTTTTCCTGCAAGGAAAATGGGATGTTTCAAAAGGTGAAATAAAAGGTTTCCTTTTCATTTTTTAAGAGTAGGCAGTGGTGTGTGGGACCACTGCCTGCTCTTAAAAAACGTTTTTACATACGTTCACAAAGGGAAAGAGATGCCCTGGGGACCCTTTCCCGTTTGCGAATGGGTTACCACCAACTTCAAGTTAATGGCAAAATGCAAATATTTTGCGACCTCATTTCAGTCGCAAAACATTCTTACATACCACTGCGAGTTGCTATTAGGAAGGGACCCCCTAAACACGCCCCTTCCTAATAGCGAACTGCTTACCCATTTTGCGATTTGCTAATAGGTTACTGAATTGCAAAATAGGCCTTTGTACATAGATAAATGCTTTATTCCCATTGCAAATTGCCCGATTATGGCCATTGGCGACATGAAAAAAGCAACCTGCATTTAGCTCCATGTCGCTAGTTAGCTCCCATTGGTATTAGGTTGGAAGTACTCCAAGTTTTTTCTGAATCATGGGAAGCTGGAAGTTGATGCTCTTTACCCAGGTGTTGATTTGTAAAGAAATTAGGAGATCTGTGTTAAAGATAGTTTCCAGGGCAATACTTAAGGATCAGTAAGGCAGCTTAATTTGAGTCAGTGGTTTCCGGTGCTCGACAGCAGCACTTAATTGGTTTCTGGTGCTTGGCACCGGCACTTAATTGTCATCACAGCACTTATGACAGTCTGACGCATGGTGACGCTGCTACTCTAATTTAGAGATGAGCAGAACAACGAATGTTTATGACTACAATATACATAAAAAATTACTTTTACCTGCCTCCCCAGCCATTTCTTTAGCTTTGTGGACCTGGAATAATCTGAATTGTCTCCTTTGCAGGCAAGAGAGATGGTTAGTAATTGTTTTGGGAGCGATGACAGTCTTTCTCCATTGAGGGCACCGTCCTAAATTTCATGCCTTTTCTATTGTGGAACAATGTGCTCAACCATGATGAGCATGCTCTGTCCATCATTTCCATGAAATATATATTCAACAAAGGCTAGGAGATGACCTCTTGGACCGTCTCCTCAATGGGAAAAAATTCACCAATATATATTAAATAGAAGTAAAACTAAGCAAGATTGTAGCAGCAACCAAATATAAAGGAACTATAATTTTGTCATGGACTTTTTTTAAAAGCACTGTACTAAAAGTAACAAACAGATTTTGGGTATTGTTGCATTGACCATCATAAATAACATAGGGTATAATTATTTGTCACAGGTGGCAAAACAGTAACACAGGGAGGGATTTACAAGTGATTTATAAATATATATATATATTTTCGCTGAAAAAAAACATAAGTTTTACAGACGTTATAGTTAGGAATTAGCATTTAAAAAACCTTTGAAATTCACTAAAAAACATAGGTTTCAGGGACGTTATAGTTAGTTGAACATTTGACATATAAATCCAGAGAAATTCGCCCGTTATAGTTAGTTGAGCTAATTATAAATCGCGCGCCCGCAATGCACTGGTGATGACGTCACATATTACATCACTCATGACATGGTCAGTGACATCACTCATGACATCACTGATGACATCTCAAATGACATCACTGATGACATCATCCACGTGATAATCTGATGCACATACTGATGGCCTAATATAAACTTTGGTACATGCACTCTAAAATACAGACTACTATTTTTGAAACCATACACACAACAATGCCAGATACTACATACCACCCACTCTTTCCTAGGTCTACACTCACATCCACACACTTATACATGCAGTTACTCATCAATACAGTACTATAATATGCACTCATACACCTATACATACAGTCACACTCCGCCACACATCCATAGAGTTACCAGTACCAAGCCGCACGTTACGTCATGTACGTATGGGGTCGCGCCCGCTGCGTGTTGCGTTTGCGATGAGTGCACGCTGCCAGGCCCTGTGTTACGTCATAGACGTATGGTGTCATGCCGGGTACGCCATTCCCTCATTTTTTTTGGGCTCAAAACTATATCTAAATAAGTTTAAAGTGTATATGAGAACAAGCGATAATCTAAAATATTTTAAACATTTATATATTTCTAACTGCAATAAACTATATTGTGGTAAATATATTTTCACAAAATCGCGTCGGGTGCGCCCTCCTTGCGTGCTCGGTGCGCGATTGCCATGTGACCTTAAAGAAAAGCATTTGATTGGTTCATAACATTTCCCATTGTAACAGTTGGAGGACCCCACCCATTTTAGTCATTCTCTCTACAGTGTTTGATGAGAGACTCCTCTTCTGCTTAGAGAGCTTTTTTGAAAACATTTTGCTATGTACACATATCTGACACTACACACAACATGCAACCATCATCTTCATCAATATTCATGCTCTGTAAAGTAGCCTTCCACCTGTGATAGCCATGCACCTAAAAGTTACATACCCGAAGTTTTCCCCACTGCCAGAGGTAACATGGTTGCATACGCTGTCCACAGCACAATGTAATTTGGTATGGCCCAGGGGCAGTATCATGCATAGATAATGAACACACGGACACAGATAGATAGTGGAAGTTGGTACGGGCACATGCGCTCGTCTCCTTTTTATTACCAGGGTCACATATCCAGTGACATCTGTGCTGAATGCATGTGGGGTGAGTGTAAACTGTCCCTCAGGGAATGGTTGCGGCTATCATCAACTACAACAGTAATCATTGGATCACACACAGAGATTCAATAATAAAAGGGTCAATAGTTTGTGCTGCAGTAAGGTAGGGACACTAGATATGAAATAATACACAAAAGATTCTATCGTAAAAGAACCATAACTTGTGGTATACTGAGATACAGGCAGTAGATCTGAAATAATACACAAAAAGATTGTATCATAAAGGGTCCATCAGGTCTAGTGCACTCAGATAGCCACGTTAAAAGCATTCAGCATGTGCAAAGCCAGCGATGATGCGTGCTGCAGGCGGGCCGTACTAGGAACAATGTCTGTTGCCTACAGGACTGCCTCATCTGCAATAACGACTCGATCTGAATTGTAAACACTGCTGTCTGCAATGTAGGCCAGAGAGCGATCAGCAAGGGCCCACAGCCACATGGCGTTGACTTGAGCTGCCCAGTTTGTCATACGCAAAGCAACAAAAACCGTGTGCGGACCCTGCGATGATGCGTCTGCGTGGTGGGGACAGAGCGCACTGGAGCAATGGCTTTTTCCTACAGGACTGCGTCATCTACAATAGCGACTCGATTTGAATTGTGAACAATGCTGTCTGCAGTGTAAATTGAAGGCAGTAGTCAGCACAGTCATCCATGAATACTTTTTCTCACTTCCTCTTCACAATATAAAACAAAATAAATTACAAAAACTCTGCAAATCAAAACAATTTGAATTGCGATCTCTGCTGTCCACAGTGTAGACTGTTATTCAGTGTTCTTTTCCACTACCAAGAAGAATTTGGTCATTGTACTAAACCTATAACTCATCTAAAAAAAGTTCTTCAAGCAAGTATACTAAAAGGATATTGTGTATATTTCAATAGACGTTGTAGTTAGTTGCCTACTGGATTCTGTAATTAAACAATCACCGCTCGATCTGAATTGTGAGCCCTGCTGACCGCAGTGTTGACCAGAGGCAGTGGTTATTAACGCCTCACAGCAACGTGCCGTTGGATTCGAAAGCATGGAGTTGGTTGCACCTGATCAGAGGGGGTACACACAAATCATCACAGACTTTAACTTCTGACATCCTCAATCACAGAATCAAGACCCCGTTTCACTGTTTCGACCTGCTGTACCGCGGTGTACTCCACCGACTGAAGTCAGCCAAGCCCGATAATCATGTGTAGCAGTTAGCTACGGAAGCACAGAGTGTGATGCACCTCAACGGAGAGAGTTGTGTGAAAACCAAGCAGCAGGTAATATTGGACATCGTCCATTCTGGGATCAAGACACCGTTCCACTGTTGGGACCTAGAAGTTCTTGCATCTGGTCGAAGGGAGTGCCTTCATCTCCACTCTCAGATGCAGTTCTAACATCGTCCATTGTGGGATCAAGACACCGTTCCACTGTTGGGACCTTGAGTTGGTTACACCTGGTCAAAGGGAGTACCTTCATCTCCACTCTCAGATGCAGTTCTAACATCGTCCATTGTGGGATCAAGACACCGTTCCACTGTTGGTACCTCTTGGTACCTGTTGGACTACTGTGTTAGTAGTATACATAGCACTCCACGGTGCTGGGCCTCAGGCTGGGCGCTGTCTGCCTGTGTCACGGTAGCCAGCGTTGATCTCAGGAGCCTTCCCAGCTCGCAGACCTTGGCCAAAAGCTTCCGCCGGCACGTGGTGGGCCATCTTTCACATACGGCGGTGTCGAAAGGTGAACTGTGGGGCATATGTACGTAGCAGCGGCCATGGCAGTTTCTGGGTACCAGCAGGCTGAGAGCATTACTCCCGCAGCCATCTTCGCTCACGGCATCAGCCTCGTGGTGGTGTAAGCTGCACAGACCTGACAGACATGTTCGCCATTCTGGAAGAGAACCACACCCAGAGAAACGTGCCTTTTATTCATACCCCTACGCTAGCCTTGCGTACGCCGAGTCAGCCCACTACGCTAAAGATTTGGGGGGAGGGGGCACGTACGCACTTTTTTTCGTAATCTTTCCTACTGACTGTACTATCAAAGTTGCGTCCACTGTCCACTTCACTCAATAGACCATAAGTGTATGTTGACATGTACATGTCTGTGCTCTGCATACTCAAATCTGTCCAGCACATCCCCTCAACACTTTGCATTGTATACTTTTATAATCGAGATTCACTTGCCACCTTCGCACATACTTTGCTCCCATCTCTCACGCATTCTGCATTGTGTGGCAGAGGTGATATGCCATGTTTGGTTTGTGTACATGGCTAGCCACGGTTCCCACAGTATGTAGTGTTGTTGTGTCTGCTAGGTGTACATGTTGTTTGTCATGTTGTATGTGATTATATAAGGTAGCGCGTTTATTTACGAGCAGTGGTTTCTCCCATTTACATATCGCTGTCTTAAAGAGGATACAGAAGTTTTTCTCACAGGTGAAAAGTGCGACCACAATGGCAGTCAATCATTACTATGCAAGAATGTCCAACTGCATGACGCCTCTAAGCTTACAGCTCCCAATCTTGCGTGCTTTCTTAAAGCACGCCAACTCCCACAATCAGACCAACATTCACACAGCTTTCTAATGGCAGTTATCTGCTTCTTAATAACACGGACTGCTACGGAATGTGAGCTGGCATACCGTATGTCCTTACTGTTTCAAACCAGGTAACTTCCTGTGGCAATCTCTATTCCCACCCACACAAAGTAACTCCCAAAGTACAACTTGGCCTTCAATACCTACTTTGAAAACTGATTTTATTAAACTGAGCAAACTGAAAGCGCTTTTGTTTCAAACAGAAGTGTCCCTCACTTCTCCAAAAGTAATTTATCGACTGCAGATAGCATGAACGTCAAGTAAAATACATTCCCTTTTAAATACGACCCTTCCATTACACTTTGTGAATTATTACACAATTTTCAACACATCTGACATTTAAGCTCTGGCACACTTTTTTAACACTGTCTCCTCCAGCCTTGTCACAGGCTTTCAAACTGTTTTTGGTATAATACCAGACTTCATTCATTCGATCATCTCTGGAATAACAGGAACAGTGCCCATAATTCTCGCTCTGTTGGCGGCCATCCTACTACTATTTTTGCTTGTAAAAAATGGCTGCGCTCCCTGTGGTAACAATCATGTCCGACAGAATACGCCTCTACGTGAAGCTACATCAATACCATGAAAAAATGGAACAACTTTTCGGCTGCCTGCCTCTATCTATTATCGGAGCCAGCTACAACATGACATTTATTTACACATATGCAATCTGCGTGCAACCATCTTTTCATTGCAAAACTTGCCCATTCGACTGGCGAATGGATCTATGCCTTGCCAATATCCCAGCAAACGCTCCCGATATCCAGCAGGTAATGGAGTATCTTGAAAACCATGAACTTGATTGTTCGGGCAGTGGAGCAATGGCGGACGCAATGCAAAAAGGTATCCTGGCGGAATGGGATTTCTGCGCAGCCGCGAAAGACCTCCTGCAATGTGCGACCTTTGACAACATTGTAGATTGCCTGCCAATTCAAATTGCCACTCCAACATTCGAGGAACATTACTGTCCCTTTTCTCACACGATGGGAACAATTGCCTCTTGCAACATTAGGTATCTCAAGCCGCTGAAGAACTTCCGGACTGCAATCTCCAAGACTTGTAAGAAATTCACTTTATTCTTGTATTGATTTTTTCTAAATTTTTTGACTTTTTCCTATACATTTTTTTAATACACTTCAATTGAACTATTTTCATATAATAACTTTCTAAGTATGCTTAGGCATTTGAACTCTGTTTTCATTATTGCCCCTTACGTCTCCAGACTAACAAGGGATGGGTGATGTACGGCCTATGCAAATATGCTATTTTCTTGCTAAATTAGCCTAAACCCGACATCCATTTTGAAACCATGTCTATTCTTTGTGCACACGTCTGCCTGCCTGTTATCCACGAAGCCCTTTCATACAAATTAGCCTATCCTCAGCTTCTGCTCACGAGCTGGCGATCAAGATAAAAAAACACGGCATTGTTTAGGAACTGGTTGGCACAGTGTGGTAATTGTATCCTACCTTTATTTTCATTATACAATTTACAGTCATTCATGTCTAATAGGTACTGTTTATGTCACATGGAACTGTAACATGTAATGTGGAATTGACTGATGCAGGAACTTAGGTTTGAATACAGCAGAAGCGGTTGGAGATTGCTCCAGCTGGATGCCTTAGCTCTTGCACCAGTGGGTCCATTTATTGCACTTAAATAAAGACACTTTTTATATAACTTGCAGACTCCATTGCTTTATTACACACAGCCACTTTCTTAAACACACCTGATTTCACCATTTGTCTTCTGTGGCATTGCAACATTCTGCATTATATTCTTCACAATTATTTCTTTATTCCTGCTTGCTAAAACACTCCGTTTGAGTCTTCAGACCGGTAGGGGTGAGTAGTTTGCTTCCCTCTCCCGCTATAGTCTAAACCCATACTAATACCACTTGCACAGCTATGCCACAGTGGCCAGTATCCTACAGCACCCAGAGCACATCAGTTTACAGCAATCAGCTCACGGTTTCATCCCTGAGTGTACCGGCACCTCACCTCAGCACCGTCTCACTCTGGGCAAAACAGCACCTTCACACTGTTAAGGATGAATACTTCGCTTCACAATCCCTGTATAGCACACCCTAACCACCCCACAGAGCTCACAGTGCTCCTACCCTCCTCTTTCCTACTTTTTTCACCCTTTTTTCCCCTTACTCGCTTCAACGAAATCACAAAATGGCTGCCAACACTTTCTAGTTGCAACTGTTCGCAGCCAATAACCAGCAAGCTCGTGCTTATAACGCCTCAGCCAATCAGATGGCAGAATTCCCAAATATCAATATCTGCAAATTTCGATATTTCTCAAAAAATACTGAACAGATTCACACCTAAACAAAAGCGTGCTTTCTAGACCAAGACCCTTCTCCCTGCCAAATTTGGAGTAATTCTGTTCACCCGTTCGACCTGTAGCCTTGTCTAAAGTTTCCTACGGAAATTGCATGGAGAAAACACGTTTTGGGACCCCCTTTTTTTCTCGGCCTCCCTTGATGAATCACACCCAAACTTTCAACATAGGAGCTGATATGAACAAATAATTAGTTTGGAAAATTTCATGAAGATTCATCAAACGACACCAAAGTTATAAGCAAAACAAAAAATGGTCTTTCTATGGAAAGTTGGTCCTAACTATAACTACCTACTGGCGGTCACCAGTAGGTAGTTATAGTTAGGACCTAGTTTCCATAGGAACTTATGGACCGCTCCGGTCAGTACCTATCCTGAAAGTTTTGGGATGATTCGCCAAGTGGGGGCTGAGAAAAAAGGGGGTCCCAAAACGTGTTTTCTCCATGTTATTTCCCATAGGAAACTTTAGACACAACTATAGCCCGAACTGGTGAATGGAATTACAGCAAATTTGGCAAAAAGGTAGCTCTTGGTTCAGAAAGAGACCTTTTTCTAAATGGTGTAAATCCGTTCAGTAGTTCCTGAGAAATTCAAAAAATAGAGGTCAAAAAATCAATTTCCCATAGGAAACTTTAGACACGGTTACAGCCAAAACTGCTGAACGGAATTGCACCAAATTTGGCAAAAAGGTAGTGTTTGGTTCAGAAAGCGCCCCATTCTTTAAATGGTGTAATAGTAGTAGTTGCTGAGAAAATAAAAAAATTAAAGTTTCGATATCTATGGCCGCGATGGATCCGCGCACCCTGCCGATCACGAGCTGCATTCTAATTGGCTGTCAACACTCCAAACCAGCAAGTGTTGGCAGCCATCTTGTGCCTCGGGAGAACCGAGGCACAAGAAAACAGTAAAAGTAGCGCAAAAAAACAAGAAAAGGGGGCAGGGTAGAAACACCCTGATTCCCTAGGCCTGCTCAGGGGGTCCCACAAGGACCCCCAGGGCCAAAAAAAGCATTTCTTCACTCGGGGGCCTCATTCATTTCATTGAGGCCCCCGGGTGGGCCAGGTCCCGGGGCAGTGAACAAAATGTGTGGGGGGGCCCAATCCCCCCACACTGCCCCGGGGACCGCCACCTCCCCGGGGCTTGAATAAATAGTTGCGGGGGAGGCACGCATCCCCCTCAGCCCTGGGGACCAACACCCCTGGTGCTAATTTTAAAATGTGTGGGGGGCCTTAAAGGCCCCCCCAAGCCCCGGGGACCACCACCCCGGTGCTTTCATTCATTATTTGTGGGGGGCACATGGCCCCCCCACAGCCCCGGGGACCGCCACCCCCGGGGCTTTTTCTTTAAAAATAAAATAAACCTGAGTGGGGGGCTCATGCCACCCCACATGCCCCAGGGACCGCCACCTCCCCGTGGCACTTATTATTCAAAGTTGGGGGTCCGCGATGGACTCCCGGGCCCCGGGGACCACCCCCTCCCACCACCTCCAATGGTGCGAGGGGGGCCGTGCTGCCCCCCTCCTGGAGCCTATGATGGCCCTGGGGACCGCCACCCCCCAGGGCTGGCTCCTGCAGTGTCCCGGGGTGCCCACCCCCGGGACAGTGCTGTTTGCAATGACAGGACGGGAGCCTCGCGGCTCCTGCCATGCCATTGCAAACTGCTTTGCCTCATTGAAGCAAGAGCAGGGAAACCTGCTCTCACTTCAATGAAGCAAAGCAGATTGCTTTTCCACACGGGGCGCTGCATGTTAGCAGCTCCACGTGTGGAAAAGCAATCTGCAGGAGGCAGGGAGACGGCTGGGACTGTGGGGACACTGGGGATCCCCCCACGGTCCCCAAAGGAGAGGGCCAGCCCCGGGGTATGGGGTCCCCGGGGCTAGAAGTGGACTGGGAGGGGGGCCATGCAGCCCCCCTCCCCTACAATTTTTTTTTAAAAGGCAGGCCCCGGGGGATGGGGTCCCCGGGGCCATAATTGGCGTGAGGAGGGGGGCCAATTACTTTTTTAATTAAATTTCGGTGGGATTCGCGGATCCTGCTAGGGAAAAAGCAAAGCGTGGGCTCCTGCACTTCGTTTTAATGAGCCCCTGGGTGTCAGGACTGGCCAGCTTAAGTCAGTACTTCATCAAAAAACCCTTCCCGTGTTTTGCAAGATTCAGAAAGTCCGCCGATTTAGTTCAAACAGAAACTTGCACCACCGTTGGCTTCCCCATTCCTTTATGAAACCACAGATTCAGGCACAGCGGAATTTCAAGATAGCCGGCCGGCGATGACCTTTGAGGTTGCCGGTCTAGTGTTTTTCCTCCTCCCCAGCGCAGCTGTGCTCGTGACTGCAATCGCGGCAAATTGCGCACTTCAACTGCTGACTTGAGGAAAAACGGTCGCATCTTTCAAGCTGCGTTTTTTCACTCAGAGTTTGTGAGTATTGAGGCATTTCCAGAGAAACAGCTTCCGCGGATGCGGAAGGTAAGGCTATTTACTCAGCATTTATTTGGGACTTCTGTAAATTCTAAAGTGTGAGATGCGGCAGAGTCAGTGCTCAGCAAATGTGTGGTAGAGAACATTTACCTAAGGAAAAAAGAAAAAGAATAAAGAAAGAAGAGTTATTCCCAAATAATCTACATGTAGGTGTAGTTATGTGTATATATATATATATATATATATATATATATATATATATATATATATATATATATATATATATATATATATATATATATATATATATATATATATATATATGTATGTATAAAAATAATTACCAACAACTGAAAAATAAAAGAGAAAGAGATTAGCTACTACATGAGGGTTTGCAAGGTAAATACAGTTTATATACCAATAGAAACAGTTGATAAAGTGATCAGAGACACAACTACATTTTGAATTTGGATTCATTTTAGTATTCTGTTTATCAACAGAACCACAGAGTTGCAGAGACCAAATAGGAAGCAACCTACAAGAGAATAGAGAGCCACTTAGCTAAGACAGGTAATCACGTTTCGGTGTTAGTGTAAGATTAGAAAAGAAAGAATTACTATATTGAAATGTTAATGTAGATCTGTCTTGCAGGAAGAACCCATCAGACTGGGTGGGTCAGGTCCTGGGGCAATATGTAATTATATACGAGGGCCGTGTGGGCCCCCGCGGCCCCAGGGACCACCACCTCCCCCAGGGAGGAGGGGTAGTTGGCCCCCAAGGCTGTCCTTGGGGGCCAACTACCAATCCTGTCACCTCCAGTAAGTCCCACACAGTGGGATTGCTAAGAGGTCTTCGGAGGCCATGCCCCCCTTTCTCTACCACTCTGTAAACGCACCTCCTGGCACACTGCGGGTTGGGGGATGAAGTCCACTTTACTCCTGAGGGACTTTGGGGGCCAAGAAGCCCTCCTGTTACCTCCTGTAAGTCCTACACAGCGGAACTCCTGAGCACTGGTTGGAGGCCCAGCCCCCTTTCTCCACCACTTTGCAAATGCGATTACCAGTTAAGGAAGCATTTGTAATGTAATAATTCTTGCATTTGCAAGAATTAGAGCTATTGGCATTGTAAATGTAAACGTTTTTTGCTAATGTTTTTTGGAGTGGAGTGGATGTACGTTGTGTGTAGTGGCATTATGAGGTATGTTGTGCAGTGAAATTATGTGGATAGAAAGTATGTGGTATTTAGTGTATAGGAGTTATTTAGAGTGGGATTTTGTGTTATGGAGAGTAATTATGTGGTATGGTAGTCAGTGTTTTGGAGTGGTAACCTCAGGTTAAGTCTTCCTCGTTTCCATAGAAGCTAAACTATGAACTCAATGAGACAAAAAAGAAGGCGCCACTGAGGAGCACTTCTGGACCTAGTCAGAGGTATGAGCAAGGCCACTGGAATTATGCGACTATTTGGCTGCACCGACTTTCGCACAATGATACATTTTTCGCATTAACCACATAATCCATCATCTGATGCCTAATCTGCAGATCTGAACAAAAAAAGTCTTGTTTCTAGCTCAAACGGCTCAAAAGTTACCAAAAATGCAGCGACATAGGTTACAGCGTGGTGGAAGGTCCTTTGCAAACCTAGAATTGTCACCTGTTACTTATTGCTAAATGTGGGTGTTAAATTGGTACTAATGGTATGCAAGCCACTCTTGCTTCTTTCTGCGCATCGCTTGCTTCTTTCTGCATTTCTTTTGCTTCTTTCTGCAGCTTTCTTTCTTTTTCTGCAATTCTCTTGCCTCTTTCTGCAAATCTATTCTACTTTCTGCACCTCTTTTGCCTCTTTCTGCACCTCAATTGCTTCTTTGTGTACCCCTTTTCCCTCTTTCTGCACCTCTCTTGCCTCTTTCTGCACTCATTTTGCTTCTTTCTGCACTTCTCTTGCTTCTTTCTGTACCTCTCTTGCTTCTTTCATGAACCTCTCATGCTTCTTTCTGCACACTCCTTGCCTCTTTCTGCACCTGTATTCTCTCTTTCTGCACCCCTCTTCCCTCTTTCTGCACCTCTCTTGTCTTTTTCTACCCTTCTCTTGCCTCTTTCTGCACCACTGTTGTTTTTTCCTGCACTTCTCTTGACTCTTTCCGCACCTCTGTTGCATCATTCTGCCCCCTCCTGTCTCTTTCTGTACCCCGTCCCTCTTTCTGCACATCTCTTCCCTCTTTCTGTACTTCTTTTCCCTCTTTCTGCACTTCTCTTCCCTCTTTCTGCACCCCTCTTGCCTCTGTCTGCACCTCACTTGCCTCTTTCTGTACCCCTCTTCTCTCTTTCTAAACCACTCTTGTCTCTTTCTGCACTTCTCTTGCCTCTTTCTGCACTACCGTCTTTTTCTGCACTTCTCATGACTCTTTCTGCACCCCTCTTGCCTCTTTCTATAACCTCTTCCCTCTTTCTACACTTCTCTTCCCTCTTTCTGCACCCATTTTGCTCCTTTCTGCACTTATCTTGCTTCTTTCTGTACCTCTCTTCCTTCTTTCTGTACCTCTCTTGCTTCTTTCTGCACCCCCTTGCCTCTTTCTGCACCCCTCTTCTCTCTTTCTGCACCCCTGTTCCCTCTTCCTGCACCCCTCTTGCCTCTTTCTGTACCCCCTTCCCTCTTTCTGCATGTCTCTTCCCTCTGTCTGCACTTCTCTTCCCTTTTTCTGCACCCCTCTTGCCTCTGTCTGTACCTCACTTGCCTCTTTCTGTATCCTTCTTCTCTCTTTCTGTACCCCTTTTCCCTCTTTCTGCAAATTTCTTGTCTCTTTCTACACTTCTTTTGCCTTTTTCTGCGTTACAGTTATCTTTTCTGTACTTCTCTTGCCTCTTTCTGTACCTCTGTTGCTTCTTTCTGCACTCCTCTTACCTCTTTCTGTACCTCCTTCCCTCTTTCTGCACGTCTCTTTCCTCTTTCTGCAGTTCTCGTCCCTCTTTCTGCACCACTCTTGCCTCTGTCTGCATCTCACTTGCCTCTCTCTGCACTTCTTCTGCCTCTTTCTGCACCTATCTTCCTTTTTTCTGCCCCTCTCTTGTTTCTTTCTGCAACTCTCTTGTCTGTTTTATCACTTCTCTTGCTTCTTTCTGCAGCTCTGTTGCTTCTTTCAGCACTTATCTTGCCTCTTTATGCACTTCTTTAGCCAGTTTCTGCAACTCTCTTGTTTCTTTCATCACTTCTCTTGCTTCTTTCTGCACCTCTGTTGCTTCTTTCTGCACCCCTCTTGCCTCTTACTACACCCCTCTTTGCTCTTTCTGTACCTCTCTTGCCTCTTTCTGCACCTCTCTTGCCTCTTTCTGCACCTCTGTTGGTTTTATCTGCACTTCTCTTGTCTCTTTCTGCACCCATCTTGCCTCTTTCTGCACCTCCAATGCTTCATCTTGCACTTCTTTTGCTTCTTTCTATACCTCTTGTCCTTCTTTCTGCACCTCTCTTTCCTCCTTCTGCACCCCTTTTCCCTCTTTCTCCAGTTCTCTTTCCTCTTTCTGCACTTCTGTTGCTTCTTTCTGCCCTTCTCTTGCCTTTTCTGCATCTCTGTTGGTTCTTTCTGCACTCCTCTTGCTTCTTTCGGCACCTCTCTTGCACATTTCTGCACCACCTTCGACTCTTTCTGCACCCCTGTTCCCTATTTCTACACCTCTCTTGCCTCTGTCTGCACCCGTGTTCCATCTTGCTGCACCTTGTTTGCCTTTTTGTGCAACTTTCTTGCCTCGTTCTGCCGTTCTCTTGCCTCTTTCTGAACCTCTGTTGGTTCCATCTGCACTGCTCTTGCATATTTCTACACCCCTCTTCCCTCGTTCTGCACTTCTCTTGCATCTGTCTCACCCCTGTTCCCTCTTTCTGCACATCTTTTGCCTGTTTTCTGCAACACTCTTTCTGCAGTTCTCTTGCCTCCTTCTGCTCATCTGTTGCCTCTTTCTTCACCCCCTTGCATCTTTTTGCACCCCTGCTGCATCATTCTGCACTTCTCTTGCTTCTTTCTACACCTCTCTTACTTCTTTCAGCAACCATCCTTTCCTCTTTCTGCACCCTTCTTCCTTCTTTGGGTAGCTCTCTTGCCTCTTTCTGCACTTATCTAGCCTCTTTCTGCACCCCTCATGCCTCTTTCTGCACCTCTCTTGCTTCTTTCTGCACCCTTCTTTCCTTTTCCTCCACCTGTCTTGCCTCTTTCTGCACCTTTGTTGCCTCTTGCTGCAGTTCTCTTGCCGCTTTCTGCACCATCTTCCCTCTTCATGTAACTTTTCTGCTTCTTTCTGCATCCCTCTTGCCTCTTTCTGCATTCCTCTTGCCTCTTTCCTCTTCCTGCACCTCTATTGGTTCTTTATGTACTGCTCTTGCTTCTTTCTGTACCTCTCTTGCAAATGTCTGCACCCCTCTTGCCTATTTCTGTACCCCTCTTCCCTCTTTCTGTAATTCTCTTGCCTCTGTCTGTATCCCTGTTCCCTCTTTCTGCACCTCTTTTGTCTGTGTCTGCAACTCTCATGCCTCTTTATGCCATTCTTTTGCCTCCTTCTGCACCTCTGTTGCCTCTTTCTGTACCCCTTTTGTCTCTTTCTGCACCCCTGTTGCTTCATTCTGTACTTCTCTTGCTTTTTTCTGCACCCCTCTTGCCTCTTTCTGCACCCTTCTTCCCTCTTTGTGCATTTCTCTGGCCTCTTTCTACACTTCTCTTTCCTCTTTCTGCCCCACTCTTGACTCTTTCTGCACCTCTGTTGCTTCTTTGTGCACTTCTCTTGCTTTTTCTGCATCTCTCTTGCTTTTTTCTGTACCACTCTCTTGCCTCTTTCTGCTCATCTGTCGCTTCTTTCTGCATTTCTCTTGCTTCTACCTTTTTGTACACAAATTTACGAAGTATGCTGTTTGAAACACAGCTATTCAAGTATGTATATGTTTATTTGTATGTAACGTGTCACTAGGTAAAAGCAGAGACACACGCATGCATACCTTCACAAACTTGGTCAGACTTACAACAGTGATATACTTAGGATGACTGTTTTATATTTGGTATGCCTAACTTTCTGAGCAGTCGCTGAATATTAAACCTTCAAGAGAAAAGTGAGGTTTAAGACATCTTGGGAGACGGATGAGTGATTAGGCTACTTTGTATGAGTCTGTTGTAAGGTACAGTCAAAGTAGGCCTCTTTCTACACCTCTGTTGGTTCTTTCTGCACAGCTCTTGGTTCTTTTTGCACCTTTCTTCCTCTTTCTGGACTTGTGTTGCCTCTTTATGCATTTTCCTTGCTTCTTTCTGCACCTTTATTTCTCTTTCTGCACCTCTCTTGCCTCTTTCTGCTCTTGCTTCATTCTGCGCCTTTTTTCCTCTTTCTGCACATGTTCTACCTATGTAGGCATAGTTAGAAATTAGCATTTAAAAAACCTTGGAAATTTACTGAAAAAAAGATAGGTTTCTGGGATGTTATAGTTTGGAATTACCATTTAAAAAATCTTTGAAATTTCACTGAAAAAAAACATAGGTTTCAGGGACGTTATAGTTGGAAATTTTCATTAAAAAACCTTTGAAATTCACTGAAAAAACCATAGGTTTCAGGGACGTTATAGTTATTAATTAGCATTTAAAAAACTTTAGAAATTCACTGAAAAAACCCAAAGGTTTCAGGGACGTTATAGTTAGTTGGACATTTCAGTCGTACAAAACCAGAGAAATTCAGCCGTTATAGTTAGTTAAACTAACTATAACTCACGTCCCCGCCATGCACTGCTGATGATGTCACATATTACATCACTCATGACATAGTCAGTGACATCATTGATGACATCACTGATGACATCACCTCATGTCCACAGGTTTAAATCACTACAGGTCCATTCATCCTTTCATCCTTTTAAGGTTGATAAAATGAGTACCATTGAGTTGGGTAGCAATAAACATCTGTTATTCAGCACCAAGATATCCTTCTGGGTGAACTTGTGGGGGGGGGGGACATGGGCTTTACAACTACACATGGTATGCAGTAGTTTTTGAGAAATTAAGGTTAAAAAATGTTGTATTGTTCTCCCTGGGAAGAATCAGTTGATCTGGCAGATCTCAAGATAATACCTGATTGGCAGCCACTATGTTCATAAATATGTGGCGGCAGCCATTTTTGGACTCGAGGACTCACTCCCCTGTCCTGCAAAAAGTATATAAAAACATATAGGGGGCAGGGTAGGGATACCCTGCTCCCCCAGGCCTGGTGGGGGTGTCCCAGAGAGACCCCCCCCCCTTAGGGCCAAAACAGTAATTATTGGTGCAGCGGAACATTTATTATTCACTGCTCCAGCAGGGAGCACCACATAATGACCTAGGCATTATTTATTTATTTTGTTTATCCTGGTGGTGCCCCTAGAAGAGGCAGGGCACCACCAACCATTACATTTAATGTTTTGAGGGACAGTAAGTCACTTGGTTCTCTGAATCCCTGACCCCAGGAGAGATTACCAGATTTATTTTGTAAGTACTCTGAGGTGGAGAGGTATGCTCTTCAGCTGGAGTCCAGAACCCCTTGTGGTGGGCTCTAAGGTTGCATTTTGGGGCCTGAGAAATGTTTTAAAAAATGCTAACACTGAAGAACCTAGGCCACTTATGAGCCTGGCGGCGCAGGGTACGCCTTAATCTTCTGAGTTCACCTGCTTTGTTTAACAGAGACACAGGACACTCTGTTGGGCGTAGAAGATCAGATTTATTAGCTGCAGCTAAGTACAGTTGTCCCAGAAGTACACTCGGTATGTTCTTAGGAGACTGCCCCTTCACTCCGTGGCGCACAATCTTTTATAGTACATGGATGACATACAGATTAACCAAGAACACTCCCAATACATACAGAAAGAGCCAATTAGGAAAGTTCGAAAACAAGACATTGCCAATAGAAAGGGTTTGAAAATAAGATATCGAGTAACCCGAAGAAGCCTCTCCTCTAACTGTGTTTGTCACCTCTCCCCACAGGTTAATTCATTAACATGTCTGCAACTGACTTGCAGGTGACAAGATACATTTGTGTGCCTTGGAGGACAGTTGTGAAATGAGAGAATACAAGTAGAGAATAGCGAAGGCCAGAAGATAAGATAAAGTCAGGAAAGAATGGTGCGAACCAACAGATAGTTGAGACAGGGATTAGTCAAACCAGACAGGGATTAGTGGACTCGGCCAGTCCCTGACACCAGTTCGTAAACAGAGGCAGAAGGCTATTTTGACATGATGCCGCAGGAAAAGCAGAAAAGACCTCGTTCGCCATGCTGCCTGAGTGAGGGCAACACAAAATGGCGGCTCAATACGATCGAGATCGAAAATCGAATTTCCTCAGACCCTCCTTTTGCCAGAACTCAGGCAAAATACACAGACTTGCGTTAATCTGAGTCGATGTCGATGGCCATGAGGTCATCAAGCTGTTGCTGTAACATCATTTTAATGTTCTCTGTTCTCTGTGACTTAGGTCTTGGGATGCACACAGTAGCACAAAGGCCGCAGATGGCGGGGCCACAGTGCATACAGAGACAACAGGAGAAAATGATGGCCAAAACCATTCCAAGGAATGGTAATACCTTCCCTCCCCATTTTGACAGTAGTCCCCAAAACCATCCCAATAACGACCAATCTCTTTCGTCCTGATGAATCAACTCAGAGATTACATGTAATTTAGAGATGGCTTGGTATACCGTCGGAGCATCGTCAGGTATATAAATACAGCAACTAGATCCGATCAATTTACAGACTCCACCACGGTCCGCAAGAACAACATCTAAGGCAACTCGGTTCTGTAATGTCATAAGACAATCCGCCTGTAGTTCTGCTGTGATATTACTTAAGGCTCCTACAGTGATGTCTATAGTAGTCTCTACAACACGAACCAGTTGTCTCATATTTCTGCTGTTGGCAATTGGACCCCAAAAAGGAAGAAATCCTTTGAGGAAATCTCCTCCCTCTTGTCCTGCTGTGTCTTTGGAATCAATAATTCCTCTGCCATATCTGTTTCTATGATGATTTGAAGAGGCAGTGTATGTAGGGGGAAGAAGGAAAGCTATATAGCATGTTCCAGAGAAACCAGTCGGCAACCACGTATAGGCTCTATTGTGGCAGATAAAATACGTGCCCTGAGATGGTACTAGCGGCGGCAAATTCTGAGATGAGTGGATGTATGTGTGGGAACAAAAGCTTTTTCTTTGTTCGGTTTCAGCAGTCTGGCCATTTATTTACAAACAGAAATTGCCTTGATGAGGAACAGTCCATATTGGTGGAGATTTTCCCTGTTTAACCTTATCACTAAGGCTAGTGATGTAATGAGTGACGTTCCAATCAGTATATGCTTTTCTCTCATCAACAGAAATTTTACTATTCTCCATGATTTTAGCCATAGCTACCATTCCTTTTATCAACGAACTATGACTAAAATCTGGTCCACCAATATATGAACTGACAGGTCATTTAAATCGGCTCTGATATGCGTTAGAGAATATTACAAAATAAGCCCAAGCGGAACCTTCAATAAGAGAACGGAAGGACTAAATATGGCATCCCTTTATCTGTGGTATGAGGCATAAGTCCACACACCCAACAGTCGGTTGAATTGATTACTAATTGGTGCTGGTGCAATAACTGCACAAATGAATTATTGTAGTATTCGGTTCTTCTCATGAGTTCATGCTGAGGAAGTGTATGAAATAGATGTGGAGAGACAGTAGAATAAGAAGGCAAAGAGATAGAAGTAGGGACAACTTTTTGCTGCATAGCATTAACAATCCAACCTATACACACCAATAAAATACACAATAATATAAAAACACATAACGTTACACCACAACGACTGTACATTAGTTTACAATACTTTTCTCTCATCTGGTCTTTTTTCTCTCTTTCTCCTAATGTAGTCTCCATCTTCTTAGTGAATGCTCACGGCAATCTTCCTCACTCACTTGGCTGTGATTATTAGCCGTCCTATGACACTGCACGTCCTGCCGGCCTATTGCCACTACTCAGGTCACAACCAAGACTCTTACCGTGACCCTGCAACCGGGATAGAAACTACATAGAAGAGAGAATCTCAAATTTTCTTAATTAGTCTTGGTCTGAGATTATAACGGACTTTATCAGGTACAGTCTGGTCTTGAAACAATGTTTGTGGATTTGTTGTATTTAATCGAAGATGTGGTGGTATAGCTTCTTGAAGAATATCGCCGTCTTCTTTTTCCGACAGTGTTCCATTCAGGCGTGCATCACTAAAAGGTATGAACTGGGGAACCTTTTCGCTTTCAGAGTCACTTATACCCTTACGGACCCACTGATCAAAAGGCAAGGGCAAAGGTACTTTCTTGCAGTGCACGCCGTGTATCCAGTTTTTCTTTCCTTCAACTTTTATTGCTGTTCGCGTCGTCAAGAGGACCTGTCGAGGCTCCCTCCAACGAGGCTCCAAATTCTTTGTCCTTTGGAAATTCTTCACGCACACTCAGTCACCTGGTTGGATGGAATGACCTGGGTCTGTGGAGGCCTCTGGCAAAGCGTTCTGAACCTGTTGATGGAGAACACGCAATTATCAATCAGCATTGGGTACTGTATGTCAGAGTACTTTCTAGGGCGAGGGACTCCCCATACATTAGCTGGGCACCCGAAAACAACCTTGTATGGGCTGAGTCCCAAACAAGAATGCACAGCTGTTCTAGTGGACAGGAGAGCCAAAGGTAAAGCATCGGGCCAGGCAAGACCCCTGCTGGCTTGTATCTTTGCAAGTTTAAGTTTGAGAGTGCCATTATAACATTCTACCAAACCCGCTGACTGTGGATGGTTTGCTGCATGGAACTTCTGCTTTATACCAAGACCTGCACAAACTTTTTGCATGACTTGGCCCACAAATTCACTCCCATTGTCACTCCAGACAATGCGCGGCAAACCAAACCTAGGAAAGAACTCTTTCAGAAGAACCTTGTTAGTGGACAAAGCAGTGTTGTCTTTCAGAGGGTAAGCCTCTATCCATCTGGAAAAGGCACATACCACCACTAGAACATATTTGAGATTGTTGCATCGCTCCATGTGAATATAGTCGATTTGCAACACCTCAAAAGGATATGTCGGGGGAGCAAAATGACCTGCCGGAGTTGGGGTTCCTTTTCCCGGATTGTACATCAAGCAAATGATACAATGCTTCACCACATTATCTGCACATTTTGGAATTCCTTCATTCAGCCACACTGGAGCCAGAAGTTTACATATTCCTTTCGCACTGATGTGGGCTGGACCATGCGCCATAGTAACTACAGGCAGTACATAGGCATCTGGTAACAGTCAACGCTGGTGTTCTGACAATTCTATCCAACATCCTGTTCCGTCTAACATTCCTGTACTCTCTTTCCACTTTCTCAACTCTTTCTCTGTAGCATCACCCTGAATCGATTTCACACTTTCTATTGTGTCCTCACACATCCCTCTTTCCCTGACCCAATTCGCAGGGCCCGCAATATACATGCGACTTGTAGCATCTCTGGCTGTCCTTTTTGCTACCTCGTCCGCAAAAGCATTTCCGCGACCAACATCGTCAGTAATCTTCTTATGCGCACTACATTTCACAATTGCTATCTGGGTAGGCAAGGCAAGTGACTCAAGAAGATCAGTTACCAATTGACCATGCTGTATTTTAGTACCGTGGGAGGTAAGAAATCCTCTTTCCTTCCACAAACGTCCGAAGCTATGCGCCACACCGAACGCATACCGGCTGTCGGTATACACATTCACTCTCTTTTCTTTAGATAACACACATGCTCTGGTCAAAGCTAGCAGTTCAGCCGCCAGAGCTGAATTATGTCTGATGCGTGCTGTCTCCACAATTGTATGCAAGGTAGTAACAGCAAAAGCTGAAGTTGTCTCACCATTTGGGAGTTTGAAACAAGACCCATCCACCCATAGGATCCCATCTGGATCCACTGGCGGCGTATCTTTCAAATCAATTCTACCTTTTGTCTCCTCCTCAGTACGGAGAAAACAATCATGTTGTTCTTTAATACCTTTCCTTTCCGGAAGAGGTAACAAAGTGGCTGGATTTAAAGTGTTACATCGTTTGATGTGCACATGACTAGCCAAGAGCGTCAGCTCATATCCAGACAAGCGAGCACTTGTAAGATGCTGCGTTTTCGTCCTATTTAGCAAGGTATCCACTGCATGTGGTACCATAACAATGAGAGTACTATCTAGCACCACTCCAGCAGACTGACAAAAAAAATGGCTGCTGCTGCTGTAGCTTTAAGACAACTAGGCAATGCCTTGGCTACTGGGTCTAATGTAGCTGAAAAATAGGCACATGGCCGCTGTTTATCTCCAAATCGTTGTGTTAAGACTGACAACGCACAACCCTCTCTTTCATGGACATAGAGCGTGAAGGGCTTACTGTAATCTGGAGTACCCAACACAGGAGCAGAACACAGAGCAGCACGTAAATCAGTAAAACTCTTCTGACATTCGTCAGTCCAAGGAAGGGGTTGGGGTGTGTCTTTCAAAGTGAGTGCTAACAAAGGTTTGGCCAGCAGAGAAAAATTTGGGATCCATTGCCTACAATAAGAGGTAATGCCCAGAAAGGCACACACCTCTCTTTGTGTGGATGGCACAGACATTTGCGCAATTGCTTGAATTCGTTCTGGGGTTAATCGCCTTCCCTCCTTTGATAGGAGATGACCCAAATAGGTAACCTCTCGACGAACATATTGTAGTTTAGAAGGCGAAACCTTATGATTAAGATCAGACAAGTGACGTAGCAATGCAACAGTCACATTCCTGCAGACACCCTCTGAATCAGCAGCAATTAACAAATCATCCATATATTGAATAAGAGTAACACCTGGGGGCAAAGGGAAAGCATCAAGCTGACTTTTCAGAGCTTGACTATAAATGGAGGGGCTTTCACAATAGCCTTGGGGTGCGCGTTTGAACCGGAATCTTCGGCCTCCTAGAGAGAAACCAAAAAAATCCCTACTCTCTTCAGCAATGGGAATGCTGAAGAAAGCATTTTTCAGGTCAATAACAGAAAACCAAGCCGCTGAGGCAGGTATCATAGTTAACAGGGCAGTAATATCTGGAACAACTGGAAACTGTGGTACAACAATTTTATTAACCTCCCGAAGATCAATCACAAAACGATAAACAGGGGGCTTAGAAGGATCAGTGCGTTTAAGAACAGGAAGAATAGGACTATTACATACATTTCCTCTCGTTTCCTCAATCACACCCTTCTGAACCAAATCATAAATGATATCCAAAAGCGCTCTTTCACCTTCATTGGAAATTCTGTATTGAGGAATGCGTGGCAATTTAACATTGGGCTTGAGAGTAACAACATAAGGCGGAATCTCAAGACAACCAACATCGTTTGGACCCGTAGCCCAAAGCGTTGCAGGAAGAGAGAGCAATTCAGGTGGGAATTGATCTTTAGACAAATACATTGGAGAAGTCAATTTCTGCCCCAAAGTAAGATGTACACCAGAAGGAGAACAATATATTGTTGCATGCAATCTTTTCAATAGATCCAAACCCAACAGATTCTCGCCGCAACCCGTTGTTAAAAGAAGAGGAGCTTCCAAATCATAAGGGCCAATTGAAATAGGCAGAGGGCTAGAGACCGGATTGCGAACTGGGGCGCCAGAGAATCCTACTGATACATTCGTTGAGCCAGACAAAGGTGCCCCAGGGAGTTTAGAGTGAATGATAGAACTGCTCATCGCACCAGTATCTAAAAGAAATGGCTCTAAAACACCCATTGTAGTGACATTAACATAAGGTCCACTCTGATCTACTGGAATCGATACAACTCCCTCACTTTGTCTATGGCTGTCCTAGTTAGCGTGAAGGCTTTCATTTTCACCTTCAACATGATAATCATCATTGTAATACTGTGTAGACTGAGTATTTTGTTGATCAAAGTAGTTCATCGAATTTGGAGGGGGAAGGGAACGCTGTTCTTGGGTCAACACACCTCGACCTCTACCCCTGGGTGCTAACTGATAAATACCTCGACCTCGTGGAGCAGATAGTGCTTCACTACGCTGTAATAAAACCGGGCAACTATTCTTAAAATGACCCTCCTCTCTACAATAGGCACATTGGTTGGGACCTAATAACGGTCGCGGAATAAAAGGCTCAGGCTTTTGATACACCCTCTGAAGCTGTGGAAGCTGTTGAAACTGGCACTGAGCAAGACGAGGAGGATAAGCCTGTTGCAGAAGAACCTTCGTTTTTAATTCTTTAGTCTTTTTCTCTTGCTTATCTTTCTCCTCTTTATCCCTGTTCTCATAATATTGAGCAGTAGCCAATATCTGAGCAGAAGAAGAAACAGCCCATGAACTTTCAGAGTCTTTCAACTTATGTGACAGCTCGGGAAGCAAATTAAATACGAATTTATCTACAAATAATCGCTGTCCACCCTCTGTAGTCATATCCTGACCACTGTGATCAATAAACGTCTCCTCAAAACGAGTGAAGAAATCAGAGACACTCTCATCTTTCTTCTGTTTACACGCAGTTAGTTTATCCCAATTAACTCGCAAGGCGGGCATCATCGTTTTCATTAAAGTAATAATCCTACCAGGTAGTTCTGAAATCAAAGCATCAGGCTTAGCACCACACACTTGGGCTCTATCTGCGGCAATTATAGCATTCCAATCACCACCTAATGCTTGGGCGTGATTCTCTCTCCGAATTCGAGCCCATAATGCTTGTGGGACTACATTCCCCATCAACATATCAATATCGGCTAAATTCATAATGCAGGCATCAACAGTCTGGGACAACTCTTTATAATAACCAGCAGGGTTTTTACGGGGATCCGGTAGAGACTGTTTAGGAGCCAAAACTTCAGATCTTTTCCAGGGGACATGTACCCATATACGCTGGAAATGCGCGGGAACAGCTAGATTAGCACCTGCTACTGCAACCGCTTCTCTCCATACTGGAGGAACCTCTCTCATTGGATAATGTTTCAATGTGAGCCTAACAGCAGGATCGGAGTCAAGGAAAGTCTGCGAGGAAAATAGGGATCTAAAAGTGACAAGTGTCTTTACGGCGTCCTCATTCTTAGGACCCAGAATGAGTCCCTTATCGAAATTAGCCTGAACATCCAACAGACCCTGAGGAACTGAACCCAAATCCATATCCTCCCATCCTTTAACAAGAGTGTCACACAAAAATCTTTAAAAACATATCTCTGCGTGGGCGCTTCCCACTGATGAAAGGTGGCCATGATATCATTCACAGTATACTGGGAACCCTTCTCGATCCATTTGTGAGCGAGAGAGTCCAATACCACCCATTCATCGAAGGCTGGAAGCTGACTACGAGACTGTCATCGAGAAAAAGCCGGAGACATATTAAGTCTCAAAGAAAGGAGACAGAAACCCAGAGACAGTATCTGTGATCCATTTACGGACAGTAGGAGAATTGGACATAAGGACAGGGGACAAGGTATTGGGCGAACTAATAGGAGAAGAACTGGCAGTTATAAGAGGAGCCGAAGGCAAAGGAGATTATGGTTCAAGAGATGGAGGTAAAGCAACCGGTGGCAAAGGAAGTGGAGGTGCCAATGCTTGAAGGGGCAAATGCGGAAGAACCGGAGCAGGCGGAGGCGCAACTAATGGCTGAACTGGTTGTAATAATGGGGGTGCATTAGCACCTTGTGCATAGGGAGGAGGCAATCTCAATAAGTGAGACATCAAAGGGTCTTCCTCCAGTTCCTTACTTTTATCAGAAGGGGAAATAGACAACACCGGGTAGCATTTATCTATCTCCATACGATGCTGTCTCTCTGAAATTTCCATTTCACGATCAATCTCATTATCTTTAAACTGCTGGGCAGCCTGTATAATCGTTATACCTTGTGCTTTCTTATCTCGTTTTCCCTGCTTAATTACTCTCTGTTTGGCTTCCTTACGCCAGAGGCGGAAAGAGTCAAACATTGCCGGCCGGGCTTTTCTTTTAAACAAAATTGCTTCCAAATTATCTAATATGTCAGGCTCAAAGCTACCATTCTGTGGCCACTGCAAAACACCATCTTCCTTTGTGTATCGGATCCATGCCTCATTAAAGGCAATGGGGCCAACACCATGTTTAGAATAAAGCTCATAAGTTGGAGTTCCAACCGAAGGAATTGGACAAGAGTCCTCCAGCCGGGAGTCCCTATCACAACCAAAACAACACCATTTTTACTAAACTTACTTAGGCCAGGCATCGTTATTTCACTGGACTGTTCACAAACATCAAGGGGTTAAATCAATTAACACAGCACAAATGTACTCACCCCTCGGCTTCGGCTTTTGCAATAGCCGAATCAAAGACCCAAAGACCAAACAAAATAGTGGGAGCTACCCACCACCAATACTTAACTAAGTGTCTTCTTACGTCAACAGAGACCCGTCTAACGTCTCGCATTACCATACATCACCAAAAAGGGCCAAAGCAAGGCGGCAGTCAGGGCAGCAGTCATCAGCAGCCGTCAGGAAGGAGAAACCGCACTGAAAAAGACCTTCAGGCCACTTCGACATACAGGGGTCGCTTGACGTGATTCGCGATTCCTCCAGAATTGTCTTGTGGGGCTCCTCACGACCTTCAGGCAAAACTGCTACCTCTGAAGCCGCCTCACAGAGGGCACCAATTGAAGAACCTAGACTACTTATGAGCCTGGCGGCGCAGGGTGCGCCTTAATCTTCTGAGTTCACCAGCTTTGTTTAACAGAGACACAGGACACTCTGTTGGGCGTAGAAGATCAGATTTATTAGCTGCAGTTAAGTACAGTTGTCCCAGAAGTACACTCGGTATGTTCTTAGGAGACTGCCCCTTCACTCCGTGGCGCACAATCTTTTATAGTACATGGATGACATACAGATTAACCAAGAACACTCCCAATACATACATAAAGAGCCAATTAGGAAAGTTCGAAAACAAGACATTGCCAATAGAAAGGGTTTGAAAATAAGATATCGAGTAACCCGAAGAAGCCTCTCCTCCAACTGTGTTTGTCACCCCTCCCCACAGGTTAATTCATTAACTTGTCTGCAACTGACTTGCAGGTGGCAAGATACATTTGTGTGCCTTGGAGGACAGTTGTGAAATGAGAGAATACAAGTAGAGAATAGCGAAGGCCAGAAGATAAGATAAAGTCAGGAAAGAATGGTGCAAACCAACAGATAGTTGAGACAGGGATTAGTCAAACCAGACAGGGATTAGTGGACTCGGCTAGTCCCTGACACCAGTTCGTAAACAGAGGCAGAAGGCTATTTTGACACGATGCCGCAGGAAAAGCCGAAAAGACCTCGTTCGTCATGCTGCCTGAGTGAGGGCAACACAAAATGGCTGCGGAACACAAAATGGCGGCTCAATACGATCGAGATTGAAAATCGAATTTCCTCAACACGCATGTTGAAATTTTTCTGTCAGTAAAGATTTATTGAAAATATTTTAAACAATCACTTTTATTAGATATTAAAGACTGTGAATCTATAAAATACATATATAATTATAATTATTGGTGACTTTTTGACAAAGACAATAGGTCTGCTCCATATATGTTGATGTGCTGAACCCTTGAAAAAGCCAACAAGCCCATTTTTTTATGTTTTGGTGTTTTGACACTTTGACAAAGTCAGTAAGTCTGCTTTACTTAAAATTACACTCCAGGCCAGGCACCCAACCCCACACTATGTACCGCCAAAGGCCTTGCACTCAGGGCATATGGGTGCATGTGGGGGATTCACAAGGCCCTGTGCCGGGTCCCCATGCCACGCATGGCAATGGACATCTTACTTTACTTTAAAAAAGCAAAAACATTTCACTGAAAAAAGGTTAAAGTGATGTAATGGTTAGGAAATTTAATACTATCATACTTTATAACATAAAACCTTAGAAATTCACTGAAAACAACCAATGGTAAAAGGGACATTATAGTTAGGTGAAAATCTCAGTTAAAGCATACCATTTTAAATGAACAAAACCACAGGTTATAGATACCTCAAGTAACTATAGCTCATGTCCTAAACTATATCTCATGCCCTGCCCTTACCTACTAATTACGTCACATAGTATATCACTCTTGACATGTTCTATAACATCATTAATTACATCACTGCAACTTCTGAAAATGACATCATTCATTCACTGTGCATGGTGGAGGAAAGAGTTACATTTATTTTTTGTTTTAAAGAAACATAATATATTAATAAACAAGTAAATAAAAAAAGAAATGAAACGTTAGCCTACCAGCTGCACTACTTTTTAAACAATCAAGCAAAAATGTCGCTATAAACAGTACAAGAGCCCCATTGGCTAAAGTGGATTGACCTAAATGTAAATGACAATTTAATAGATCAAAGGGCTGGCCATAGTCCCTCTATGTATGTATGTGTTTATACCTGTATATATTTATGCCGGTGTGTATTTTTATTGATATTTTTTAACAAATGAGGCTTGTGAAACAGTTCAATCTGTCGTTAGGCCAGTCCAAATGATGTCTTAAATTATGTTTTTTCCAGCTTCCTCACCTTTGATAATGGTGGGTATATGGGATGAATTATATTTACAAACATCGTGAACTGAAGGTTCTGAAACTAGACCAATTGTGGAAAGAGACCTCACTGCCGGAAAACTCGGCTGACCCAATTCTAACTTATTAGCTCCAGTCATGGTGGAAGGTTTGGATCACCTTTAGGTCACTTTCTCAGATTTGTACCTGTTATTTTATCAGGAGATCATGTTGTCAGCTACCAGAAGAGGTATCAGTGTGGAATACTTGTTTTCATCAAGTGCCCTGAGGAGCACCAACATAATACTAGCAAATGCTAATGTGGTTCCCTTTGCTATGCAGAAAGTTAATTGTTGATGTTATTGTTAGTTCTGTGCTAATATTTGTGGAGTTTACTGGCAATGGTGCACTAATCTATGAGGAAATCACTGGATTTGAGGGCAGGGCGGACGTTTAGAGGTAGTTTTCACTGCTACCATGGTGCGAGGAAAGCAGTCATCACAGTTGCTCAATAGATACCAATTTATACATGCATGTGAACTTTCCAGGCATATGTATATATCTGTGTGAGAATTTGTGCAGAGGAATGTTACCACTGTACTTGTTAGTTAGGGCCTGCATCTTGCACTGTTTGTTGTGCTGAGAGATAGAGAGGAGAAGGATGAGGAGGAGGCACTACAGTGATGCTAGAAACCTTGAGGATGAAGTGATCAACAGATGCATGACACTCAAGTGGACTGGGACGTTTTCTGGAGTCTGTAGAGCAGTAGGCTGATTGATTTGGGTTTCTGTATGCATGCATGTGTGCACATATCTATGTCTTTGTGTTTGTCTATGTGCGTATAAGAATAAGATTATGCTATTCTGTGTGGGTGCACACTGTTGATTGTCTGTGCTTGTAGGTGTGTGAATGTTGGTTTTTGTGTGTGTGTGTGTGTGTATATATGTATTCAATGGGAAAGCCAAAATTTAAAGTAACGTTTTAGTTAGGTGAATTTGTCAGTAACACTATTGTTTTAAACTAAAAACACAACAGAAATTCACCAGTTATAGTTAGCAGCGCTAACCATAACTTGTGCCCCCGCCATGCACTGCTTATGACCTCACATATAACATCATTCATGACATGTTCTATGATATCATTTATGACATCACTGATGACATCTCAAATAACATCATTGATAATATCACTGATGAGATCATCCAATGAGTGTGCTAGTTTGTTTGATAGTTTATATAGTGGCGGGTAAGTACCATCTAACTTGTCTACCTAATTTTGTACAGCATGGGTCCAGCTAATGGGTGTAAGCGTTTACAAAACACCTCTGCTGCTAATGCACCATAGGTGTGTAGGGGTATTGAACACATTAGAAAACTTTGTATTCAAGTGTAATTCTGTGTTGAAGTGATAGTTGACTGGTGTTCCACACAGGTTTTTGGTTCTGCAAGAAAAGGTTTTCAAGAGGAGTAAGATTCTATGTAGTAGTACTAACTTCTGTAAGCAGGCTTGAACTATTAGAATCGTATCAGCATGACAATTTCTTCATAACCTAGAAGACTGTGTACACCAGGTGCTAATCTATATTGCCATAGTAATTTATATACCAATATGAAGGAAAATGAAGCTTGTATGATGTCATCAGTGATGTCATCAATGATGTCATAGAACAGGTCGGGTGATGCCATATGTGCCGTCATAAGCAGTGCATGGTAGAATCACAAGTTATAGTTATCGCTGCTAACTATAACTGGAGAATTTCTGTGATTTTGTTTAGATCAAAACATTAATGTTGTCACTGACAAATTCACCTAATTATAGCATTACTTTAACTTTGGGTTTTTTTCTGTACATTTCTAGTTTTTTTTTAACATAATGTAATACTTAATTACCATATGTGTATGTAACCCTCTGCAACGCATGTCCTTCGATGGGTTCCCCAGGGCCGAAATTGGTCTGGGGAAATGGCCCCTCCCTCAAAGGAATCAGCCCTGGGGGGTGAGCTCCCCAGGGCCTTTTCAGGCTTAAGGAGGGGGGACATACAGACCACTCCCCATATTTTGATTATCAAGCCTGGGGTGTGCTCCATTGGTACTTTAGAGGCTCAGGGAGGGGGGCCACATTGCTTCACTCCCCATAAAAATTAATGTAGGCCCTGGGGTGGGCTACCTGGGTGGGGTGGGCTACCTACCCATTGAAGCTATATTCGGCTCCAGGCTTCCTGGGGCCTCTCGAGGCTCAGGGAAGGGGTTCCATGGCCCCACTACCCATGAATAATGAAAATGCTCCATTTATGGAAAAGCACACCAGACAATAACTACATAGGGGGGGCGGCCACTATAAAATATATATATTTATTCAATGAAAAAGTAACTATAACTCATGCCCACGCCATGCACATTTGTCACAATGATGTGATTTCAAATGTTGCATTAATGTTATCAATGATATCATAGAACATGTCATAAGTGATGTAATCTGTGGGGTAATTAGCAGTTCATGGTGAAGGTGCAAGTTATAGTTACTTTATGAAATGAGTTATAGTTACTTGAGATAACTATATCTGGTGAATTTCAGTGGTTTTGTTAATTTAAAATGGTAAGTTTTAACTGATATTTGCATCTAACTATCACATCCCTTTAAACTTTGCAGTGAATTTCTAAGATTTTTTTAAATGCAAAGTCACATATTATTACCATACCTAACTATAATGTCACTTAACTTTTGTTTTATAAGTGAATTTCTGTTTTTTTAATAGAAATTAATATTTTATTACCACTCATAACACCAACCCACGGCGTGTGACCAACCCCTCAGGGACAGCCAAACCCACACCATGCACCCCCTTCTGCTGTGCACAGTGTGGGGTTGGACACAGGGCCTAGCCTAAGGCCAGGCCCTGCATTCAACTCCCCGCAGCAAGGCAACCTCGCGCTGCACATTTCTTTCAGCTGTGCCATGCATGGTGCTGGCTGCAAGGCCTGCATCCAAATCCTAGTAGGCAGCCAACCGCATGCTGTGCACGCCCATTGGCCATATCTGGAATGTGGTTGGTCTTGGGGTGGGCCCTGCGCCCAACCCCTGCTGATGCCCAACCCCCACTGAGCATGCGCAGTGGGGGGTTGGGTCAGGGCCTGGTGCCCATACTCCCGCGATCATGCATGGCTGCATATAAGCAGTGTCTTATTAAGTAAGGCAAAGCTACTGACTTTGTCAAAGGGTCAGCACACCAAAATATACAATGTGGGCCCATTGGCTTCCTGAAGGTGTCAGAATATCAGCATATAAAAGCAAATGTATTGTCTTTGTTAGAAAATGACCAATAGTTATAATGAAATTACATTACATTAATTCCCACAGTTCAATTATCAATAAAAGTTATTGTCATTAAAAATGTAAGAAAGCTTTTCTTAAAAAAATATCAACACATCTTTTAAAAAAACTTTCCAGCTACAAAGTGCAGCCATAGAACTGACTCCAAGGGGCCTCTGTAGTCCAGCTGAGGAGCATAGAGCTCCAGCCAGGAGTGCGCTGAACAAGTATGGCAAGCTCTCCTGAGGTCATGGATTTATTGACCCATGAGACTTAACTTTTTATGTTGCTGACAGGCTGCTGCTCTCCCTGCAGTCCCCACAACATTAAACAAAATGCTTGATTTTGCCCCTGCACATTTTAGGGACGCCACCAGGCTACTACAATATATTTCAAAAGCACTTGGAAGGCATTATGGAGTGCTGTTTGTTAGGTGCAGTGAATAAAAATGAAGCTACTCCTGTTGCTCATTTATTATTCTGTTTTTCTTAATTTAGATTTTGGCAGTCCCAGTGCCCTCAATGGACACCCTGATCTTATTTTTTTGTTGGGGTCCCTGGGAGAAGCCCAAGGGCCCTCAAGCCCTTGCTGGCTTCTCTGTCAGCACCCATCCAGGGTTGCAGTGGGACCGGGCAAATCTTTTCTTTTTTAAATATTGAGGAGGGGGCGTGTGGGCCCAATCTGTAAGCCAAAACTGGACCCGGGGACACAATCCCTCAGGGTTGAACATTATTTATATGGGAGGGGCATGCAGCCACCCTCTCTGAGCCAACACTGGCCCCGGGGACCCCACATCCCAGGGCTGAGATTAATTTCAAGAAAAGGGGCATGTGCTGCCCCTCTCCTCAAACCTTTACAGGCCCTGGGGACCCCATCCCCATGGCCCAAGGTGGTTGCCCCGGTGGCAACCTGAGCCACCCACAAGACACAACATTGGGGGCAGCGGGGGGAGCCCCAAGACTCAGCTAGCTCCCCTTCATGCACCCATCCCGGGAGAAGAGGGAGCCAGCATGGCTCCTGCCAGATGGAAGCAATTTTTTTTCCTGCTCCTGCCCGGCGGGAGCAATCTCTGTTTCCTAAACAAATGTATGCTCCCACCCTCTGGCGCTCTCACTGGCAGGAAATTAGAGTTCTGTGGGCTGGCTCCCTGGGACACAACAATTGAGTTGGCCAAGGATGATGGGGTCCCCAGGACCTCAGAGAGGCTCAGGGAGGGGGGTTGTGTGCGCCCTCCCCTTAAAGTATGGGTACTCACAAACTTTCTCTCAGGGGCCAAATTTACAGTGTGGTCTGTGGCCAAAGGCCGCACTGGTGGGGGTGGGGTTAGTGGGGGGCAGGGCTAGAGCAAAAACAAAACTGTGAGCATGAGGTTGAACACAGGCCCCTGCAGCGGACGCCTTTGTCCACTAGGCCACCAGACCCGGCATACACACATCTCTCTCTTTCTCTCTCTCTCTCTCTTTGTCTCCCTCCCTCTCTCTATCTCTCCCTCCCTCTCTCTGTCTCACTCCCTCCCTCTCGCTCTCTCTCTGTCTGTCTCCCTCCCTCTCTCTATCTACCTCTCTCTCTCTCTGTCTGTCTCCCTCTGTCTCACTCACTCTGTCTCCCTCTCTCTCTCTCTCTCTCTGTCACCGTCCCTCTCTCTCTCTCCCTCTCTCTATCTCCCTCTCTCTGTCTCCCTCCTTCTGTCTCCCTCTGTCTGTCTCCCTCTGTCTCCCTCCCTCTTTCTATCTCTTTCTCTCCTTCCCTCTCTCCCACTGTCTGTCTCCCTCTGTCTCCCTCTGTCTAACTCACTCTGTCTCCCTCTCTTTCTCTGTCCCCCACCTCTCTCTCTCTGTCTCCCTCTCTCTCTCTCCTTCCCTCTGTCTCCCTCCCTCTGTTTCCCTCTGTCTGTCTCCATCTGTCTTCCTCTGTCTGTCTCCCTTCCTCTGTCTCCCTCTTTCTGTCTTCCTCCCTCTGTCTGTCGCCCTCCTCCCTCTGTCTGTCTCCCTCTGTCTGTCACCCTCCCTCAGTCTGTCTCCCTCTGTCTCCCTCTTTCTGTCGCCCTCTGTCTCCCTCTCTCTGTCTCCCTCTGTCTCTGTCCCTCTGTCTCCCTTCTTCTATCTCCCTCTCTCTCTCTCTCTCCCTCTGTCTGTCTCCCTCTGTCTGTCTCCCTCTGTCTTCCTCTCTGTCTCCCTCTCTGTCTCCCTCTGTCTCCCTCTCTCTCGGTCTCCCTCTCTCTGTCTCCCTCTCTCTGTGACACTCTCTGTCTCCCTCCCTCTGTCTCCATCTGTCTGTCTCCTTCTGTCTCCCTCTGTCTGTCTCCCTCTGTCTGTCTCCCTCTTCCTCCCTCTGTCTCCCCCTGATTCACTCCCCCTGTCTCCCTCTACCTCCCTCTGTCTCCCTCTGCCTCCCTCTGTTTCCCTCTCTCAGTCTCCCTCTGTCTCCCTCTCTATCTCCCTCCCTCTGTCACCCTCTGTCTCCCTCCCTCTGTCTCCCTCCTTTGCCCTCCTTCTCCCTCCTTCTCCCTCCCTCTCTCTCCCTCTGTCTCCCTCTGTCTCCCTCTCTGTCTCCCTCTCTCTGTCTGTGCCTCTATCTGTCTGTCCCTGTCTCTGCCACTATCTGTCTCTGTCTGTCCGTGTCTCTGTCTGTCGCTGTCTCCCTCCCTCTGTCTCCCTCTCTGTCTCCCTCTGCCTCCCTGTCTCCCTCTCTCTGTCTCCCTCTGTCTCCCTCTCTCTCTATCTCCCTCCCTCTGACACCCTCTGTCTCCCTCCTTCTGTCTCCCTCCTTCTCCTTCTCCCTCCTTCTCCCTCCCTCTCTCTCCCTCTCTCTGTCTCCCTCTCCCTCTCCATCTCCCTCTCTGTCTCTCTGCCTCTCTGTCTCTGTCCGTGCCTCTATCTGTCTGTCCCTGTCTCTGCCTCTATCTGTCTCTGTCTGTCCCTGTCTCTGTCTGTCTCTATCTCTGTCTGTCGCTGTCTCTATCTCTGTCTGTCTCTGCCTCTATCTGTCTCTGTCTGTCTCTGCCTCTATCTGTCTCTGCCTCTATCTGTCCCTGCCTCTATCTCTGTCTCTATCTCTGTCTCTCTCTCTCTGTCTCTGTCTCTCTCTCTGCCTCTATCGCTGTCTGTCTCTATCTGTCTCTACCTCTATCTGTCTCTGCCTCTATCTGTCTGTGCCTCTGTCAGTCTGTCCCTGTCTTTGCCTCTATCTAGCTCTGTCTGCCCCTGTCTCTATCTGTCTCTGCCTTTATCTGTCTCTGTCACTGTCTCTATCTGTCTCTGCCTCTATCTGTCTCTGTCTCTGTCAGTCTGTCCCTGTCTCTCTCTGTCTCAATCTCTAGCTGTCTCTGTCTGTTTCTGTCTCTATCTGTCTCTGTGCCTCAGGCACTGCACACGTACTGTGTCTACATGTCCCCGTCACCAGCCCCGAGACAGCCCCCCCACCACCCCCTCTCCCTGTGTAATGTAAAAGCCCGCTCGTTTTCTCTCTGAATTTGCTGCTTTGCGGGGTTTGTGTCTCACCACTGGGCCTGGGGTCACATCTGTCGCTGGCTTTAATTCTGGCTCTCACCCCTGAGCTGTCAGATCAAAGCTCCCCTTTGGCGCCAGTCACCCCTCCATGTAGGTATGCATGCATCAATTATATATAGCGCCAACCTGGCGGCGAGCATTTGTGCGCTGTGCTGCGAGAGCGGAGACCAGGTCTGAGCTCCCTGGCCTTGGCTCAACCGTCTGACTACAGGCTGGCGGGAAACATCACATTACAGGCTCTTAATGCTCACCTCAACCGGCTCTCACTCCCTATTGCCCTCTGTCACCTCACCCGGTTCTCACTCCCTGCTGCCCTTGTCACCTCACCTGGCTCCCAGTCCCTGCTGCCCTCTGTCACCTCACCCGGCTCTCACTCCCTGCTGCCCTTCACACCCTGCTGTCCTCTGTCACCCTCTGTCACCTCCCCCGTGTGATTGATGAGTGAGCGATTGCTCGGAAAATTTGTTTTTTATCCGGGGAGGGAAAGTTTGTGGTTTTTGGTTTGTACCTTGTTGTCCCCTTGGTTTGAGGGACATTTCTCATTGTTTTGATCTATTCTTGTTGAAGACCTTTGAGAGGCATCTGTATATCCATATCGCATTTAAATGGACACTTCGTATATCCCTTACGACATTGTCATCGACTTTTTTTTGCAAAAAAAACCAGGCGTTGGTTATTAAAATATTGCAAAAATCAATGATAGGCGAGGTGTAATAATTCTCTTAGAAATATCTCGAAAAGCAAGAGCTCTTTGCTGCACACATCGAACCACCTTCCCCAGCCTTCTCAAAATCTGCAGCACGTTATTAATGACACCCTAATGTAGAGGGTGCACAGGAGCTGGCTGGACCGCCGCGGCAGAGATCAGGTGTAATCCGGATGGCAGAGATTCCAAGTAAGGCTGGGCCGACTCAGACTTTCATCCCTTCATTGTTGATAAAACAAATGCCACTCGGGGGAGCACGAGCTGCGCAGAGTGATCTCCGAGTTCCCGTTCGGTTCAATCAGTCATGGGGTTTGTCTTTGAGTCCTGGTCACTGTAATTGTGCAACAATTCCTAGATTACAAGAGAGCAGAGAAAGATGCGAAGTGGGAGGACTGCTCCCCGCAACCGCAGGGGTGGCCCCTGAGTCACAGAGCCAAAGGGGCGCCTGGTAAGATGCTTCCCAAGGCCCGGCTCCAGCCATGCGCTGCGTGTAAAGTGAAGCTTTGGACACTGCTATTAAGAGTAGGTTGTGAAGGACTGCCCTTCCGTCAGTCAGGGGCAAGCAAGCTTAAGTATGTGACCACCAGAAACCTGCGTGCCAGGCCAAAACCCTGCAGGAAATATATGTGCCACACACAGGCGCGCAACGCCCATTGAGTTCAAAGGGCTTAGCCCCCCCCTTCGTGTGTGTCAGCCAGGCTGAGACAGCTTCCCGGGCACACACACAGCCGCTACACCCGAGTACTTCACAGGTCTTTAAAAGACCATTTACTTGTTAATGAGGCTTTGTTATATTTCACCTCTTCTCAGCGCCCCTGCATCTCCACTCTGACTATCACTGGAATCGCCCGGCCCCCATAGAGCTGCAACCGGCGGTGTTTGCTGACACTCTTTAAAAAAAAACAGGCACGATGTCTGCAACGTTCGCGGGCTGCCACGGAAGGGGTGCCAGGCCGCTGGCGGCCCGCGGGCCGTACTATGAGTACCCGTGCCTTAAAGTAAATATTAGTTCTGAAGAATGGGTTCTTTGGGGCTCAGGGAGGAGGCCCTCGCATTTCCCTTTCCCTCTAATTAAATATTGGGAATGGGGTCAGTAATGAGGCTCAGGGAGGGGGGCACATGCCCCTCCACTTTTAAGTAATTGCTGTCCCGGGATGGGTTTGTTTATATATATATAGCACTGAAGCCTGTGCTTGCTTTTTTTAAATTCAAAAGTGGATTGGCGGATCCTTTGTGAATATGTGGTAGAAAAACTTTTTTACATATTTGGCTCCTGAGGCGTTCCTCTGGACCCCCCTCCCCCAGCAAGCCTAGGGGGCTGGATATCACCATCCTGCCCCCTTATATCTACATTTATGTGTTTTTTCTGGAAAAGGGGCTGATTTCTAAGTCCTAAAATGGCTGCCATCACATGGTGGCAGCCAATCATATCTTGTCTTGTGATTTGTCAGCCCTGTGGATCTTCAGCAACGTGAAAAATACAAAGTTTGTGAGCTTTAATATCTCAAAAACAACTGACCAGATTAACACCAAGTCACAAAACGCATGCTTTCTGGATCAATATCTAGCTTTCTGCCAAATTTGGTGTAAAACCTTCCAGCCATTTGAACTGTAGCTGTGACTAAATTCCATATGAAAAAATGAATGGGGAATATGCGTCCCCACTTTTTCTTAGCCCTCGCTTGATAAAACTTTCCTGACAGGAGCAGAGGTGGACGAGAGGTTTTTGGGGAACGTTTCATGAAGGTTCATCAAACAGCTATTTTTCTTGCCATATTATAGGTAGTCTAAACATTACAGTGCCTTGACATAAGGTGGATCTTGTTAGCATTGTAAGGGTACCCTTAGTTAAAGTGTCCTTCTTTGAAAGAATGAAGGAATGTTAGCATTTTAGGCGTTATGTTGGCCCACCCTGATATATTAGGAACATAATATTAACAATACTCATCGTTTTGGTCATTGTCAGTTTTAGTGATACCTACATGCAATGTGTTCACTCCTCAGTGTGAAAGCCTTGAAATCATAGTTCATGTGCCCATCAAACAAACTAGTTTTTGTTCTGGGAAATTATTGGTGAAGAGTCTTAGTGGGTGAAATGCAATTATTATTGGTGTCATAATAGGGCTGTGATGAGCTTGTGCACAGAATCACCCAAAGATATAATTCCATGTGTTGCTTGAAGGTGGTTTGCATGTCCAAAGAAGGGCACTTGTCGTACACCTGGTGTCACTTGTGTCATCTGCAGGAGTGGATTTCATTTACAAGCAAAAACACTTTTTATTAAAAATATGTAAAAGTCTACATTTCAATAGCACATATACTAAAGGCAAGTTTTGTAGTAGGTGTATATTCATACTTAGATGTTATAAGCCTACATGTGAAGTAAATAAGTGCTGATTTAGCTGAAACTAACGGTTGATGCCATATTAACGGCACGGCACAGCACGGCACATTAACATAGAAAGATAACATAACATTCAAACCTGTTTTTATACATTGAGTAGTTGTTTCCTAAACAATGTTTTCTCCTTTGTTGCAGATTAATGTAATTTCCCAGATGCCTTCTGTTAGTTAGTGAATAGGCATTTGTTTTGTATTAAACAACTGATGGTGAGGTTCTCACCGGGAGGAGAGGAGAGGAGGCGGCAGGAAGGATGACTCATGAGAAGAACTGTCCGGACCGCAGAATGTGGATGATGTATCTTTCCAAGGATTAAGTACAGGATTGTACAGATGAAAGAAGATGGGGAGTTTACCTATTCCCAGGAGTTTACTGAAATCCTACTGGAGGATGCAGAAGATGAAGCAAAAAGTGTGCTACCTAGAATATTGGGTTTCTATATTAGTGCATGGCTGGGCGTTTTCCTATGACCTTTTCTCTATAGGGAAGCTACTCTCACTTGAACGTGCTGGGGACTCATCTCTGAATTTCTTTTTACCAGGTTGCTTAGACTATTTCTTTGATTTCTGCTGATTTACAGCTGAAAATACTTTCCAGCTTCACATGCAAAGACGTTATGTTTATGCTTTGATTCCCTCATCAGAACTCTTTATTGGGTATCTGAACTGAGACCGTATTCTTTATTATTCCAAATCAATTTAGATTAGGGAACTTGCTTTATAGAACAAACTTGCTGTTTAATTACAATATTAACTGTAATTTTGACCAATATTATATTCTTTCTTCTAGTGAAATATCTTTCAATGCTGATACTTAAAAGATTAATACTCATTGAATAAATAATGAAATACTAAATGAATTGACAATAAAACCCTGTAACTCACACAAAATTTCTCTTCAGTGACTGTACTAAAAGTTTAATAATTTATAGGTATGTTTTTAATGTAGATGACTGATGCTTTTTACTTCATTTTGTCAACGAACAATGGCCCATAGGACCAGTGGCAGGAGTTATTTAATGATTACTCTGAGATAGAGAAAACCTGCTCCATCACATCTGTGGCAGTCATGACAAACTGGTGCTTGATAGAAGCTGGAGCAGCAATTAGAGGCCCCTTTGCACAGCAGTCCCTGCTGAAGTCGTTGTTGTGGCAGGACCTATGCAGCTACTGCTTTTGCATGTCGTTGTGTCTGTCAGATTTGTTTTGCAGTGTGTACTTGGCTGCAGTGCTAGCTTGACTTCTGGCATGCTGTTCTGCATTAGTTGGGTTTGCCAAGTTGCAAATGTGTGTCATTTGCTCAGGCTGTCAGGTGGGCTGAACCATCTTTTGAAAAGGGGGATTATCATCGTGATTAAAGCGTGGTCTTGTACGCACTTCTTGGCTTGCTGGGTAAGGCTTCTAATCCTTCAAGGCAAATTACAAACGACCCTTTTCATACACGAACAAGAGAGTCTTATTTCGATGACATTGCAGTTTGGTTTCACGCTGTATCTCCTCGAGTGAGAAGTATAGGGCCCGGCATCCACGCCCCACTTAAAACCCTTCAGTGGAGGTTGTGAAACATCAACCCCAGCCAGACACTTCAACGAAGGACAAAGCGATGAGAGCTACAAACGTGATGTCAGACGCCGACGAGGGCTCGCGGCTCTTGAATAGGGCACATCAGGCTTCTGTTGACAGGCCTTTTCCTGTTGCCAACTTTTAACAAGACAGAAAACTGTTGCGTTTTGTTCGCCTGTCATCTCCCTATTCACAGTACTCGCTGCCATACAAAAACTCACTTTCTCACCCTACACAGTTTGTATTGGCAGGTTCAGTCAGGGAAATGATTTTTAAGACGTATATATTCAATTCAATTCAAAAGACCTTTATTCGAATTACTTGAATTCATAAAAGTACAGACATAAAAACAATTCATCATTACAATATACAATACAATATCTCTAAAAAATTTTATAAGGAATTAAAACAACAATCTTTCAGGGATTTTCCATCATATTGCGTACACGAATTATTAGTCTTAGAAAGGTGCTAGTACGGAAAATCAGTTCCTCAGAGTCCAGGGAGAGTAACATTTGACAAGACTCCATAAGAGAAAGGGGTCTGTGTTTCCTAAAATAGGGTGTTAAAAACCAGTTGATATATTTTAAGTAAAATTTGCAAAAGAATAAAAAGTGTAACTCATTCTGCTTACTGGTGCTATCACAGGGGCACGGGTTGCGGTCAATAATTAAATTGTAACCCAAAGGGAAACCCAGCATGAATTTTATGGTGCCGGCCCTTAATCGAAATAACAGAGACCTCTCCCAACTAGTCATAGGTAGAGTGAGATAAAGTGGGAGAGGTTGCCTGGGCAGGTCATTCTCGATATATCTAATAACCGTAGCTTTCAATGTTTCCCTTTCCAACCGTTCTGCCTCATAAAGTGCATATAGTGCTTGTCTGACCTCTACCTTGTCTTGGCATCCAATACTGGAGGGATCTACAAAGAGATCACCTTTATTCACGGCGCTTAATGATTTTGAAACTCCCGCTAACCATGGGATTAAAAGCCCATGATCACATTTAAGACAGTCTTTGATTATGTCTTGTGTTAGCGAGGCTGCATTATTCCTCCAAATTCTCAACCAGAATAGAACTGGTCTGCTTCTAATGAAATCACAAACGTAAGGGAGGTTTAGCTCTTTATGGCAGATAAATTCAGAGGACGAAATTGGGGCACCCAAAACTTTTCTACAAAAACGTGTCTCTTCTCGTTGGATGCCGGGATTTTTAGCAGTAGCCCAAACTTCGGCCCCATAGGTGGCAACAGGAACACACTGTAATTTAAAAAATTTTAAAATAGCACTGGTTGCACCTAATTTCTTAGGGCGTGGGAGACTCAGTATTGAGTTGATGGCCTTCGAGAACTTGCTCGTGGCGTGGGCAGAATGCCCACTCCACGAGTTGTTCGCAGCGAAGGCCACCCCTAGATATATAAAAGAATTTACGGAGTCAAGTTTGTCAGACCCGATATGGATGGTGTTAAGTTTCCGTTTACCAGGTCCGCATGACATAACAAAGGATTTTTTAAAGTTCACACGCAGGTCCAAGCCCTCCATATAGTACAAAATTTTCCACAAGCACACGGAGGGCATTAGGGGTGCGGCCCATAAGGACCGCATCATCTGCGTATAATAGAACTGGCAAGGGGTGCCCCTGGATAATTGGGACATCTCTGGTTACTTGTTTTAGGGCCTTTGCTATGCCATTAATATAAATGATGAACAACAGGGGTGCTAAAACGCACCCCTGTCTGACCCCCCTGCCAATTTTTATAGCACCAGAGACTTCTCCTCCTGCCCCAATCCTGACTTGTGCCCTAAGATCGGTATGGAGATGTGCCAGGAAGTGTACTAAGGGCTCGTCCAGTCCATAACCGAGAAGCATTGACCACAGTTTTGATCTGTTTACCAGATCAAATGCGGATGAGAGATCCATGAAAGCGAGATATATAGGAGAGGATCGGGCAACGGTATACTTATCAATTATTAATTTTAAATTCAAGCATTGTTCAACCGTGCCCACCCCACTCCTGAATCCCATCTGACATGGGTCCAGTAGGTCAGAATCTTCAGCCCACTCTACCACCCTATTGTAAATTACTCGCCCAAGTATTTTTAGAGTATTATCCAAAAGCGAAATTGGTCGGTAGTTTGCTGGATCCGACCTATCGCCCTTTTTATAGATTGGAACAATAATACTAAGGGACCATGTCTCGGGGATGGACGCTCGTGTCATACTATTAAAAACATTATATAAAATTGGTGCCCATAGGTCTGTGCTGTATTTTATAAAATCTATAGGTAGGCCATCTGGTCCAGGGGCCTTATTACCTAGACTCTCTCTAATGGCTATCGTCACCTCAGGGAGATCAAACCGTAAGTCTCCCAACTGTTTCAGATCCAAGGTCATTTTTTGTTCAGCGGGAGCAGCATAAATGTTGGAGAAGTGGGCTTCCCAGGTAGGGCCAGTTATATTACAGCCAATAGGGGATACATTTTTACCCATATCGCGCATTTTCCTAACAGCGGGCCAGAATTGCCCGCTGCTCTTTAAATTGGCGCTATCAACCAGGGACTCCCACTGTTCCATCAGAAGTGCCGCCTTCCTTTCAGCTATTTTTTGTTTGTAAAATTTCCTAGCTGTTTGTACCTCCGCTGTGTTCCTTGGTTTGGTGGTTAGTGCCCTACGTAATTCCCTATTTGCCATAGAGCAGGCCGAATCGAACCATCTAGGGTCCTTCGTCTCAGGGGGTATAGGGACTAACAAATAATTTTTAATTGCCACGCATAATTTCCCAAAATCGGCGACTATTCTGTGACAATCTTCATCCATTGATAGACAAGAGTTTACCAATGCTAGGTGATCATTTTTTACGCGGTCAAGTAGGGCTTCACAGTCAATTCTCCTCCATTTAAGACGGAGACCGTCACCCGATGGCGTGATATCTCTTGCGCCATTGAATTTAGCATGTATTGGGCTGGGGCCCAAATACAAGGTGACTGTAAGAGGGTTATGATCTCCATATAGGGTCTCTACCACATTTGAGTCAGTAACACAGTCTGTTAAGTGGGGGGATGTAAAAATAAAATCAATCGTTGATTTTGAATCTCTCCCTCTAAACGTGGGGGCGTGGGTCAGTCCTGGGGATTGGCTTGTTTCCATAACATTACTAAGAATGTGGTCGTTTAAAATCTTAACAAGCTCAATGCCTCTGCGATCTGCTAGATCGGGACAGCTTTTGTCCTCTGCTTGGTATTTACTTGAGATTTTTGCATTAAAATCACCCCCAATAAGGATCCCTGACTTCTCGCCTGGGCCTATATTCATATTTGCATCAAGGTGTGCCAATAAATTAGAAAGTGCTGCATAATTCCTATTTGGTGTCGAATTAAAATCATTATTATAAAAATTGATTAAATAAATCAAGGTCTTTCGTTTGTATTCGAGGACCTGAATATTTGGGTTCCCCAATGATAGGTCCTTAAAAGTGCCGCCAGCCAATATTCTGATCCCTATAAAGAGTCCTCCCATTGCTCGACCATGGGCGGGCTTAGAGGCGGGTACACTAAAACAGTGATAGCCCTCTAAGTACACATTCCCTGTAGCCCAAGTCTCTTGAAACATGATGACATCTTTGCCATCCAATAGCTGGACCCACTGGGGGTCAGACAGTCTTGATCCGATGCCTGCAACATTCCAGCTAAGGATGGACAGATCGTAACCACTTTGCCTGCCTAGGTGTTTGACACTGGTGGTCTGCTTGTAATTAGGTTGTGGCGTTAATGTTGCGTCCTCACATACAGCTCGCAATCTGTCAGTAGTAGGCTGTGTGGCCATAGATTGAAATGGGACAGTATTGAAAAATGTAATTCCAGGCCCCACTAATGTCGGAGATACTAATGTAATGCTAACACTAGGGGCTGGTGAGTCAAAGGGCCTGCTACAGACATTCTCCACCAATGATGTGTTGATCGAACTTCCAAGAGCATTGGTAACATTATGGGCCGATAAATTATCCAAAACAGCCCGATTATTCAGTGGCCCATCCAATACAACAGCAGTCAAGGTAGGTAGCTTAAGAGAACTGCAGGCACCACAATCCACAACCATTGGTTTATCACTAGAGAGTCAATCGACCCCATCCAAGCCATTCAGGCAATTAAAACGATTAAAATGATTAAAATGGAAGTAGGGCCTGTCTTGCACCTGAAAGTTTGGACGTTGTGCATAATCCCTATATCTATGTCTATGTTCCACCCTCACCCACTCATCTGATGTCGGAGTATGATGCATATGGGTTGGGGGGAAGAAAAAGGATACTGGCATGGTCTGGATAGTGGAATCCAATGACCTGTTTGTTCCTTTACAAATATGCCGCACAGTGCCCGGATCCTTAAAACTTGTCAGGATGCAGTCCCCTATTATAGATTTCCTAGTTTTACCTAGCCAGGAGACCCTTCTTACCATAATAATCTCATTATTAAAATGGGACGGTAGGGGTCGATTCCAATTCAGCCATTTAATGACCTTATGTTTTAGTGATTGGTAATCCTCGTTCTCCCCTAGTCTTAAGCGGGGGGCACCTGCTAAAACCACCGTTAGACTATTAGCCTCTGGTGGCAAGTCTGGTCTCCGTGGACTTGGGGCCAGCCGACCCGGAGATGGTAGAGAGATACCACCAGCTTCTAAGTTGCCGTCAATAATCCCCAAGTTGAAACTTTGAGAGGCGGGGTTTGATGTCTCTCTGGGCCTATTGGGTGCGTTGCAGCGCGGTACATGGTCTGAAACAGCCATTAATGGTTGTAGAGGAGGGGCAGTAGTCACTCTCTGGGGGGAGACTTTATTGTTACCCTTCGTACCTCCCTTTTTGGTAAGGTTTCCTGCGGGGGGATAGGGTCCCATATTATTTGATTGCTTGCTAATTATGATGTTCAAATTAGTAAAAGCTGTTTCCAATAAGGTGAGCCTACTCTCTACTTTTATCAGACTATCGCTAATGGGCTGTAAAAGAGAACGCAATAGCGATTCTAAGCTCCCTATAGCTGTATGAGGGTTAGATGTATCAGCCACTGGGGTGCTTAGAATAGGGGCTCTAGTTGAACTAGAGACCTTTGAGAGAAGAGCAGTGGGAGCGTTCTTATTACCCCTCCCAGGTTGGGGTACAAGCGTAAGTTTTTTACCGAAATCTAAATGCGTCGGTTTGATTTTCCCCCTGCCCCCTGTTAACTTTTTACTCCGTTTACTCGGTGGGGGCTTGTGCAGCTCTACCTCAACTCTTTGTTTAGGCTTGCATTTCTTGGCTGCGTGCGAGGGTGGGATTTGGGTGACCAGATTAACAAAAGTAGGACAAGTCCCAGAAGGGGTTGTATCTGGGGGTTTTCCAGAGGCCAGCTCAGGGGAAGTGGGAATGTCCCGCAATAAAAGAGGAAAATCCTCAGGGGTCAGAGATTTTAAGCTAGGTGGGGGCGTATCATCCTCTTGGGTGATAGGATACGGGATGATCTCTGGCAGGGGCGTATTCTTCAAGGAATCAATGGAGCGCCGCCGCTCAACCCTGCGTTTCTCCAGTGATTTTTCCTTACCTACATCATCTTTAGTAGGTTTAAAGTACTTGTCCAATGTCCTCGCGTTACAGCCCCCTTCCTTGGCAGTCGGTTTACAAAGTCATGGAGACGACATCCTCCTGGACAAGTTATGTTTTGGACGAAAGGGATATGGCCCGGCCCGGCCTCCTTTGGCCCCTGACGGCCACAGACGGCCCGCCCTCTGCCCGGGCTCAGCCCGGCGCCGCCCGCGCGCGTCCCGCGTCGCGGAGGGAGCCGCCGATTTTTAAAGCGCCTCCGGGCGCGCAATCTCCTGGGAGGGGGCGTGGCAGTGGAGGCTCACGGGAGCTGTAGTCTCCCCCCACCGCGGCCCTCGATGTCGTCAGGGCAGCGGGGGAGACAAACAGCGTGGGTGCCCCGTCAAGAAGAATGCGCCGTTCTGGTTCAGGCAGGTGAGTGGCGTCCGTGCTGGTGCAAGGTCAGAGTTCCCCCGCTCCACCGAGGGAGCCGCCGATTTTTTTTTCGTATAGACGTATATATTTTTTGCTCTTGCCACCGCACGTCAGGCATGAACTACTTGGAGCGCGCCCGCTCTGGAGACAATGCGCGGGCCACTTGGCACACACCATCAGTGCGCATACGCGCCGATTACTTGAAACAGGTCCAGGCTGCAGTGCTCCAAGGAAACATAGGTAGGTTTTAAGTATGTCTGGGAGACTTCTTTTATGGATCCCAGACTCCATGCCTAGGGCGTTCTGGCTTCATGTTGTCATCATTGCTTGATGTGTCAGCATGTCTTGTACTCACCTGGCTGGATAACAAAACACATTGCTTCAGTTACATAAAACTTAAATGTGCAGAATCAAGCTCCATTCGCTGGCCAGGTGACTCAGTGAGTTAATCTCTCTCCCTACTTTCATCTGCTCTGATTTGCAGGTCATGAGTTTGTATCTGGACATTGCCCCTTTAGTCCTCTGTTCTTTAATGTTAACAATTGTAACACCAAGCAACTTAGAGGACTTAGAAACTGCACAAACGTATTATGCAGCGCTATAACAATCACACAATGTTATTCTAGTTTGAATATATTCAGTAACAAATTGTGCCTGGAAAGTACAGATTGATTTTGTGACAAAAATAAAGAAACTCAGTGAAACTGAAATATTTGCTTTTTAATATACCAGGAAAGGCACACATCACAGGAAAAGAAAATCATTTTTCTAAATTGATGGCTAATTGGAGTGGGGAAGACTGAGTTCTATAATTGCGTACCCTAGAGAATGTTTGTACAACAAATTCTTTACAATATATAGGCATGCTGTAATAAACCATAACATTGCTATTGTTATGCTACTAAATATGCATATAGTATTGCATTTTTATCAGACTACAACCTCTTGGATATTAAAGTACTTGAAGAGAGTTGTAAGAAATTAGATTAAATTAACTAGTGCGTGAGTAACATATCATACATCGGGTTCCAGTACAGTCTAAAAACATTGCTTTAAGGTTTATTTGAAAAATGGTGGCAGATAGGTTTCCATACTGGAAGAAAAGAAGGGATTCCAAAAATTCCTGAACGCAGACACACACACACACACACCAACTACCCCCGACAGACACACACACACACACACACACAAAGACACACACACTTGGATTGTGAAGAGGATCTGCTGTCCGAATTCTTCGCAGGTGAGCCAGGTTACATTAATTCAAATCAAAGCTCCCCGTCGTCAAAGATGTATAACTTTATGCACATCAGGCTATCCACTTGCTCCAGAGAACTTACCTCTGCCAAACATTGGATGCAAATAGAAACATACTAGGCCAAGTACCAAGTGCTTCCTAAGTATTGTGCATGATTGCACAAATGTAGCAACTGCTGGGTTGACTACATTGATGAATCTGGGGCTACATGATGCCCTTAATGGAGGACCAGCAATTGAAAAACGTTCACATACGTTGCCACCAACCCATTATTTGCAGAAGGTAGACTCAAGGACTCCGAGGGTCCTATTAAATGTAGAATAATTTCTCAAATTGAACTGTGCAAGTCCTAGGGAAAAACAATACTGGAAGATCTATATAGTGCAAGAAATCCCACAAGAGACTGGATGAGTCCCCTCATTGCACATCACTGTTGAAAACTGTCCCTGCGATGCATGTAGCTGCTCGGCGTGGATGTGACTCCTTTGTCTGAAAAGCTAGCTTGGTGCGAATCATCCACCAGATAAATCTTTTACACTCAAATTCCAAACTCCATTTTGAGCCACCATCAAAGAGAGGCATCTTTTCAATTTTCCATTGGAGGAGTGGACATCATGAGCCTCATCAGAGGTATGATCCCCCTCTGCTAAAAAAGTAGAAACCAAATTGGGTCCACCAAGGCTACTTACATCCAAACATATCATACTTCTTCCGCAATCCTGTGGGAAGAGTGGCAGAGGCAGACCCACACAGTAAGCCCTTAGGCCTGAGGGTTCTTATTAACTCCACACCAATACAGTGGGATAACCACTGTATTGAGCTAGAGGGAATATGGACACCACCTTTTCTAATGTCTTTGACACAGTGGCCACCATTGCAAATCATCTTTGATATCAGCGAGAACAGGAATTATTGCTTTGAATTCTTGACACCAAGGAATCAAATCCTTCTGAGGCTAGGGCGACAGTGGAAACAAGTACTTTCTACTCATTGTACTACAAAGGCCATCAGCGGAATGTTCACACAGATGCGCTTCCAATACCTGTAAGGTGCCTCAAATTATTCTAAGTGGGAAGAGTGCTGGTTCCAGAGCTTAAATACTCAACTCTTTAGTCAGCAATGTGGAGTTGAGGGTGCTGTTGGCTGCCCACCTCATGTTGAAAGGCTTGTGCAGTTGGAACTTCCTCTGATTGGTGTCAAACAACAATTGATGGATTCTGATTCTCTTCTTGAAAGTTAGCAAAAGAAATGACTGTTATCTGGATTGCAAATAGATCTTTCCTCCATAAAGAAAGTGTTAACCTTGTTCTGAAATTGATCCCCAAACAGATTGGCCACATGTTTTCTCCAGTCTCTGCTGCCAAAGACGTCTTGTGTCTATAATGACCCAACTGTCGATGCTGGTGCTGCATCCCATCAAAGGTGAGTGAATTACACCTATATGTCCTAGGAATCCAATAAGGTTCCATAGTTCACATCCTCCCCATTACCCTTAGAGAGAAAGTCAAAATACAAACCTATTATCTGGTCAGTTTATGCCACATATGGATATGCCCAGGCTCAGGCATAATACATATGGCCAATAGCTACGGTCTGCCATGCTGGGGACATCATAGACAAGCCACACAGCTTAAGGTGTCTGCTGCCCCTCCAACTTCATCCCAGACCTATTCCTGCGGTCAGAGAATGCTGAAGGTATTTCAGCTGTAGTGTCAGTTTCCCATGCTAAATTCATGGATACTCTGGGATCATTGTATTGCATAGATTGTTAAGCTGCACACATAGCACCGGGCAGCCATCCTGAGCCCCCTGCCCCACTAGCCTATAAGTGTGTTCGACGGTTTTATTATCTGTTTTTTGATTTGTAAAGAGGATTAGCGTCTGTCAAATTATTCTGACTTTTCCATGTACATAAAAGTATAACAATAGCAATATGAAAACAAAAACATAATGATAACAGTTCAATTACAAGAAACAATGTTACGATCATTAGGAACATTTTCATTGCAGATTTTTTCATTAAACTGAGCTTCCGTTCCATTGTGTATGATTTGTGTTGCCTGTTGTTACTGTGGAGCAGTTTGCAGTGAGGTTAAACCGCTAACACAAGTCTGGTTAAGCAGTTGCATGGTTTTGACTCATCTTTGTCACTCATGATTCCCTACTCAAACGTGCCTCAGAATGTTCTTCCTCCCCAATTTCCTCCTTTGGTCCAAATGGATTGGAATACAAGAGTGCATAATAAGAAAGAGAGATCAACTGTGGACAACTGAGGTCCTTCAGTCCAGATCAATCACCTGCTAAAAAGCAGCAACTACTTCCAACAACACCAAACTATGCTCTACAGGCCCAAAAACAGTAAAGTCTAGCATGAGAGCAGGCTTTATCAGTCAACCTGTGCTGCCACAAAGGCAACATTTTCAACAGTGGCTCAATGGCTGAGCTACCAATGGAACATCAAAGTGGTGTGTAGTTGAGCTTTAAAGATCCACTGATCCCTGCGTTCTAGGTAGTTGTAGTCACTTGAGGTTGCTTAGATACTGGTTATATTTGTTGCTACGTGACACGTCATTCAGATCCTAACAGGATCTGAATCCTTCAGTTATCGGCAAAATAAATATCATTAAGTTAAGCTGAAAATCCCAATTTTTAAGTGCACGGGGGCAATTCACTTTGTGGAATGCACTGTAGTAGTAGTAGTTGTGGTAAGTGTTATCAGCAGTAGTAGTAGTTAGTATACGTCATGTTTTTAATTCCTCAAATTTTGCTCTAGGTGTGTCTAGCATCAGGACCATCAGATTTACAAGGAGTTATCCAATTTTAATTGAAGCATTTTCCATAACTACAACTTTATCTACTCTCATGTTCCTTGCTCATTTTAAAGCACAATTAATGTAGCCCATAATAACCTATCGGTGTAGGCTGCTCGGTTATTGAAGTGTTAACCCTGAGTTCAGAATTCCAGCTGGATGGCTTTCATTTTCAAAACCCTCACAGCACCATGTTTTATTGAGAAAAAGTCATGGGGCCCGATACACAAAAGAGAGTAAAAGTTCACTCTGAGATTAAAACTTTTTCTTAACTACAATTTTGCATTTTTTTTCCAATTTAATAAACTTTCCAGGAGTACACCTGGAAAGTTGTGCCAGTTGAAGGTTCCATCCACACTCGTGGGAACAGAGTTTGACATTTTCCAATTACAGAATTGTACTGCATTGGTGAAAGGTAGAGATGCTGTGCAATTGTAGGGTTTTTTTCTCCGTGGGGAAAATACTTTTTGCCTGTAAAGACCCCTTCTGCTACAGCCACACAAGGCTTCGGGCAGTTTTGTTCTCCTTCCCACCCTGTAATCAAACTTACTCCAGCCCTCTGCAGGAGGAAATCCGCGACCATTTCCAGTGTGAGAAAGAGTCTGAGAAGAGTTTGTGAATGCCCACAGAAATGTGTTTTGGTCGATCACAAACTCACAAGGCAAACCACCATTGTTAAGTCCAAATCCCACCCTTTACATCAGATTTACACCTGCTTAATTGTACGCAGTCTTGGAGTAGACTTACACAGGGTTAAAATAATTTGCTCTTAATAGGCATTCTTTTGTGTACACGTAGTAGGCTAAAATCCATCACTTTTGGGTGTGAACGTGCATTTTATCTGCCTGCTGTTTCAGCTGTAGGTGACTAGCCTGTAGAATTTGGCTCTTCTGCTTGACCTGTTATATAAGCAGCAACACAGATTGGTTGGCTTATGGCAAACCTATAGACAGTTTGCTGGGTTTTAAATAGTAAGCACAAAAATATGATTTTCGAGACAGATGCACATGAGCGCTTTATTTCATCTTCAGCCATCTGGGAAAAGGTGACCTTATATCAGGTTAGGATGATTAATAATGAGTATTTTCTGCAGCAACAGTGACTGCAAAAGCCCAGATGTGTGGAGTTGTCATTATGACACAGTTCCTTTATGTTCTGCTATGATTTACTGCTGGGAGTTGCTATGTTTAAACATTGCCTACAGCAGCAAACCCAGTCTTTTAGAACTTGAACATATACCACACAATTAAACACTCTCATTTGGGAAAGAAGATACCTTGGGCTAAGATTATGGATTCTATTTTTCTTGGGTGTTGTTTTAAATGCACACACTTAATTCCAGAAGAGAAGCAGTGTGGAATGAAATATATATTATGTGTTCATAGCCCATGAATGTCAAGGACCATGGGCAATGAATTCAACTGGTTATCGTGGTCCTAAAGGAAACCAACATGTTGAGCAAGTAGTACCTGCATTCATCGTAAACATAGACATATTAAATTGTGATTACTACTGAAGATCTATGAGCACATCACGCCCATCCTGATGGAATTCCATTGGCTGCCATTGATGACTTTCAATGTCTTCAAAACCACCGGTATCATTTACAAAGCCATCGTGGCCTGCACCCCTGCTCATCTTGCACCATGCTCACCATCTCTTGTGTTTTTCGGCACACTCACAGTCAGGACGCCATCAGATCGCAGACTAAGTAGTGGAAAAAAAATCCATCCATGCACTCACGAACTAGAACAACATCCCATAGCCATAAGGACCATCCCAACGCTGCTTCATTTAGGAAAAGAGTTGAAGACTCGCCTTTTTATAGAGCACTACATCACACTGTCTTAACAGTCAACAAATCAACCACCTATCCTATCACTCACTGTCTTTATGTCTGTCTTTGATCCTGTACAGCTCTGTGCTGTCATTTGGCTAGGTTCATGCTATAGAAATATCACATACATACATACAAACTATGTGTATAGGAAAATACCAAACAAATCAAGCCAAGCTTGGCACGGGTAATCAGTTTTATGCATAAAGGAAGCAGCCACTGGCAACCAGTTCTAACCAAACCCAATCTTCACACAGCTCACTCACTCCTAGTGATAGTTCCAAAGTAGGGCCAGAAGGTTGGCATCAGTATTAGTCAACCCTACCTACAGGCCCCCGTCCAAACCTGAGATACAACATTATTACATATCATTTAACAAGTTCATAAAGTATGACAAAGGTATTCATTTAGTCCTTTCATTCTTGCAATTCTATTGCCTTAAATACAAAGATAATTGTTCAACTGCACATTAAAATGTGTGTGCTCTTAAGTGTGGTATCACCGAGATTGTGTAAACCTCTTGATCAAAACAAGCATTGGCAAATCCAAGGCATCTGGTCTGTTTTAGGTGTAAATGCTGTTTGTTTTAATCTCACAATGTTTTTGTGGGATATGTTTTGATGCACACACAAAATACACAGATGAACATATTCACAAACAAACACACACACATTACATACGAGCTTGCACATAATCATATATATATAAATATATACACACAGGTGTATGAAGACAGGTGGATAGTTGTTGACTGCATCAATAAACTGATAACTGCGTGTTATACACAATAAGGAATCTGTGATTGAATGTCTTTTTGTGCATACATTAGATGAATGGGTGTGGTTTCATAGCTTGATGGAGGTTAGTGTGGGTGGATGTGTGAATGCTTGATTGCGGGTTGATAGATAAATGCTTCCAGTGTGGGTTTGATGGATATGCGCTTGGGCGAGGTTGAATGATGGAGGGGTGGTGATGGTGGATGGATGCATATATTTAGATAAACGTGTGTGGACAAATGGATGGATGTGGATGAAAGGATACATAGATGAGTACATGGTTGGATAAGTGTGAGTAGCAGTGTGGATATTCATGGGCAGATGGATGCATAGGTATAGGGAAAATGATACATAAATGTGTTTGCATGGTGTAACTAAGTAATTTGCAATTCCAATAATCCATCATTGAACAATAAGTATGTTATGAACAGGAATTCAAATAAGCTCAGCCACTGGATTTTTAAAAACTTGAGCTTTCAGGTGCCTCCATATGCTGTGTCTAGAATACCTGCAGACCTATTTGCCTGTGGACATATGACTTTGATTGATTGTCAGCTGTGCTCTGTTCACTCACTAGACATTCCTAGTGCCCAGTATACACCATAAAAAAAAGCCTGGGAAAAGCTAAGCAAACAAGACTCCATTTTATAGGTTTTAAAAAGGATGTTCATTTGGGATCTAATAACAACCCAATGGTGGGGTAGAGACAATGCAAAAGAGTATGTGAAGAGCTGCAGGAATGTGCATTAAAATTTACCAATTTTAGAGACTTTGGCGCGCACTGCTGTGGATTTTTGTGAGTGCCTTGAAAGTCTGAAGTATACTGCAAATCATCAAACATGACATTTCCAAGCACAGTATTCATAAGGAGAGAAGGACTCCAGTTTAGGCCTAGCAGCTACTCTAAATGGTAACATATTGGGATGAAGGTTCATGCTTTTGTAGACCGTATATGGGCCGTTTTCAGAAACAACCACTTTTGAATTGGGAAATCTAAAAATTGTAGATTTCAGGGGATACATAAAACTCCACACTTCAAGGACTTAGTAAAATCATACTTGGGAGAAATAGCTGTTACATGATTTAGGTCTACTGACAATCCATGGGTTGCACCAAAAAGCATAGTTGTGGAATTTCCTCTTTGTTGATAGTGAAACAGGGTTTGGCTAAGCTTATAGTTTGTGCCTTTGCAGTGCAAATGCTAAGCTGTTAGCGTTGCCAATGTTTATCTATACAGAATTGCATAAGTAAATGAAAAATAAAAACAGTTCAAAATACTGGAGAAAAAGCAAACACATATCTTCTGCCATCTCAAAGCAGTACATCAAATTCAATGTTTTCAGTCTTTACAAATGGCATGGTTTGTTTTTCAAATACTTTTCACTCAGGAAATTCTGTACATAATTTAAAAAGAATATAGATGAATCAGAATGTAAAGGAAAAGGCTTGTCAAGGCCTAATTTACTTTCCACAATAGTCAGCCATTTGGTACTCGGTGGTAACCCAGGGAGCAGATTTGTAGGTCTTCAGAAAAAGTGTCAGACAAAGTACACCTTCTGCCTCAGAAGCCAGTCGAGTGCAGCAGATGGCCTTTTAGCCAGCACCATAAAATCACTTATGTGCCAAAGCTTGTGCAGTCCTGCAATATGTAAAATGCAGGAAATAAAATAGAAACAACCATTCAAGTCTATTCTTTAGCCACACCCCAAAAAAAAGTATCCCTGTTGCTGTGCTTTTGCAAATAAGCTAGGAGGACTGGGAAGCAACAAAGCTCAGGTGTGTGGGTATTTGATAGGGGAAGCAGCACATGAGGATGAGATCTAGAAACAGATGCACTCTCATGGAGTGCTAAATAAAAAGAAAAAAGTAGTTGCCTAAATGAGAGCAGTCAAAGCATACAAGGTAGCCAATTAAAATGATCATAAACAGACTATGCTGCAGGGAAGGGACAAACACAAGCAGACAAAGGCAAGTCATCAAATACGAAACAATTAAATAAGGACGACAATACAGCCAATGAATGATAAGCAATGGATGTGCTATACATTTTTTTTACCTTTCACCTTTTCCGAGTGTAGATTTACAGCTGGGTGTATACTTACATGTCTCTGTACACTCAAGTCGGGGGCTGGAGTAACTTCACAAAGATAAGTGAATCTCTCCACCACCGTGGTGATCTCCTCATCGAAATGTATAGCAAAGATTATTAATGTTTATTTTATTATTCATTACAAAATAAATATAAAACATTTAATTTGAAATATAAATATGAAATAATTTAAAATATTTATTGACCTAGACCTAATAAAATAAATTATAGCACATTAGCTCATCAAATTAAATGTGCATTATGTCATTTATTAACATATATTAAATTCATTTATAAATACATTTTAAACAATAGTTTAAAAATCCCTGCCCTCACATACATTTCTATTTCTTTTTAATATGTTAAACATTTTAAGCGTTATGTATTAAATTGATTTCAATTATTTTAATTGTTTCTATAAAAGTTAACAAATTAAATGTGTTTGTTTTTTAAAGTTGGTTATAAAATGTTAAAACAATAGTAAAAGCATGTTAAAGAGAAATAAGTGACCTGGTAGGAAATTGCATTTGCTGCACCCCCCATAAGGAAAAATAAATGATTTAAAGGGAAATAACAGAGAGGGGCAGGGGAGCAACAGAGGCAAAGGTACAGAAGTCAATGCTGGAGCATGAAGGACGAGGAGCAAAGGAGAGTGACTGAGGAGTTTTGAGAGGTTAAAACTAAAATAAAAAGAATCACAGGATAAGGTAAGGAAAGGACACATTGTGAGGGAGTTAAGGGGCACCACAGAGCATGCAAGGTGGCAATTTGAGTGGGGAAGCAGCACATTAAGGAAAAAATTAAGAAAACACCTGCACTCACATCGAGTGATGAAAGAAACATAAAAAGTAGGTCCCAGAATGCAATCAGTGAAAGGATACCAGTCATCCAGTCAAAAGGATGATAAAGAAGTTATGCTCCAGCGAAGGGATAATCAAAAGAAGAAGGGAATGCATCTGATAAAAAGTAAGCAAATGAGAATGAAAAGAAAGACAACCAATTGTAAGCAATGGGGTGACCCAAAACTCACTATATCTACAATAGTTCTTCAACAACAGACATAAAAGCTGTCCGAATGTGAGACCTAAAAATGGTTAACAACATTTTGAACAATGAAATGTACAAAACAGCAGTGTGAATCTTGCATGGAACTTATCAATAAAATTGGCATAAGAAGATGTCGAAAGCTGTGTTTAAGTGCTGTATAAAATTAAGAAGGCTGGGTTTTGTTTGAATATAAAGACAGAGAGGGATCCAGGAGGTAATTTTGACTCTGGTAAAAGAGTGCTTTTGGAAAAAAAATGTACTGAATCTGTAGGAAGTATTTGCATCCGAGTCTTTTTTTGTTGTCTGATACAGAAAGGATCTCAGATAAGCATTGTGAATTGGTCACGCATATGACTTTATCAGACAGGCAGCACTGAAACCATTATGAGTTTGCAGAAACCCAATGGCAAGTATTGCATAGTGCAGGATTTGAGAAAGGTAAATTAAATTGTTGTTCCTTGTTGACCTGTGGTGCAAAATCCAGTTGTGATATTGTTTCATATTCTATTAGATGCCAAGTGATTCTCTGTCATCCACTCTTGTCAAGCATTCTTTTCTATACCACTGCATGAGGATAGTCAGTTTCTTTTCGCTTCCGTTTCAGCAGCCATGTCTTGGCATGGTGCCGAGTTCCACAAGGGAGTCCTTGGTGATGCCCTATCACTCAGTCCTAGTCCAGTATAGTGATGACCTCCTAGTGGTGTCAAATGCTCAGGAGGCTTGCAAACGTGACACAATTGAATTGCTGAGCCACTTAGCGGAGAATGGACATGAAGTGTCCCCAACCAAATTGCAATTTTGTAGGAAAGAAGTACTGTTTCTAGGATATTCCATTGAGAAAGGAACAAGGAAGGTGTAAAAAGATAACATGTTGTCTATTCTGAAGGAATCTGCCAACAACCCAGAAAGAAGTCAAAATGTTTTTGGGAATTATTGCGTTATGGTCGACAGAGGATTCCCCAACTTTTCCCTGATGGCCAAGCCTTTGCAGATGCTGACACATAAATGCGTGTCAAACCTGGTACCACGGGATGACAGTTGCCTGCATGTCTTCTCTGAGCTGAGAGAATGTCTCTGTCAAGCCCCTGCACTGGGAATGCCTGATTAAAATAAATGTTTTGCTTTCTTTTGCAGTGAGAGAGAGGGCTGCGCTCTTTCAGTGCTGACCCAGATGCAAAGTAACGCCTGCAGACCTGTGTCTTATTTTTCTGCCACACTTGACCGCAATGCTGCTGTACCTGGATGTCTTCAAGCTGTTCCCTCCACCAGTGTTGTCATTGAGCAGTGCAAGAGCATTGTTATGGATTACCCTTTGACTGTTTTTGTACCCCATTCAGTGGCGGTGCTGTTAACTCATACTAGGACACAGCACCTCACCAATAGTTGACTTACCATGTATGAGCAAGTCAAACTTGGAGCTGACAATGTTACACTCAGAAGTTGTACTATAATGAATACTGCCATTCTGTTGCAGCTTCGGCATCTCTGAAGTGACCTGATGCTTTGCCTCCAAGAAATCATCATGAAAAAGGCCAGGAGCTGCCAGCTGTGCCTGCGAATGCGCTTGTGAACATTACAGATGACATTACTTTTGATTACTGCAAAGGACTGGCTGATTTGGTGCATTCTGTGCCTCACCAGGTTGGTGAGGCTACAGCCCCGCCTCAAAAGGAGCAGTGCCATGTCTAAGTCAAGGCAAATGGGTCATGGTGAAGAATCACATGTGCAGGTCATGCTTGGAACCTTGGTGGTGCGGTCTCTACCAGGTGATTCTGGTCACTACAACAGCTGTGAAGTATGGACGTCTCCCTAACTGGGTACCCATACTCGCAGAGTCCCGTGTTTCCTTGATGATATAACAGCACCTGTTCCTGATGTTTCGGTGGTTACAGTGAGACAGAGGGAGCAGGTTAGTCATGCTGTTGGGAATCAGCAAGAAGCTGGGACAGCACTTGTTAAGCCTGAGGGGGGTCTGAGAGAGTCAACAGTTGAAGTCGGTACAGGAGGGTCTCATCCAGTTGACTTGACTGCACCAGATGAAGACCCTGCGAAGGGCCTGGTGCAGTAGTAACGCGAGTTGCACCTGGAGACCGGTGGCCAATTAAACAGAAGAGAGTGAGATGTTGTTGGTCCGTAATACACATATTACACTCTGTTCCAGAAGTTGCTGAAGGAGCTGACATGAGTGACAGTGATAAAGAAGGGCTAACAGTAAGGAGATCCAAGAGAGCTAGAATACCCTGTCAGAGTTACTCCTCACTTGACTGAACTTACATAGTAGGTAATGACTGGTAGAGAGCATTTTTCACCTTTTTCTTTAACAATTTGCATCCAATTGAGCCTCCTTGAGCTGAACTTCGTGGCTAAACTGAGTTTTGAAATGGCATCGCCACTAAACAGACTGAGTCAATTTATCTTAGAAGTGATCATTACTGAGTTTGAACTGCACATTTATTAGAGACAGAACTCTATAGTTTTGCCCAAGCTACAAAGAAGAGTACCATGGCCATAGTTGGAGAAAGAGCATAAGGTTATCCCTTAGAAAAACACTTATTAGGGCTAAGGAAATCTCACAAAGATTATTGTACATATTTTACTGGAAAATACATTTAAATTGTGCGTGCTGTGTGCACAAGAGGAAACTAACTACAAGACCTGTGCTGCGATCTTCTAGCTAAAAGGTCTGTCATCAAAGAACTCTTAGAGCCTGAAACAAACACTAATAGATAAAAAAAAAAGTATATATGTAGGAGTATTTGTTGTTGTGGCTTTAGTACTTATTGCTTTACTTGTAATTTTAGTCTATACCATCATTTACAGGTAGAAGAGCCTACACCTATACCAGTCCCTCAAACAACCTTTCCTACTGACAATAGTTTACCTGCTCTAAATGAGAAAGAGGTGCATGTTGATGCTTCTGGAGGAGATTACTCATTAGATGTTTATTAAATGCTTCTTTATGAATATGTTGAAACTATGGATGCTGGAGATTGCTAGGTTTGTATGCAATTGCCTGCAGCAGTTGCTGATGGGATTACCTATCATCACCTCCCCTTGACATATAGAGTTACTTGTAGCTTATTGCTGAGCTTATTCTTTGGAAAGGGTCATTTTCAATAGTATAACTCAAATCATGACTTGGTTTTCTGAGACGTTCCTGTGCTGAAGCATTTGAATCTACAGCCTGATGCTAAGAACAGTGAGATAGTGGGACATTTATTTAGACCCACTCTGACACTTGACACTGCTTACACAAATGGGCATAACTTTACTTGATTATTAACAGATGTAGAAAAGAAATTCATAGATTCAGAAGAAGACAGAAGGAGAGACATCTTAGCTAAAGCAACAAATCGTTCAAAAGTACCATGAATGGGCTAAAGATGAAATTGAACATAGATTGGTGGGAAACAGGGGAGCATTAGCTTCAGATTGGAAACATAAAGCGGGATTATTCATTTTTATTAGAAAATCCAAATCTAACACAAACTTCATAGGGACTAGTGATGTGACCATACATTTGAAGTTAGAGCAAACGGGGATTATATTTAGATGGAGCAAATCCTGTTTGCCCTGGAATTTATTACATTTGTGGGAAGAATACAGTTTACAGGTTATGCAAGAGATGGCATGGAACATGTTACATGGGGATAGATTTTCCAAAGATTTAGCATATGGGACAAATTGATGATTCAACAAGGAAACAACATATGAGAACAAAGAGAGGTGTGAGCGCTAGCGAAATTGTAGGTGACATTTGTAGTGCTTTGATACCATCTGTAAGAGTGATACACAACTCACACAAGGTTAGAACACTTTCTACTGTGGTTGAGAAGTTGTCTATTAGTACAGCTAGAGGATTTTTAGTTATAGATACAGAAATGGTTGCACTTAGATCCATGCTTTTGCAGATTTTACTTGCTTTAGATGTCCTTCCTACAAAAGAGAGTGGAGTCTGCCAGATGTTAAAAGTTCAACAATGTTGTACCTACATTCTAGATGAAAGTAAAGACCTGAAAAAAGACATTTTATTTTTATTTATTTATTTATTTGAAAAGTTTTATATAGTGCTGGCTAGACCCAGAGGTATCAAAGTGCATTACATGAGGATCAGGGAGTTAAAAGTTACATCTGTTACAAGAGCATAATCAAACATAGGATAAAAAAGCAATGTTACGGTAATTTGTATGAGGGCGGGGAAGGAAGGAGACATAACAGGAAGACGGGGAGAAACTGTCCCCAACATCTGGCTGGGTAGGTGGCAGCTGAGGGGGTGAACTGGGGCCGATCTCCTCTATAGCTGTCTAGGCCGCTCCAATGGGCATCGGCCATAATGTTCGGACTCTGCTGTCAGGATAATGATCAGGTTTAATCTGAGAATGCCGAAGTCAAACGAGGGAGTTGGAGGGATAAGTTACCGCAGTCCGATCAAAAACCCAGGTGTGGATGGGGTTATTGTTTCAGTGATTATCAAGGCGCAATCAGCAGGAAGCTCAATGTCCACGAGAGGCAGCTGCCAGAGAACCGGAGAAAACTGCGGGCAGAACAAAGTCAAGGGGCGGGCACCATCTTAAAGTCAGGCATTGTCCTGGCCCGATCTTACAGTGGGCACCACATTACCAACATTACTGACCTAAAGAAAGATTTGAAAGGATTAACAGCAACAGATGTTTGGGAAGCAATATGGAATGGATTTTCTGCTATAGGCAAATGGTTTGGAAACTTAGGTAGTGGAATTGCTGGAAGCATTCTAAAACACTTAGTGATCATTGCTGTTTGTGAATTATTTTTGTTTGAAATCCATAAGCTATACAAGCATGATCCTGTATGAATGGAAACTTACAGAAATCAAAGCACTCCTCAAGAACCCCACTCTTGACCCCAATCAACTGAGCAACTTCCGACCCATCACCCTGCTCCCCTATCCAGCTAAAGGGATTGCGAAGGGCATCAACAAGCAACTCACCACCCACCTTGAACTTCACCATCTTCCAGACAACATACAACATACAAACCACAGCACCAAAGTAACACTCATTTTGGGCACTGATGACATTCGAAACATAAGGGACCGAGGAGAAACACCAGACCTCATCCTGCTCGACCTCTCCACAGCCTCCAACACTGTCTCCCAGAACAACCTCATCAGAAGACTCCAGTACATTGGCATATAAGTATCCGCTCTCAAACAGATATGTTCCTTCCTCATGTGAAGTAACCCTGGGCGTTATACTATGCTTCGCCCAAGTAGTGTACGTAGCGCTGCCTGCTTCGCAGTTTTCAAAGTAGGCGAAGCAGGCAGCGCTACGCACACGCCAGGGCGAAGCGTAGCTGCCTGCCACCCGCCACCCGCCACCCGCCTCCCGCCCGCCATCCTTTTAAAATAATATCAAGCATGATAAAATAATTAAATGTAAAGACTTACCTGCAGCGCCGCGTCTCTGGGACTCCCTCTTCCTCGTTTCCAACTTCTTGTGACAAATGCGCATGTGCGGACGCCCACTCATGCGCATTTCTCGCATTTCTGCGCATTTGTCACAAGAAGTTAGAGGATTAGGCTGTTTCTTGGTTAAATATTTTCTTAAATGTGCACAATGAGTTATACGCTAAAGATGTGTTGTATATTGTTTGCAGTTGTACAATATGATTTTTTCCATTAAAAAAAAAAGTATATGTTCCGCAGTAAAATCTGTTCCCCCATTCCCTATTATGCTGAGAAGTGAAGAGCGACCTGACCCCGCTCGACTCCTCCAGATTGACCGAGTCTCTGCGCCGCCGCTGCCGAGGGTTCGCCCCTGGTAACTGGGAACTGTGTTTTTTACTCTCTGTACTGCCATCCTTCTCCTTTGCTGTGTACTGTATTTTGTATTTTTTGTATTTGTATTTTTAGGCGCTCCTTTTACGCCCCTGACCTCTGTGCCCCCCCCGCTCCCCGCTTCCCGCCGCTGCTCCCCCTTTTTCCTTCTGTATCCCCTGCCCTCGCCCATTGGCCCCCCGCTTCCGCTTCCCAGCTGCTCCTCCCTCCCACTTCGCCTCTTATGGAGACCGCGCAGCAGCCGCGCAGCGGGCGCACCGAAGACGCGCCAAAGACAAGCCCATCTGCGCTGGTCCGCGCCTGGACCGCGCCCAGTGCCAGAACCCCTGGTCCCCGCGCCCCCCGCAACACCAGACTGCACTACGACTCCAGCACCCTCCACGCACTCAACACCGGACGAGACCACCCCTGCTACAGGGCCACCCCGAAGCACAGCCAAGGGCCCTTCGCCTGCTGGAACTGCAGATTCACCAGCATCCAGCTCACCAAACCACCATCCAGAGAAGCCAACCACCTCTGCTGCATCCTCCTCAACACGCGCTCCGCTCGCAAACACGCCATCGAACTCTGGGACCTCCTAGACTCTACCGCCCCCGACGTCGCCTTCCTGACGGAGACCTGGCTGAACGCCACCTCAGCACCAGACATCGCCATAGCCATCCCACAGGGCTACAAGATTTCCCGCAGAGACCGCACCAACGGAGGGGGAATCGCCATCATCCACAAAGACACCATCAGAATCTCGACCAACACCGACGACACCCTCACCACCGCCGAGCACATGCACTTCCAAATCCACAGCGACCCCAACACCACCCTCAGAGGAACACTCGTCTACAGACCTCCCGGACCACGACCACAGTTCAGCGACACCATCGCCGACCTCGTCAGCACCCACGCCCTCGCCTCCATGGACTACATCCTCCTCGGGGACCTGAACTTCCACCTCGAGAACAACAACAATGCCAACTCCACCGCCCTGATCGACAACCTCGCCAACCTCGGACTCAAACAGCTCGTGACAACACCCACCCACGCCGCTGGACATACGCTGGACCGCATCTTCTCCTCAAGCCCCCACGTCTCCTTCAACCACACCACCGAACCCCACTGGACTGACCACAGATGTGTCCACTTCACCTTCAGGAAACCCACCACACACCACCGCACCCAACAGCTGCCACGCCGCTGCTGGGGCAAGGTCACCAAGGACCAACTGACTACAACCCTCGCCCTGAGACCACCCGCCGACCCCACCGACCCAGACACCGCCGAAACCAACCTCAAACAGTGGATCAACGACTGCGCCAACACCCTCGCCCTCCTTAAGACCGCCACAACCAACCACACCAGCAAGAAAGCCGCCTGGTTCACCGAAGACCTCCAGATCTCCAAGCACACCTGTCGGAAGCTGGAGAAGAAATGGTTCCACGACCGAACACCTGACAGCCGCACAGCCCTCAAGAACGCCACCCGCAGACACCACCAACTCATCAGGGCCGCCAAGAGGACCGCCTTCAAGGACCGCTTAGACAACAATGCACACAACACCAAAGAACTCTTCAGCATCGTGAAAGAACTCTCCAACCCCAGCTCCAACACCAACGACATCCCACCATCACAGGACCTGTGCGACTCCCTGGCCACCTTCTTTCACCGCAAGATCACCGACATCCACGACAGCTTCAACTCTGACACCCCCGCAACCGCCACCGAGCTCATCACCCCTGCAACCACTACCCGCACCAGCCGCCTGATCGTCTGGTCCAATGTCAGAGACGAAGACACCATCAAAACCATGAACTCCATCCACTCCGAATCCCCATCTGACCCCTGCCCTCACCACGTCTTCAACAAAGCCAGCACAACCATCGTGCCCCACCTCCGAAAAACAATCAACAGTTCCATTGAGACAGCAACCTTCCCGGAGAGCTGGAAGCACGCCGAGACCAATGCCCTACTAAAGAAGCCCAAGGCGGACCCCAAGGACCTCAAGAACTTCCGGCCCATCTCCCTGCTCCTGTTCCCGGCAAAAGTGACAGAGAAGATTGTCAATAAACAGCTAACCCGCTACGTCGAAGACAACAACATCCTGGACCCTTCCCAATCCGGTTTTCGCAGCAACCACAGCACCGAGACCGCCCTCATCGCCGCCACTGACGACATCAGGATCCTGATGGACAAAGGAGAAACAGCCGCCCTCATCCTCCTGGACCTATCAGGAGCCTTTGACACAGTCTGCCACCGCACCCTATCATCACGCCTCCATGACGCCGGTATTCAAGGGAAGGCCCTGGCCTGGACCACATCCTTCCTCTCCGGCAGAACCCAGAGCGTCCGCCTCCCACCCTTCCGCTTGAAATCCACCTAGATCATCTGCGGCGTCCCACAGGGATCCTCCCTCAGCCCGACGCTGTTTAATATCTACATGGCACCGCTCGCCCACGTCGCACGTCAACATAACCTCAACATCATCTCCTACGCCGACGACACCCAGCTGATCATATCCCTCACCAAAGACCCCCACACTGCCAATGCCAACCTCCACAGAGGAATGAAGGCCGTTGCCGACTGGATGAAGGACAGCAGACTGAAGCTGAACTCAGACAAGACGGAGGTCCTCATTCTCGGACCAACCCCTTCAGCCTGGGACGACTCTTGGTGGCCCACATCGCTAGGCACAGCCCCGGAACCCACAGACCACGCATACAACCTGGGGGTCATCCTCGACTCCACCCTCTCCATGACCAGGCAAGTCAACGCCGTCTCCGCGTCCTGCTTCAACATCCTCCGCTTGCTCCGCAGGATCTTCAAATGGATCCCTCCCGACACGAGGAAAACCATCACCCAGGCCCTCATCACTAGCAGACTCGACTACGGGAACGCCCTCTACTCAGGAACAACAACCAAGCTCCTGAGACGACTACAACGAATCCAGAACGCCTCGACGTCCCCCGACACAGCCACATCACACCCCACCTGAGAGGCCTGCACTGGCTCCCCGTCAACAAGAGGATCACCTTCAAACTCCTCATCCACGCACACAAAGCCCTACACAACACCGGACCTACATACCTCAACAACCGACTCAACTTCAACACCCCCACCCGAAGCCTCCGCTCAGCCAACCTCGCCCTCGCCACAGTCCCTCGTATCCGGAAAACCACCGCCGGTGGCAGATCCTTCTCCTACCTCGCCGCCAAGACCTGGACCGCTCTCCCCACCAGCCTACGACTGACTCAGGACCTGCTGGCCTTCAGGAGACTCCAAAAGACCTGGCTCTTCGATCAGTAGCGGCCCCCCCTCACTCCCCCAGCGCCTTGAGACCCTCACGGGTATTTAGCACGCTTTACAAATGCATTGATTGATTGATTTAAAGTGTATTTATTCTGTGTTTTCATTAATATAAATTGTATATAATCTGACCTGGCAGGTTCACATACTCTGCAGCCAATGCATAAAAGTACATCCCTGCACGTATTTCTTAATCAAAACCACTTTGGCTACTATGGAGTCTAGGCCTAGAATTTAGCTCTAAAAAGCAACTGTGTGCTGTTAGCCACCTCTAGTTGAAGAGCAGCCTCAGAGGTGACCACACATCACACAGAATAGTTGTCGGCAAACACGCACCTGACCCCCTTTCTTTCTTTCAAGAAGCCCCCAGTCTATCACGAGACAATTGTTTCAATTTGAAGGTCCGTGAATCTTGAACTCTGTAATCTAGCATCAAATCTGATGACAATCTTCTGCTTTTGGACCCCTAAGAAAATTCTCTCTCTCAGTCTCTTTTTTTCTTTCGCTCTTTCCTTCTGCCTCTCTATCCACCTCTTTTTCTTTCCCTACCTTTTTTCCAGTCTTTTTCTCGGTCCTTGTCACCTGACTTCTACATCTCCACACTCCCTCCCTTTTGTCCTCGTTATGCTCCTCTCTTTCCTTCTCTGCTTTCTTGTTTCTCACTCTCTTCTGCTCCTCCCTCACCCCTCCTCCTTAGTCACTCTTCCCCTTCATTCTTCTCTCTCTATATCTGTCCCCTCTCTGTCCCCATCCCCCCTCTCGCTCTCCCTCAGATGCGGTCCCTATCTCTTCGTCATTCACTCGACTTGACTCTCTCTCTCTCGTTTTACCCTGCTCTCTCTTTCTCCTTATTTTCCTCCCTCCCATTGCTATGCGTATCAGCGCCAAAGCAATATACAGACCTTGCTGCAATGGAGTCACAATGCAAACAGATCAGGTGCATTTTAGAGACAAATGCATGACATTAAACTACGCAATAATCTTACTCTGTGAAAAAGGAGGAGCAATTGTCCTACTAAGTTGTTGCATGTTGTGCATAGCAAGATATAAATAGGAAAATACATATTTTTAAAAAGAAGCTGAAAGATCTCTATCAGCAGTGGAATGTGCAGTGACAAGGAAGTGGTGTCTGTAGTCGTCCACATGGAAGCCCAGGACAGAACCATAGGGTTCACCCCAAATGCAGGCCCTGTCCGGCTGGTGTTCTGTGCGTTTGCTCAAAGGCTACCCTCCTTGTAGCTGCAAAATTTAACAAATGCCCAGAGTGATATCCAAAGCAGACATTGTAAAGTCAGTGAAGACATTTGCTTCAGATGTTCAAAAAGATGGCCAATGAAAGGAACACTTTAAGACAGGTCCTATCCAAGGAAGACATATTCCGGGAGTTCCTTCGACATTCCTGTTCTCCAGCAGGACCTGTGTTTGGATTCCACCCCCCCCCCCCTCCCCCCATCCCCTCCATTATACCGGCCATGGGTCCACATGAACTCTTTACAGGGAAGATCTGCTGCCACCCTGCAGGGGGCACTCTAGAAGTCTGTCTGCTGTTGGCTCCTTCTAGAACCGGCTCAACACAAGTCTACAATGAAACTATGCACTGTGCAGCCCATGGCCTAATCATCATAGCACAGGGACGTTCTAGAATACGAGCCGATGACATCCCACATAAAATTCTACACCCTTCTAGTAAAACTAGTATTTGGATGTTCTGTCGAGCTTTAACTTGAATCACTCATCTTCCATTGCTTGTCACACTTCACTCAATGAAAGATCATTAGCATTTTAGTTTGTAGCCATCATCTCAGCAGAGCATGGATTGAAGAAGATGTTTTGGCAAAAACATGTCTCGCTTGCATTTTGAGTCCTGACTAAATTATTTTTAAGAAGACATCAGCAGTGAAACAAGAAACGATTGCTGTCTGTGTACAGGTCACTCATGACATTAAGAATTTGGTGTGAGATGATTTAGTGTTCTTGTTAAATAAAATAGTTCCTCATGCATTGCAATGAAAGCACGCCATAGGAGCCAGAATAATACACCAAACAGGCAATTGCATGAGGTGAGAGGGTCATACTCCTGTGGGGCAGAGACAAAGTCCACTCTATGTATATGTTGGAAAATGGTAACAAGAACTCTGCAGACAGCTACACTATCAAGCCAGGGCTAAAGACCCTGCCCCAGCCTACTGGCTTGTGAGAAGGTCTGCCTGCTGGGTAATAACTGGAATTATGTCACAGAAATATCAGCCAAGACATAAAGTACACCCTTCGCCTTTGTGAGGACCACCGCCGATGCTGAGTAGGAGGCCAAGGCCCAAAGCTATCAGAATCTGGGAGGAAAGAGCAATATTACAACTTTTATTACAAGTAGGTCACTTTGACAAAATTGTTATCCAAGTCGTGAAGTTTAACATGACATAGCTGCTGGCAGCCTGCTAGCTCCGATGCACAAACACATGATAACAGACACAGGTCTGCAGTTTATTTCTATTTTGGAATCCGCTCCGATAGTGCATTTTGTACATTTCACTGTGAAGGAATACCGCCATACATAATGTTCGGTGGAATTGACTGAAAAATGTATCTTTTTAGTCACTTAACACTAACTCTCTGTGTGGTCTTTTCATCAAACAAGCAAAACAAAGTTAATTATATGGCGGCACTTGCACAAAAGGGATATTTTTTTACAAAAGCCAAGGATCCTCGTTTTATCCACATCTGAAGTATGAAAGGCTGAATCGACCCCACTGGAATTCTAACACCGACCTGTAGTTGACACAATCATCACTGTAACTGGCAATCAACTCCATCGGATGTTATACAAAAAAAGCACAGGGATAAAGGTGCTTAGAGTATCTGCTCACATCCACACCCTCTTTGGCTGAAAAACAAGTAGCCACCTATGTCATATTTGCAGGGAGCTTGCCTTCGCATCACACACACACACACAGGGCCTAAATGGAGGCCTCCAGTGGCTAATCACACTTAATCTTACCAAATGTCCCCAAATTACACAAGTGAAAAGGGCAAGCCGAGGAAACCCCTCTTTAACCCCAGAGCCCTTCCAGAGAGTGACCCTGCTATGGGCACATCTCGGATCAGCGCGGGGCCCACATACCAGCGCTAATCACCTCCAATGCCTTGGGTCCAGGAGCCAAGCCGGCCTTCCTGGGTAATGTATTTGGGATTAGTGCTAAGCGAGCCCCAATCACAAAGAGCTCGTCTCGCACGGCGGCGGGGATTGGCTCGGATTTACCGAGGCATTGAGGGATAGAGTGTCTCGTGTCCTGAGAAATGAATTAATTGCAGAGGAAATGTGGAAAAGGGGGCGAGGGAAAAGAAAACAAATTGCGCAGCAGATTCCTTTGTCAAGTTGTTCTTGATTAGAGCATATCCTCCGAGCAAGCCTGGCTTGAAATGTCATCCCCCCCTCGCCTCTCCCACCCGGCTCGCCTTGGCCCGCGGCCATCTTGAACTCGCTCGATGTGTCTGAGACTGAGACAGATGCTGTTTAGACAGCCCGCTTTGGTGGGTGGTCGAGTGAGGCGATCTGAGCCCAGAGTTTATAGTAGGCCGGCACAAATGAACTGTTGAAGACCAATGGGAACCCCCAGTGAAATCACAACATGGGAAATATGAAAAAGAGACCCTGTTGTGGAGGGGAAGAAGGGATTTCTGAAAGCCGTCGGGCGGCTCAATCAACTTTTCTCCAAATTACCGGGCCGCGATGTGGCTTTTCCTGACCTTGTATTCATCGCCGAAGCAAGACAGTAAACATTTTTTTATGCCGTCAATATTTTTAGATTGAAATTGCTCGGCATTGTTTGAGAAAAACAGACAAGTAATGTATACTCTTATTATGTAGCGTTGTGTAGGGTCGGACTGGGACAAAAAATAGTCCCGGGCAGCAAAATAAAAGTGGCACTCATTAACGAAGCAGATATGTTAAACAAGTGGTAATATCAGGTAAACCAGCAATAAAACTGGCCCACTTGGCCATAAAACTGACCCACAGCTGCTAAAAAAACAAAAACAGATAGGCCAATACACTGATCTGTGAGACCCGCTGATTGGCCAATGCCTCATCACTTAGGCCAGTCCGACCCCGGTGGGAAGTTCCTATTGGAATATTGCCACTCCACTTGCGACATATTTTTGTTTATGTGTGAGAAAGCAATCACCACCATATAAATGCTCATGGCATACACTCTTTTATGCATACCACTGCATCAATGGATTCTAGTTTTAAAAGTCTGCATTCAGCACCTACAAAACATTTGGTCGAGGCATGTATGCGTACAATATACCTGTCACCTCCATGCAACTGATGTGTGCAGAGCTGGTAAATTCATAAATGGAAAGTCATAGAGACTCTTAAGATGCATGCACTCTGGGGTGCCACACCAGAAGATGCTTGAAAGTTGGGCGTCCTGCTGGTGGACATTTTTCCACCAAAATGGCTTATGCCCACATGACTTACTAAATCAAGAGAACAATCTCGATGACTGCAAGTCCTCCATGCCATGTGCGCACGGCAGACCTGTGCGACCCTGTTTGATTTATAAAGAAAGTTTGTCTTGAAGAGTCACAGAAACCATGACCCCATGCCCTAAGAGATGTCTTCCAGAATCCAGGGAGACATTTCAGAACTTGTTCCACCAACAACCATCATGATTTAAATGGTGGCGACAGACAGAAGGAACGCTGGTGGAAATGCTGATCATGGGGCTCGCCGTGTACCAGGCAAACCCTCTGACAGCATTTCCAGTAGTGTAACCTCCACTTAAAGGACTTTGTGATGACAGAGCTGGTGATGGCTACACCATAAAAATGCAGCTTTCCCTCATGCTCAACATTAGGCGAGGGAACCGAGTGGAGGGTAAGAGGGACATTTGCTTTTTGTTCTTGGGTACCCTGTTGCTGCCCTCCTCTACATGAGGTCCATAGACTAGATTTTGAGAGAACGAGGGATAGCTTCAGCTGTTCCAACATGTCGAAGACTGAGATTATGATGATCAGGACCAGTCCACCACTTGACTCTAACCTGATAGGAAAGTGGAGAACCTAGGTCGGGTCCTAGCCGAGATGTCCATGAAAGAACTCGCTCATGATGTTTAGAAGATTCCTGACATTGCTGCAGATGATGTACAGGGTGGAGCACGTTTGAGGTTCAATTTTTGTTTTGATTAGACTATTTCTATACTGTCTACACGGAAGCACTGGAAAAAATATTGATTGAGCCAGTGCCAGGCAGCTAGATTGGGCTTTATTTTGAGACCGTCAGGTCACACACCCCATTGCTGAGAGAAGGAAAAAATGATCACATTTACAAGTATTTATAAAACCTAAGATGTCTTAGAAGTATGACTCTGTGAAGTTACATAGCCTCATAGCTCACAACTCTGCTTACATTCTGATTAATTTATGGGTAGCTATGCTTAATATGTAACTATTTATAGTTTGAAAAATAATTGTGGCTTAATTCTGGCACTACTGTGGGGGTGCGGTGGCTGTTGCCTGTTGGCACACATACACCAATCTACTGTTGTACAGCCTGCACCTGACAGATAGATTCCGGTCTCTTGCAGGTCCCTTGCACAAAACCCACCCAGCCTATCCAAAGCAAATCATGGCTGCTAGAACTGCTCAAAGACCAGTCCCTATTGTCCGGCGGTACCCCGCACACCCACTGGCAGTGCTAATATCTTCTAAGACACACCCTTTCCCAATCCTGCACACTGGATCACATCCCCTGCTGCCCTCCATACTCTTACTGGTGATCAATGGTGGGAGCAGCCATTAACATTCATTTTCTGCACCAGATTTTCCCCTGTAGGGACACACTGTAGCAAGAAATGGAAAAGGATGTTCGCACATATGCATGTCAATAATACATGGGACGAATTTTGGCTCATTTAACTAGCAAAATCGTCCCCCTTATGCAGACATTACATATGTGGTGAAAAGCTTTGCGCACCACTACTTAATAGCACACTGCCCAAAAATTCCTATGAGAGTTGACCCCCTTTTATATTTGAAGGTGTAATCACTTCTCAGACGGACCCAGATTGATAAAGCCAGTAGTACAGAGGAGAAGCATTCATTGTGCAGAGCACATTACCGCACTGGACCTCAAGCTCACGACTTGTCTACAATGATCTCCTTGAAGAAGGTCCTTAAATTGACCCTTTTTAAGGAAGCCTTTGTCAGACAACCAAATAATATGGGAGGGATGGCCGATTTCTTCACTGATGGCTGAAGGGAGAGAGGGGTCCATTTCAGAAAAACACATGAGCGTCCCTGAATATATCTGGGCCACATTCTTGCGGCAGTCGTGTGCTAACCAAATAACAATAAAAAGAAACAACTCAACATGATAAATAAACACGGCAAAATAACAGGATGAGCAAGCCTTTATTACCGCAATGTGAGCACCTGTAGTGGGAAACAAATGCGGCTGCTACCCTGGGCCGTCCTTGGGCATGGGCGAGCTGAGCCCAGCCCCGGGGCGCTAATATTCCAAGGGGCGCAGCAGGGAGCTGCCTGGCTTAATGTCATGCAAACAGCAGCTTGTCCATCCCACTTGGTCTCCAAGTCCTGTTAAATACTTTGTAATCAGCCCTTAAGGTACCTCAGCGTAGCTGTATGCACCCCATCAACCCTCTGCCCTCCTCCCTCACACCTCCTGCACTCACACGGTAACTACCCCCCCACACACAACAAACACCAACATTTTCTTTTCCTCCAGGGCGCTGTACCGATCAATCCAATTTAGGGCCAACCCTGCTGCTGCCCGCATGTCTTTAACAAAGCTGCAGGATCCAAGATTTCTCTATCATGAGGAAGGCCCCCCCCCCCAGGAATTTGGGGCCACTTTCGATTAAATGAATGAAATGCCACCACTCCCTCTTTTTAAGGAGTGAGTGGGCTTCAGTTCCTGCACTCCTACCCTGTACTACAAATCCATTCAAAATTCTGCTGAACATAGCGCTACAAAGTAGCTAAAAGAAGGCATGGTAGCACGATACGTGTTTACACACGTGTGTGTGTGTGTTCCGTATCATGCTGCCATGCCTTTATATATGTGTGTGCGAATTACAACTTACAAAGCATTTTATTAGTTTTCTGACATCAGTTAGTTTACAAAATCTTAGAAACAAAAAGCATTTTGCATACCTGAACAGTATAAACGAAATAAATGTTTAGGCAAAGCCTAAAAATCTCGGCTGTTTACCTTTTTCTGGGTTGAAATCATAGGTGGCATACATTTACCACCACAGAAGAAGATACTATATGGGAAAGAACAACCAGGAAAACTGGTAAACAATGACCTTAAATGTCAGTTTCAGAAAGTTTTTTTAATACCTATTATTAGCTACCCAATTCCTTCACACATAATTCAATTAAATGCCTGACACCATTTCACGAAAGCTTTTCCAGATGCAGGTTTGGGTGATAAATGCCAAGTTCACCTCCTGTTCATTCATAGTGAATTACGTGAAAATGCATGTGATCTATTCAAACACTTCTTTTTAAACCATGGAAATCCAATGCAAATGAGGTGAAAAGAGCACAGTGTTAGCTTCATGTTCACAAACGTTTTGCAAACCATTCTAAATACACGTCAATATATCTGAATGACTCACTCTTAAGAGCAACAGTAAAACTGAGAGGTGGACTAAATGGTGTACATATCATGGGGGGGATGCACGGGGGATACATTCAAGAGACACATTTTATGGAGATAAAAATAGGCAATTAAGGGGAAAAGAAACTTTTAATCTCAGCATGGACACTGCATACAGTGTAAACGCAAGGTTAGGGAAACAACAGCATACAACATGCACTTAAAATATTAACATGCCTGAATAAATGAGAAATGGTTACATGTTAGTTAGGCCCTCACAAATGGCTACCTTGTCAAGGAGTAAACGGCCCATTTTGTAACTTAGGGATACTTTTGTAAACCGGGCTTCTGTAGTCACAGAACCTATGTAAGTGATTTGTGAGTTTATCTACAACCAACGTGTGTTTGCAAAATAAAATCCAGAGATCCTAGGTGGAAGTCTGCGCCTGCACTGTGTACAGATATGCCTACACGCTCTCGGGAACTAGGGGCACCACGCTGGCAACCAATGTAATAGAGGCAAAATTGGCCCTGGTGGATTTCCAGTGGCTGAGACTTTTGTTAGCATTTCACCAACCATCTGCTGCAGTCTTAATGTGAACCCCCTCAGTGTGATGGGTATGGCCACACTTGGGTCCTATTCTGGCTGCACACTAGGACCAAGCTTCACATCACAGATGAAACCCATAAATGATTAAACAATTCTGGAATTGCTTGTGCTCAAGTTCAGAGGGAACATGGCCTGTAAGATTGGGATGGACCATTATTAATGGAGCAGGACCAAAACAAATGTTCATAGGATTGCTCCATAAAGTGCAGTGTCGGCAAAGTCTGCAACAAATAATGGACCTCAATACACCCCAAGCAGTAGCAGGTAGCAGACACTTGCAAGTATTAGACCCCAAACCTTGTATTACTTTTAATAGAAAACTATGATGGCATCTAGTACCATCCAGATCTTACCCAGTGTGTACACCAGGACTGACCTGCTTGGAAGGAAACTGGCATATTTCATAACGTGTACTTCCATTGAAGGGCTTGTAAAGTTGGGCAGTGGTGGCTCTGGAACAATCTTTAGAGGGGGAGTGCTGGCTGATGACACAAGCTCACTAAAAAAACCTGGGTTACTGAACACACGAGTGAGCATATGAGAGGAACGCCTCAATCTTAAATAGTCTGAGGGCCTCTCACAGGTCTTTTGTAAAAACGGGCTCCTGTGGTGCAATTCAACACACACTTTCCTAAATATAATTGTTAAATGTGCTATGATTGTGTTTAGTAACTTTTAGTGAGCACACTCTCCATCAAGGTGTAGTTTGCATGCAAATGAATCACAAACCCAAACTAAATGAGGGCTGCCTCAAAATCCTACATGAGAGATAGGTCTTCATTATTGTTCTCAGCTTTTGAAGCTCAAATAGGGACTTTGTGGATTTAGGTAATGCCAAATTATTATCAACAGTAATCCAGAGTAACAACCTTGTGAAGCTGAAGAAGTGTTTACATGACTATTGCCTCCACATTGAAACCCCGCTTAAGCCTGGAATAACTTACAAACGTATGTTTGTATAAGAGCATACGTGTGTCAAGCTGAGACATAAAGCCTCTACTGAAGTAATGTTGATCACAAATACATCATCAGGGAAGCAAGAGTGGAGTCTTGATGTAGCAAATATTGGAAATTTCACCCAAACTGCCAATTTTCTAAGGGACATATGTTTAACAGAAGACTTTTAAATTAAAAAAATTATCCATGAGAGGGTAAAAAATGTGTTTTTAAGTTAACATCTTAATCCTAAAATGTGAAGTGAGAGTTGCAGAGAAATATGTGCGCATATTTTTGTTCCCTTCTACATTTAGGAAAAATATTTTTCATTAAATGTGTTTTCTTCACCCAAGCCCCTTGCAAAATTGTGGAAATTCAGTGCACATTCCCATCATACATCACTTACTCCTGTTTCATTTAAGTATCAGTTTAGAAATGCAGATAACGACGGCTAAGTGCTGAAAATGTTTGTGAATACCCCAAAAATTGTTTCTTTGTTGGTATTCACCAAATGTTCAAAGACTACTCCTCTGGCACTTTCCTAGAAATATTCACGTGGTACCACCTGCGAATTGGAAATTCCTGCACACATAGCAGAAATGTCAGAATCATAACTGGCATCTCCTCTTCACAAATGTACTTCATCGATCCATAAGGTTGCACTAGCAGTTGAGTGCCCGTTAATGGTGCAGTATCTAAGTGGGGCCATGTGTCTGCTGCAAAGCCCCCCAAATTACCTTGAAGTGAGAGGTCTGCCAATGTAGTTTGGTCAACACCTGCCTCGACTGTCATAGAATTCAGTGATTTGGTGATCTTCAACTGTGTCAATGTAGGTAAAAAACGCAGATATTTGAAAAAGTAGGGCTATGCATCTAGCGTCAAGTAACTCAGAAAATGTTAATTTACTGTGTTTGATTTTAAACTGTACTTACGATATGTGTTGCCATCACACGTAGGGGCAGATTTATAATAACTGGCGCATCCCTGCATATCAGCAGGGATGCGCCAGTTATTGTGCGCCACAGCTCCGCCACGATGGATGCGCCGCATTTACAATGCGGCGCACCATGGGGCAAAAACGGCACAGATGCGTGACGCATCTGTGCCGTAAAAGTGGCGCATTGCTGGAGTTGCGTCGCAAACGCGACGCAGCTCCAGCAATGCTTTGGGGGGACCTATCTTCACATGCTGCGTCAATCCTTACTCCTGCTTCAAGCAGGCGCAGGGTTTTGACGCAGCATGTGCTCAAAAGTGACTGAGTGAAATCTCGTATATTTCACTCAGCCACTTTTCGGAGGCGTTCCTGCGCCGGAACGCCTCCCCCTGTGAAGGTACGCCCACATGTGGCGCAAGCTTTACAACGTGACGCATCTCCCTAGATGCGTCACGTTGTAAATCTGCCGCAGCATGGCGCTGGCTTTGCGCCGCCACTGCGTCACAAAAGTGACGCAACGGCGGCGCAAAAGTGACGCACAGGGCTTATAAATCTGGCCCAGAGTATTTAAATGGGACTCGTTTTGGTGATAAATGTTGGTGATAACTTTTCAAACATTTGAAACATTTTGAAAGGGTGCCTGCAAATGGTTACCACAACTGTGAATTTGTGGAAACATTTGTCATTCACCCCATGCCAGCAAGTGTAGGTAAAGTTGGGGCAGTAAAATAACACCACATTGCTGCTGCCTGGCACATATCATAAGACAAATGAATATTAAAAATAATAAATATGGGTCTGCAAATAGCAGTATATTTCTGGCTTGAATGCACCCAGCCATGACACACCAAAGGTTGGAAGCCAAAACACTTCAAAGAGACTCATTATTCCTCATTCTCCTGCTGAAATCTCTCAAGGTCACCTGGGGGTGCTGCTGCCACTGCCTCACCCCTTCTTCTACCTCCCTGGTGTTGGGGCAGGTAGAGCTGCAGAAGTGTAAGCATGCTTTCATTATTTCATAGAATCTGCTTTCATCGTGAACTTTGTGGTGCACCAGACCCACAGCAAACAAAGAGTGTATTCTTTGGTCACTTTATAATATACATTCAATTCTATAAATTAAATGTGCCGCACAATATGTTGGTGGCAAAGTGTGCATGGCCCAGGTACGCAATTGGGACAATGTGTGTAGAACACGCACAGCGCAAAATGTTTGTGATTAGAAAGTTGTAGCGTGCGTCAGGAGTATCACTCTCTGATCAATGAGTGTGACTTGTAATCAGATCCAGGTAGCGTCACCTCAATTAGGGGACGTCCCCTTGAGCACTGCTGGTGGACTCAGGTCTAGGGGATTTGAAATGATGACATGGTAACTATACCAAATGATTTCACATGAGGTGCAATTTGAAAGATGTTTATTCTTATGCCGATAATAATCTTTCATATCAAGCATGAATCAATCCAAATATATGTTACATCGTTATGAGTTTCAAACGTATCTCCCGATGCATTTCGGGCTGAAAATGCCCTTTGTCAGGGGAGAGTATTCCCCACTGGCCCTCCGCTATGGGGCCTGGGCACCATATGGCAGGCATGGCATTGTGCCTGCCACACGGTGCAGGGATGTTCAAATACATCTATTTTACAATTGTAGCTTGTGCTGAGGCCCTATTTTGCCTGCTGCACAAGCTACAATTGTAAAATGAATGTTTCAGGTGGACCTGCCGTTCAATGGTTGGGTGGTTCCAGTCTGCCGATATCGTAATAAGGGTAAGCCTGGGTGGAGTTCGCGTAGCGGGGCTACAAGTAGTGCCACGCAGTTGGCAACAAACTCTGTGGCACTCCGCGTAGCTCCGCTACGCCGCCTGCCTCCACCCCCCTATTATTAATATAACTTAAATTAAAGTACATTAAAGTATATTAAAAAGACTTACCTTTAAACCATAGTGTCCCCGGGCTGCCCTTCTCCTCTTCTTCGGCATTAGAAAAACTGATTAGAAAACTGCGCATGTGCATTTCTTACGAGAAATTGGATTTATATTTTCGTGGACGGGATATCCATCATCGTTGTGACAGAACAACCTGTCAGCCAAGATCTAAATCAGGCCCTAAATATTTTGGTATCATCTACAATAGACTTCCACAGAAGACCTAAAAATGGGTGTAAAGGGCTTCAGAAGGCATCCCCCATATAAAGGAAAACAAAGGGAGATGGGTGAGGAGACAACAGAAAGTACATTTTATGGAAAACAGCAATTGAAAAAGGCACTGCCAAAGCCAACAGGTCTGGCTTGCATTTGGTATAAAAAATGTAATGTGTGATGATTCCGTGCATGTTTCAGATCTTAAATTGTCCCTCATGCACTACAGTACAAAATCTCCATGGGAGGCGGAATGATACATCAAACAATATAGGTATATAATATGCGACTGTACAGCTGCAGCAGTTTTGCATAATTAACAATTTGTTGCATTTGCTACATAATCCATCATCTGCTGCATAATCTGCAGATTTTATCAACAAAAAAGTTTTGTTTCTAGTTCAAATGGTTCAAAAGTTTCTAAAAACGCTGCTATATGACCTTTGTCCTTTTTAATTGCCTACAAACCGATACACTACAGTCAACCCCCCTATAACTAAGAAAACCCTATAACTAAGAAAAGCTTGTGGCATTATTCAAGCCCAAGTCAATGTCTATCCGTAAGTATCTGCCTCTGTCATCGATAATAATGAATGGGCTACTGCCCCTTATATCTCTACTACACAACATCTCTTTGGTCTTATCAGTTGCAATGTCATGCCGGACTAATGAATTCTTATTGACCTTCTGGCCAATAAATCAGCCCTCTCCAAAGATCCTAAAACTAAACTGCATGCATTAAAGTGATGACCTTGCCTGTAGACATTGGGCCTAGCGCATCAGTCACTGCATGGAAGGCCCTGGTTATCTCACCATGGTCCAACCAAATCAGATGCTTGTGTCTGGTATCTTTGAGCAGAAAACCCAGAAAATCTATACATCTGGCTATCATACATATCAATTGGGCTCAATACTCAGCTGCCCATGCAATGACCATCAACCTACAAAAGTAAAAAACAATGTGCCTCTGGAAATCTCTGTTACGCCTGAATAATGGTATCTGGCAGGTGAAAAAATTGAAGAAGTGAAGGAATACAAATACCTGGGCATCCTCGTGGATAGCAAAGGCTCCTTCCAACCACTTCTAGAGGTCATGGGCTGGAAATCTGTTGCTCTTAAAGCTGCTTTCAAGCGTATTAAAGCAGCCACAGGATCTACCACTTATTTACCTTTGCTGAAAATAATGCAGCCGTAGCTTATCTCCACCATCGCCTATGGTAGAGAAATATTGAGGGAAAGGGATGGTGCTCACCTGGACAAAGACGTCACCAGGCTCTTTAAAGCAGTATTCTACCTGCCAGCATACACATCTCCAACCCAGCTATGCCTTGAATTTGGCCTACATCAAGTATAATGGGCTTACCCAGTGACCCTCAGGACCTGGTTATCTGAATTCTAAGGTAAGGTAGGTTCTGTCGGGATGGAATAATTACTTTAACTATATCTTAAACATTTATACATAAAAAGAAAAAGAAAACACACCTAGATTGATGTAATCAAGAGGAATTGTATTAGCAAATTGATTCATTTTTCTTTTTACAATCTGCTCTGGTTGTGACGTAATCAGACTGTCACAGAAAACAAAATGTTACTAAAAAATGACGCAAAATAAACTAATCTATGATAAGGTGATCTAGAAGTGACAAAGTGCTTTGGGTGAATAACATATATACAGTGCTGTACAAAACATATATAAGATATTCATTCAAGTGACATCAATCCCTATACACTTGAATCTTCAATCCATATACAGTTTTGCTAATACGTGGAGTGGAGAGAGTAGGGAAAGGATTGTGTAGGCACATCAACGTTTCGACCCAAAGGGTCGAGTGATTCAAGTGGAGTCACAGCGGGTCTTCTTCAGGACAAGGCGGGACAGTCTATGAGAGAAATGAACCATGAGTCTGGTGTGTTACATAATGTAAAATGATTGACCGGTGGTTGTAGAAACCTACCAGTTCAGGTACCAATCAAAGGCCTGATGACTGCTTCGATTGATCGATCCACCATGGGTTGGATTCTGTAGAAATAATGATTGGACAAGAATAAGAATAGGCTCCAAGGAATGGAAAGAAAATGACCAAAACAGAAGTACTGGGTGATTACCTAGTCAAGGATGAAAAGCTGCATCAGTGTTGAACCATCAGAGGTTGAATGAGTCAGATTCTAAGACCAGCAATGTAGATGATTCACATCAGCTGCGGTGCGAATCAAAGGGCTGTAGGGATACAGAGTTAATGGGGCATGAACCTCCAAGTGTAACAAAGAAAGAGTGCAAGGACAGAAAAGTCAAGTGAGCATCTCTCATAATGGGTGGTGGGTGAGTTCGTCCTTGGTCACAACGTAGTGAGCACTTGTGCGCTATGATTAGAATCGCACGTATTGAGTATAAACACCATGCATTTACACAGGAAAACACCCGTGCATTGTTGAATATATGAGTGAATGCACAGTAGACGGATTGAGGCAGATGTGTTTGCTCACTTAAGTCTAGTCAAGTAACAAGAAGGCGACTTGTGCGGAATGATTGGAATCGCACGTGTTTCTCATTGGGGCGCCATGCATCTACAGTGTAAAACAAACATGCGCTGTTGGATTCATGAAGCGCCAGGTGGGTGCTCCCATAGGTAGGGAAATTAACAGTTTACTGCTGTGCACGGTTAGAGTGGAAGGATCAGGCCTGATCTAGTAGACCAAACGGTGCGAAAACAATTGGTTAGCCATACACAGAAGGACAGTTATTGTTGGAGAGTATGGCCCAGTCGTGTTGGCCAAGGGATGAGAGTACACGGAATTAACACACGTATTGGACTTATTTGTGAACGAGAAGTTAGAGCGTATAAGCTCCGACAGTATAACGCATCATGAGTGAGAAAGGATTACCGCACGTGTTGGGCTTGTTTGTGAACGAGAAGTTGGAGCGTATGAGCTAAGACAGTCTAACGCATCCTGAATGAGAAGGGAGCGTGCTCAGACAATGACAGTATATCGCATCATGAGCGAGAAGAGATATGACGAATTACCACACGTGTTGGACTTGTTAGTGAATGAAAAGTCTAAACCATCGTGAGTGAGAAGAGATGTACCACAGCAGCAAGCATGCTCAGAAAGATTGGTGAGTTTGATAAGAAGAAAAGGGGGAGAAACGGGTTAAGAACAAGCATGATTCAAAGACCCAGGAATGGTTGGTAGTGTATGATACGGAAAAAGAAAGGAACAAATTAAGAGCAAGCAGGATTCACGATAGCTCATACCTCTAGCCGGCCGGCGAAAGAGTGAACAGCCTGAACCTGCCAGAGGGAGAGGGTATTTAAGCACCTGATGACAGTCATCGCATGAGGCATGCACCTGTTCCTAATCAGTGCAAGTCATTCTTAGGCTGCGTGGGGGTTTGGTTCCCAGCTGCATAGTGAGAACCACACAAAACACCTGATGATGAATTAATTACACATAGGTTGTGCGCTGTATGAAAGTGTCTGCAACAGTGAAGCTAAAAGAATGAATGCAGCGAGTTCCAACATATTGACCAAGCCATCAGCAGTGTACCTGGCATCTTTAATATATATTACATAATTACAAGTATGCGCTATATTCAATTCAATCACATTTGTGATTAACGTAATCAAAACATAGTATATGCACTGTAATCAGTTGAAGTGATTCTGTGAAACAGAGTATACAATTGCGGTTAGCAATAACCTTCTTCAAATGCTGAATTAAATCATAGGGATTAATGCAAAACACCGTAGAATAACAATAAAATTATTCGCATTCATTTAGAAATTTGGAACCCATGTGCAAAAAGTTAGCATATTAAGGCTGGTATCTTAGAAATGAATCTGGTTATATAAACAATATATACATTTCGTCGGCAATTATAGTTTGAGAAGGGTTGGCGGACAACAGTTTCGCAGTGGTTTCATTTTGTGTATAAAGATGTTACATAGTAGTATTATGGAAACCCAAAATGGGTGTTGTGAATATCATAAACAGATTTTAAATGCTTCTGTTGTACCGGGGGTTAGCGGAAAGGGAAAACAAGCTGAGCTCAGCTACATTTTAAAATTCATCTCCTTCCTAAAAGGTCCAGTTGTCTGCTTGTTTCCTCCAGTTCGTTAAGCCCATGATTGATAGTATCCAAGGTGTGTATCCATCTACATTCCTTCAGGTTGAGTGATGTTGTGATATCACCCCCTCATGAGTGTGGCAGGATCCTTTCCACGACCTACCATCTAAGGCTTTCCAGATCATGGCCTAATTCAATGAAGTGATCTACTGGTGGGGCACCCTGTACTTTACAACACAACCTACTGCAATGTTGTAGGATTCTGCTCTTAACGTTTTGTGTAGTTTGACCAATATATAGTTGGTCGCAGGGGCATTTGATGGTGTAAATCACCTTTGTACTGTTGCAGTTAGTATGGTGGAGTAGTCGAAAAGGCCCGTTCTTGGTGTGTGAAGGTTGAACCATCGATTATCAGTTTATAGGACTTGCGATTGCTGTATTTGAAGTGGCCAACTAATGGTGGTAGTTGTAGTTGGGCTCTGATGTCCATTGGTGTTGGTGGTGCCGGGCATGAGCTCACAACATAGTCTCTGACATTTTTTGCTTGTTTGAAGCAAACACTGGTTCATATACTATGTTGATTTCCGTGGATGCAAGATGGCAATACCTTTTGATAATCTTCTTGATCTCTTGGCTTCTGGTACTGAAGGTTGTAACGCAGACTATCTTCTCCTCAGTATCGGTCTTTATCCGCACTTCTAGTAGGGTCTCAATGGGACAATACCAGGCTCTCTTCCGTGCACGATTAAGCAATGCTTTAGGATAACCTCTTTCCTTTAGCCTCATGATCAAGGTATATGTTTCTTTAAAGAAATCCGTTCTGTGGGAGCAGCTCCTTCGGAGTTTTAAACACTGTCCGTAAGGTAGGCTATCCCTAAGGCTCCTTGGGTGATGTGATCAGTATTTCAACAAGGTATTCCGCTCTTTGGGTTTTCTGTGTAAAGTTGTGTAAATCAGTCCTCCAATTTTGAGCAAGATATCTAAGAAGCAGATGGATTCCCTTTCATAGTTGACTCTGAACTGGATGTCTGGTGACCTTTCATTGAGCCATAGATGGAAATTGAGTAAGTCAAATCCTGTCCCTTTCCATACCAATATGACATCGTCAATATACCGCTTCCAAATTGCACTGATGTTAATGAAAGGGTTGTTATTTATTTATTTATTTTGAAAGTTTTATATAGCGCGAACATGACCACCAAGCGTATATCAGAGCGCTTTACAGATTTTGCATCGTAAGGGTATAATACAGATTATGCATCAAAGGGTATAAACATACAATACAGAAAAAACAAAATGACAAAATCAAAGTCTAAAATTGTCCAACAATCTCGTGAGGGAAAGGTAAACACACCAACAGGCACAATCACTTTCTAGAATTGTCCGACCTAATCGTGAGCCAGGTGGCTGAGCCAGAGTCAACGGGTATGGACACAGAATCCGAGGCAGGTGCCAGGGTAAGGCAGAAACTTCTTCATCAGGAGCCCTTTGACCTCTTTTTTGAAGAAGACAGTAGAAGGGTTCACCCTGACTTCGGGGGAAATGGAGTTCCAGATCCTCTGAGTCATCCCTGAGAAGGCTCGGTTATAGGTCTTTTTTTTCTTGAATTTGTAAGGTTTAAGCAAAAGTGTGCTGGCGCTTCTAGAGGCTATAGAACCACAAGAGAGTTCCAGTTTCTGCGCTAGGTACAGCGGGGTCTTGAAGTGGATGCCTTTGTGAGCCATGCATGCAATTTTTAACTGAATCCGAGCTTCATATGGAAGCCAATTCAGTCCCCGCAAGTCTGGAGAGATGTGGTGGTATTTTTGTGAACCAGTTAAAAGCCTAGCAGCGGAATTGAGGGTAGCCCTAAGAGGAGCCAATCTCACTCTAGGCAGGCCACAAAGTGTTTCACTACCATAGTCCAGCTTTGAGATCACTAATGATTGTACTGCAACCTTGAGGTCATGAGCAGGGAGGAAGGGTTTGAGTTTCCTAAGCAAGCTGAGTTGGAAGTTCGCTCCTTTGGTGAGGGAACTGATGTGCTTCTGCATGTTCAGGCTTTTGTCTAGAATGGTACCCAAAGATGATCCTGAGTCCACGAGGTGCGGACTGCAGTTAATAGCCATCAGCTTATTCAACCATTGTTCCATGACGAGGGATTGGTTGTGGGGTGAGATCAGTAGGAATTCCGTTTTAAGAGCATTAAGCTTCAGGTGATTGCATGCCAGCCAGCTTTCTGTTTCCAGCAGGAGTGAGTTGAGGGACTGGATGTCTTTGGGGAGGTGATCTTCAGGTATAGTTGGGTATCATCCGCATACATATGATAGCGAATGCTGGATGATTTTAACATTTCTGTCAGAGGGTCCATGAACAGGTTAAAGAGCATGGGGGACAAGGCTAAACCTTGTGGAACACCCAAGATGACTGGTGCAGGGTGGGACAGGGATTGGTCCACCTTGAAACATTGGGATCTGTTCTGAAGGTACGAAGAGAACCAGCTTAAAACCGGCCCGGACAGTCCCATCCTGTGTTCTAGGAGGTCAAGTAGGTGATCATGTTTGACAGTGTCAAATGCTGATGAAAAGTCGAGAAGGATCAGTATGCATGACTCATTGTGATTCAGCATTCTAAGCACATCATCCTTGATGTGCGTTAGCGCCGACTCTGTGCTATGACCTGGGCAGAAACCAGATTGGCATTGGTCCAGGAGTAGGAAATCGTCGATGTGATGACAAAGTTGGGCGAGCACACATTTCTCCAAAGGTTTTGCCAAGGTGGGGATGTTAGTGATTGGGTGAAAGTTAAGAAGGTCCGTGGGATCCGCATTTGGTTTCTTTAGGATCGGGGTAACCTGACCTGATTTAAGGCAATCCGGAATAGCACCTTGCATAAGAGAAGCACTGACGATCATCGTCCAGAGTGTTAGTAAGGCGGATCTCACTTTCTGGAACAGGTTAGATGGCAGAGGGTCGTTGTAGTGAATGGAAGGTTTCAAAGTCAACAGCATTTTGCGAATAGTGGGTTCATCCACGGTTTGGAACAAACTCCACGATGCATTGTTTTTAGGACGGAAGGGCTGTATATGTTCAGAGATATTCGACTTAGAGGGACACAGGGTGTTCAGCGGGCCACTCGAGAGGTGATCATGGGCCGCGCGTAGTTCAGACACGATCTTGGTAGTCTTATCCCTGAAGAAAACAGCAAATTATTCCCAGTTTGTCAGAGTGCCATGACCTGGAGCCAAGAGTTAGGATGATTATTGGATTGGGACTTGATGAGTTCGAACAGCTTTTTTGGACGTTTTTTTGCTTGATCTAGTTGAGTTCTAAAGAAGGTGACCTTTGAGCATCTGATGCGTTTGTTGTATAAGCTTCACAAGGATCTCAGGTGACAAAGATGTTCCAAGGAGGGATAGGATTGCCACTTCCTTTCTGCAAGTGTTAAATTTCTTTTTCGACATTAAGATTATCATTGAACCATAGTTTGGAGAGTTTAGCAGACACTCTTTTAAGCTGAAGTGGTGCCACTGAGTCAAGAACATTAAGCATTGCATGGTTATAGTGGGCTATCAAGTCGTGGACATCAGACAGGTTCAAAGGGAGGGGTGGCAAGATGTTATCACAGAGCTCCGTCAGGTCTTGCGAGTTGATGTCCGTAAACATCTTTTCAACTGTTTTGGGTTCTTAGGTTGGGATCTGCTTGCTCCTACCAATTCAAGGACCAGGAAGGTGATGCAATAGTGATCCTGCCAGTCACATGGGAGGATCAACTCCAGGCGGAAAGAGTTGGGCTTACCAATGACAAGATCTAACGTGGCTCCTTTGGTATGCGTAGGGCTGTCACATATTTCGATAAGGTTGAGGTCAAGTAGGAAGGATTTAAGGCTATTAACCAACATATCGTTTACATCATTCCAGTGGAGGTTGAAATCACCCAGGAAGATCTGCGTGCCTTGGAAATCCACGTTGGCCGAAATAATGTCCATGATCTGTTCTGTGAAGGGAAGGTTGTCACAAGGGGGGTGGTAGAATGTGTGCAATTGAATGAGTGATTGTTTCCCCCCCATCACATCAATGCATAAGTATTCACAAGAGAGCAGGAGGTCGGCATGAATGACTTTCACTATTAGATTACTATGATGTAAGCAAGCGATGCCTCCCCCGTGACCACTAGTTCTGTCCAACCTAATGATATCATAGTTGGGAGGCATTAGAAAGTCCAGGATGGGAGCAGCTGAGTCATTTAGCCAAGTTTCAGTCAACATTACAAGGTCAAGATCCTGGACAAGGATGAGATCGGCAATATCCGCAGTGTGTTTAACAGCCAATCTGCAGTTTAGGAGCGAGCATTTGCTGTTGGTGCTGTATATGAATTCGTCTTCATATTGGTCCATGTATAGATTTGGTAGGCTGGGAGCAAATCTATCCCCCATGACTACTCCCTTACATTGGAAATAAAATGCTTTTTATAATACGAAAAAGTTCTGTAATTTGAAAGCAGTATATTGACGACGTCATAATGTTATGGAAAGGGACAGAATTTGACTTACTCAATTTCCATCTATGGCTCAATGAAAGGGCACCAGGCATCCAGTTCACAGTCAACTACAACAGGGAATCCATGTGCTTCTTAGATTTTTTGCTCAAAATTGGAGAAGGACGGATCTACACAACTTTATACAGAAAACCCACAGAGCGGGATACCTTGTTGAAATAAAGATCGCATCACCCAAGGAGCCTTAGGGATAACCTACCTTATGGACAGTTTTAAGACTCCAAAGGAACTACTCCCACATAACAGATTTCTTTAAAGATACAGATACCTTGATCATGAGGCTAAAGGAAAGAGGTTATGCTAAAGGATTTCTCAATAATGCATGGAAGAGAACCTGGAATTGTCCCAGAGATACCCTACTAGAAGTGAGGACAAAGACCGATACTGAGGAGAAGATAGTCTGCGTTACAACCTTCAGTACCAGAAGCCAAGAGATCAAGAAGATTATCAAAGATGATCAAAAGGTATTGGCATCTTGCATCCACGGAAATCAACACATTATCTGAAACAGTATTTGCCTTCATACAATCAAAAAATGTCATAGACTATGTTGTGAGCTCATGCCCGGCACCACCAACACCAAAGACATCAGGGCCCAACTACAACTACAACCATTAGTTGGCCACTTCAAATGCAGCAATTGCAAGTCCTATAAACTGATAATCGATGGTTCAACCTTCACACACCAAGAACGGACCTTTTAACTACTCCACCATACTAACTACAACAGCACAAATGTGATTTACACCATCAAATGCCCCTGCGACCAACTACATATTGGTCAAACTACACAAAAAGTTAAGAGCAGAATCCTACAACATTGCAGTAGGTTGCGTTGTAAAGTACAGGGTGCCTGTTAGACTTGGCATCTTTTGGTGTGTTTTCCCTGAGTTTTTTGCTTTCTGACCTCCCAGTTTTGACTCCGCTGGTGCTGGCTTAGTGTCTCTGCGCACTTTTCTTGCTGCTGATCAGTGGGATAGTGCAAGTGCTCCTGTGGTAAAATGTGTTATGAATTGGTGTTTCCATGATTGACCTGTTCGATTTGTGTGTCAGTCCCTATTAAAGTGCACTGCATGTGGCAGGGTCTGTAGATCAAATGCTGTTGGTGGGCTGCAGCGCTGGATTGTGCCACCCACCCAAACAGCCTGTAAATGTGACTCTGGCCTGCCATTGCAGAGCCTGTGCGCAGTCTGGTACTGTCATGTCGACTTGGCCAGTGCACCCACTTGCCAGGCCCTAGCCTTCCCTTTTCTTACATGTCAACCAACCCTAATGTAGGCCCAAGGTACCACTGTGGGAAGGGTGCAGTGTATATGAAAGGTAGATCATGCCCTGGTGTGTGTGGCATGTCCTGATAGTGAATTACTGCCAATTTCGTTTTTCACTATTGCAAGGCTACGTGTTCCCCATAGGACATAATGAGAAGCTTGTTTATAACATCTTATAAACATAGCTGGCCCTGGGAACTAGGTAGGAAAATAAAGTTTGGTATGCCTGAACTCAGAATCTTAAGATGCATCTTTTAGTGAAGGTGATTTTTACATTCTGTGTGTGAAAATACCACTTTTAGAAAGTAGGTATTTTCTTGCTCAGTCATCCCATGTGCCTCTGCTGGAATGTGGATTGCCTGTCTGGGTTGTGGATGACAGAAGGCTGGGGAGCAGGAGTAGCTCCAGATAGTCTAGGTGGGTCAGAAAGGGCTGAATAGACCTGGGCTGCAATTGGGGAAGGGGGAGGAGATTTCCTCGTAGCTCAAAGGGCCTGGTCTGCCTCTGACAATGCCATATCCAGTTCCCACCAGGAAGTCACACCAGAGAAGGCAGAACAGTTCTGGCTGGGCACAGATGCTCTCTGCCTAAGAGATCAAAGGATTTTGGGATATAAATATTGGGGCCCAGACCCCTGAACTTTAGGACTCTTTTCGACCAAGAAGACTGCCAAGAAGAAATGCTGGAGAAGCTGTGAGGAGGAACTACCACATTGCTGTGTGCTTTGCAGTGGCTGCTACTGTCTTGGGCAGTGAAAGGACTGGATCGAACTTTCTGCAATCTACATTTGTGAGTTTCTCTAAGGGCTTGAGGTAGAGCTTGCCCCCTGTTCAAGAAGTCTCAGGAAGAGCAAATACTTCAAGCTCTTCTGCCCTCAGCACTGGGGACTGTGTATTTTGTGCTGCAACAGAAGAAAAGTAACCAGACGACGTCTACGATGCCGTTGCCGACTCCATGTCCTGAAGGCACCGCAGAGGGCACCGCTACAACGCCGCACCACGACCATGGTCTCAACGACGATGCCTGCAGACACCACCCCTAAACCGCTGCTCACACCGCAACCTGTGAGCCCCGCACTCCACACCGCCTCACTTCACGAAGATGCCTTGGTATCCCCGACGATGCTGCCCGACGCCAGAATCGACGCCGTTGCTTGCACCGTTGTTCGAGGGCACCGCTCGTAAAGTTACACGACGCACCGCTCTCATCCCACACCGCAGCCTTGGCCTACCGACTCCGGCGCCATCGACTCCAGTGCATCAGCCGATGACAGCGCTTCAGCAACGATGACGCAGCTGCTTGTACCACGACCTGCCAGCACTGCGACAAGCACTGCATTCACTTCGCACCGCGACCCTGGTCTCACCGACGACGCCATCTGACGCTGCCACCGAGCCACTGTTCGCACCGTGACCTGAGGGCACCGCATGCTGCACCACTGCACTTCGCACCGCAGCACCCGATGCCTGCCGACGCCAGCGCTTCTGACTTCAACAGAGAGGAGTTCGATCTGCAATGTGTGTGACTTCAAGGGCCCTAACGACTCCTGCACCGACCTCCAGAACCGATGCCTGCTGACGCCGTGCTTTCGGAAGCTCAACAAGAGGTTGCCGATGCCCTGCATTTCTAAAAGGTACTGTTTGCGGGTCTTCCCGACACCGTAGCTGGCCTGCGACGCCGAGGTCAGCCAGAACTGTTTGGATTTGTTTGCTCATGACGCCGTGATAGCCCCAGGACAGAGCTATCGACATCAAGGGACTATTTTTCAAGCATAATTTGATAACCAAAGATTTTTAAGTACTGTATTGTGGATTTTTATCGTTTTTGATCTTGTCTTAAATATATAAAAATATTGGATATTTTTCTAAACCGGTGTGGTGTCCTTTTGTAGTGCATACACTGTCTTACTGTTGGTTATGTGCAAATGCTTTACACACTGTCTCTAAGGTAAGCCTGACTGCTAGTGCCAAGCTACCAAGGGGGTGAGCAGGGGTTATTTTAGGAGTGTAACTCCCTTATCCTAGAGTGGTGGTTTTTGGCCGACTTTGGCACATGCCTTAGCCGACCAAAAATCCCATTTATAACAGTGTCCCACTAGTAGATCACTTCATTAAATGAGGCCATGATCTGGAAAGCCTTAGGTGGTGGGGCGTGGAAAGGGTCCTGCCACAATCAAGAGGGGGTGATATCGCAACATCACTCAACCTGAAGGAATGTAGGTGGATACACACCTTGGATACTGTCAATCATAGGCTTAACGAATTGGAGGAAACAGGCAGACAACTGGGCATTTTAGGAAGGAGATGAATTTTAAAATGTAGCTGGGCTCAGCTTGTTCTACCTTTCCATTAACCCCCGGTACAACAGACACATTTAAAATCTGTTTATGATATTCACAACCACCATTTTGGGTTTCCACAATACTACTGTGTAACATCTTTATATAGGAAATGAAACCTCTGCGAAACTGTTGTCCAGCAACCCTTCTCAAACTATAATTGCCCAAGAAATGTATATATTGTTTATATAACCGGATTCATTACTAAGATACCTGCCTTAATATGCTAACTTTTTGCACATGGGTTCCAACTTTCTAAATGAATGGGAATAACTTTATTTTACGGTGTTTTGCATTAATCCCTACAATTTAATTCAACATTTGAAGAAGGTTATTGATAACCACAATTGTATATTCTGTTGCACAGAATCACTTCAACTGATTACAGTGCATATACTATGTTTTGATTAAGTTAATCACAAATATTATTGAATTGAATATAGCGCATACTTGTAATTATGTAGTATATATGAACGATGCCAGTTACACTGCCAACGGCTTGGTCAATACGTTGGAACTCGCTGCATTCATCCTTTTAGCTTCCCTGTTGCACACACTTTCATACAGCGCACAACCTATGTGTAATTAATTCATCATCAGGTGTTTTGTGTGGTTCTCACTAAGCAGCTGGGAACCACACCCCCACCCAGCCGAAGAAGGACTTGCACTGATTAGGAACAGGTGATTGCCTCAGGCGATGACTCACCTGTCATCAGGCGCTTAAATACACTCCCCCTCTGGCATGCTCAGGCTGTTCACTCTTTCGCCGGCCGGACACAGGTAAAAGCTCTCGTGAATCTTGCTTGCTCTTAATTTGTTCCTTTCTTTTTCCGCATCATACACTGCCAACCTTTCCTGGGTCTTTGAATCATGCTTGTTCTTAACCTGTTTCTGACCCTTTTATTCTTATCAAACTCACCAATCTTTCTGAGCACGCTTGCCGCTGTGGTACATCCCTTCTCACTCACAATGCGTTAGACTTCATGTTCAATAACAAGTCCAACACATGCGGTAATTCGTCATTTCCCTGCTCACTCACGATGCTTTACACTCGTAGGTTCATACCCCATTATCTCTGTATCCCTACAGCACTTTGATTCGCACCACTGCTGATATGACTCATCTACATTGCTGCTCTTAGAATCTGACCCATTCAACCTCTGATGGTTCAACATTGACGCAGCTTTTCGTCCTTGACTAGGTAATCACACAGTACTTCGGTTTGGTCATTTTCTTTCCATTCCTTGGAGCCTATTCTCATTCTTGCCCTATCATTATTTCTACAGAACCCAGTCCCTGGTGGATCGATCAATCGAAGCACTCATCAGGCCTTTGATTGTTAACTGAAGTGGTAGGTTTCTACTAGCAGTGGTCAATCGTTTCACATTATTTAACACACCAGATTCATGGTTCATTTCTCTCATAGGCTGTCCCGCCTTGTCCTGAAGAAGACCCGCTGTCACTCCACTTGATTCACGTACCCTTTGGGTCAAAACATGCACGTGCCTACACAATCCTTTCCCTACTCTCTCCACTCCACATAATAGCAGAACTGTGTATGGATTGAAGATTCAAGTGTATAGAGATTGATGTCTATTGAATGAACATTTTATATATGTTTTGTACAGCACTGTATATATGTTATTCACCCAAAGCACGTTGTCACTTCTAGATCACCTTATCACAGATTAGTTAATTTTGCGTCGTTTTTTAGTAACATTTTATTTTCTCTGACAGCCTGATTACGTCACAACCAGAGCAAATTGTAAAAAGAAAAAATTAAATAATTTGCCAATACAATTCCTCTTGATTACATCAATCTATGTGTTTCCTTTTTTCTTTTCATGTATACATCTTTAAGATATAGTTAAAGTAATTATTCCATTCCCGACAGAACCTACCGTACCTTAGAAATTAGAATTTGGCCTAGTCAAGCAATCGACTGCAAGGGTGGGGGCCTTCATCAGACTCTGTTATAAGCTAATGGAGGATAGTACACTGAGATTATGTTCCCTCCTTTGGACTGAAGTCAAACAGGGGCCCGCTCTCCAGCCAGAGACTATCTCAAATCTCCCTGGCATCACTAGGCCTAGCAGAGAAATGAGAGTCCTTGATCACCTATCATCAGACAATGGTCAACAAATTTTTAAAGCCCACTTGCTGCATGCTGACAAACCGACGGACCAACCTCCGCTCTGCGGTCCCGACTGACCTCCAGTCGGCGATCCTGACCGCCTAATTACAATGCGACTGCACATAGTGCGGTTGCTTTCTCCCATTTCTCAATGGGAGCTTGTGTTACGGCCATAAACCAGCCGTAGCATAAACTCCCATTGGGAAATGAGAGTCTATGTTCATCCCTGCATCCCGTGGCACAAGGTGCAGGGATCAACAGGGGGGGCACCATAGCTGCCCTCTCTGACCCCAACCGGAGGCCGAATACAAAAGGGGGCCTACTAGGGGCACCCAGACACACTTTCCAACAGGGCTTCCATGTTGGAAAGCCAGCATCGAAACCCTGCCGGAAATTGTGCATCGTACTCCAGAAGGCGGAAATGCCTTCCATTTGGATTATGGGCCGTTCTCCGACTGCCAGACGGGCTCCTGGAGCCCGTCGGAAGCCAGCCAGAATGACAAGCTGGTTTCAATTCCGACCGGCTGTATCATAATCAGTCAGTCGGAATTGAAACCTACCATGTTGGTCTTAAGGTCAGAGGCCTTATGACCGACATCATAATCGGGCCTTCTTAGAGTGTTTCTCTCTCCTGATCCATTATGAGATAACCTAAAGTATTCTCTGTGATATCATTTTTGAAGTGCTTTCATTGCACTAATTAGACTTGTACACCTGATAGTGATGATTTGTACGTGAAAAGTCCAAAAGTCCAATACCTGAAACAGCCTGTGATGACATGGAGTAAGGTGGCCACTCCACTGGAACCTGTTCTTAGTTCCTTTTTGCCCTGGTGTGTGACAGTGGTGTCTTTTTTGTGAAAACTACAATCTTTGTATTATTCCAGAACTGCAGTATCCTCTGTTTATTATCTGTTTCCATGATAGCCATCAGCATAATTGGTGTCAAAACGGAGGAGAAAGTGTTCTAGAATTCTAAGTTTATGACATCTTCTCCTGCTGCTCTCTGAGGCGCCGTAGTATGTATGGCTAATAATATTTATTCAGTAGTAATAGCCTGATCCAATATGTTTCTTGAACTCTATTCAAGGGAAGGAAGAGTCAACATTTCTATATATTTGGTCATCTCTACAGGTTCTATGTTTATTTCTTCTGTGTATAAATGTGTATAAAATCTAAAAAAAAATGCAATAATATATTTTGTGACTCTCAAATTGAAGACCCATCCTCTTCTAAGGCATGTAGGTTTCCACATACATTTCTTTAGTTTTTAATGCAAGTACTCATCCAATGGTCTCACCATAATCAATTTCTTGCCCTTTCTGTAATAGATAGAAGCAGTTTCTTTTTCACTTGAGCAGCGACCTGTCAAGGATTGAAAATGAATTGACTGTCTATAAATCATGTTCTCACTCTTCCAGCATACTTGTATGGATTTTGTGTGGTGAACCTCCCATTTTCTTATGTTCTTATAATTATTTGCTATGGTTGCCTGCCTTACTTTATTACGTGTGGCTATGTAATGGATAGTAACCCCACATACCAGGGCCTTAAGAGTGCCCCATACCACAACACAAAAAGCTGTTGACTGATTAATTCTAATGAACTCAGTAATATTTACTTTCACATGATTATAAAATGTCTTATCCAGCAATATTGTACGATCAAACATCAATCGTCTGAGTTCTTCTGATGGTTGCTTCATAGTGTATTGCATAAGCAGTGGGTGATGATCAGAGACTACCACTGGTCAAATTTAAACTTCAATTTGAGATACAATATTATAAGGTGCAAATACCCGATCTATGGAAGAGTATGATTTATGAACAGGTGAATACCAAATAAATCCTACTTCTTCCACAAGTCCATAAATTTGATTTACCCTGTTTAAAGATGTTAGTATAACTACCAGATTAGCAACCCTCATTAGACAATAGCGAGTAGGCTAATTCTCCCTATATGCGATATCTCTTCTCTCTCTCCGCTCTGGTCCCACTCTTTGCTTTCTCTGACCCATACGAGGACAGTGGTTGGGGGGCTGCCAAAATAGGCAAACTGTACTATAATTAACACAGTCAATGTGGGCTGCCCTGTAACAACAAGCGATGCAGAGTACATGTTATATGTTAGCGATATGTTATATGCTTAAATGTCATATGCTGTTTTAAAAAAAAATATATATAGACTGAAATAAAAAAATAAAAAAAAAGATTTCCGTACATTCGTCATTCTGTCTGTAGTGTGCAGGGTGGTGGTGTCCTCATGATAATCCATCACACAATTGAAATTCCCCATAAAGAACAATTCACTTGCCTAATCCACAAGTTCCATAGCTAGATGATCAAATATTTCAGGGTCATCACTATTGGGTCCATCAATAGCATAAATTATAATTACCTTTGATTTATATAAGAATTGTGTAAGTGCCCACCTTCTCCCTACTCTCAAATATTCCTTTCTGTATATCAATGCAGCTATTCTTTTCACCCCTATATAGCAACTCCATGGATTGCAGTGTGCTTTGTAGGGCTAATTAGCTAATGAAACCTTGTGTTTTTCAAAAACCCCCTATTCTTGTATGCTATGTGTGATTCAGTGAGACAAACAGGATTTATGGTGTAACTCTTCAAAAATGCCTTTACCAGATGTCCTGTGTATGCGTTATTAATGCCATATACACTCCAACAAACAATACTCAATTTCTCCTTTTGAAAGGGGTCTTAACAAATTCTGCTAGGTAAAATCCAATTACTAGTCCTAGTATAGTGAAAACTGACCCTGTTTGCCATCCTTTTAAATGTTTGAATAGAATATAGTTGTTAAGGTATAGTTCCTATTTCACTAAAGCTCTCCAGTGAGCCATCTCTGTTATCAATAACCACACCCATTGTGCTTTGTTCTTTCTCTTCAGCCTCTGTGTTTTCGAAAAAAGGTGCGACTATACCTGATGATTTTGAGGCCAGCAGACTCTTGAATGAAAACCTATCCCTGTAAATCCTTGAGATGTAAAATCAAAGTATGCAGTTTTCACCTGTGCTCAATAGTAGTTTTGCAAAAGTCAGATTGGACAAAAAAATACTATCTCTCCCAACCTGACAGGAGGGGTTGGGTAAGCTTTTATACTTTTGTATATATTGCCAGGCTCAGTAAAATGTTTCCAATATATAACAATATAGGGCATGGGTAAGGACTTGGATTTAGTTTTTTTCAAATGGGAAGTGGTGTGCCCGTTGGACCTGTGGGTCGAAGTATCAGTCATCAAGGTCTGGAAACGCTTTCTGAAATAGACTAACAACAAATTTGCATGCATCAGGCCCTTCCTGGTCTTTTTTCACACCAAGGATCTGTAAATGATTATGTCATTGTCTGTTTTTCAGGTTTTCAACCTTTACCCATATTGTATATTTGCTTTGACTGATCTCCTAGCCACTCGCAAAGTTCTGTGGTCTTCTCCTCAGTTTTAGCTGTTCTAAGTTTGTTGATACAGGTCATTGCATTATTGATTGGGTCTGCTAATGCTTGTTCAAACATTTGTGTCTTTAGCTTATCAGATTTAAATTCAGCATAAGAAGATTGAGTCTCAACGCTGTGTGTCAAGATAAGTTTATACATCTCCCTCAGAGAAGGTTATCTGTCTTTATCCTCACTTGATTGACTACTAATTAGTCCACTTTATCTTCACCCTCTTCTTGGACAGAGTTGTGCAGACTTACTGCTGGCTTCTTGATTCTATTTAGCACAGTCTGTAAGGTGTTGCTCACATGTTACACTGATTATGAGCCTCCAGTAGGAAATCTGCACCACACTTATGTGTCCCCTGAGTAACCTTTTTTGTAGTTTTATTTAAGCTAGATACTGCCTATCTTATTGAATTACTCACTCCACCTTTAGGTGAGTGGGTTGATTTTTTAACATACCAATGTACAATGCATTTAATTTTCTTGGCATTATTTAATGTCTTAGGACGGACTCCGGGGGAACTAAATTTGCAGGTTCTAGATGTTTCTGACACTCATTAATCTCTCACTTTTCTTGTTTGTTGCTTGGACTCCTAAAATCAAAGTTTAATGTTTTATGATTGCAACTTCTGGCAACACCAAAATCAGTTTGTTTGTTAAACATGTTGCTCTACTGTCAATGCTAACCTCCAGTTTCTCATCCATCCATGACCCCCCTCCTCGTGTTTGTATCTCCCTGTATTGCCTCTTTCACTTTAATAGTATCAGATATTGAATAAGCAATGCTGCATGCATTAGTCAAACACACAGTAGTAGTAACAGTAGATCCATTGTTATCGCCTACCATTGCCCTTCTGTAAATCGTTGATAGTTGGAACATTGTGTTTGTTCTGACCGCACTCCCTAGCATAAACCTCCCATAATTTGTATCCTGTTTTGCTCCTGCATTTGATTCCTAAAGTGACTTTCACAAAACATAATGTTTGAGCCTCGAGGTCATCTGGCTATGGAGCATCCATGGTGGCATCCTTGATCTCCTTGTCTTTCTTCAGTACTTATTTGTGTGTTTCCACTTCAGCATGGGCGACTTTCAAGGGCCCTGGACTTTCAATTTGTCCAGCTGAGCAGCATGTCTTCTCCCCTGACTCCCATTTGAGTGGCTCTGAAACCCCTGAAATTGCTCTGCATTGGCTGATAACTTCCGACCGACCATGCTGGAGATACTTATACAGTCATAAGTATCTCCAGCTGCCACCATCTGCTATTTCTCCTTTGCCAACTTCACCAGCATCGGTCAGGAGTGCAATGTTCATTACGCTGCTGTAATCTCATACAATTTTGGTATTTGAAAATTAAACCTGTTAAACAAAATTCTAAAAACTTTTCTAATACACCATTTGTGGCAAAAATTTAGCATGAGCACACAGAAACATTGTGAATGACCAAAACGTGAAAGGCTTCTGTTGGCAGTGCTTGTTTTTCAGGGTGGAAAAGGTCCTCGCATTCAAAATATGACACCTCTCATACTTAAATATAGTGCCAAAATCTGGTTTTGCATTTTTCATATTAACACATATTTTCACATAATTTTCCCAAAACGTTTGCTCAATTATGCAAAGGCATAGTACAACAATTTCACACACTCCTAAATATAATCAAGGTAAGCATGCATTGCAGAGTATGGATTTACTCACCTCAATGATGTATTGGTAGCCAATATTGTTGAGGTTGATACATAAAACTGAGATATTTTGATAGAACACCTAACCCATTACAGGGAATTCCTTACATCAGATCACTCCTAGTCTCCATTATTTCAGAAACAAAGTTGATATAAACTATGTACAAGAAACAGACATGAGGGGAAGCTCTTCTGTCTTGTGGCAAGTTGTACCGGGTTATTAATAGACAGCTCTGCACTTGAAACCTTTGGCTACTGGAATCCATTGCTTTGCCACATTTATTGACTCTGTATTTCATGACAACATTTGATGGTGCCTTGCTAAGGTTCCCCAGAAACAAAAACTGCATTGGGTAAGTGCTGATAGATAATCGCTTTGTCCATTGTGCTACCTTATTTCTCATTTGAAGGGAGGGAGCAAGAAAAAGAATGAACCATGAGTTGACCAACCAAACTTTAATATAGTTGAGTTCTAGATGTCACACCACCTAGGGCAAATAACCTTATAATGATAAGCTAATCGTTCGAGCAATGATACAAACACCCTGCAGAGAAATTAATCTGGGCTCTGAGTGGATTCTACTCCGTTTAGTGAGCATGCCATGGTTTGAAATGTGAAAAGCACGTGGACATCTAGTTTTCTATACACAACATGTTACATGATCATTGACTAGTTCCTCCTTTTAATAATGCTCCATTGGAAGATCCACACAATCAAGTTATATTCAAATTCAATATGTTTTCAGAATGAGTTGCGTGTCATCGACAAGTCATTTTAATATAGTTTTTGTTACCCTGAAGATAGCTTTAGACTTTGTTTATAGTATATATGCTGAATATAGTTGATTTATTACTTGAGTCACTAAAAAGATAGCGACCATATGTTTTTGAATCTATGTCACTCAGTGCAGATTATTAAAAATTGCGCTGTTCACTGGAGACATTATTAACACTAACATGGGCACTTTAGGACACAGAGCAGAGGGAGCGGCACAAGTGTATAAGCACTCACGAATCTCAAAACCAATAGATAGGTCACCCTCAGAATGTTAGGGGTGAACTGCAGTGATCAGCCAATGCACAACGTTACCAAAAAGGTGTTAGAAAATATGTATACAAATGGTGTTTCTTTGCTGTGAAACTGATCTGATCTAGTGTTGTTACCTCGATGACCCCAGGGAGGACATCAGGCGGGGAGAGATTGGTTGCCTCTCGATAAGTTCCATGAGGAGGTGTTGAGGTGGCCCAGATTCTCCCTTTCAGATTGTGTCTCCTCCTACATGTTGTAGGAAAGAATGTAGGAGGATTATGTAGCAGAAAAGTAAAACTTTTTAGAACAGGAATACACCTAGTCGCTCAAATTGTCTTTAGTGGGGTTTTATCAAATTGCTAATTAAGGGTGGATTAGTCAACACTTAATATAGTTTTCCATCTGAGTCTATGTACTATTATTAACCTGTCAATGTTTTGCAAGGAAAGTAAAATAAATAAAATAATTGCTTAAATATTTGAGTTGTAGTGTGCTAAGCCTTACATCTTCTTGAGCTGGGACTTGACTGCTCATTCCCGTCCAACAGGTGTGTCAATCAGACTTTGGAGGCCAACTTACTATGAAAGGCCAAGCACCTAGAGTTTAGCTTAGTGAGTAAGTTATCACTTTTCCCATGAAAAAGCTATATTTTCTCAGGAACTGAACAGGCAAGGAAGCAAGCTATATAGCTTGAAAATCCCAAATGTTGACTGCATGTTTTTCAGGACCATCTTAGACACTTTGGTGTTCTTAAAATTCTGGGTTATCTCCCACTAACTTCAATGTTCAACAAGGAAATATGATGATAGAATTAAAAACAAAGATAGCATTAGGATAATTAGGATCATTTCCAAATGAAAAGACACTTGACTTATAGCATTAGGAAAGGTTGCTAGATCTCTGTCACTTTCTCATAATCAGATGTCCCATAGAAGCCATATGCCCACCTGTCAAGTGACACCCTCCAGACAGGACTTCGGCATCTAGTGTTTTTTTAACATGTATTTAGCACATTATAAGTGCATTTCACTGATTTGTTTTAATTTAAACATTTTTTATTTGCATTCATCTTTCTCACAACATCCTCATATTTTGACATACATTACATAGTCAATGTCTGCCCGCTGTCTAATAATTGCAGAGTTGTCGGCTATTCCAAACATAGTGCCATATAGTATACTCTGGACAGCCATTTACAGTTTCTCGTGGCATATCAACAATTACTGCATAATAATACTTAGGCTGTTCATTCTACCCCAACAATATAACTACTTCCCTTCCCCACCCCTATCCCACCCTCCAGTGTGCTCCGCTGCAGTGTACAATTCCCAATAAAGTCTGATCCATAGGTATTATGTCTAGGATATGCTGCCTCTATGGGACGACCTCCATCCTTATGTTGGCAGCTACTCTCCACTCCCATAGCCCCTCCAATCCCCATGTCCCCCCCACAGCCTCCAATAATCAGCTGTCTAAAGGAGGGTCCGGTTCATCCTCCAGGTCTCGATCGGGCCTGCGCAACGCCTCAACCAGTGCCTCCCAGGCGCGCGCCGTTTCCAACATCGTTTCCTTCTGCAACCTATGCGCCAGCTGTAGCTTAATCACACTTTCACTTGCTGCCCATTTAAGAAATTCATGCTTCCCTCTCTGCACCCTAGGCCCCTAGTTGTGTTTCCAATGTCTGGTTATCTCCCTTTTTGCCAATACCAATCCCAGATCTATAAATTTGCTGGTCACCTTGTTGTGTTTTGTGTGTGGAAACCAATGCAATAAGCTCACCCCCATGTCCCTGTTAAGCTTTCGCTCCGTAACCATCTCCAGTGCAGTAATTACTTCTCCCCAATACTCTGCCAGATTCGGGCAGGTCCACAGCATATGCTGAAAGTCCGATAAGTGCATTTCACTGATGTAAACTAAAAATCCATAAATGGCCAAAAGTGTCCCACAGTGAGAATAAAAGAAAATCATCAATGTAATGCATGGATTCATCTGTCACCGGTAATAACTCTGGGCTGAATTCCAGCCCATCTTTTCTTGCTCTCTGGCCCACTAGAGATAAGCATTAACCATCTGAAAATTGTCTTCTGCATTGCCCCCCTAAGAGGACGGTCCACATGAACTGCTAGGCACCTCAAATTTGAACCACAAATAAGACAGAAATGGTCTAGGAGTGCTTGTCTTCCCATTCAGACAGTTCCTGACCAGCTGGACTGCCTCTTTTGATTTGAGGTCACAATTGATTTGCATATTGTTGGTCCCCTTCCGTAGAGGCAAAGAGAGCAAAAGTCAATAGAAGAACCAGCTAATCAGAACAATGCAAGCGGCTACGATCAATTCAAGGACTCCCTTTGCTTGTTTGTTTTTATCTGGAGATGTACCAAATGCCCTCGAGCTTTTTGTCACTTAATAGATCAGCTACTGAAAGCATTTTAACCAACCCAATAAGTACTAGAATATTTGTTTGAAAATAACTTTATTTTATTGTATCACAAGACAGAAATGAAGCACTCTAATTTGTTTTTTTCTTTAATATATTTGGAATGGGGACCATATTAATTCCTCCCGTAAATTAAGTATTGTCATCGATCTTGTCTTGCTGGTAGCATTGGAAAAAAAATCATGGAATGGGGAGATCTCAAGTTTCCAAAGGTTCATGTGTAAGAAGCATATCCTTTTGAGGTACTTTCTTTTTAGCCTGGTTTAATCCATTTTAATTTTAGGAATAGAAGTACTAGAATGCAAAGACGGAGCCACTCATATCTGAATCTGTAAAAACTGAGAGCACTGAGAAATGGAAATCGAAGACTCAAGCAATTCTACAAATGAAGGGATGAAGTAAAAGAGTAAATTCATTTTAAAAAGTCGGAGTCAGAACCTAAGGGGCGCTGGAGGTAAGGTCGGAAGTCTATTATTCCCTGGTTGGACCACTAAGGGCATGTCGGCCTGCATACGGCTTTGCTGGTTGCTAGGCTCTTTATGACAACTATGTAACTATGTATCTCCCTGAGGCTTGACATAAACAGGTTTCTAATATATCCCTGGTCAATGCATGAGTTGGTATGCAGAGGAGTATCTTGTTTTTGCATTTTGCTACTTGTAGATCTGTTTTTACTTTTATAAATTCAAAATCATATCTACAAAAATCTAAATAAAAAATACTTGGACAAGATGAGACACTAACAAATGGACCTGTATATACCGCATATACATAGATGTCCATAAATGCAGAAGTAGAATTACACCGAGCAAAAGGTTTTTGTTTCCCTTTCCAGAGATGTACTTTGTTTTCTTTGGCAATGACCTTTAACAACTGTTTGACTAGAAGTTTTTATCCAAGAAAGCACTCACATAACGTTTGCTTTTAAGAGCATCGCTCTGTCCAGCTTGGTGGTTAATCCTGACGGATAGGTATGCAACAACTTGTTTTCAAAACTTCACAATCCTTGAAAATTTTGAAAAATATCGAGATGATAATTTTGAGTCAGAAGGAATCCTGCAAAAGTAGGTTTTGGGGGGAAATTCCAATAAAACACACATGTATTTAGAGAAAAGGGGCACAAAAAAAGTCTGAGAATGTTCACCCAGTAGGTGACGTTTTTGAAAGATGACAACTGCACTCTAAACTTTTCAAAACCAAAACTCTGAGAGCAAAACATAAATGTCACTCACCCCAATACAGTAATCATATGACTTTATATTTTAAAACACAATATTTGGTACCCTAGCCGTGCATTCTAGGACTTCTAGTCCTAATTTAGCTCAGTTGGACGATTGATGTGTTTGGCATCGTTTTTCAATGGGTTAAGATATTGTTATTGAATTGAAAGTTATATTGAACACACACCTTGTTGTAGCACCAATGACCTTGTGTTATTTCCGTGCTGGGGAAACCAAAGGAAACACTTCAGCAGCTTCTGTCTGCTTCCTCAAGTTGAGCGGATGCTTTGTTAGCTCTTCAGGACAGTAGACACAGGACCTTCCATGCGCCATAGTCCCCATTGTACTGAAAGGCATGTAACTGGGGTCTGGCAATTGCTGGAGGGATGATGCAAAACAGGATTCCAATTTCAGGCCTAGTGGCATAAAGTTATGCAAGGTGCTACACATGGCTCAGAAAAAAATATTCTTATATTATTTTACAAATAACTACACAGTAAATCAGGTAAATATAAAGGAGCTAGAGAAATTGACTGATTGGTGCAGAATGTGTGACTAAGTATAATCGAGGCGTTGCTGGCATCCCATTATTATTGCTGATTATTCTTACTCATATTAATTTCAGAAAAATAGCAAATTTTGAATATTAGCTTGTATTAAAACAATATGTACGTGCCTGCTGGCATCGGGGTTTGGGGAAGGTCGTTTTTTTCTCACCTGCAGACTAAAGATGAATTTAAGGGTTGGTCTATCTTTGAATAACTCCCTCCACCTGCCACTTTTCCTATAAACAGGCCATAGTTTCCTGTTGGGGTTAAGGAAATGTCCCTGGTGTGAGCCTAATCATTTGGAGTCTCTATTCCGAATGCATATTTGGTTAACTTATTATGTTTGTTTGATATTGCACACACATTTGGAAATGAGACAATACAAGCCAAGAGAGCAAGAACACCTTTGTTACATTGTTACCACAACTAACCATGACCCCACCACCCCCCCATCGATGAAGAAATTTGGCTTGAAAAATTATAGGGGCTGGTAACATGAACACATCGTAATCCATGGTTAACGAAAAATCCTGATACTTAAGGGATGCAATGCAAACGAAGGATCAGAAATGAATAATGAATTCTTCGTGAAGATTTAAAACTGTTTCTGAAAAAGAATGAGACTCAAGGGTATTTGAAATATTATAGGAGTGTGATACCCAAACTATTTCCCTGCCTTCAAGCTCAACATTTCCTGCCCAGGTCACTGTAACATATGAAAAATTTGATTTATTTCATAAACAAAATAATCAAAACAGAGGCTCTGGATTAATTGTTTTCCAGATCACATTTAATAAAAAATTTTTTTGCATGTTTGAAAATTAGCCGTAGTAGGGGTGGGAAGTGTAAACACAATAGATCTTCTTGTGTAAAATTCCAGCAAAGTTGTTATTGTAGAAAATATGTCTGCACCTTTGTTATTTATTTTTATTTTTTTTCTATAAAATGTACTTCTTAGCAAGCATTATTTCCCTGGTGATTTGTATTTTCCTGGGTTCAGGGTAAAATCCAGTGATAAAAGTCTTTAGGTAGGCCCAGGGAATGGTACTGTTCTCCCGCTGTTTTCTCCAAGCAAGTTTACAGGCGCGGACACTGATTGACAACTCTAATCTCTACCAAAACTAGCAAAACATCCAAGTTCTTGCAGGTCCTGCTTTTTTGCACGCGCGCGCTTAAATATCTCGCTAATTATCCCGTGTATTTCAAAATTGACCTAATTGGAACTGTGTTTTTCGGCGAACGAAAGGCGATCTTTCTTGGTTAACCCAATTTGTTTAATTGAATTAGCCGCCGCCGTTGGACTGGCGGGGTACCTGGACCTGTCAGCAGTGATGTTTCTCCTGCCCGGGCCTGTCCTGATAAGGACAGAAGCCTCATCTGCTGGAGACTCGGCCGCTAATGGAATCCAGACGCAGCCTCATTAGTCAGTCTGCAGCCAGGGCAGTGCCATGCTGTCACCCGAGCCTCCCTCGCGAGGGTGGACATGGAAACCAGATGTGGGGGTGGCGCGAGCGCGGGCCCGGGCGCTGTCTGCCGGCCCCTGTAATCTGGGGCTAAGTATAGTAAAATGTCACGCCCGTATGCACGCGCCGGTCTTTACATGCTTCAAATGAGGCGGTAGCATGTGCGGCGCGAGAGGGGTCAGGGCTTAGAATAACTGATTTCGCTAATTCAGGGCTAAGGACAAAATGTGTTCGGCGTGGGTGGGTGGGCTTGGCAGCCTGCGTGTGCAGCAGGTTTCGCACAATGGAAAAAAATGGAAAAAGAAACTGTACTTCGCCTTTTCACTTAAAAATCAGCGCTTTCAGAGTTATTAGTTCAATTGGACCAACTGAAATTAATTTGCACTAGGTTGCTAGACGAATCGAGGGGAGAGAGCACTGCATTATCTGGTAACCTTACTCTCAGGCAGGGCTTTAAGTGGGATGAAAAAACTGGAGGGTCTCTCAAAGGGGCGTGGCCAATGTAATTAAGGGCGTTGCTTAAAAACACTGTAAGCTAAAAATCTGTGCTTAGCATAGTGCGCCGCCCACTGGTATTTTGCTGTTTCTGTCATTGCACCCAGATATATGATACAACAAGTAACATCATACCTACAAGAAGTCAGGATTATTGGCTTTGTCAATGGTTGTTAGTTGCATAGGCAGCAACTATGGCTTGTATATAATATTGAAAAAGCTTCCATTTAAAGCCCTGGTGATACCACGACAATGTTGCTGCTCCTGAGTTTCAAAAAGAGAAGGGAAATCCAGACAGAAAATGACTATTTAAAGGATTTCCCTTCGCCTACAACACTCCCGTGGCATGACGTCATGCCGTAACTTTTCCACTAGTGAGCAGTGTGAGCAAGCGCACATTGGTGTGCCCGCTGTCAATGCAGTCTGGAAAAAACGGACCGCCTGTGCCAGGGCACAAAACAGAGCCTGATAGAGACCCGTTCCGAGGCCTCCTTTAAAAAACTGCCGGTGCTCAGCACTGGTGAGACCCGGCCCACTTAAAGCCCTGCTCTCATGTTTGGGATCTCTGCATAGCCAAATCCAAGGGATTTTTTAGTCTTCTTCTCTTGTGTATGTCGGTTGCCCAGTCAGTCAATCACTTTTCATTCTGATTTTTGTACCCGTGTTCTTTTCATTGTAAAGACAGGAATTTGAATACCAGAAAGCAAAACAAACAGCAATTGTTGACTGACTCACAACTAAAATGGGGCATGTCCAGATCTGTTGATTTAGCCATGTATTCTATTTTCTCATTCGATGCATGAGTAAGTCTTACAGAACAGTTTTTTTCCCATTGTATTTGTCTACTTTACACCTGAATTTATAGTGCGATAAGCAGGGGTGGGCAGAACTTCCAGAATTTCACTCTGCAGAGTTTCACAAAGTTACACAAAAACTCAGCAAGATTCCACAGAGGTCTGCCAACGGGTAGAAAATATGCTGTTCGCGCTTTAATTTAGCACTGCTAGTGCGAGCAGTGATGTAAAATCAGTGCAAATGGCTCCAAGCTCGAGAAGAAAATCTATTCAGGAGTCAGCAAATCTACTTGAATGGCAGTCTTCTGACTGCAACCGCTCACAACTGCTTTAGAAAATCAAGATAGGGGCAGCGATTGGCAGAATTTGACCTAACTCTCTGTTAAAGAGTGATACGGAGTGATCCAAATTCCACCAATTCCACAGGTGGAATGAGACATTACACTCACACCTACACACTAGTAATAAACCTCAAGGAAAAACCAGGACTGGCAGAGCTACTCTCACATGGAATCGAAAAATCTTCTTCTGAGGTCGATTAAATCAACCACACTTCACTGAAATAATTAGGGCAACAGCTGATATCACACTCCTCATAACCTATCAATCTATCACAGGAGAAACATCACATGATCTTTGGGCATCAATATGCCCAGTGCAATGTATCGTGCCATTTAAAGTGGCGTGGCATGATATTGTTTCTGGTTGAGGGAAGACATGTCTTGGCAGTTCGGGCTGGACTGTTCCCATGAGAGACAGAGTCAAGACTGATTTGCATAAAGCTGTTTCTGAACTGGGGTGGCAGAGTGAGCTAAAGAACGATGATGGATTCAGCCCAGATCTGTGACTCGGGGTGAGTGTTTGAAAAGTTTCAGCACTCCGTCCATCATCTCCTTGTGTTTGCTTTGTTCGCCGTAAGTTGGCAGGGAATGCCCAGACGTGCGTCCCTTGCTAACTTTGCCACTGGACTCAAACTAGCCTGGCTGATGAGGGGTGTTACCCTGAAACTGGTCCCAGGATGCTTGTTTCCAGTCCAGGGAAGACATGGTTTGGCAGTTCGGGCTGGACGGTTCCCATGAGGCACAAGGTCAAGGCTAAATTGCATATAGCTGTGTCTGAACTGGGGTGGCAGAGTGAGCTAAAGAACAATGATGGATTCCAACCCAGATCTGTGACTGGGGGTGAGTGTTTGAAAAGTTTCAGCACTTTGTCCATCATCTCCTTGTGTTTGCCATGGTATTGTCCCTTCCAAACCAAGATTGAACCCCTCCACTTGTTACAAATTAAGCACTACTTGTAGGAAGTGATGTGCACCCACAAGTATTGTTATACCCTCATACATTTATTTTTCCTTAAAAACTAGTGCCAAGGGAGCTGTCAGTGGTACAGATTAGTTGACATTACACTTTTCTACACACTATCCATTGAAACTATCATAAACCAGACTATACCAGATTCCGAAATACAACATTACAACAGCAGAAAAAATAGTCAATTCCCCATTAGGTTAGATAATGACTAAACCTAATGGTTGGAATACGAAATAAATGGCTGAAATGAGGAAGTGAATGGTTGTGAGTATGAGGAATGAGTGTTGTCTGTGTGTGTGGGGAGTCAAATATTGTTAAAACAAGTGTTTTGTTTAAAAAAAAGTACACATATTAGATCAGTTACTTGTGTCACAAAGATTGAGTAGATGATACTCTGTATATACAACAAAATGAATTGGTATTCTTGATTATATTACATTGTACATCATTGTATATAATTGCACAGCATTGTATATATTCGTTTGATTCAATTTATATGTTTTCTATTAAGTAAAGTTCAATATGAAAAGAAATTAAAAAAATGTAAAATAAGTAATATTGTCAATAATCACAAAATAAATAAAATGTTATTGATACAAGGAAACAATAATTTAATCTTATAGATTTGTTCATCATTCGGCCAATTTACGGAGCCATTTTTGGCACCCATAAGAAGTAATACAGGTCGGGTGGGACAATTTATTGTGTTATTAGACTTCCTAAGTCATCATGTTTGAGAGAGGCAGTTTGCAGAAGTGAGGACCTTAGTTTAGTATCACCAGCCTTTTTAGCTTCTTTATTTTGTTATATCATCTGCCACACATAAAATGCTCACTTCCCTTACTTACCTGCTCATACTATTCAAGCCTTCTTTAATAAAATGAGCAGTAAAGCTAAAACTACTGCGTAGCTAAAGCTAGTTCAATCATCTTTGCAGGCTTCAATGAGGACTTAAGAAATGTGAGGGGTTGCAATTGAAGCTGAAAGAAAGAATCAAGAACACTTGTGGTATAGAAAATTGAATGGGGGCAAACAAAACATCTGACGAGATATGCACAGTAGAGGGATAATACTCACCTCTGCGCCTTTAATAAAATCAGAACTTTCTTTTAATATTTAAGCTAGAAAGAAAAATCTAAATTTTATTACAAGGCTGGGGGCTCATGTTAAGCATTTTTAAAGCTCATTAACTATTACCAAATAAGCATGAACCACCAGCTTGCAATAAAAAAAACATATTGTATCCAGAAGGTTAACTATTACAACATTGTAAAGTTAAGTATTTATAGATGACTATAGATTTAGTACTCTTAACTCTCCATTTATGGATCTTGATGATATATCGGTCCAAGTCACGTAAATGTGAAGTTAAGAAGAATAAATCTGTAGTTACCTATACATACTTATGTTCTCATTATTGAGGTAGTCGATATTTTGGATACATTATTTGTGAAGAACCATATTTCTGTTCTTATTATTGTGACATACAATGACCTAGAAAGGCTGAAATGTTTTCACATTTTCATAATATCTAACCCTGGGCGGGTAACTCCGCTCTGCCAGCGGAGTTTGCAGAGATTTGCTTACTCTGCGTTCCATTGCGAGCGCGGAGGTAGTTAAAACTCCGCCTCTGTAGCAGGGTGGAGTTAGCCGCTTCCCCCTCCCAAATTCTTAAAAAATTCAAAAAGAAGCCACTTACATGTGTGTCTGTTGCCTCCCCTGCCTGGCCGCTTTCCTTCCTGCTCCTCGTGTCCTTCTGTGATTAAAAAAACTCTACTTTGTACCTCTTGCTGTGGCACCCTGGGAGCCCTGAAAGTACTGTTTAGCATGGGGTTTGCTTTTATCATACATCAGAAGCAAGTACTGACATCAGTTTGGTCCCAAAACATGTTTGGAATTTTTGCTTTTTTCAACAGCTTTTTAAAGTTTTCTGAGTACACATGATCCAATTCTGAGAAGACAAGAGCTGCGGGTGAGGGTCCATGAATATTTCCACCAGTAGTGATAGAAACGTTATATTTCCCATCATCAAGATAGTGATTGCCTCCTCCACCTTAGGCTTCTGCTGAGTGTGTGTCTTCATCCACATGAGTCTCAACTACAAGATCAAATACCTCAGCAAAAAGATCCACCATGATCATTTCCTTAAACTCGTCAGATAGGTGCTGCCACAGCTGGTCCCTCGATGACATTACTAAGCTAAAAACATGCACTGCAAGGTCTTGCTCGGCCTCAACTTTCTTAGTGGTATATCCATCCCCTTGCTTCTGTATTGCAGGAGGGAGTGCTGATGGCTGCTGACCTTATGCCGGAGTTGCACTTGCCTGGGTGAGCTGCGTGGGAATTTGCTTCCAGAAGCCAAGGAAGCTGGCTAACCAGCCACCACACTGTCTTACGCTGACTAGCCTGTGCGGTAACTACCCCTTGTGCTTGTGCTATCTGCTTACCTAAGGGAGTAGGGGCAGGCACAGAGTGGGACCCAGACTGAAAGGTTGAAGCTGACCCATGCTCTGTCTCCAACAGAGTGATAAATGTTGGACAACCAGGCCAACACCTAAACCAAACTAGTTGCCAAATCTTGGTGACTCGTGTGATCCACTACCTCTTGTTGCTGCCCTGCCCTAAGATTCCAATTGAATCAATAAATGGTCTAAGTCTGTTTAATTAATTAATAAACAGCTTCACTAAGTCAGCGGTTAGGAGCTTTTTTTGATAAAACGTTGTATGGGCCCTTCCTGACCGCATCTGGGCCAAACCCCCTTTGCTATCAAACTAATGGAGTGGATAGTTACTCGTGAGGGTTAGAGAACATATAAACAATTTCTTTGATTTTTTTTTCCAGTAATCAGGACTAGTGGCACAGCCCACACAGAGCTGGTACAACTTGTATACCATGTCAGAAAAAGACACTCTTTCCTTTACTGAAGAACACATTCAGAATTTATTTTCCACTCCCTCTCCATTTACTACAATCTTCTTCAGCACTACATCAAAACAACAAAATGAATCTGAAAAACGAATACATCTAAGAAAGAACATATAGGGACGGAACTTCACAGACACTTTCTACTGGAACATCTGAAGTCAGGGACAATACCTCGGGGCTTACAGGTTAAGAACATCCCAGTCATCTTCATAGATGATCACGAATATAAAAAAGGCTTCAGTGGAATAAGTACTAAATGCAGCCGAGATCTGATGGTCACACAACAGAGACAGCACAACGTATTTGCAAGAAACAAGCCTCTGAACTGGAAGAATTAACACAGGCCACTAAAGATAACCACACGGTAACAGAGGCGAAAACTCTACTAGAGAAGATCGAGAAAGAACTAGTCACCTTCAAGGATAATACTATCAACTTCAAAACAACAATGTTGGCAAAAGACATAAAAACCTTCAGTTTGGAGGCAGTTTATCCATATTTAATAGACGATTTCTACACGAAAACGGATTCCCATAGAGTCTTGTTTAAATACCCAGGAAAGTCCCGAAACAAATTTCTAACATTTTCCGAGTCGTCATCAGAATCAACAGGAGATTCAGAAGCAGGAGAAGGTCTGTCCAATAGGAACCAACAAAGAGGCACTTCTTTTTTAGAGAAAGGCCAGCAGAAAAAACAAGTCTGCTTCAAGAAACAACAATGGGAGATGGGCACAAGGCGCCAGTTGTAGATCCCCAAGAGACCAACAGATTTGGCAAAAATAAAAATTGAAGCCATTGAATGTTTTCACAAAATTAGGCTAAAATCTTTCTTTTCATCTAGAGACACTAGCATGACTAAAGAACCAACTGGACTGAGCAACAAATCCCAATTTATCCCTCTGATGCATATGATTCCAAAGGATTTGAGCAAGTTGTATTATCATCAATACAGCAACTAGAGAAGAAAAAATTCTTCATGAGGAGTAACTTGACACCAGAACAGCAAAAGGCCATTCAAGACCTCAAAAACAATGACAGTATTATCATCAAGGTGGCTGATAAAGGTGGAGCAGTCGTCATCTGGCCAAGAGAAATGTAGCTAAAGGAATGTCATAAACAGGTCCTAAACCAAGTCTGGTACAGAAAAATCAACGCAGACCCTACACAAGAATTCCAGGGTATAATCAATGGAATTACAAAGGATGACTTTGAACAAGGAATCCTTGGGAAGAAATAGTTTGTATATCTATCCAAAAAGAAACCCCGAGTCCCGGTTATTTACTTCCTAACAGAAATCCATAAATATCTTAAAGGCCTGCCAGGAAGACCAATTGTTTCCAGGTGGGGTTCTTTAATGGAACCAATATACAAATAAATGGATACTTTCCTTAAACCGTTCCTTTTAGAAGTACCCTCGTATTTAAGAGATACTATGGATTTTAGAAACAAAATGGAAGGCATATGCTTTGATTCATCCAAACAGTGGCTACTATTCTTTGATGTGGTCTCTCTATACACACAAATTCCACAAGATGAGGCGCTAGAGGCATTAGAACATTACTTAGAATCCAGAACCCACCCACAGCAGGTACCAATGGAGTTAGGATAGGATAGGATAGGATATAGGTTTATAAAGCGCTCGATTGCCGTAGATTGCCGTATCGTCTTGGCGCTGGTGAGTGTGGAAGTTCATACTGCAATTGACCTCAATAGCACTAAAGAAAAACGACTTCAAATTCGAAGAATTTTTCTACATCCAAACGAAGGGGACCGGGATGGGCTGTCCCTTCGCTCCAGAGATGGCCATACTGTATATGACACGGTTAGAGGATAAATACATCTTCAAAATTAATCCCTACCTGGAGCTCTTGAAACTACATAGACGACATTTGATGTCTGTGGGATGGTACTGAACAAGAGCTAGACAGCTTGTTTCAATAGCTCATTTTCAGACATCCACACATCAAATTCACTGTCACTTGGGGAGAGGAGTTGGCCTAACAGCTAGGGTGGTTGACCTCGAATCTGGGGAACCGGATTTAAGTCTTGGTAATGACGCTGACCATCCTATGATTCTGGGCAAACCACTTAATCTCCTCGTGCCTAACAAAAAGGAATGTGTCCTCATGTAACGCAACCGGTGCTATCTAAAGCGCTCTGATACCCAATACCTTCGGGTCAAGTTTGCACTATATAAAACTCCATAAAATAAAATAAAATAAAATAAACTGAGAGCAAAAACAGTTTGACATTCCTTGATGTAGAACTCACAAATGATCGGAACATTTTGATCACAACCGTGCATAAGAAACCAACAGAGCGAATCACTCTTCTACATTATAAGTTTTCACCCTCGCAGTCTGAGAGACAATTTACCATATTGACAACTGTTAAGGATCAGAAGAAATTGCACACGAAGTGAAGACTATACTATACATGCTGGAGTTTTTCAAGACCAATTAAGAGAGTGTGGGTACCCCAAAAAGTTGCTCAAACATGCAATGAAAAGAGCACACTACACTCCAAGAGAAAGTCTACTTTCCAAGAAAGAAAAACAACAAGATGACAAATTGATCTGTGTCTCTACTTTTGGACCCCACACAAATAAATTTCGAAGTATCATACTCCAGAACTGGCATTTACAACAAAACATGGAATAACCGCTAGAACCACCTCTATTTGCTATGAAAAAGAATACCAGCATATGCCAGCAAAGGCCCGTATTTGTCTGCACATACTGTTAAATAAAGGTTTTCCAAAAAAAAAAAAAAAAAAAAAAATAGTACGGGCTGAGATCACCCCACAGATGAAGAATAAAGATTTGCTTTCACAGTGGAAACTGAAACCCATTGTTGGACACCATAAGTGTGGTAACTGCTCAGTTTGTGACACAACAATCGAAGGCTCTGAATTCATACATCACAACATCAAATGGACCCTTAAGGAATTCCCAAACTGTAAAACAAAGAACGTCATATATGCAGTGTCAAAAATTGTACATAGGTAAGACCAACCAGGGAGTAAGGCAAAGGCTGGTCCAGGACAGTTCAAGGATCAAAACAAAAGTAGTCACTGCCCCCATGGTCAGCCATTTTGTTGAAATGAACCATAGTGAATGGGACTTCAAATGGACAGTAATATGGGACCCATTAGGATATAGCGTGGATCGCCACCGCCCTACATCCTTCCCCGCCCGCCACCCATTTCCCCCTGCCATATTAGTATGGCGTGAGGGACCCCTGGGGATGGAAAGACCGTCCGCCGTTTTTCCGCCGGTCGACCAGTCGACCGGGCGGAAAAGGTACTCAATATGGTGGCAGTGTCTGCATGACACCGCTATCCATATTTGGATGCAGGCGGAGACGTGCCTTTCCGTGGTGGCATCGAAAGGCATGCGGGGTTTGCTGTCGGGGCCCGTTGAGGGCCCCCAGGGTAGGGAGGTGTGGGGGGTGCACATGGGGGGTACCTATGGTATCCCCCTGCATTGTCATGGACATGGTGGCAGGCACCTCGTGGTGCTTGTCACCTTGTGCATGACAATGCACACAGTGCATTCCCAGCACTGTGGCGGGCGGTGCTGTGAGCACCGCCCACCACAATGCTGGGAATGGAGGATGCCACCGCCACGGTGGCGGTGGCATCCTAATTGCAGGTGTGGGACCGTCGCACCACTGGCAGCCGGTCCCAGCACCGCTAGGGTGGCGGGCGGACTAAAGTCCGCCCGCCATCCTAATGGGCCTCTTTGTGTCATAAAACCCCATCCAAGGGGAGGAGATACTGAAGCTGCACTCTTGAAGAAAGACGCATATTTAACACTCAAATTTAACAGCACAGTTCAGGGCCTGAATGAGATGTCTGAAATAGGGAGAACATAAGTCTGAGCTGCAAAGCAGGATTTAAGTATCATGTCTTTACCAACATGTGGCTGTCATGGACAATTTCCAAAAAACATCATCAACATGCCCCACTTCCACAATTGTAAACCTGCCATCAGCAAAAATTCATAGACTAATAATATTACGCACTAAAAGATGCCTTATTGTCACAAATATACATGTGGCTGTCTGAGAGGAATAAACAAAGGCCAGCTGTCAACTTCAACTAGTCATGTGACCTGGGAAACAAGCTGCAGGGACTAAATGGTTAGAACAAGAAAATGCCATCTTTCTAAAAGTGATACCAAAGGGGATGATGGACGAAGCGCTTGAGCAAATCAAACACTCACCCCCAGTCAACTGATCTGGGTTTAATCCACCATCATTCTTTAGCTCACTCCACCACCCCAGTTCAGACATGGCCATATGCAAATCAGTTTGACCCTGTGCCGAGTGGGACGGGTATGCTCAGATGTGAGTCCCGTGCTCTCTATGCCACTGGAATCAAGCTATCCTGGCTGAAGAGGGGTGAAACCCCGAAACCGGTCCTAGGATGCTTGTTTCCAGTCCTGGGAGGACCTGGCTTGGCAGTTCGGTCTGGACTGTTCCCATGATGCACAGGGTCAAGACTGATTTGCATATGGCTGAGTTCAAACTGGAATGGCATGGTGAGCAAAAAAACGATGGATTTAGGCCCAGATCTTTGTATGGGATGAATGTATGACATTGTTCTGCATTCTGTCCATCAACTGTTGTTTTTGCATTTGTCACCCCGAGTGGGACGGGTATGCTCAGACGTGAGTCCCATGCTCTCGATGCCACTGGAATCAAGCTATCCTGGCTGAAGAGGGGTGAAACCCCGAAACTGGTCATGGGATGCTTGTTTCCAGTCCAGGGAGGACCTGGCTTGGCAGTTCGGTCTGGACTGTTCCCATGAGGCACAGGTTCAAGACTGATTTGCATATGGCTGAGTTCAAACTGGAATGGCATGGTGAGCAAAAAAACGATGGATTTAGGCCCAGATCTCTGTACTGGGGTGAATGTATGACATTGTTCTGCATTCTGTCCATCAACTGTTATTTTTGCTTTTGTCACCCCGAGTGGGACGGGTATGCTCAGACGTGAGTCCCGTGCTCTCCATGCCACTGGAATCAAGCTATCCTGTCAGAAGAGGGGTGAAACCCCGAAACCGGTCCTAGGATGCTTGTTTCCAGTCCAGGGAGGACCTGGCTTGGCAGTTCGGTCTGGACTGTTCCCATGAGGCACAGGGTCAAGACTGATTTGCATATGGCTGAGTTCAAACTGGAATGGCATGGTGAGCAAAAAAAACGATGAATTTAGGCCCAGATCTCTGTACTGGGGTGAATGTATGACATTGTTCTGCATTCTGTCCATGAACTGTTGTTTTTGCATCTTTCTAAAAGTGGCATTTTCAGAAGGGTGAAATCTGACTTTTCTTTTAAAGAGGATTTTAAATTACATTTCCTTAGACACCAGACACAGCATTTCAACCTGCTCCCAAACAATACTTATTAAATGTAAACAGCAAACCCAATGTTATTCAAATTGAGAAGTAGGCCTCACAGTAGTGAAAAATGAATTTGTTTTTCACTAACAGGACATTTGCAACTTAAAAGTACATATCATTTTGAATAGAATGCACTCTACTCTATGGGCTGTTTAGGTGCTACCTTAGAGGTGACTTATATGTATTAAAAACGTTTTTTTTGCTTGTCAAGGGGGTTATTTTGCCAAGTCTCATTGGCAGTTTAAATCTGCACACAGCCTGCAATGGTGTGAGACATGTATAATAAAGCTACTTAAGTGGGTTGAATAATACGTGCTGCAGGCCCACTAGTAGCATTTAATTTACATGCCCATGTTGCATGATGTACCACTTCACTAGGGACTTAAATTAAATTAAATGTGCCAATTGGGTGTAAGCCAATTTTACCATTTTTAAAGGAGAGAGCACAAGCACTTTAGCACTGGTTTGCACAGAGTCCAAAGGCCAACAAAAATGAATTCAGTAAAACAGGAGGGAAGAAGGCAAAATGTTTGCGGGTCACCCTGCAAAGAGGGCCAAGTTCAACAATCAATTATCAATTAATTGAAAAACTACAAAAAATACATAACATAATCCGTTAAAAGCCATTACCAGTTAAATACCAAGTTAAAATAAAAAGGTAATACAAATTTCATTTAAAAAACGTCTCTATCTATTTCCTTACAAACCTGATAACCCACAACAAAAATATAAATTACTAATTTAACTACACAAAAACAAAATATACATTAAAATCACAAAATACACTTAAATATTTCTAACAACAATCAATAAATTTACATAACTATTCCTCAGTTAAATGTCCAAATAATATATACAATTAATTACATATAAAATGAAAATTAATTTACAATTTAAATACGTTCACTTACAAACCCAACAACCCTCCTGTAAATTATAAATTGCTAAGTAAATGTTAAAAAACTGTAATTCCACATTAAAAATTGTAAACTATATTTAAAATTATTTAAAACAGCCACATCAATAATATGAACACCTACATTTAATATATTTAATGTTTTAAAATAATTAGATTAATGTAAAGGTTCACTGATAAAATATTGAAGTTAAAAACATTGATGTAAAAATATAGAATGCAAAAATATCACCTCCCTATAATTAAACAGGTAAGTACAAAAATATCAAGAAAATAAATTCAATGTAAAAATATATTTGCACAACATATCGAATTATATATATATATATATATATATATATATATATATATATATATATATATATATTTTTTTTTTATATATATATAATAACATAATAAATATCAATGGGCCGATTCCGATCCTGGAAAAACCGGGTACGAACCGTCGGTCGAGCGTTTTCTCCGTCCGACTCGTACCCGGGAAAAAAACCCTACAAACTTGCAAGTACGATTCGTACGGAAACACCATTTCTGTACGAGTCGGATAAAACACCGACCAACAGCAAAATACATACGAATGTGATCCGGGACACCGCGGACGTGACGTCCGGACGGAGTTAGGCATGTTTTTATGTACCAGCAAGTACGATTCGTACCGATAGCAGTCCGGACGGCAATATTTTTACGGCACCCAAAAAGTGCCGGAAAAGCGAAGTATGCCGCTATGCGAGCGGAATAGGGGGCCCGGTACGCGCCGTCCCCCCCCCAGCCCCGCGGATGGACGTGCCGTACCCCCAGCCCCCCTGCGGATGGACGCGCCGTACCCCCAGCCCGCCCGTGGATGGACGCGCCGTACCCCCCCAGCCCCCCGTGTGTACAGCGCGTACCCCCACCCGTGTATGTACGGCGCATACCCCCACCCGTGTATGTATGGTGTGAACCCCCACCCCGTATGTACGGCGCATACCCCCACCCATGTATGTACGGCACGTACCCCCACCCGTGTATGTATGGCGCGTACCCCCACCCCGGTATGTATGGCGGGTACCCCCACCCGTGTATGTACGGCGCGTACCCCCACCCCCGTATGTACGGAGCGGACCCCCATCGCTATGCGCTGGGGGTCCGCACCGTACATACATGGGTGGGGGTACGCACTGTACATACACGGGTGGGGGTAAGCGCCGTACATACACGGGTGGGGGTACGCGCCGTACATACACGGGTGGGGGTATGCACCGTATATACATGGGTGGGGGCACGTGCCGTACATACATGGGTGGGGGTACGCGCCGTACATACGGGGGTGGGGGTACGCGCTGTACATACATGGGTGGGGGTACGCGCCGTACACATGGGGGGCTGGGGGGGTACGGCGCGTCCATCCGCGGGGGGGTTGGGGGTACGGCGCATCCATCCGCGGGGCTGGGGGGGACGGTGCGTACATACGGGGGCTGGGGGGGGACGGCGCGTACATACGGGGGGCTAGGGCGGGTGTTCGGCACGTACCGGCACCTGTTTGGACGTCTCCATGGTTGCTATAGGAGTTCGCTTTGGACGGTCTTTTTACCATACGGTTGTACAATCGGACAACGGTACGAATCGTACTTGCGCGCTCGGACTTCCGGTTTCCGATTCGTACGTAAAACTGTCCGGGGACGTGTCGGACACTTTTCCCGACCCGAGGACGTGTCGGGGAATTTACCCAATGCGATTCGTATGGACTTTTTCACATACGAATCGTACTTGCCAGTTTGTACGGGACTTGTACGATTCGTACGGAAAAAAATCCAGATACGAATCGTCCGGGGAATATTTTTCCAGGATCGGAATCAGCCCCTAAATATGTAAAATAATAAAATTAATATAAATAAAGTAGATTTAATATAAAAATTAAAAAGGTAAACACACATACATAATAATTCATATATATTTCCTTTAAAACAATTAATCAATTGTTAATTGTAATATATTTTATTATTTAAAAATTAATGAAAACGTTACAAATATATATATATCTATATATGTATATATGTGTGTGTGTGTGTGTGTGTGTGTGTGCGTGTGTGTGTGTACCAATAACATAAAGTCTAATAAAAAACATTCTATTATGAATTAAAACATTAAACTATTTAAAAATCGTCAAACTGAAATTTTTCACTCCAGTGAGTGCAACAGTAGGGAGAGTGTTGGATAGCAGAGGGGTACAAATTACTATTCCCACTCCAGTGAGTGCAACAGCAGGGAAAGTGTTGGATGGTGGAGGGGTAAAATTTACTATTCCCACTCCAGTGAGTGCAACCGTAGGGAAAGTGTTGGATAGCGGAGGGATAGAAATTGCTGTTCCCACACCAATGAGTGCAACAAAAGGGAAAGTGTTAGATTTCAGAGGAGTAACAATTAATATTCTCACTCTAGTCAGTTCAAAATTAAAAACAAACTAAATTTAACAATAAAAATATTTAAAAAACAAAATAAATTAAAAATTTTATAAATATGCTACCATTACAAATATATTTAATAATAAGAAAAAAAATTATAATGTTAAACACATATAAAAAATACCTACTAATGTTATATTAGATAAAATAAAAAACAATTTCCAAAAGTATATATATTTTTAATGAAAAATTATTTAGAAAAAAATATTACTCATTACATAAATGTACTTTTTTTATTTCCTACTTTATAACACCACTCAATTCACAACAGACATCTAAATTTAAAAAAATGTACTTCCTCAAATAACATAATTAATTACCAATTAAAGAAATATTATTAGTTAAAAAAAACTCATAAAAATTATTTAACTTCCCATACTTTACCCCTATAATCCCCACAACTCACAGAGGAAATTAAACTATAAAAAAAATAATCACAAATTTAAAATGTGTTTTCAATTAAACAACTAATAGTATTTAACAACTAATTATAAAGTAAGTAGAATTAAGTTACTCCCCACACTGTACCCCTATAACAATAAAACCCACACAAAAAATATAAACCAATATCCTAATTAAATACAAATTAATTATTTAATATTAATGATCAACTAATTTTTAGTAAATTATACATAAATTACGTCCCGCCCTTTACCCTCATAAACCCCACAGCTAAAAGAAATCACACAATTACCATAATTAATTATCAATTAATTAGTTATTATAAATTAATAACTAATTATTCATTGATTAAACATAAATTACTTCCCACCCTTAAACCCTATAAACCCCACAACCCGCACCTAAAGATAATAGCACAACTTCCATAATTAATTTTCAATAAAATAATTAATATAAATTAGCAACTAATTATTAATTAATAAAAAATAAATTACTTCCCACCCTTTAACTCTATAAAACCAACAACTTGCACCTAAAAGAATTACACAATTACCATAATCAATGTTAAATTAATTAATTATTATTAATTAACAACAAATTAATAATTAATTACAAAAAATCACTTCCCACAATTAATGCTATAAAATCTAAATTAAATACATTAAAAAATAATCTTTAATTTGTTATATTTAAATTACTTCCCACCCTATTCCCCTTTAAACCCACAACCTGCTAGGGAACTAAAAATGCAAAATGGTATTAAAATAAACTTCACAACTACTAAAAATGTAACACATGTATTAAAAAACATAATACAAAAAACATACACCACATACATTTAAAATATTAAACTAAAATACATAACACTAATTAAAAAAGCGATAATTTAAACATCTATATTTTTGCAAACAATATTAATGACTTCTATATTTTTTTAAACGATATTTCTTACCTTAAATTCGATATTCTTGAGCACGATATTCTTGCTGTCGATATTTCTGAATCACGATATTTCAATTTCCAACTCGATATTCTGTCTCAGCACTGGTTTATTACTCAATGTTTTTGTAGTGAAGATATTTTTCACTCAAGATGTGAGTCATTCACCCTTACTATAGCTCATCTCCCTGAAAATCATTGCTTCCATGCAGCACAGTAGGTTTATATCCCTCCACACCTCACCCTAGCTTGTTCCCCCTTCTCTGACCTCATTCACATTCCCTACTCCACCTTGTTCGAGACAGGGGACCGGGGTGCCTACAATCAGTAGGCTACCTCTTTCTCCCACCCACCTTGTGTCGTCCTCCTTACCCTTCACTCTTTTTACTTCCCACCTACTTAATTTCCAGTGCCATACTTCCATTGAAGCCTGGGGTGCATTGGGCTTTCAGTGTGGCATTGACCTTTGCTGTCCTGGATTGAATAGGGGACTGGCCTTGAATGCTTTTCCCGTCCTACACCCACAGCAAGGTCAGAAACGTGATTCCAACCAAAGAACCACAATGTTGAGCATGTTTCTAACATTGTTCATATCACTTTTATTGGAGCTGGTTCCTGTGGCCCAGGCTCTTAGTTTACTCATCCATAAGCCGTTATATTCCAGAACAAATGCAGTTGTGTCCTAATGTGGCCAGAACGTTTGTTAGAATAAGCTAAAAGATGCAAATGCAGAAAGAGACAAAGCAAGTAAAGAAAGGGATCGAGAATAAGAAAGATATAAAGAATGGACAGAGGATGGACAGAGGATGGATATTAAGGGAACGCTGTGGTAGTGTGAAAAAGAATAGGGCACCATGTTGCTGCTTGTGTAATAGAGCATGACGCATCAGGACAAAATCAATAAAAACGGATCTTAGTGTTTTTTAGCGGACTTTTCAAAAGCATATTCATACACAGTATATACTTTGTCAAGTTTTTTTAATGTGAAAGATGGGACTATTCGTGTTTCCCTTTTTTTTGCATAAAAGTATAAACAATCGAAACAATTTTTTTTTTTTTAAAGAAAGGGTTCTTCTTGTACTATGATTTATCGGCAAAAAAGTGCGTTAAACAAGTTCAACTGCGGTTCATATGTCTATTTCTCATTTCCATTCGTTTACAGGATTCGATCTTAGAGAAGCATCAAAATGGTGCAAAATGTTTTAGTGCTGGCATGCATGTGCACCAGTGCACAGTTTCTGCAATATATGGCCCATAGTGGAAAGAGCGTGCTGAGGAGAATGAGTCAGATAGTGAACAGAATAGCGGTTGAAGAGGGAATTTCGGTCGGGGAGGGGGGCTGGCTGAGAATGGCGGTTTCAGGACACACACATTGCCTTCTAACCTCTTCAAAGGAAAGACATTTGATTGCCCTGGTTAAGGCAGCTCTGGGTGGAACACCAGCAAACATTTCTCAGAAAGGATTTTTATTGGAATGGAAATAAAGCACTGCACGGTGGAATGGCTTTTATAATTCCATTTGCATTCCCAGAGTAGTTTTGCAAATTGGGTCCCACCGCTGCAACACTAACAACTGCCAGTTTACAGTTAACTAATGCACGCGGCCTTGTGTGCCAAAACCGTCTCGCTTCGCCCTCCCCACTGACAACGCAGAGGTGGAATTGCCCGTTGTGGATTTTTTCTCGACATACCGTACTGTCTGATACCTTTTAAGGCCCTGGCTCAGGGAACAATAGGAGTATACGCTGGCACAGTGGAATTATGCTGAAATGAAGAGCGAAATTATGCGGCAGTATTGACTAAATTATGTGCCAAAGATCGGTAAGTGGTGCGCAAGGATAGATGTAGAATATCATACTGTTCAAGACAAATAATGTGCCACAATAAGTGATGTTTTTATTTTGCCACGCCTGAAAGTACATTGTCTATTTTATTAACATCAACCTTTCTATCGCCCTCCCCCCCCCCCACCAGTGAAGTAGTTTGGGTAAAAACATGATTGTTGCACTCAGTAGAATACACAGATATATAGATATAGATATATTATCTACTGGCGGTCGCCAGTAGATAGTTATAGTTAGGACCGTGTTTCCATAGGAAATCTGAAAATTCTATTTTGAATAACTTTGGCGCCGGTTGACGAATCCTCGCGAATTTTTCAAAATAGGTGGGGCGCTCAGCTCCGCTCCTACCCTGAAAGTCTCGGGGTGATTAGTCAAGTGGGGGCCGAGAAAAAAGGGGTGTCCCAAAACGCGTTTTCCCCATGCATTTTTCCATAGGGACCTTTAGTCCAAGGTACAGCCCGAACGGCTGAACAGAATTATTTGAAATTTGGCAAACAGAAAGTCCTCAGGTCAGGGATGTGCCTTTTGAATATCTGGAGTCAATCTGTTCAGTAGTTCCTGAGTAAATTTCAGTTAAAAGTACATATATATCTATAGGCGCGCACCGTGCGCGTACGGTAAGCATACTGTACGCGCATGCTGCCGTGCGCGAGCGTAATTCTGATTGGTGGTTACATGACAGTAAACATTCCAGTCGGTCGAAATCAGGAAGTGTCGGCCGCCATTTTGTCTCTCGCAGTCTGAGGCAGTGAAAACAAAGGTGGAGAATGTGAAAAGGGGGCAGGGTGGACAGTTCCTGACCCCCTAGCCTTTGTCAGGGGGTCACTGAAGGACCCCTAAGGATGAAAAAAACATATATATTTGTTTTTTTAAAAGCGCGGGGCGCTCAACGCATCGTGCGCGCACGGTGAAGAACCTGAAAAAAGAAATATTAATAAATACATAACTTAGCATTTAAAAAAACGTACAAATTCACTTAAAAAACCATAGGTTTCACACACGTTATAGTTAGGAATTAGCATTTAAAAAACCTTGCAAATTCACTTAAAAAACCATAGGTTTCACACATGTTATAGTTAGCTTGACATTTCCCTCGTAAAAAACCAATGAAATTCCCCCGTTATAGTTAGTGCAGGCAACTATAACTCACGCGACCGCAATCCTCTGCTGATGACGTCAGATATTACATCACTGTATTTAGACACCTATTTACCCATGTCTTCTTCCATTAATCTTTAGCTATACATATATTACAAATATTTATTTTTCAGAAAGACACATATTTAATCAGTGATGTAATATCTGACGTCATCAGCAGAGGATTGCAGTCGCGTGAGTTATAGTTGCCTGCACTAACTATAACGGGGGAATTTCATTGGTTTTTTACGAGGGAAATGTCTAGCTAACTATAACATGTGTGAAACCTATGGTTTTTTATGTGAATATATATATATATGAATTCAATTTGTATCTTTTGACTGCAACATCATTAAAAACACACACTTCTATAAAACAGTTACAGTCATTACAATCAGACCACGACAAATTTAAAATCAACTAAAATATATAAAACCAACTAATCGCCTCATCACAGTGGAATGCAAGGATTCAATCTAGAATATTGCACATAATGTTCAATAATAAATACTGACAGTTTATTACAAAATTCAGTCTGAAATGTTGCATGTTTGCATCATCAAGATTGCTCTGAACTGTGGTAAGATGGAAGATTTTTTTTAATGTTTAACCCACGCAGAAGACAGAAATTAAGATTCTCAGTGCTGGTTTGCATTGTCTGATCCCTAAAACCAGACATCCTGGCTTATTTTATCTCTTGCGGGGGCTGGATGAGCATTGCAAAAGAAAAGCAAGTTGTGAAGCAGCTTTCAGTCTCAGATCTGCTGAAGGGGCATCTAGTGCTGGAGCAGAATTTCTCTCCCCATCGAATACAGAAACCCTTAATTGGCAGAATCTCGTAGCTAAATTTAACATGCAGCTGCTTGGCTAGGGGGCACATAGTTTTGTCAAAAAACGGTACAACTAATGGGGTAGATTTGTGGTCTAAGAATCTATCTGTCAGACTTCCTGTTTTCTTACATTCGCAGCTCCTCTTCCCACAGGAAGGCCTTCAGTTTTTTCTTTAATGAAATACTTGGGCACCAGATACGCATCAGCAGGAGATTCCCAAACAGCAGCTAGGTCTAAGCTATAAATCATGTTTTTAATGTACAAATAGCCAAGGAATTCTCAGATAGCCCTTATTGTGCAATATTTCCTTTCCGGTGACCTGTACGGATCTGGTTCCTCTGCAGACCACAGTCTTCGCCAATTCAACAGAAGTCGTAGCTTGGCTGTTATAGAGATTGGATACACACCTAAGTAGATTAATTGAGGTAGGTGAGGAGTGCTCTGTGCAAGATTTAATTAGGCCTTATCAATTTATTTTTGACCAATGCTAGCCTTGTTTCCTTTACATGTCCCCATAAACTCAATCCATACATGGACCTCCCCTTGTTGCTTGAATATGAATTTATATTAAAAAAACAAAGACAAGAGGCATTTGGTAAAACAGGAACAGTTGGTTTAATCAAACACTACAGCCAGGAGCACAGTTACAGAGTCGGGATCAGAGGACTGTGTCAAAGTATAATTGTTTTGAGCATCTTTATATACATTTCTTAGAGCATCATAAAACAATTTATAGATCCTGTTTTGGGATGGACCTATACATCTTTCCCACCGGATGACAAAGGCAGGTGGGTCTCGACCTTGCTTGGACACAATGAGGGCCAGTGGGTGAAGTGTCCAGATGTCCGGCATGGGGATCGTGTTATCACTGTGTGTGCTGTGTGTGCGCGCTAATCGACTGGTGTGGTCTGTGAGATCCTACTCACCTGCCCTAAAGAGAACGCGGTCCGTAGCGGGTGAATCCTGCTCCCTGCCACTTCATCGTTGCCGTGAGGGGAACGGCTGTCCTCTACTACATCTCCCGGCATCACCTGGGACCGGAGCAGCGCCGAACGTCATCAGAGCGAGCCGGAGCCCTACAAAAGTCGACAGGTGCCTCCGCAGCGCGGGACGCGCTAATCGACTGGTGTGGTCTGTGAGATCCTACTCACCTGCCCTAAAGAGAACACTGTCCGTAGCGGGTGAATCCTGCTCCCTGCCACTTCATCGTTGCCGTGAGGGGAACGGCTGTCCTCTACTACATCTCCCGGCATCACCTGGGACCAGAGCAGCGCCGAACGTCATCAGAGCGAGCCGGAGCCCTACAAAAGTCGACAGGTGCCTCCGCAGCGCGGGACGCCCGTCTGTGTCCCTTTGAGGCTGGGCTGGGCCTATCCTCGTGGCTTGGCTCCAAACTCTGTAGCAGCTATATCTACCCCCAGAAAGAGCTGAGAACACTAAAAGGTAATACGCGCTCCCAGAACTAACAGGATTTGAGACTCTATAAGTTAAGATCTGTAACTGTGAAAGTTGTCTCCCAGATGATACATGAATAGGTGATCTCTATTGCCTTCATCAACTAAGAAACCCTATAAAACATGGGTAAAAGAAAAGCCCAGAATAGCGACCCTCTAGATGGGAAAGATTTAAAAAAGCCCAAAACACAAACCCTTTTAACGTATTTGACTGGGGCAATGGGAGCAATAGAGAAACAAATCAACTCAGTCGAACAATCTCTAGCAGCCGGCTCATTACTAACTGGAGAAACTGTCGAGCAAATCATCCCCACCCAAGATACGGAAAAAACCACAGATCGAATTGCCGGATCACTAGTAAATGATTGCATTGAGAAGGTTGTTGGGGACACTATTATATCCGGAATGGCAGCAAATGGATGTATTCAACAGTCTGCGGGTGGAATTACTGTGCATAGCCTAGAAGAAGACACTATCCCTCTCAAGAAATTAGGAGGAAAAAATCAGTTAGGAAACAGACATCGAAGTCTGGTAAGGGATTAAGAGATTTAGGCAAAACAACAGGTAACAGGGATAGGGCCAATATGGTAGGAAAGAATACCCATGATCAGCATTTGAGCCCTTTTTTGCCTACAACTAATTCAACTGATAATACGACAACACACGCTACCAAGGGGGATAATATAGAGACCCTTCTCACAGCTATAAAATGTCTAGACGTTTATGTGAGAGGAGCTCTCGAGAATATCGGCGAAAGATTGCTACGGGTGGAGTCCCTCTTGACAAAGTCCCCAGCAAATAAAGATACTTTAGTTCATACACCTATAAGCGCCCAGAATACTAATAGCGGTATGAGCGAGTCTGGAAACAGGGGAAGATCTAAGTGTCAACTGGATAGAACCAGAGCTAATACAGAAAATCGAACTAGCAACGACCATAGTAAAACTAGGATTCACCAACAGAACAGCAATATCGCCAGTAATTCAGAAGTTAAAAATAACACTCTAAACACCTTTAAATTACCTTATTCAAACTTGCAACCATCTTCACACCTGGACCTTCCTCCAGCCTGTACTCCCTACACAGTTGTCCTGGCAAATGTTCCACAGTTAGGACAGCATGATAAGGAGACGCATGAATCCTTAAAAAATAAGGCATTACATTGGCTGGGGAATAGAGTGGGAGTCACTCATATTCTATTTCAAGAATTCAAGATGGCACGCAGGGTGGGATGGGTTGGTAGAGGTAGGAAATCCTTTATAGGTGATTGCCTGGTTCTTACCTTTCGCTCCCCCTGGCTAGTCATGAAGATCTTGGGGACCGCGGTTAGAAGTCAGTTTGAAAAAGGGATTAACATTGTCCCTTTGGGTTTCTTCTATCGACCTCCTTTTGATCCAGTGAAATTTGATCACCCTCAGCCTAGCCCTAGCCTAAACTATAATGTTACAGTACATAATCGCTTTGGTGCACTTACATCATTTTAGGAAATAGATTGACTACCCCAAGAAACATTAATTGATTCTGAGGCCATTTCATCAGGTCCCTTTGACAACAGCTTCTATAGCTTACAACAAAGGACAACATCTAATTCTGCGCGCTCTCTAGAAGCCCAAGCCACCAACTTACATAGCCACGAGCAGAATAAAGTAACGTACTCTGAACTACCTAATATAATATTAAATGGAAAAGGAATATTGAACCCTAGTCCAAATGTACTAGAGATATCTGTATCAGAATCTCACTTATCAACACCACCTAGGAAAAACAAAGGACAGATTAGTATTACATTTTGGAACATAGCGGGTCTACCTTCCAAATTCCAAAATGATCTCTTCATTGACTTCATTAGGAAACTGGACATCCTATGTCTCCAAGAGACTTGGACCTTAAATGAAACCCATATTAATGGATTTAAAACTTATCATACCCCAGCCTGTCCATCCAACCACGGAAGACCTAAGGGTGGTCTATGCATTTATATTTCCAACTTGCTCGTGGCGAAACAAATCACACTTGAAGTATCCGACCCCCATTATCAAATCCTAACAATTACAATAGATAATAAAGATTCTTTGATGCTTGTGAACTTCTATAATAACATTGCTAAGGAAAAAGAGGCAGATAAAATTATCCAACTTAGCAAAAGTATAAAAAACATCCAGTCATTAAACTTAGGAAACGCCCAGATTATATGGGGTGGAGATTTGAATACCAAACTATGTTCTAACAATAAAAATCAGACATGTGGTTTGAGAGATGAGGAAAATTGTAACCTAACCCATTTCTCACATATTATCCCTGGAAGTGCTATAAATGAGACTCTCTTTATGTTAGACTTGACATTTGCAAATGACCTAGTAACACCACCCATCCCTTTTACTCCAACGTTTAATGGGAGAGGACTAAGTTCTGTTATAGATTTCATCTTGATCTCAAGTTTTTTCGGTAGCAGGGTAACCCAATTCAAAAAGCACAAGATAGCCATAAGTGATCACTTCCCGCAAACAGTAATAATCACTACCAAAAATGCTAATTATCAAAATAAAAATAAAACAAAACAACTTAACCATATTCCTTCAAACTTGGCTATCAATAGCATTAATGGATACTCATTGAAATGGGAATTGATAGATCCTGATGTAGTCACACACTCAGTAGTAGACAAGGCCTTGGATCAAATTATGACATGTCTAAATGAAAAATCCTCCCCTTCAATGGTCTTAGAAAGTTTCCTAAATATTACGAAAATAATAAAAAACTGCCTGACTGTAGAGAAAAAAAACGGGCATCAAAAGAAAAGCAGGTGGTTTGATACTAACTGTACAAAAACTCACCGCTTATTAAAAAAAGCTATTCACAATAAGGAAGCAGATAAATATGGCATCCAACAAGCAAGAAAATTATATAATCAGGCCATAAAGGCAAGAAAAAAGGAATTAAAAGACTCCCTGTGGAAAGATCTGCATAGGGCCAGTATGCAAAAAGACTGTAAGGCGTTCTGGAAAGTAATCAGATCTCCTTTCTTTTCCTCTGAAAGTACTCCTTCATTGGACGTAATGATAGATGACCACCAATGGGTAAGCCATTTCTCTAAAATCTTTGGCTTTCCGGAAACGATTACATCTAGGAATGCCTGAATATTATCCCCTTTTGAAGACAACATGGCCGATTCAACCGAGATTTCTTTTTCACTAAAAGAAGTATTATTAGCTTTAAAAGAAAGCAAAGGCTCCAAGGCCCCAGGACCCGACGGGGTTCCCGTTGATATTTACAAATATAACACTGACCTTTGGGCTCCACTGCTAACATGCGTTCTTAACGCAACTTCCTTGTTGGGCCCGATTAAAAGTTGGACCGAATCCATCATGGTCCCTATCTACAAGAAAGGCAACAGACAGGATCCTTCCTGCTACAGACCAATCTCACTATTAGACTCACTGGGCAAAGTGTCAGGAAGGATAATTCTTTCAAGACTTCAAGCATGGGCAACCGAAAAGAACATACTGTCAGATCTCCAGTTTGGCTTCAGGGAAGATAGAAGTACGACTGACCAGGGCCTTAACCTGGCCATTTTAATGGGAAAATACACGAAGGCGCGGAGAGGAAAACTGCATTTGGCTTTCGTAGACCTCTCCGCGGCCTTCGATTGTGTTTCACATAAGAAATTATGGGACATCTTAGAAGAAATGGAGGTAGAGTTATCCCTGATCAATTTTCTGAAAGCCCTCTACAGCACCGCTACAGCGAGGGTTCGCTTTGGGCAATCAGGCGAATGTACCTCGTCATTTAGGGTTTATAGAGGAGTAAGACAGGGTTGCGTCCTAGCTCCCTTCCTTTTTACATTATACACAAAGGCCTTGAAAAGGCCATGCTAGAAGGAAGCCAGGACGTTCCCCAAGTCCAACAGAATTCGGCAATCAGACGCATTCCAGCATTACTCTACGGAGATGATGCCATTATTTTAGCAAGGACACCATTGGCTCTCCAGCGGGCACTGGAGTCCTATAACACTTTCATGCAGGACATCGATCTGAAGATTAACGTCACTAAAACTTTTGTAATGAACTGTGGTAAAGGTAGTAAGAGGGCCAAGGATATATACCTAAATGGGAGTAAACTTGCCACCACAAGCACTTACCCATATTTGGGGATATTAGTAGATGACGAGGGCACTTGGGGCCAAACAATTGACTCGAGAAAACTTCTCTGCATGCGAGCCACTTCTGCCCTTGTCAATTTCTCCCAAAAATTAGGAAAAAGAACCCCCTCTGAATTAATAAAAATATACAAGGCGAAGTGTATGAGCGTAGCGTTATATGGGGCAGGGATTTGGGGGCACCGTAATGTCTTGGCCTTACAGAAAGTGGAAAACGCATTTTCTCAGATATCTACTAGCCGTCCCGCCCTCTACTTCCACATATGTCTGCCACGCTGAGGTAGGAGTCTCCTACATTACCGACATAATAAAAATACAACCTGTGATCCTGTGGCAACGTATATGGAAATCACAGTCCAACGAACTAAATCAGTTGGTGCTTCATGACGTACTGAAGCTTGATCGTTCCCTTGATATAGAATGGATCAAGTATGTGAGGGATTTTATGACAGATATTGGAAAACCAGAATATTTCTATAATCCTCCTTCAATGTTAGAAGTCTCAGGGAAAGATTTTAAGAAATTATGTATGCATCATATGGAGAGGTTGAGATTTGTATCTGAAGCCACAAAATCTACGGTCATCTCCAACCTTATGATAACTCCTTTCCCTGGTATGCAATTTTATCTACATAATCTTGAAAATTGCTTTGACAGATTTGTTCTTACTCGCCTTCGATTAAACATCTTTCATAGGCTAGTTACATTTCCAACTGTCAATAATTGGTCTAAGAACCTACCAACTTGTCCGTGCGATGATATCTCCCAGCAAACAACAATTCATGTTACCCTGTTTTGCAAATTCTATAAAGAACTGAGAAAGAAATGGTTAGCCCCAATTTTGAAAATATGGGGCATCCGCCAATGCCGTCCCGCCTTTTTGGCTCTCCAATGCCTCGACAATGAATGTATTATCCTAAATGTTATTCCTTTCCTAAAGAATGTTATCAAAACCCGAAATAATATTGTCTTAGGCCCTAGCGACAGTGCTTAAATATTATTGAGGATATACTATCTTGATTCTTAAAACTTCAGGACAGAAAAACTTAAACACAAGGTACCTAACGTTGATTTAGGCTTATCCCCCAAAGCATCATAATACTGCACCTGGGGTGATCTGATTCTTTTCCTGTCATGTTATGTCATAATTTTTATAAACCATGTTTATTCAAAGTATAATGAAAATGATCGATTATTTTCTACGCTAAGACTGTGGCTTTTTATGCATATATCATTGTAACGAATAATTTGTTCTTTTTAAAGTATACTAACTTTTAACTAATATTCATTGTACTGAACTGATAGCCTCATAGTAAAATGATCTATTGAGCTAAAACAATTGCTAAGAACTAGGATAGCATTCTGATTCTTCATTGCTCTGAAAATTGCTATTTTGCACTAACTTTTTCTATCGTTTTGCCTAAATGAGACATTTTTAAACAAAAAATTGTATTTTTATTTTTAAAATTAATATTTTTTTCTTTTTGCACAAATGCTGAAATGTAAAATTTGTTTATGCTTTTATGGTATGAAATTACTTACCGAATAAAGCTGATTTTGATTTTGATTGATTGATTGAATTAAGCCTTATCAATTTATTTTTGACCAATGCTAGCCTTGTTTCCTTTACATGTCCCCATAAACTCAATCCATACATGGACCTCCCCTTGTTGCTCGAATATGAATTTATATTAAAAAAACAAAGACAAGAGGCATTTGGTAAAACAGGAACAGTTGGTTTAATCAAACACTACAGCCAGGAGCACAGTTACAGAGTCGGGATCTGAGGACTGTGTCAAAGTATAATTGTTTTGAGCATCTTCATATACATTTCTTAGAGCATCATAAAACAATTTATAGATCCTGTTTTGGGATGGACCTATACATCTTTCCCACCGGATGACAAAGGCAGGTGGGTCTCGACCTTTCTTGGACACAATGAGGGCCAGTGGGTGAAGTGTCCAGATGTCCGGCATGGGGATCGTGTTATCACTGTGTGTGCTGTGTGTGCTGCGTTCTTGTTGGCTGAGCGTTCCTAAATTCATCTGGTATCTAAATTGATGGTGTTTTGGGGACATGCGACCCTCTAGTGCGTTTTATTGGGGCTAATCTTTTTGGACCATTGTGGTGTCACTGCCTATCTGTGGGACTAATCTGGGTTTATCCTGTTCACATGTTTGTCCTGCTGGTAACGCACTACCCCACCTGTGATGTGTCAATCAGCAGCCTCAGATCAAGGTCACCGGGCCTCCTTGACCAAGTATTTCTGGATCAGGCTTGATGGAGAGGTTATATCGGGAGATTTCGACAACTGTGATTACATTTCGTTTTTGTGCATACTTGTATCATTGCGTACATCAACATCAATATTAAGATTCCTCCCTCTAGTTGAATTTTTAACTACATACTTTACCCCATACTTCATGACAGTCACATTGTTAGGGACTTGTTGTGTATCAGTTTTAGCTATTACTACTTCCCTAGTTATTTGCATTCTACCCAATTTGAGGACTGTGGTTTTACATCAGGAACCCCCACTTGTAGGAAACCACACAAGAATAATACAAAAATGAGAACAGGCAGCAATTATGTGCACAGTCCTGTCACCCGCAGGAGGAGCCATGAAAACCAACTGATGTACCAGTCCTTCTCTGGGGCACCTCCCTACATAACCATGTTGATTTGTAAACCATGCTGTGCTTGGATGCAAGTGTCAGAGCCCCATTGTCCATGCAGTTGCCTGAGATGAACATACAACAGGATGCACCTATTTTTGCACACACCCATCCCTCTATTCCGATCATCAATTCCAATGCATACCGATGTTGCATCGTCATGAGTCGGATGCCTCTTTGTACTTCCTTGATTGCATTAAGGCCGAACGCAGTACTGTTCATCAGTTGCATAATTTCCCGTCTGGGTATTTGCAACCAGTGGGCATTTACTTTTGTCTGCACGTGAAGTAGGGTATGAACCTTCCCGCATTGACTTGTGTGTCAGAAAACTGTCTGAATTCTTCCAGAATGTCCTTGAGCCAAGCCAAAGTAATTAGCATTTCTTTTTTTCTCGAGCCTGATGCAATTGAGTTGTTTTGTTCTGTGGCGGATGTTGGTACAACTGTGACAGATCTCCAGGAATGACCAGGGTAGGGGTGAGGTATGGTGACCAAGGCGCACAGGCCCAGCCTTCCAGGGACGAGCTGTGTGTAGGCAAATTCATGGCATTGCTAGTAGGTATCCATCAGCGTGGATGTGGCCCATCTAATGTCTGGTATTTGCAGTATTGCGCCACGGTTCTCATTTGTGCCGAGTGTAATTATTCCTTTATCTCTGAAATACAAGGAATACAGTGTAAGTTTTCATATAATTTGGGGTTGCTCCTTTCCCTCCAACCACGTGTGCATATCTATCTCAGTATCCCATATTTCCTGGCATGAGTATCTATGCTTTTGCTTAACCTTCCCCTGCGAGACTCTTTTTCCTTCGTATCATCAAGGGGGGGTGGCCCTACACTGGAACTCAATCTCCGATGTCCATTTCTTATTTAAGAAGATGGCACCAGACACACTAAGGGCCACCCTAGGACCACAGATTGAAGCAGGAGTGGACGTGTTTGTGCACTGGTGCAGTGGCTTTGCTACCTCCAAGAATCTCATTTCTGCAATGCATCGGGCTAAAGAGTATCCTCCCCTATGGTGCCCACCTGCGCATCCTATCTAGCTCTGTTTTAACCTCGCTAGGATCAGTGAAGAGGTACGGTGACATGGGATTGTTCTCATAATGGGTCACATTCATTACTACTCTGTGGGGTTTTCCTCTGTTGGGTTGTATCTTGGCCCTAATCATACATAGGTACAGGGGGAGAAGGCATTTGCTTTTTTGAGGGCTACCTCTTGAGACAAGTAAAGCCTGTCTGTGCCTACTGCATGTGGCATCAGCAAATATACGTAACATGACTCAGCTAATGCCTGAGCGCCCATGGCGGTCATGTGCTGATGCCATGTGTTTTGTAACAGTGTGCTGTGCAGTGCCTGTGGAATACTAGTGTTGTGTTCAGTGTAATTATAGGTGACATGGGAGAGGTCCCTACGCAAATGCTGTGCAAAAGTCAGGGCTGACTCCATTTGACTAGGCAGATCTTTGTCAACATATGGATGCAACCACACCCACAGTAAAAAGAGGGTATGCAATTGTACAACAATACATACATTACAGAATATTGCAGATCTTGGGTATGGATCTAGGAAAGATGTCTGCAATCCTCCAGTGGTTGGGGGATTTCTTCACTTGGGAAAGTTATGAAAAGAACTTGATATAAAAGTTTGATAAAAGTTCGAGGTCTTGGAGTTGAACACTTGGGTCTTTGTTAGAAATATTGAACTGGTTGCTGGAGAGATGGTGGGCTGCTCTAAGGGTGGTGCACATTCGTGGCTCGATTGCAAACCTGGATTCATTTAGGGATGTGTTTGTACATTCATACATCTTGGAGATAGGAAGGTGACCCTCAATTTCAATTAGGATGTCTGCTTTTTTATAGATTATGGGTGTTTATTCATGGGTCACCTTAATTCTTGTTTATGGGTTATCAGTTCTCCCCGCTCACCATGACTGGAAAGGATATATTTTGTTAAGGGGTGGTCTTCATGAGCTTGTGAATGGTCTGTGACTTTTAACTAATGTTTCATGGGTGTCACAAGACATCTAATATCCTGTCTTCCCTAGTGCGGGAGTGTGGGGAGTGCCTTTTAACATACACGTGCATGGGGTGATGTGTAAAGAGGGGGTGTGCCGTAATTGGGTGTTGTGAGTAACCGCAGCATGCCCTGGGGTCATTTTATACCCCTCTATTTCCAGCATGTGGCTTGAAGTGGGACCCTCCGAAAATGGCAGCAGGTTTCTTGACTACACCTGTTTTCTAGAGGGTTCTTTTTGGGCTAGCTTTGAGCTTCTCTTTTCTAGTATCTTGCGCTTTACTCTAGGTTTTCATGTGATTTGGGTATTTCCATTGTCCTGTACTGGAGAGGGTCAAAGAGCTGCCGCGTGACCCCCATATGTCTCCGATGTGGTGGAGTCCAAGATTTGGCTTATTTGCTCCCCTAGATGGTGTGTGTGTAAGGTCTTGTCTGTTGTCAGCTTGATCGCTAAGCCAGATACACTGGTGAGCCTATTTATGAGTACCTCACACAGAGCTGTGAAAGAGTTTTGCGGACTCCCTCCTTCCCGGCACCGCCTTTTCCCTTCAACTGTGTCCTATCCAGGAAATTTTGTGGCCAGTGACTTCTAACCATGCTGCCTTGATTGTTTTAGAAGGACACGACCTGATGAGCAGGCTTTGGGTGTTTGAAGAAGTTTAAGGGAGAGGAGGAAGACAGTTGCTCAATGGAGAGTCCGGTGCAAGTCCAGAACTTGTCTAATTTCACACAATACAGGTAATGGACTCGGAATACAGATTGTTCTGGTGAACTCCTTACTGACTCGGTGCCATGTGTATGTTTTGGAATGGTCGGAGTTCTATGCGCGCATTGGACAACCTGGCTTCTGATACTGGATCATTGCCTCGTTTTGGAACTGAGAAAGGGCCGCCATTACCCTTGGAGGCTGTTGGATGGAGTTGAGATCACATGCCTTGAAGGAATTTTGGTCCCGGGTCAGACACCCGAGAATGGGGTCCTTTCGATCTGGTTATCAGAACCTGTCTCAATTGGAATTTGGAGAGGGGACCTGGGTGCCTGCTTTTATGGGGAGCCACCCAGCCCCCTCATCAGACTGCCCTCATCCAGGGGCGTGGCCTGTCAACCCTCCCCAGGTGATCAGCAGGAGATTGAGGCCTAGGCTCCTGCAGGCACTGGACTGGCAGACTCTAGTGGGGATTACCAATCAACGTAATGTACAGCATTGCTGAGTTTCCCATAAGCAAGTAAAGTCTTTGGAAAGTTGTCTTACTAGTCTTTATTTTAAAATATGTTTGGGGGTTTTCTGAAGTGTATGTTCTGTATTGGGGAGTTGAACCTACTGCGAAAGTGAGTGTTGCTATTGTTTAAAGATATTGCCTCCCCAGACAGTTACCCCTCACTGCTGTAGTCATTGTTGGGCTGGGGTACCTGTCTGTTGCAGGTGTTGCCATGTATTTGACCAACTACCTGCACCCTACTGCGGTGGTGCAGTGGCCGTCTGCCCTCTCTGCGGCTAAGCATACAGTGCATTCGGGTTACCTTGGGCTTGGATATGAGGATGGGGATTTTGAGTGGACTGGTCCAGATTTATCGATCTCTGCTTGTGAAATGCTTTAAAGCTGTCGGCCATGTGGCCCATTCGGTGTCAATAACTCTCTGAGGTCCGTCTGCTGCCAATTTCCCTGACCTCTGTCTTAATAACTGGGTTAAAACCATCTGGGATTTTGTTGTGGAGCCCCCTTTAAGACAGATGCAATTTGTATATTAGTGGCCAACTTGACGCCCTCCAGGGCAGTCTTTTTCAATTTTTGTTGGATCAACTTGGTGGTGTCTCTATGGGCTTGCTTTTCCCTGTACTTTTCTTGTTTCTTTCTGTAATAATGTAATATGTGGCTTAAATTTCCCACCCTACCATGCTGTCCAATCCACTTTATATTTCAGTGGGCAGCCCCTTTTTGAGGTTGTTGTAGAAGAATACGAACTTGGGGCCCGTATCGGTCCATGCCTCTCCGGCTCTTGTTTCTGTTTTTCCCTCATTCTGTCCAGAAAGTCCGTCATGGTCTCCCGAGGCATCATACTCTCTGCCATCAATCCTTCTACATCTGGGTGATCAAGGAATATTTCTTGCAGGACCGTCCATATTGGGTGTCTGTATAAACTGAATACAGTCCCGCCATGATTGGTGTTTGTCAGCAACTGCTGGGATATGGGATGCGGACTCAGGTGAACACCATGTTGGCCTGCTCTCCATCCGATGAGACAACTTAGCAGACATTTGACATCGCCTATTGCTAGGTTTATGCCACAGTGTTCTTCTCAATACATGAGATCCATTTCCCCGCCCCATTCATCAATGGTGGCAATTTGGGTCTAAGCCTTTCCTTATCCATCTGGGTTCACGGCACATAGATGGTCTCTGACGTGCCCTTCTGCAGTAGCAGGCACATTTTGGCTTGGGGCAGCACTGTTGGTTTCTCTCCAAGGTATCACTCCCATTTTTTTCTTAGGCAATCCTGCATGTAGGGAAGTTCCACTTAGGATCTCCCCCTCCTTGCCAGATACAGTACTCTGCAATAGCCATGTCCTTTGGTTCGAAGGATCCTTCCTTCGGCCAGGGTCTATCATACTGGCCCTCCCTTTTGGTTCAGTGAGATAGCAGATGGCAAAATAGTTGCGTGGAGGTCTCGCTTTCCTCTCTGGTCACTATCTCTCTTGAGGTCAGTTTGTCTACATCGCACGTTAAGGTGGGGCAACGGGCATCTTCATTGCTGCAAAGGTGCCATGTGACTTTTCCTGCATCTTAACCCTTTCCCTGCGGGGGTAATTCCCCCACGGTTCAGTGGGGGTCAGGGGGGGCCGCGGCTCCGCTGTGCTCGTGACGAGCTCAGCTCGTCATGACTCACAGTGGAGCTGTGCTCATGACGCGCTGAGCTCATCACGGCCCCGCCCACTGATTAATTCTCCCGCACAGGCGGGGAATTTATCTCACGTGGGCGGGCCGCGGCCGTTATGACAAGCTCAGCTCGTCATGAGCACAGCTCCACTGTGACTCATGACGAGCTGAGCTCGTCATGAACATAGAAGGGGTTAATTGAGTCTGTACCTGGCTACCTTGATCCCTTATCACCTGGTCGGCCTTCTTCTACCCGATAATGGTGAGGCTCGGCCCCAGGCAGAAGCCTCCCTTCTAGTTCTGCCTCTGACTCTTCTCCAAGCAGTGCTCTAGCTCTATCCCTGCTCTCCTCAGGTGGAAGGTGGGCTGCTCTGTTTACTCGCTGAGTTTCCAGGGTGAAAGCTCTCTCTCTACATCCTTAATTCACACCTCTTCTCCAACTCCCACCTGGGTTGCCTCCTTTGTCCTAACCTAGGCACTGTTTTTCTGGGTAGGACTTTGCCTTTAAGCTTGCTTTCTGTTGTCCCTTTGGTAGCCTGAGCATACCCTGCGGCTCCCCTTTTACCATCTGATCCTGAAGGACCGGGGCACCTTTCTTCGACCCCACTAGTTGTGTTGCTGTCTAGTACTGCTATGAATCTTCCAGTCACCCGAGTACTTTTACTTGTATGAGTGGGAGTGTCGTTTCTGTGTTTCTGGGGTTAGATGGGTCGGACACGATGGACGGGGGTTGAGCTTCAGGGAGCTCTACTACTGGACTGGGGTGCAGCTGGAATTGCCTGGGTGTGGTGGCCTGTTGGCCTCCCTCATCTGGATCTAGTAGTTTGATTTTCAGTGAGGGGCCCACCATCTCCCTCGACTGGTGGATTAGTGCAACTCAATGCGGGGATAGCAGGCATCAGAGAGAGCACTTCCATTCCTTCATATGGTGGGGGAGGCGCGGGTTCCTTACTTGAAGATTCTAAGATAAGATTGTCGTTCTGAGCCTCCTCAAGAATGGCACATAGTTTTAGCAGCACCTCTCTTCTAGTCTTCTTTTGTCCTATGTATTTGGTCCAAATGTGTGTTCTTGTGTGTTCGATTAGGTTAGTGTTGATGGTTCCCTCCTCTGGCCATGCGAACACGGGTGCCTTTGTTTTTGCGTGCCATTCGCAATACTCGCTAATTGTTTTAATCTGTGTGGGGAGCCAAGCTTGCATGTCCTTTAGTGGTGACTCCATGATAGGTGGGACATTTTTAAGGGACTGATACGCTCTAACTTCTCAGGATGTATTAATATTTGAGTCTACTCTGTTCATTGGGGAAATAAATACACAGGATTACTGGTTACAACTACATCTACGAGTTCAATACTATTTCTATAGATGCATCAGTATAGATATTTTACAAACACTAACAAAATTGCCTATGAAGTATCATAACCTAAAACAGAAGATGCAATTGTTAGTTCAAAATGTGTGAATTTAGGAAACCAGTCGATATGGAAAAATGGTTGTAAGAATTAGCACACACAAAAACACAACACTCAAGACAAGACATGCAATTGCAACAATTTTCCGCACCATAACATCACTAATGCATCAACTAATAACCACAATGAAGAAAGAGAGAGAAAAAACTGACTGAGAAAAAATAATGACTTTGTCAAAGAATACCTTAGCACATACAACCCAATGACGAGGGGAGGCTCTGCATGGTACACAGGACTAATTGAGCCAGATAGTCTGTCAATATCGGCTCCGGGACAAAGATAACAACAATTTACGCAGAAAGAGGGATCAACTTGACAACCACAGGCCCTCCTTGGCCAAGCACAAGCTACACCTAATCTCCAAGGTCCAAAATGTCCCATAATTAATGAATTACACCCTATATGTTATGTTATGTTATGTTAAAAGGTTTTATAAAGCGCGACAGTTGCCTCAGCTAAGAGGCGTCCCGGCGCTAAGCAACAAAAGAGCAGTACGCACAAAACGCTAAAGGCCTACAAGGAAGGGAACAAGAATGTCTTAATAGCTTTCCTGAAATGGAAATAATTAGTAAGCCCCCGAATGTGGGCCGGCAGAGAGTCCCACAAAATGGCAGCTCTATTCCGGAAAGAGCACCCACCAGCGCAGACTTTTCTCACCCGGGGGATCACTACCAAACATTGTCCCATAGATCGAAGAGATCGTGTAGGAGTATACGGTAGAAGAAGATCAGACAGAATTTGGGGGATGCCAGTTTCAGAATTTTAAAGGCAATACACAATGCCTTAAACTCCATTTGCCTGGCTACAGGTAACCAGTGAAGGCGACGAATAGCACTAGTCACTGAACAAGGTCTGCGCAAGCCCAAAAGAGATCTTGCGACCGCATTCTGGACTCTCTGTAGCCTCTGAATTTTGGATTTATTTGCTCCTAAATACAGCGAGCAAGCATAATCAAGCCTTGACAAAATCAGGGCTTGAATAATGATCTGCCTAGTCGTAGCATCAAAGAAGGCCAGAATAGATTTGAGCCCGCGCAACAGACCAAAGCAAGTTCCTGACACCTTCTTCGTCTGAACCTGAAAATTAAGTGAGTTGTCCATCCAAGCCCCCAGATTCTTCACTACAGGCTTTGGCGTAGGTGCCGTACCTAGGCTCCCAGGCCACCACAGTTCACTACAGCAGTCATGGTTCCCTCCCACCAACAACACCTCAGACTTGTTGGTATTCAGTTGAAGGCAGTTGGCGGTCATCCACTCGGCGATCGCCGAGAGGTCGCCCTGAAATTTCCTGGCGTCCTGCTCGGGGTCACTCGAGAGAGCCACCACCAATTGAGTGTCGTCGGCATAAGAGACCATGGTCAGCCCTCTGCTCCTGGCAACCTCCGCCCAAAGGTTGAACATAAAGATTAAAGAGTAGGGGGCTCAAGGACGAGCCTTGTGGGACCCCTTGGCCAATAGGGAAGGTACCAGAAGCAAAAGGGGAAGCAACCACCTGAAACGTCCTATCGGCAAGAAAGGAGGACAGCCACCTAAGAGCTAAACCAGTGACTCCAGCCTTAGATAAGCGATTCAGCAGAATGACATACCACACCCAAGGGTCATGCGTACCATCTATTTCGCGCCCAGCAGTCCAAGCAAATAACACCTCTCACTTCTTTCAGATACAAACAGTGTTAAGAAACCGGTAGCACTGAAAAAAGCCTTTTAGACCAAAATATAAGATCAAGGTTCTGCCCTGTATTACACCCAGGCCCTATGTGTGCTGTCTGTGTCATGCCCAGTGGTTCAAGTGGTGATGTATCACACCCATGGGACAAGCATACGACTTTGTTACTCCCAGGGTCTAAGCGACAAACAACCTTCACGTTTCCTAGTGTGTTGGCTATAGAAGAGAGGCGGCCTCCAAGGGGTCGCCTCCGAGGCCTCCTTGCGACTACTCATTTCGGACACATAAAACGGGCAATATATCAGGTTTCTGTTAGTGGCAGTGAGCTCAGTTTACATTTTTGCGCTTCTTCCTAGTTTGCCAAAAGCTGGGACTAAGGATCAGATGTAGTCTCTTACTCAATTGATGGCGATTTCAGGACAGACCTCTGCCCTGTTGATTCAACAGAATCTTCAGGCAATTGAGGCATCTGCTCACCTTCCTTGCTGCGCTGATGTGAAACCATCAGAGTGCTGTACTTTTCTTTAACTGCCGTTGGGTTTGAAGCACCAATCTCTCCTTTCGGGCTCATCAAAATTTTGCCCGAATATGAATTTACCTTGAAAAAATTAAGACAAGAGGTGTTCGACAAAACAGGAACAGTTGGTTTAATCAAAAACTACAGCTGGGAGCACAGTTACAGCTTCGGGGGTCAAAGGACTGTCGCAAAGTATAATCATTTTGAGCTTCTTTATAAACATTTATTTGGAGCATCATAAAACAATACATAGATCCTGTTTTGGGAGAGGATGTAAGCCTAGTCATGGAGTCATAAATCATAACCACCCGATTGCAAAGGCAGGAGGGTGTCGTCCTTGCGTGGACACAATGAGGGTCAGTGGGAAAAGTGTCCAGATATCCGGGATGGGGAGTACATGATCACTCTGTGTGCTGTGTTCTGATTGGCTGAGCATTCCTAACTTCATATGGCATCCAACTTTATGGTGTTTTGGGAATGCACGCCACTCCGGTCATGTGCGTTTTCTTAGGGCCAATCTCCCCGGACCATTGTGGTGTCACTGTCTATCTGTGGGACTAATCTGGGTTTTTCCTGTTCGTGCATTTGTCCTGCTGGTTACATGCCATCCTACCTGTAACCTGTCATTCAGTAAACTCAGGCCTAGGTCGCAGAACCTGCCTGACCACATATTTCTGACAATGGGTTGATGGAGAAGTCATATTGGGAGATTTCGACAACAGTGATTCGATTTTTGCGCATGCATGTCTCATTGCGTACATCAACATTAAATTGTTAGCTTTAACGTTATATAATTCAAGGGCTGAAGAGAGGATTCTTGACTTTTAATTCTTATAACATTTTAGATAGTCATACGCTTCCACTGAAACTTTGGCGCGCTCTTTTTAATCTGCTAAAATGAAGAAACATTAGTAGTCAACCTAACTACTAAACAATCAAAACCTGTCACTTGCTCATGTATTTCATTTTGTGCTTTATTGCACACCTTCATAGATTTATATGGGTTAAAGGACATATATATATATTTTTTTGTTTTTATTCCAGCCCCCTTTCCCAATAAAATTTTCAAAATGATCAATCAAAGCTTGCAGTCCAGCAGAGGTTTTATAGAAGAGGAGTGTGTCATCTGCAAGCAATAATGCCTGTACTCCGAAGGCACCTATTTTGGGGGAGTGTTTGCCAAGGAAGTCTAGATATTTCAAAACAGAATTGATATATAAAGAGAAGAGAGTTGGGTCCAAAACGCAGCCCTGACAAATGCCCTTCTCTATATTCTAACACAACTAGTCAACTCCCCCTTACTGCCACACCTTACTCGGGCATAATTCACCTCCATTTAATCTTATTAGGATTGATAAAATATTACCAGGGAGTTCCATGGCACCCAGAACTCCCCAGAGCATGTGGCGAGGAATTAAATTAAAAGCTGATTTAACATTGACAAGTTTCACATGCAAGTAGTCCTTCTTTAATATCACAGTTTTCTAGTGAATTAGGCATAGTTGAACTATCTGGTCGATTGTGTTGATGTTCGAACGAAAGTCTGCTTGGAAATCTGATAGAATATTATTATCATTAGCCCACTCAGTAAGTTTCCCCACAATTTGGCAACAGAAAAGCTTCTGTAGCCCATTAATTAGACTAATCAGCTTGTAGTTATGTGGGGCTTCCTGGCTGCCTTTCTTATGAATGGGAAAATCTCTGCTTTGGGCCAGGACTTTTAAGTAGCTCACCACCAATCAAAATACAACTCATTAGCAAGTTGAGATAAGGGCCCCATATACGAGGTTCCAAAGCATTCAGTTCTCCTGGTATGCAATCAGACCCTGGGGCCTTCCCAGGGACTATCGAAGCAAGGGCATTGAGGTCATACTTAAGTTTAATAACTAAAGGTCTCAATGTTTCTTTAGTCTTGGGTAGTTCTATATCTAAAGACGCACTTGGAACCTTATCAGTTGCCAAATTCAGTCCCTGAAAATGCTCAACCAGGACTTAGGACTAAAGATGAAAATTGACTTTGGTTAATGAATGACGGCTGATATCGGCTACTATGTTCCAAAATTATTTATTATCCCCTGTTCTGGCTGTGATAATCAGGTCATGCCATAGTACAGTCTCCCAATTAGAGCTAGGTTTGCACAACACTAGCTTGTAATTTCTCCTTGTTGATTTTATTTGTTCCTGATCTTTGGCTTTAATGGATTTAGATAAGGCCGACTTAGCTAGGCAGCATTGTTTGCTGTAACATAGATGATTGGGTTTCGTTTTAGATGGCTCTCTTTATATTCCCTAGAGAAGGACTCACAAAGATAATTAAATAAGTAATTGAGGTGTTTCAGTGAGACTTTAAATCCTTCTCTATGGACCGATACGGGCTTCCTTCTCCAGATGCTCCTCTGTTTCCCATTTGCTCAATGATATCTGCCACTTTTCTATAGATTTTGGACATTACACTTAGTAGGACTTTTAAATGGGATTACTTTAATGCTTGCTTGTTATTTGAGAAACTTAGTTCCCCAAGATGTGTAGAATTTTGAACAAAGAAGTTGGTTGACAGGTACCCTTTCATTGTTAGATGGAGGGCGTTGTGGTCGCTGTCAAATCTCTCAAGGACCTACACATCCATTATATGTGGCCACAGTTAGAGAGCTAGCATAATGCAATTTATTCTACAGGTATCTATATATATATATATATATATATCCAAAAACAGTGTGCCCATGCACGGAATCGCACTCCAGCCACGTCGGTTTGAGGAAAACCTTTATTCGGGGAAAACTGCTGGTGTCATAAAGAGTCAATGAAGTTCAATGGTGGCGTCAGTTTCACGACGCGTTTCGGGCTCTTCCTTTCTTCCTGGTGAAACGCCATTGCAGCCATCCACACATGCGGTGATAGGTCCAATTTACCCTCCAATGGGCCAATCAAATGTACAGACCTCCCCAGATGAATTCTGGGAGTTGCAGTGCGGATAAATCTTAATGCCTCAGTAGTCTTGCTGCATGATAAACATTTTTAAACCCTGTATGGGCCCCTCGTGACACCAGCAGTAAGCAATCCATCCCAAAACGTGGCTTCAGGAAACTCGGCGAATTCCGAGCCTCCGTGCCCCCTACAATCAACAGGGCGGTGCGGCTTCCCGCGGCTGGGCGGCCGCGCTTAACATCCAAAAACAGTGTGCCCATGCACGGAATCGCACTCCAGCCACGTCGGTTTGAGGAAAACCTTTATTCGGGGAAAACTGCTGGTGTCATAAAGAGTCAATGAAGTTCAATGGTGGCGTCAGTTTCACGACGCGTTTCGGGCTCTTCCCTTCTTCCTGGTGAAACGCCATTGCAGCCATCCACACATGCGGTGATAGGTCCAATTTACCCTCCAATGGGCCAATCAAATGTACAGACCTCCCCAGATGAATTCTGGGAGTTGCAGTGCGGATAAATCTTAATGCCTCAGTAGTCTTGCTGCATGATAAACATTTTTAAACCCTGTATGGGCCCCTCGTGACACCAGCAGTAAGCAATCCATCCCAAAACGTGGCTTCAGGAAACTCGGCGAATTCCGAGCCTCCGTGCCCCCTACAATCAACAGGGCGGTGCGGCTTCCCGCGGCTGGGCGGCCGCGCTTAACATCCAAAAACAGTGTGCCCATGCACGGAATCGCACTCCAGCCACGTCGGTTTGAGGAAAACCTTTATTCGGGGAAAACTGCTGGTGTCATAAAGAGTCAATGAAGTTCAATGGTGGCGTCAGTTTCACGACGCGTTTCGGGCTCTTCCCTTCTTCCTGGTGAAACGCCATTGCAGCCATCCACACATGCGCCCTGTTGATTGTAGGGGGCACGGAGGCTCGGAATTCGCCGAGTTTCCTGAAGCCACGTTTTGGGATGGATTGCTTACTGCTGGTGTCACGAGGGGCCCATACAGGGTTTAAAAATGTTTATCATGCAGCAAGACTACTGAGGCATTAAGATTTATCCGCACTGCAACTCCCAGAATTCATCTGGGGAGGTCTGTACATTTGATTGGCCCATTGGAGGGTAAATTGGACCTATCACCACATGTGTGGATGGCTGCAATGGCGTTTCACCAGGAAGAAGGGAAGAGCCCGAAACGCGTCGTGAAACTGACGCCACCATTGAACTTCATTGACTCTTTATGACACCAGCAGTTTTCCCCGAATAAAGGTTTTCCTCAAACCGACGTGGCTGGAGTGCGATTCCGTGCATGGGCACACTGTTTTTGGATGTTAAGCGCGGCCGCCCAGCCGCGGGAAGCCGCACCGCCCTGTTGATTGTAGGGGGCACGGAGGCTCGGAATTCGCCGAGTTTCCTGAAGCCACGTTTTGGGATGGATTGCTTACTGCTGGTGTCACGAGGGGCCCATACAGGGTTTAAAAATGTTTATCATGCAGCAAGACTACTGAGGCATTAAGATTTATCCGCACTGCAACTCCCAGAATTCATCTGGGGAGGTCTGTACATTTGATTGGCCCATTGGAGGGTAAATTGGACCTATCACCGCATGTGTGGATGGCTGCAATGGCGTTTCACCAGGAAGAAGGGAAGAGCCCGAAACGCGTCGTGAAACTGACGCCACCATTGAACTTCATTGACTCTTTATGACACCAGCAGTTTTCCCCGAATAAAGGTTTTCCTCAAACCGACGTGGCTGGAGTGCGATTCCGTGCATGGGCACACTGTTTTTGGATGTTAAGCGCGGCCGCCCAGCCGCGGGAAGCCGCACCGCCCTGTTGATTGTAGGGGGCACGGAGGCTCGGAATTCGCCGAGTTTCCTGAAGCCACGTTTTGGGATGGATTGCTTACTGCTGGTGTCACGAGGGGCCCATACAGGGTTTAAAAATGTTTATCATGCAGCAAGACTACTGAGGCATTAAGATTTATCCGCACTGCAACTCCCAGAATTCATCTGGGGAGGTCTGTACATTTGATTGGCCCATTGGAGGGTAAATTGGACCTATCACCGCATGTGTGGATGGCTGCAATGGCGTTTCACCAGGAAGAAGGGAAGAGCCCGAAACGCGTCGTGAAACTGACGCCACCATTGAACTTCATTGACTCTTTATGACACCAGCAGTTTTCCCCGAATAAAGGTTTTCCTCAAACCGACGTGGCTGGAGTGCGATTCCGTGCATGGGCACACTGTTTTTGGATGTTAAGCGCGGCCGCCCAGCCGCGGGAAGCCGCACCGCCCTGTTGATTGTAGGGGGCACGGAGGCTCGGAATTCGCCGAGTTTCCTGAAGCCACGTTTTGGGATGGATTGCTTACTGCTGGTGTCACGAGGGGCCCATACAGGGTTTAAAAATGTTTATCATGCAGCAAGACTACTGAGGCATTAAGATTTATCCGCACTGCAACTCCCAGAATTCATCTGGGGAGGTCTGTACATTTGATTGGCCCATTGGAGGGTAAATTGGACCTATCACCGCATGTGTGGATGGCTGCAATGGCGTTTCACCAGGAAGAAGGGAAGAGCCCGAAACGCGTCGTGAAACTGACGCCACCATTGAACTTCATTGACTCTTTATGACACCAGCAGTTTTCCCCGAATAAAGGTTTTCCTCAAACCGACGTGGCTGGAGTGCGATTCCGTGCATGGGCACACTGTTTTTGGATATATATATATATATATATATATATATATATATATATATATATATATTCACTGAAAAAAACATAGGTTTCTAGAACGTTATAGTTAGTTGGACATTTCACTCATACAAAACCATAGAAATTCCAGTGTTATTGTTAGTTCAGCTAACTATAACGCGCCCCCCCCGCAATGCACTGCTGATGACGTCACATATTACATCATTCATGACATGGTCAGTGACGTCACTGATGACATCATCCAGTGACTGTGTGTTTCTGTATAGTTTTAATTTGTTTTATATATATGTCAAGCTGTATTGAAGAATGAGTGGGTGTATAAGTGTCTGTATGGAGGATTTAGTAGGTACATGACTGCCTGTATAAGCGAGTGATTAAATGTGTCTTTCTGAATGCATGGGTTAGTGACTAAACTGTGTGAAAGTCTGTATCAGTCAGTCTGTTGTTGTGTAAGCTGCTGCATGGGTTGGTGAGTAGCTGCAGGAGTGTCTATATGGGTTATTGATTGCTTGTCTGAGTATTTGTATGGCTGCCTGAGTGTGTGAGTGGGTGCATGGGAGGTGTATGACTCTGTGTATAGATGTGTAAGTGGTTGGTTCACTGGGTGTATGGGTTCAAGAGTGCATGTGGAAACAGCTGTATGGGTGGGTGAGTGTGTGTATGGGTATGTTGGTGAGTGGATGGATGTCTCAGTGGTACATGTGCAAGTAAGTACATATGTAAAAGGCAGTATATGTGAGTGATGGTGTATATAAATAACTATATGCGAGAGCCAGTATTGTGAGAGTGGCTGCATGGAAGAGTGTGTATTTGTATCAGTGATTCTATAATTTTTATTTTATTTTATAACACTTGTAAGGCGCACAGCTACCCACAAAGGGTTTCCCGGCGCCGGACAGCGAAACACACAGAACAACTGAATAGAAAACAATAAAAGCTCATTATTTGTCGAACAACCAGGTTTTTACACTCTTTCTAAAAATCATGAAGTTTTCCTCCTTGCGTATATAGATGGGTAAGGTGTTCCACAGAGTTGGGCCCAAATAGGAAAATGATCTTCCGCCTATTCTAGCCCGTTTGAACCTTGGTACCACAAAATTCGCAGCCGTACCAGAACGGAGGCTGTGATTGGGGAGGTAAAGTTTAACAAGGTCCTGTAGATATTTAGGGGCAATACCAGCTTTGATTTTAAATAGGTAGGTCAGGGCTTTAAAACGGATCCGGTTTTCGACCCTGAGCCAATGCAGGTCCCTGAGATGTTTGGTGATCCTAACGGATCTAGGGATTCTGCAAAGCAGTCTGGCAGCGGCGTTTTGCACCAATTGCAGACGTCTTATTACCGCTTTGTTTGAGCCCAGATATAAGATGTTACCGTAGTCAAGCCGAGATGTCACTAAGGCATTGACTACGGTCTTCTGGGTAGTAGGAGGTAACATCCAGACAATTTTGCGAAGCCATTTAAGAATGGTAAAACATATGCCTGCCACTTTGTTTGCTTGCTGAGTCATAGATAAACTATCATCTATGATAACCCCAAGGTTTCTAACCTGAGAGGCTGGAGATGGAAGTTTACCAAATGATGATGGCCAATGGGGATCACTCCAGAGATCTTTACTACTTCCTAAAAGGAGGACCTCTGTTTTCTCCCCATTTAATTTAAGTTGGTTAGCTGACATCCAGTTAAATATTTCCTGAAGGCCTATTTTCAATGCAGATGGAGCAGATGAATCAGATTTAGAGAGTGAAAACAGGATTTGAGAGTCATCTGCATAAGTCATTAAAACAAGACCAAAATTTTCTGCAAGATTGGCTAATGGACGTAGGTACAAATTAAAAAACAACGGGCTCAGGAACGATCCCTGTGGTACACCATGAGGAGAGTGGAATATCTCAGAGCATGCCACCGAGGAGGAGATCTGGAAAGTGCGAAGGGATAAGTATGATCTAATCCACTCAAGTGCCTTGCCCTCGACACCATTCTCCCCTAACCTGTCAAGCAGTATGGGGTGAGAAATGGTGTCGAAGGCCGCACTCAAGTCCAACAGGACCAATGCTACCGTTTGGCCGTCATCCATGAGCTCCCTGATTTTTTCCGTGACCCCAAGTACGGCCGTCTCGGTGGAATAACCACTCCTAAATCCAGATTGGGACGAGTGAAGAAGCTGGTTATTTTCCACATAGAATGAGAGTGCTTTGTGGATGTGCCTCTCAAGAATTTTTGAGAAGGCAGGCAGTAATGAAATTGGGCGGTAGTTGGCCAATATCAAAGGGTCTGCGGCCGGCTTTTTAAGTAGAGGACTGACCATAGCATGTTTCCATAGAGCAGGAACTGTGGCCTGCTTAATGGAGGCGTTCAGTATCCCAGCTATGGAGATCATAGCAGAGTCCTCTAATTTACTCAAAATACTGATAGGAATGGCATCACGTGGGGAACCCGATTTGATCGATTTTAATAGTTCCTTCAGTGTATCCAGATTAATAGGAGGCCAGGCCCCAAGATGACAATTCCCTCTGAGAGCTTGAGGGATGTTATATTGTTTATGCGTGGTCATGCTGTCCCTTTTGATGTTGGAGACAATGTTCTCAATTTTATCATTAAAAAACGAAGCCAGGTCCTGACACTGCTGGGTATTAAGGGGGGTAGGTTCCGCTCTAGAATTTTCACCAGCCAGCTCTCTTACGGTATTGAAGAGAGTCTGGGATTTATTTACGTCCATGTTAATGCTGGTGGTAACATGGCATGCTTTAGCTTTCATGCAAGCTGAATGATAGCGATTTCTGGCCTTTCGGTAAACTTCTTTTTGATGGAGTTCATAATTTTTTCGCCACTGCCTCTCCAGAGTCTTACATGTGGATTTTTCTCTCTTAAGAGCTTCAGTGTACCAGGGGGCAGGAGGGCAATGTATTTTTCCTTTGCAGCGGGATAAGGGCAGGCAAGAATCCGCTGCACCATTTAGCCATATTTGTGTAGCTTCTGCTATGCTTTCCATGTCTCCATCTAAGCATGGGTGATCTTTCCTCAACGCGTTATTGAAATCCTCCAAATTTAAAGATTTCCAATTCCTCCTAAAAGATTCTGGATGAGTCATAACTAGGCGTTTTGGAGGTTTCAGTGAGATAACGAAACATAGAAGAAAATGATCTGACCAAAGAACGGGAGTGGTGTTAAGCCATGAGAGTTCTTTCATGTTTGATATGATAGGGTCTAACAAGTGTCCAGCTTTGTGCGTAGGACCCCTATTACGTACGCGGCGGCGGCGCGGTGGGACACCCCCGCGCCGCACGGCCACCAGCTGCTGCATGTGCCACTCCGCTTTGCCCTCTGCCTCGCTGCCTGCCTCGTTGCCGGCTGACGCCGCTGCCGTCTGTTCTGTTTTGTTTTAGTATAACATTTGTGCTTGTTTTTCTGCCTCGTGGCCGGCTGACGCCGCTGCCGTCTGTTTTTGTTTTGTTGCTGGATAACATTTGTGCTTGTTTTTCTCACTGTATTTACTTCCCTTGCTAGCGTCCTGCTTAAGCATTTGTGCCCGTTGTTTTGGTCACTTTTGCCCGTTTTCACGTTCTCCTTCCTGTCTGCCCGCCTACCGCGCCGCCCTCTGCCTTCCCTCCCCGCTCCCCGCTTCCCGCCACCACCGCTGACCACGCCCCTTTCCCTTCTGCTCCCGCCTCCCAGCTGCCCCGCCCACCCGCGCACTTGGCCTTAAATGGCGACCGTGCGACGCAGGTGAGTGTGACCCACTTGTGGGACATCCCCGCGCCGCACGGCCACCAGCTGCTGCGTGTGCCACTCCGCTTTGCCCTCTGCCTCGCTGCCTGCCTCGTTGCCGGCTGACGCCGCTGCCGTCTGTTCTGTTTTGTTTTAGTATAACATTTGTGCTTGTTTTTCTGCCTCGTGGCCGGCTGACGCCGCTGCCGTCTGTTTTTGTTTTGTTGCTGGATAACATTTGTGCTTGTTTTTCTCACTGTATTTACTTCCCTTGCTAGCGTCTTGCTTAAGCATTTGTGCCCGTTGTTTTGGTCACTTTTGCCCGTTTTCACGTTCTCCTTCCTGTCTGCCCGCCTACCGCGCCACCCTCCGCCTTCCCTCCCCGCTCCCCGCTTCCCGCCACCACCGCTGACCACGCCCCTTTCCCTTCTGCTCCCGCCTCCCAGCTGCCCCGCCCACCCGCGCACTTGGCCTTAAATGGCGACCGTGCGACGCAGGTGAGTGTGACCCACTTGTGGGACACCCCCGCGCCGCACGGCCACCAGCTGCTGCGTGTGCCACTCCGCTTTGCCCTCTGCCTCGCTGCCTGCCTCGTTGCCGGCTAACGCCGCTGCCGTCTGTTTTGTTTTAGTATAACATTTGTGCTTGTTTTTCTGCCTCGTGGCCGGCTGACGCCGCTGCCGCCTGTTTTTGTTTTGTTGCTGGATAACATTTGTGCTTGTTTTTCTCACTGTATTTACTTCCCTTGCTAGCGTCCTGCTTAAGCATTTGTGCCCGTTGTTTTGGTCACTTTTGCCCGTTTTCACGTTCTCCTTCCTGTCTGCCCGCCTACCGCGCCGCCCTCCGCCTTCCCTCCCCGCTCCCCGCTTCCCGCCACCACCGCTGACCACGCCCCTTTCCCTTCTGCTCCCGCCTCCCAGCTGCCCCGCCCACCCGCGCACTTCGCCTTAAATGGCGACCGTGCGAACGCGCAGCGGTTACGCGCAGCGGGTGTGCCGATTGTGCGCCGAAGGCGCGCCAAAGGTAAGCCCGTCTGCGCCCGTCCGCGACCGGATCGCGACCAGCGCCAGGACCCCTGGTCCACGAAGACCCCGACCGACCCGCCTGACGTACTCCGCCGCCACCCTCATCGCTCTCAACTCCGGCCGACTCCCAGAATGCCATCAAGCCACACCACGACACACCCACGGACCTTTCAGCTGCCACGCCTGCAAATTCACCTGCATCCGGACCTGCCTCGCACCAGCACCCGCCAAGTCGAACACCAGCAGCACCCACCTCAAGTGCATCCTGCTCAACACCCGCTCCGTCCACAGACACGCCATCGAACTCTGGAACCTCCTAGACACCACTGCCCCTGACGTTGCCTTCCTCACAGAGACCTGGATGAACGCCTCTTCAGCTCCCGACGTCGCCATCGCTATCCCAGAGGGCTACAAGATCGTCCGGAGGGACCGCAACGCCAACCAGATGGGAGGAGGCATCGCCATCATCCACAGGAACACCATCCGTCTCACGACCAGCACCGACAACACCCTGACCACCGCCGAACATCTGCATTTCCAGATTCACACCGACCCGAAGACCACCCTCAGAGGCACCCTGATCTACCGACCTCCGGGACCACGCACCCAATTCAGCGAGGACATCGCCGACTTCGTCAGCCCGCACGCCCTCCCCTCCGCTGACTACATCCTCCTGGGGGACCTCAACTTCCACCTGGAGAACAACAACGACCGCAACACCAGCACCCTGCTCGACAACCTCGCCAATCTTGGACTCAAGCAACTGGTGTCCACCCCCACCCACCTCGCCGGACACACACTCGACGCAGTCTTCTCCTCCAGCACAGACATCGACTTCAGCCACGCCACAGAGCTTCAATGGACGGACCACAGCTGCGTCCACTTCACCTTCAAGAGAACGACGGCCCACCACCACCAGCATCAGGCCGCCCGCAGAAGCTGGAACAGGATCACAGCAGACCAGCTCGCCGCTTCCCTGAGCCAGCACCCTCCCGCCAGCTCAGCGAACCCCAGCCAGGCCGCCGACAACCTCACGAGGTGGATCAGCAACTGCGCGGACGAACTCGCCCCGCTGAGAACCCCGCCCAGCAGATCCGGCAGCAAGAAAGCCCCGTGGTTCACCGACGAACTCAAGAGCTCCAAGAAGAACTGCCGAGCCCTCGAGAAAGTCTGGAGAAGGGATCCTACACCAGACAACAGGACCACCTTCAAGCTGGCCACCCGGAAGCACCACCAGCTGATCCGCGCCGCCAAGAAAACTGCTTTCAAGGACCGGCTGGACAACAACGCACACAACTGCAAGGAACTCTTCAACATCGTGAAAGAGCTCTCCAACCCCAGCGCAGGAAACAACAACATCACCCCATCGCAAGACCTCTGCAACTCCCTCGCTTCATACTTCCACAACAAGATCGCGGACATACACAACAGCTTCAACAACCAACCAACGAACACCAAGACCGAACAACCACCCCCCACCACCACCCTCCACACCTGGACCCCGGTCAGCACCGAAGACACCATCCGCACGATGAACTCCATCCACTCTGGATCACCGACCGACCCCTGCCCTCACCACATCTTCAACAAGGCTGACGCTGTCATCGCACCCCACCTGCGAGACATCATCAACACTTCCTTCAACACCGCCACCTTCCCTGAGAGCTGGAAGCACGCCGAACTCAGCGCTCTTCTCAAGAAACCCACAGCGGACCCCACCGAACTCAAGAACTACCGCCCCATCTCGCTCCTCCCGTTTCCAGCCAAAGTCATCGAGAAGACCGTCAACAAGCAGATGGCCGCCTTCCTCGAGACAAATGGATCCCTCGACCCCTCACAGTCCGGCTTCCGAGCCAATCACAGCACCGAGACCGCCCTCATCGCCGCCACCGATGACATCCGAGCCCTGATGGACAACGGAGAAACAGCGGCCCTCATCCTCCTAGACCTCTCCGCGGCTTTCGACACTGTCTGCCACCGCACCCTAGTACAGCGCCTCAGCAATATCGGAATCCAGGACAAGGCACTGGAATGGATCATCTCCTTCCTCGACGGAAGAACACAGAGAGTCCGTCTATCACCGTACAAGTCAGAGGCCACCGAAGTCATCTGCGGCGTCCCTCAAGGATCCTCGCTGAGCCCCACCCTTTTCAACGTCTACATGAGCCCCCTCGCGGCCATCGCACGCCAGCACAACCTCAACATAATCTCCTACGCCGACAACACCCAGCTGATCCTTTCCCTGACCAACGACCCCGCCGCCGCCAGAGCCAACCTGCACGAAGGGATGAAAGAGGTAGCCGACTGGATGACGACCAGCCGCCTGAAACTGAACTCGGACAAGACGGAGGTCCTCATCCTGGGCTCCTCACCCTCCGCCTGGGACGACTCCTGGTGGCCTCCCGCCCTGGGCACCGCACCCAAACCGACAGACCATGCACGCAACCTGGGCTTCATCCTGGACTCCTCCCTCTCCATGACCAGGCAAGTCAACAACGTCTCATCGGCATGCTTCAACATCCTCCGCATGCTACGGAAGATCTTCTGGTGGATCCCCACCGAGACCAGGAAGACCGTCACCCAGGCCCTCGTCACCAGCCGACTGGACTACGGCAACGCCCTCTACGCCGGTACCACCGCCAAGCTCCAAAAGAGACTCCAGCGGATCCAGAACGCCTCAGCCAGACTCATCCTCGACATCCCACGAACCAGCCACATCTCCGGACATCTGAGAGATCTCCACTGGCTCCCCGTCAACAAAAGAATCACCTTCCGCCTCCTCACCCACGCACACAAAGCCCTACACGACCAAGGCCCGAGCTACCTCAACAGCCGAGTCAACTTCTACGCTCCCAAACGCCTCCTCCGATCAGCCAACCACGCCCTCGCCGACATCCCCCGCATCCGAAGAGCGACTACAGGAGGAAGGTCCTTCTCCTACCTGGCCGCCAAGACCTGGAACTCCCTCCCGACCGACCTGCGCCTGACCCAAGACCACCTCTCCTTCAGGAAGAAGCTGAAGACCTGGCTGTTCGAGCAGTAGCGGCACCCCCCCCCCCCAGCGCCTTGAGACCCCACGGGTATGTAGCGCGCTCTATAAATGTCTTTGATTGATTGGTTTGATTGATTGAGTCATGTCTAGAACCATAAGGTCATCAATAAAGTTTTTGCAGGTCTTATTGTTGTCATCTTCTAAATGAAGATTTAGATCTCCAAGTACCGTACAGTTTTGAGCATTTAGGCATTGGGGTAGGATAAAATTTACCAAATTGTCTGACCAGGAGGGATTATTTACTGGCGGTCGATAGACCAGTACGCCAGAGAAGGTAAAATTGGGACTGAGAGTAATTTTAAATGATGCCGCTTCGCAATTAGGAATATCTGCAGGTTCAAGGTTGCACACAAAATCTCTGCTATAAATAATGGCAATGCCACCTCCTGTGTGGCCTACCCGGTCCCTCCTTACAATAGCATAGCTCGGGGGGAGGGCAGTGGCAACGTCTGGACCTGATCCTTCATGAAGCCATGTCTCAGTTAAGAATATGGCGGTAGGCTTTTTTTCCATTAAAAGATGAAGAATATCAAGTTTATGTTGTGGTAGTGAACGACAGTTAACCGAGTAAAATATAAAATTGTTAGGACTATCTCCCTGCTGGCGAGATTTGATACCCTTACCCTGAGGGGTTTCACGATAGGGCTGAAAGTTAGTCAAGGAAAGAGTACATTCAGGGCATGTTTGTAAGCCGGCTAATAACGGGTTCAGGGTTATGCAATTTTCATGGTTAGTTGGGCGTAATGCCCTAAGTGTAGCACCTGTTAGCATACCGTATAGTGTAAGAGCAGAGTATAGCGCCCTAAGTCCCGGCCTGGCCCGGACGGGCACAGACGGGCTGACTCTGGCTGGACTCCGGCGAAGACGAGGCGCGTCCGCTAAAAACGCGTCCACTATCGCGGAGAAAGACTGTTTCCTTTTATCCCTGAGCCTAGAGCGCTCTCACCGCTCTGTCCCGCCCTAAGATGGCCGCCACTAAATCCCTGGTGCTCGGTGCCTTGCCCTGATTCGGCAGGCATCGAGCGCGAGTATGCTGGCGACAGAGTAGGTAAGCCCCAAAAGTGCTGACCGCAAGATTTATAAATTTGAACACAGTAAAACAGATTAAACACAATTCAATTTTAAAATATTTTGTTCGCTTAAAAAGGCTGTTCGTTATCCTCTAATGCAGTAAATTGAGCAGTAGGGTGACACACTGCCCGAGTGCTCGCTAAGAGAGTAATTATGTTAGTATCTGTATGAATAAGTGAGGTGGTGTCTGTATAACTGTATAGGCGAGTAAATGGAAGTATTGATTCTTTGCATGACTGACTAGGTGTGTGAGTAACTCTGGATATGTGGCAGTGTGTGAGTGTCTGTATAGGTGTATGAGTGCATATGATAGTGTTGTATTGATGAGTGATTGCATGTATGATTGACTGTATGGGTGAATGAGTGGATGCGTGTGTAGACCTAGGAATCAGTCAGCACGTATTTAGTAACTGGTATTGATGTGTCTATTTTTTCGAAAATGGTAGTCTGTATATTATAGTGGGTGTATCAAAGGTTATATTCAGGTGTGAGCAGGTGCATCAGATTTTCACGTGGATGATGTCATCAGTGATGTCATTTGATTTGTCATCAGTGATGTTATCAGTGATGTCACTGACCATGTCATGAATGATGTAATATGTGACGTCATCAGCAGTGCATTGCGGGTGCACGAGTTATAGTTAGGTGAGCTAACTATAACACCAGAATTTCTATGGTTTTGTACGAGTGAAATGTCCAGCTAACTATAACGTTCCTGAAACCTATGGTTTTTTCAGTGAATTTCTATGGTTTTTTAAATGCTAATTTCTAACTATAACGTGCCTAAACCTATGTTTTTTTAGTGAATTTCAATGGTTTTTTAAATGCTAATTTCTAACAATAACGTGCCGTAAACCTATGGTTTTTTCAGTGAATTTGAAAGGTTTTTTAAATGAAAATTTGTAAGTCTAATGTACCTCAATCCAATGTTTTTTTTTATTTTCTATTCATATATATATATATATATATATATATTTAAAAAAATTGTGAATAATGTTTAGTTAGGAAAACTATATTCATTCTTTTTTTTTTTAATATACAGAAGTCACACACCCTTCACGCATCCTACACGATGGCTGCGCACATTCCGATAGCCATTTTGAAAAGTCACGCTGGGGTCGTGACTTTGGCGTAGTTTGTAAAGTATGAAATATCATTAAATTAATTATAAATAAAAGTTTTCCTTTAAGTATTTGTCTTAATTTATTAATAAAAGTATTTTTTAAGTATTATTTTCAATATAATTTCGATGAAAGTAAAGTTACGAAATGCGTGGTGTAGCCGCCTAATGTACACCAACATCTCCCCATGTGTATTTCCGCAGTCATGCCGTGATCGCGCTGAGATCGAGCCGAAGTCGAGACTTCGGCATACTTTTAAAGTTAAAAAAATGACTATAGAAAGTTTGAATATGATATTAGACTGAACAGTTTTGCTAATATACTTATTAAAAGTTTATAGAAATTTTTATTTTTAGTGTATAATGATATATATGATTTTCGTGGGTGCGCGAAGGGTGCGTGACGAGTGCGTGCACCCTACGCGACTTCGTGTCAGCAAAAGAAAAAAGGAATCTGATTGGTTGAAATCAATTTCATTGTGAAAGAGGGAGGATTCATCCTTCTGATATTTCCCTTACTTTTTGTCCTTGATAGAGAGAAGACCTGTTTCTTGCTTCTCTTTATATTGATATACCTTTTTTGTGTGTTTGTTTATTTTTATTCCAACTATGGCTTCTAGTTTTGCCGAAGTTGATCCACTTGCAGTAGAGGAGGAAGAACAGATGGTGCAGCAGAAGAAAAGAAAGGAAAGCATCATTTGGTCCTTTTTTAGTGTACAAGAGGACCTGCGATGGATGCCGCTTCTGCCTCCCATAACCTAGAACGGCACAGAACGGTCAAACTGCGGTGGGACGCACACTCGTTGACCTCTCCTGGCACTGCTCCACACTTCGGGGGGGACGCTTTCCATTAGCTGTGTTTTCTGATGACGTGTCGCGCCGGCCCCGTCCAACAACAGAACTCCTTTAGATCGAAACCGACTCTTCCACTCTCTTACCGGAAGTGAAAGTAGGCCATGCGGAAACTTTCACAATACAACACCCGGGAATGCACTTTTTGGTAAAAAAACATTCCTTCCTCCTATAATAAAAGACTCACTGAAGAATAGGGGTCAGCTTCGATCAGTAAACAGCTGTTACAACAACTTTTTTACGTCACAATACCATTACAATGCATGCATTACCAAACAACAACTTTTATACGTCGCAATACCATTACAACGCATGCATTACCATGCCTGTTTTGTACATCGCAGAGTCATTACTACACATTTTTTTAGAACTCATGGTCATTTACTACGCATGCCTTTGCAACGAATTTCGTTGTAAAGGTATGTATGGTAAATGACCATGTGTTATAAAAAAATGTAGACGATCCACGTCGTTGTAAGAAAACATAGGCTGTTCCGTTTCCTCACGACATGCACCGCCCCTCAGAGATGATGTGAAGCAGGAACCACGAGGAGTGGCAGGTAAGGGGGATTGGGCATGGGGTGGGGGTTACTTTTCTAGGGTTTAGGGTAGTGCAGTGGTGTTTGGGTAGTGTAGGGGGTCATGGTGGGTGTAGTGTTTTAGGGGTTAGGGTAGTGCAGTGGTGTTTGTGTAGTATAGGGGGTCGTGCTGGGGGTAGTGTTTTAGTGTTTAGGGTAGAGCAATGGTGTTTTGGTAGTGTAGGGGGTCGTGCTGGGGGTAGATTTAGGGTTTAGGGTAGTGCAGTGGTGTTTGTGTAGTGTAGGGGGTCATGCTCAGATAGTGTTTTAGGATTTAGGGTAGTGCAGTGGTGTGTGGGTAGCATAGGAGGTCATGCTGGGGGTGGTGTTTTGAAGGTTTTGGGTAGCACAGTGGTGTGTGGGGTAGGAGTGGGTGGAATTTGCAAAATTCACTTTAGCAAATTATTGCAAACATTTTAAAAATCTTTGCAAACATGTGGAAATATCGCGAAGACGCGGAAGCTTTTTCCCGCCCGTTTGCGGTATTTTCTGTGTGGTCGCGGCTCACCAACTTACCCATGCGGTTGCTCGCGGGCGTGGCCATCTTGTTTTCACTTGTCTCGCGGTGCATGATCGCGAGAAGAAAGATGTGATCGCGCGATGAATGACGTTACTGCGGGCGCGAACTGTCGCGAGACAGTGCAAATGGCTACCAACAATCCAACATCTCATGGAGAACGCGACCGGATCGGGAAAACGTGTCGGCGAACGCGGGGATTCAGGTAGGGCGATCGCGCGCATGTGAGAATGTATTATTTTACAGCGCAAGCAAGCAAAAAATTTCCGGTAAAATGCGGATTGCGGAAATTTTGACATTTTCGCGCTCTCCGCGGAACGCAAAAATGTCAAATTTTAGCCCAGGCCTAGTGGAGGGGATCGTGCTGGGGTAGTGTTTTAGGGTTTAGGGTAGCCCAGTTGTGTTTGGGTAGTGTAGGGGTCGTGCTGGGGGTAGTGTTTTAGAATTCAGGAAGCGCAGTAGTGTTTGTGTAGTGTAGGGGGTCATGCTGGGGGAAGTGTTTAAGGGTTTAGGGTAGTGCAGTGGTGTTTGGGTCGTGTAGGGGGTTGTGCTGGAGGGAGTGTTTTAGGGTTTAGGTTAGTTCAGTAGTGTTTGGGCAGAGTAGGGAGATGTGCTGGGGTAGACTTAGGGTTTAGGGTAGTGCCGTGGTGTTTGTGTAGTGTAGGGGGTAGTGTTTTAGGGTTTAGGGTAGTGCAGTGGTGTTTTTTTAGTGTAAGGGATCGTGTTTTAGGGTTTAGGGTAGTGCAGTGGTGTTTGGTAGTGAAGGGAGTCATGCTGGGGGTCGTGTTTTAGAGTTTAGGGTAGTACAGAGGTGTTTGGGTAGTTTGGGGGTTGTGATGGGGTAGTGTTTTAGGGTTTAGGGTAGTGTAGTGGTGTTTGGGTAGTGTGGGGGTCATGCTGGGGGAAGTGTTTAAGGGTTTAGGGTAGTGCAGTGGTGTTTGGGTAGTGTAGGGGTCGTGCTGGGGGAGTGTTTTAGGGTTTAGGGTAGTGCTGTGGTGTTTGGGAATTGTAGGGAGTCGTGCTGGGGGTAGATTTAGGTTTTAGGGTAGTGCAGTGGTGTTTGTGTAGTGTAGGGGGTCGTGTTTTAGGGTTTAGGGTAGTGCAGTGGTGTTTGGTAGTGTAGGGGGTCGTGCTGGGGGTAGATTTAGGGTTTAGGGTAGTGCAGTGGTGTTTGTGTAGTGTAGAGGGTAGTGCTGGGGGTAGTGTTTTAGGGTTTAGGGTAGTGCAGTGGTGTTTGGGTAGTGTAGGGGGTCATGCTGGGGCTAGATTTAGGGATTAGGTTAGTGCAGTTGTGTTCGGGTAGTGTAGGGGGTCATGCTGGGGGTAGTGTTTTAGGGTTTAGGGTAGCGCAGTGCTGTTTGGGTAGTGTAGGCGGTCTTGCTGGGGGTAGTGTTTTAGGGTTTAGGGTAGTGCAGTGGTGTTCGGGTAGTGTAGGGGGTTGTGCTGGGGGTAGTGTTTTGGGGTTTAGGGTAGTGCAGTGGTGTAAGGGTAGCGTCGGGGGTTGTGCAGGGGGTAGTGTTTTAGGGTTTAGGGTAGCGCAGTGGTGTTCGGGTAGCGTAGGGGGTCATGCTGGGGGTAGTGTTTTAGGGTTTAGGGTACCGCAGTGGTGTTCAGATAGCATAGGGGGTCATGCTGGGGGTAGTGTTTTAGGGTTTAGGGTAGCACAGTGGTGTTCGGGTAGTGTAGGGGGTCGTGCTGTGGGTAGTGTTTTAGGGTTTAGGGTAGCGCAGTGGTGTTCGGGTAGCGTAGGGGGTCTTGCTGGGGCTAGTGCTTGAAGGTTTATGGTAGCGCAGTGGTATTCGGGGAGCGTAGGGGGTCGTGCTGGGGGTAGTGTTTTAGGGTTTAGGGTAGCGCAGTGTTGTTTCGGTAGCGTAGGGGGTCGTGCTGGGGTAGTGTTTTAGGGTTTAGGGTAGCGCAATGGTATTTGGGTAGCATAGGGGGTCATGCTGGGGTAGTGTTTTAGGGTTTAGGGTAGCGCAGTGGTGTTTGGGTAGCGTAGGGGGTCGTGCGGGGGATAGATTTAGGGTTTAGGGTAGCGCAGTGGGGTTTGGGTAGTGTAGGGGGTCGTGTTGGGGGTAGTGTTTTAGGGTTTAGGGTAGTGCAGTGGTGTTTGGGTAGTGTAGTGGGTCGTGCTAGGGGTAGATTTAGGGTAGTGCAGTGGTGTTTGTGTAGTGTAGGGAGTAGTGCTGGGGGTAGTGTTTAGGAGTATAGGATAGTGCAGTGGTGTGTGTGTAGTGTAGGGGGTCATGTTTTAGGGCTTAGGGTAGTGCAGTGGTGTTTGGTAGTGTAGTGGGTAGTGCTGGGGTAGTGTTTTAGGGTTTAGGGTAGTGCAGTGGTGTTTGGGTCGTGCTGGGGGTAGATATGGGGCTCAGGGTAGCGCAGTGGTGTTTGGGTAGCGTAGGGGGTTGTGCTGGGGGTAGTGTTTTAGGGTTTAGGGTAGCACAGTGGTGTTTGGGTAGCGTAGGGGGTCATGCTGGGGGTAGTATTTTAGGGTTTAGGGAAGCACAGTGGTTTTTGGGTAGCGTAGGGGGTTGTGCTGGGGGTAGTGTTTTAGGGTTTATGGTAGCACAGTGCTGTTTGTGTAACGTAGGGGGTCGTGCTGGGGTTAGTGTTTTAGGGTTTAGGGTAGCGCAGTGGTGTTTGGGTAGTGTAGGGGTTTATGCTGGGGTAGTGTTTTAGGGTTTAGTGTAGCGAAGTGGTGTTTGTGTAGTGTAGGGGTTAGTGTTCTAGTATTTAGGGTAGTGCAGTGGTGTTTGTGTAGTGTAGGGTGTCATGCTGGGGGTAGTGTTTTAGATTTTAGGGAAGTGCAGTGGTGTTTTTGTAGTGTAGAGGGTCATGGTTTAGAGTTTAGGGTAGTGCAGTTGTGTTGGGTAGTGTAGGGGGTCGTGTTTTAGGGTTTAGGGTAGTGCAGTGGTTTTTGTGTAGTGTAGGGGGTAGTGTTTTAAGCTTTAGGTTAGTGCAGTGGTGTTTGTGTAGTATAGGGGGTCATGCTGGGGGTAGTGTTTAGGGTTTGGTATAGTGCAGTGGTGTTAGTGTAGTATAGTGGGTCGTGTTTTAGTGTTTAGGGCAGTGCAGTTGTGTTTGGGTTGTGTAGGGGGTCATTCTGGGGGTAGTGTTTTAGGGTTTAGGGTAGTGAAGTGGTGTTTGGGTAGTGTAGGGGTCTTGCTGGTGGTAGTGTTTTGGGTTTAGGGTAGTGCAGTGGTGTTTGTGTAGTGTAGGGGGTCATGGTGGGGGTAGATTTAGTGTTTAGGGTAGTGCAATTGTGTATTTGGTTAGTGTAGGGGATCGTCGTGCTGGGGTTAGTGTTTTAGGCTTTAGGGTAGCGCAGTGGTGTTTGGGTAGTGTAGGGGGTCGTGCTGGGGGTAGTGTTTTAGGGTTTAGAAAAGTGCAGTGGTGTTTGGGTAGTGTAGGGGGTCATGCTAGGGGTAGATTTAGGGTAGTGCAGTGGTGTTTGTGTAGTGTAGGGAGTAGTGCTGGGGTAGTGTTTAGAAGTATAGGGTAGTGCAGTGGTGTGTGTGTAGTGTAGGGGGTCATGTTTTAGGGTTTAGGGTAGTGCAGTGGTGTTTGGTAGTGTAGGGGGTTGTGCGGGGGGTAGATTTAGGGTTCAGGGTAGTGCAGTGGTGTTTGTGTAGTGTAGGGGGTAGTGCTGGGGTAGTGTTTTAGGGTTTAGGGTAGTGCAAATGTGTTTGTGTAGTGTTGGAGGTCATGTTTTAGGGTTTAGGGTAGTGTAGTGGTGTTTGGGTCGTGCTGGGGGTAGATTTAGGGTTTAAGGAAGTGCAGTGGTGTTTTGGTAGTGTAGGGGGTCGTGCTGGGGGTAGATTTAGGCTTTAGGGTAGTGCAGTGGTGTTTGGGTAGTGTAGGGGTCATGCTGGGGGTAGTGTTTTAGGGTTTAGGGTAGAGCAGTGGTGTTTGGGTAGTGTAGAGGTCGTGCTGGGGGTAGTGTTTTAGGGTTTAGGGTAGAGCAGTGGTGTTTGGGTAGCGTATGGGGTTGTGCTGGGAGTAGTGTTTTAGGGTTTAGGGTAGTGCAGTGGTGTTTGGGTAGTGTAGGTGGCAGTCCTGGGGGTAGTGTTTTATGGTTTAGGGTAGTGCAGTGGTGTTTGGGTAGCATAGGCGGTCGTGCTGGGGTAGTGTTTTAGGGTTTAGGGTAGCCCAGTTGTGTTTGGGTAGCGTAGGGGGTAGTGCTGGGGGTAGTGTTTTAGGGTATAGGGTGGCGCAGTGGTGTTTGGGTAGCGTAGGGGGTCGTGCTGGGGATAGGGTTTTAGGGTTTAGGGTAGCGCAGTGGGGTTTGGGTAGTGTAGGGGTTTATGCTGGGGTAGTGTTTTAGGGCTTAGTGTAGTGAAGTGGTGTTTGTGTAGTGTAGGGGTTAGTGTTCTGGTATTTAGGGTAGTGCAGTGGTGTTTTTGTAGTGTAGGGGGTCATGGTTTAGAGTTTAGGGTAGTGCAGTTGTGTTTGGGTAGTGTAGGGATTTGTGTTTTAGGGTTTAGGGTACTGCAGTGGTTTTTATGTAGTTTAGGGGGTAGTGTTTTAGGGTTTAGGGTAGTGCAGTGGGGTTTGTGTAGTATAGGGGGTCATGCTGGGGTAGTGTTTAGGGTTTGGTGTAGTGCAGTGGTCTTATTGTAGTACAGAGGGTCGTGTTTTAGGGTTTAGGGTAGTGCAGTTGTGTTTGGGTTGTGTAGGGGGTCATGCTAGGGGTAGTGTTTTAGGGTTTAGGGTAGTGAAGTGGTGTTTGGGTAGTGTACGGGTCTTGCTGGTGGTAGTGTTTTGGGTTTAGGGTAGTGCCGTTGTGTTTGGGTAGTGTAGGGGATCGTCGTGCTGGGAGTAGTGTTTTAGGCTTTAGGGTAGTGCAGTGATGTGTGGGTAGTGTAAGGGGTCATGCTGGGATAGTGGTGTAGGGTTTAGGGTAGTACAGTAGTGTTTGGGTAGTGTAGGGGTCATGCTGGTGTATTGTTTTAGTGTTTAGGGTAGTGCAGTGGTGTTTGTGTATTGTGCAGCGCATGTGCTGCATCGCTAGGCGAGACCTAAACAGCATTGCACCAAGATAGAATTAGAGCCAAGCTTGTGCTTGTGTTATTAGGTCGCGCCCAGATAGATAAAGATTTTTTTCCTTCAATATCTCAAAAACTGCTGAACGGATTTACACCATTTAAAAAAAAAGGACACTTTCTGAACCAAGAACTACCTTTTTGCCAAATTTGGTGTAATTCCGTTCAGCAGTTCGAGCTGTAGCCGTGTCTAAAGTTTCCCATGGGAAATGCATTTTTCGACCTCTTTTTAAAAAATTTCTCAGGAACTGCTGAACAGATTTACACCATTTAACAAAAAGGTCTCTTTCTGAACCAAGGACTACATTTTTGCCAAACTTGGTGTAATTCCATTCAGCAGTTAGAGCTGTAGCCGTGTCTAAAATTTCCTATGGAAAATAACATCGAAAAAACATATATATGCTTTAAACATAGACTCCTTAAATGCGACCCAGAAACATTTATTTCAGATCCCTACTTCTCCCTAAAAAAAGGTGCTACAATAAGTGATCTCATCTTTTTCACGAAACAACATGCTCAATGGAGGAAGGCCTTGTGGTCGCTGTCAAATCTCTCAAGGACCTTCACATCCATTATATGTGACCACAGTTAGAGAGCAATCATAATGTACTCTATTCTACATATATATAGGAATCTGGAATAAGTGTTTCTGGGTCTCATTTAAGGAGCCGGTCACACCCTCGACCCCATCCTTTCAGCCAGCAACCACGTCACCTTCAGCCACACCACCGAACTCCACTGGACCGACAACCCCTGTGTCCACTTCACCTTCAAGAAACCCACCGTGCACCACCACCCACTAAGGATCCCCTACCGCAGCTGGAACAAGGTCACGGAAGACCAGCTCATCACCACCCTCGCTAAAGACCCACCGATAAACACCACCGCCACCGATACAGCCGCCAGCAACCTCAGGCAATGGATCAACGACTGTGCCAACATTCTTGCCCCGATCAAAAAATCCTCAAACAGGCGCACCGACAGAAAGGCCAGCTGGTTCACCACCGACCTCCAGGAAACTAAGCAGACTTGCCGAAGACTAGAGAAAAGATGGCGCCACGAAAAGACACCAGAAAACCATACAGCCCTTACGAATGCCATCCACAAACACCACCAACTCATCCGAGCCACCAAAAGGGCCTCCTTCAAGGAACGCATCGACAACAACGCACACTACAGCAAAGAGCTCTTCAACATCGTGAAGGAGCTCTCCAACCCCAGCTCCAACTCCCACGACATCCCGCCGTCACAAGACCTCTGCGACTCCCTAGCCACCTTTTTTCAACGCAAGATCGCAGACATCTACGACAGCTGCAACACTCAATCCTTCCCAACAGCTGCCAACACTGCAGAACTACTGCCCCCCAGCCTCACCAACCACCTGCTCTCCTGGACCCACGTCAACGATGAGGATACCATCAAGACCATGAACACCATCCACTCCGGATCACCAACCGACCCATGCCCTCACCACATCTTCAACAAAGCAAGCCGCATCATCGCCCCCCAACTTCGGAAGATCATCAACAGCTCCTTCGAGACCGCCACCTTCCCGGGAAGCTGGAAACCCCGCCGAGATCAACGCCCTACTCAAGAAACCCACAGTGGACCCAAAGGACCTTAAGAACTTCCAGCCCATCTAACTCCTCCCATTTCAGGCAAAAGTAATCGAAAAGATCGTCAACAAGCAACTGACCCACTTCCTCGAGGAGAACAACATCCTGGATCAGTCCCAATCAGTTTCTGCAGCAACCACAGCACCAAAACCGCCCTCATCGCTGCCACAGACGACATCAGGACCATACTGGACAAAGGTGAAACCGCGTTCCTCATCCTCCTGGATGTCTTGGCCGCCTTCGACACCGTCTGTCACCACATCCTATGCACATGCCTGCATGACGCAGGATTACGCAACAAAACCCTGGACTGGATCACCTCCTTCCTCACCAACAGAACCCAGAGGGTCCGCCTCCCGCCCTTCTGTTCTGAAGCCACCAAGATCATCTGTGGCGTACCCCAAGGATCATTCCTCAGCCCTACCCTCTTCAACGTCTACAAGGCTCCACTCCCCAACATCGTCCGCTCGCACAACCTCAACATCGTCTCCAACGACACTCAACTGATCCTCTCTCTCACCAAAAACCCTGCCACTGTCAAAACCAAGTTCCACGAAGGAATGAAGGCAGTCGCCAGCTGGATGCAGACCAGCCGCCTGAAACTTAACTCGGACAAGACAGAAGTCCTCATCCTTGGATCCACCCCCTCAGCCTGGGACAACTCTTGGTGGCCAGCCGCACTGGGAGCCGCACCCACACCCACCAACCACGCACTCAACCTGGGAGTCATCCTGGACTCATCGCTCTCAATGACCCTGCAAATCAACACCGTCTCCTCCTCCCGCTTCAACACCCTTTGCATGCTCCGCAAGATCTACAGGTGGATCCCCACCGAAACCAGAAGGACGGTCACACAGGCCCTCGTCAGCAGCAGGCTGGACTACAGTCACACTTGAAAATTGCACAGAATACTGTACAGTGAGGCCAAGGATCGAATGGGCATATATTCTGAAACACTGCATGTCCCACTGGCACTGTGCAGAACTCATAGTGCCTTCAGTCTGAACTCCACAGTTTTGACATACTACAAAGTTTGAATTTGAGGACTTTCAATGTATATAATGATATGAACAATACTGCACTGTGGGAGTTGATGTTCTAAGAGCTGAGTCACGTGATTAAAAATTCATTTTAAAACACGCCCAAGCGCACGTAGGTGTCTTCTTCCACCTGTGAGCAAGGCAGACAGCCGAAACGTTAGGTAAAAGGAAGCAGGCGCTGCTGGACCGTGTGGTAACCTGAGCTGCGGTATTGGGCCTCACGATGGTGGTTGTGCAAGGCAAATGCTTGGTGGGTTGCTCGTGCCCACTTCTTTGAGGCCGCCCTGAAGGGTCTGAGGCTCCGGAAACGAGAGACTTTGCCTGGTAATCAAATTGAGGAGTGTGACCCACTCGCGCACCCGACCTACCGAGGATATGCTAAATAGCAAAAATGGAATGCGTCTGGAAGGGATTCTAGCAGGATGATTCCTGCGATGATCGTGCTGCAGCAGATGGTTTCTGCCGGTCGCACGCAGAATGAAAACACTGCGGCTTGACACTTGACAGCTTTGATTATACTTTAACCACTTTAACATTGTGCAGAAATCGGATATTGACATACTACAAAGTTTGAATTTGAGGACTTCCAATGTATATAATGATATGAACAATACTGCACTGTGGGAGTTGATGTTCTAAGAGCTGAGTCACGTGATTAAAAATTCATTTTAAAACACGCCCAAGAGCACGTAGGTGTCTTCTTCCACCTGTGAGCAAGGCAGACAGCCGAAACGTTAGGTAAAAGGAAGCAGGCGCTGCTGGACCGTGTGGTAACCTGAGCTGCGGTATTGGGCCTCACGATGGTGGTTGTGCAAGGCAAATGCTTGGTGGGTTGCTCGTGCCCACTTCTTTGAGGCCGCCCTGAAGGCTCTGAGGCTCCGGAAACGAGAGACTTTGCCTGGTATTCAAATTGAGGAGTTTGACCCACTCGCGCACCCGACCTACCGAGGATATGCTAAATAGCAAAAATGGAATGCGTGTGGAAGGGATTCTAGCAGGATGATTCCTGCGATGATCGTGCTGCAGCAGATGGTTTCTGCCGGTCGCACGCAGAATGAAAACACTGCGGCTTGACACTTGACAGCTTTGATTATACTTTAACCACTTTAACATTGTGCAGAAATCGGATATTGACATACTACAAAGTTTGAATTTGAGGACTTTCAATGTATATAATGATATGAACAATACTGCACTGTGGGAGTTGATGTTCTAAGAGCTGAGTCACGTGATTAAAAATTCATTTTAAAACACGCCCAAGCGCACGTAGGTGTCTTCTTCCACCTGTGAGCAAGGCAGACAGCCGAAACGTTAGGTAAAAGGAAGCAGGCGCTGCTGGACTGTGTGGTAACCTGAGCTGCGGTATTGGGCCTCACGATGGTGGTTGTGCAAGGCAAATGCTTGGTGGGTTGCTTGTGCCCACTTCTTTGAGGCCGCCCTGAAGGGTCTGAGGCTCCGGAAACGAGAGACTTTGCCTGGTATTCAAATTGAGGAGTTTGACCCACTCGCGCACCCGACCTACCGAGGATATGCTAAATAGCAAAAATGGAATGCGTGTGGAAGGGATTCTAGCAGGATGATTCCTGCGATGATCGTGCTGCAGCAGATGGTTTCTGCCGGTCGCACGCAGAATGAAAACACTGCGGCTTGACACTTGACAGCTTTGATTATACTTTAACCACTTTAACATTGTGCAGAAATCGGATATTGACATACTACAAAGTTTGAATTTGAGGACTTCCAATGTATATAATGATATGAACAATACTGCACTGTGGGAGTTGATGTTCTAAGAGCTGAGTCACGTGATTAAAAATTCATTTTAAAACACGCCCAAGCGCACGTAGGTGTCTTCTTCCACCTGTGAGCAAGGCAGACAGCCGAAACGTTAGGTAAAAGGAAGCAGGCGCTGCTGGACTGTGTGGTAACCTGAGCTGCGGTATTGGGCCTCACGATGGTGGTTGTGCAAGGCAAATGCTTGGTGGGTTGCTTGTGCCCACTTCTTTGAGGCCGCCCTGAAGGGTCTGAGGCTCCGGAAACGAGAGACTTTGCCTGGTATTCAAATTGAGGAGTTTGACCCACTCGCGCACCCGACCTACCGAGGATATGCTAAATAGCAAAAATGGAATGCGTGTGGAAGGGATTCTAGCAGGATGATTCCTGCGATGATCGTGCTGCAGCAGATGGTTTCTGCCGGTCGCACGCAGAATGAAAACACTGCGGCTTGACACTTGACAGCTTTGATTATACTTTAACCACTTTAACATTGTGCAGAAATCGGATATTGACATACTACAAAGTTTGAATTTGAGGACTTCCAATGTATATAATGATATGAACAATACTGCACTGTGGGAGTTGATGTTCTAAGAGCTGAGTCACGTGATTAAAAATTCATTTTAAAACACGCCCAAGCGCACGTAGGTGTCTTCTTCCACCTGTGAGCAAGGCAGACAGCCGAAACGTTAGGTAAAAGGAAGCAGGCGCTGCTGGACCGTGTGGTAACCTGAGCTGCGGTATTGGGCCTCACGATGGTGGTTGTGCAAGGCAAATGCTTGGTGGGTTGCTCGTGCCCACTTCTTTGAGGCCGCCCTGAAGGTTCTGAGGCTCCGGAAACGAGAGACTTTGCCTGGTATATATATATATATATATATATATATATATATATATATATATATATATATATATATATATATATATATATATATATACATATACATATATACTCTTAACTGATGGGGTTTTAGCTCCCAGACTCCCCAGTGCTCCGACCATTACCTATAGAAAAGGACCCTCAATGAGAGCTCAAATTACTAAAAGTTTTCCTGAATTGAGCAAAGACTCCATGTGGTTGCAGCCCCGGCCAGGGTTTGTCAAATGTTTCAGCTGCAGAGCTTGCAAGTTTGGAACAAACACCATACAATATGCCACCCCTTTCTGTCCAGATATGATTAAAATAAAGGGGACCTACAATTGCAAAATAGAATATGCAGTTTATGTTCTGACATGCACCTGTGGCTTAAGAGATGTTGGTAGCACCAAGCTGCAGGTGCATGTCAGAATCCTCCAGCATCTTCGAGCAATCGTGAATAACGACAGCTCTTATCCAGTTGCAAGACATTTTAAGTTAGTTCATAATAATGATCTGCAATGTCTTAGGTATTTTGTAATAGCAGCAATTCCAAAACCACACAGAGGAGGAGACAGGGATAAGATGCTGAGAAGGTTGGAATCAAAAATAATTTTAGAATTGGATAGCAAATTTCCCAATGGGTTAAACACCACGGAGGATTTGTATAATTGGTTATTTTTCTGGATTAATATACAAGAGTGCATTTTCCTGCATTACTCATTTAAGCTGATTCCCTGTAGTACCGTTGTTTTGAACTTTTTTGATATTTAACAGATATCATTTTCACCTTTTTGGTAAAAAAATGTTTTCCCAAATTCACGTGGATTGTATTTTTTATATTTACACATTCTATGAGATGTTTTTATAGAATATGGCTCTGTTATTCTGTATCCAATATATACCTTGTAATTATGAATATAGTCCAAAAGGTGTGGTCATTGTAATTAAGGGAATGGCTTAAAACATGTAAACTAAAATCCATAGTGTGCCAGACAACCATTATTTTGGTGCCTCTCTGTGAGCTTTCAGATATTGCATCAATGCATATCACTCAGTGGCAGACGTGCACCTAAAGCAAGGGAGACCTATTGGCTTTGCCACTACTGGTTAGCAGAATCAAATAAACGAGTAACATATATAATTTTGTTGTGAATAACTGGAACGTAAAATGTGTCAATTCTGAAATTATGAGCCTGCAAATTAAACATTACTAAGGTCTGTGGAAGGGGTAGTGGTCTTCAGAGTGCCCCCGTCACCCCTCTCTACTCTTCACACTATTTTCTTTTGCAGTTTCTCACTTAGACACTGATGCCTTTTATCACCCTCTATCTCTCTCTCTCACACACAATGCACACAACACATTCACTTGTAAGTGCTGCATTTTCCTTAAGTTCCCCCGTAAATATTTCGACAGCAATGTAGAGTCTTCACATACTTTGACATAGAATCCAAATTACCATTGTCACACTTGAAAATTGCACAGAATACTGTACAGTGAGGCCAAGGATCGAATGGGCATATATTCTGAAACACTGCATGTCCCACTGGCACTGTGCAGAACTCATAGTGCCTTCAGTCTGAACTCCACAGCTTTCTACTGCGGCCCGTTATAAACACCCAATCATAACCTGAACTCACACAGATACCCATATGTGACTCTTTTCACACTGCGCACTATACATGCGTAATATGTTGAATGAAAAAAATTCAAGACACAGCATCCTGGAAAATGAAATTAATATTAGGGAATGCAGTAGTAAGCCAAACTTGAAATATATTCAGGAACATCATTGGTGATATTGATTTCCTTAAAGTGTTTTATAAAGTCTTTGTGAAGGAAACAATCAGGTTGTTGGTTTTAAAGTTCAGGGCATCAATACAGGGCCCCGTTAAACTTCAGGTTTTATTTACTGCCACGTCTGAGACTCGGATGGACTCATCTCAGCCCTAGTTAAAGCACTGCTCTTATTTCCTCACTTTACAGGCTCAGAGTTAGCAGTAGCTCTAGGACAGGTGGTGATCCTCCGTCATGGTCGGGGCCAGTGGTGTTCCACTTGGCAGTGACACAGGAGACCTGTCAGGAGTAGATTGGACTTCAGCTCACAAGCATCAAGTCAAACTCTGAGTGCGGCAATACTCAGAGGTTCTGCTGTTTCTGCATCTATCTGCCCTGCAGCGCTGTCACATCCGACCTAGCTCCTGCCCTGAACCACATATGTGTCTGTCAGGACAGCAACACCGGATGACCCGCTTTTGTCTTGGGGTGGCCGATGACCCCGACACTTCCTGGCAACAGCCCAATCATCCTTGCTCTCAAGTCTGGGTAGACTGCCCCTGCACCACCCCAAAGGGGGTTGGGGGTGAGGGAGGAGGTAGGCTAGTTACAGCTGTGGAATCAATTGCACCTATGCCACCTCCCCAATGACGCCACTGTCTGCAGGCTGGTACCACGTAAGAATTGAAGGAACGCAACCTTGCATGCCTAACAGTGCTTTTGCCCTTTTCCTCCCGAATCCTCTTTACCCTCTTAAACCAGATTGGTCGCACACTGCTACACCTACCAGGCGTGTTCCCCCAATGAAAATGGTCCCTGAAGGTCAGCGTCGGCGGATACACCTATGCTCGAGTGTGAATGCAAGTATGCGTGGCGTGTGCCATCCCTGGACACGTGTTTCGAGGTAGTTGCCTCTCGTCAGCAGGGAGTAGGAAAATGTGTGGGGTTGCTGTGTAAGCTGCTAAAATCGTTATCAGGTCTAGTACCTCTCGTAGCGCGCAGGTGCGTAACCATGAGTCCGTCGACTCCACCGGGTTCAAGGGAGCCTGAATATAAAGTTAAACCAGATTGGTCGCACACTGCTACACCTACCAGGCGTGTTCCCCCAATGAAAATGGTCCCTGAAGGTCAGCGTCGGCGGATACACCTATGCTCGAGTGTCGTGCCACCTGCTACTTTGTGTATCCGCCATCTCTCTACCTGTGTTTATATGCTTGTGGAAAAAAAATATCTTTTTTTTCACTATCCAAAGCCAAAACATTTGACTTCATGAATGCATGTTCTGTTTTCAGCTGCTAGAAGGACAGAGCTGCAATGGAGATTCTGACCTTATGCTCAGCTTGTGGTTAGTGGGATTTTGTGGAATGGAATTCAGGAGAGTGGCTGTAGTATTTATAAGAGTTAATGTTGGATGACAAAGAGAAGACTTGCTAGTTTTTTCCCAGTCCAGACACCGAGACTTTAGATGGAGCACCTTCTACATCAGATGAGTGCCATAGCATCTGACCCGATATATGATTATTGGAAATGACTATATAGGTTTTATAGTAACTTGTTCATATGTGTATAATTTATACATTGTTATTTGGAGGGTACAGTGGCATCGAGCTCCAGGGGTTTGAGGGATCCAGGGAACCCATTATGGCTATCAGATTCCTGCTTGCCCTAGACCTAACGAAAACTTTGTAACGCCACTGGTATTCAAATACAATAATATTAGTTGCGGTCCCCACTGAAGTGTGTGTTGTCGCCTCTTTAACATGAATTTGTTTTGCGTTTCCACTAATCTCACTGATGCTTTATTGTGATTAATTATGCATGCTGCATTCATTATGGAAGGCCTCTTTTTAATTACACATGTCAGTGGCCAATATTGATTGGAACGGTTATGCTCTGCAAGGAAAGTGGCGAGGGCGGTGCAGGGAGGGGCGGGAGGAGTCATGCACAGGGGGCACATTAAATTATGAAAACATGATGTGTTGGTTAAAAACAGCGAATGCCTGCATACGATATCCTTCCGGTGTCCTTTTTCAATGGCTACAGTGGAGGTATTCTGATTTTCCATTACCCTGAATAGATCACTGTACCCGTAAATTGTGGCCTCATTTCGTAGCATAGCACAATTTTGCTTAATTCATCTGCACGCCAGACTAAGAAAGCCCCCCTGCCTGTCAAAACAGGTGTCTGCTACAGTGCTGACCAGAGACTCATGGATTTCATAAACTAGACATCACAACTTTGGAGACAATTAAGTTTTTTTTTCTTTGCATACATTTATATGTAATTTCCCCATTGCCCCGGGACCTGGCCCATCCGGGGGCCTCATTTAAATGAAGCGCGGGAGCCTGCGCTTCATTTTTTTAATAATTTTGGTGGGATTCGTGACCCCAGTGCGAATTCCGCAGAAATTATTTTAAAAAAAAGCTTTTTTTGGTCCTGGGGGTCCTGGTGGGACCCACTAAGAAGGCCTAGGGGGTCAGGGTGTTTCTACCCTGACTCCTTTTCTTGTTTTTAAACATTTATTCCACTGTTTCCTTGTGACTCGGTTTTACCGAGTCAAAAGATGGCCGCCAACACTTCCTGGTTTGGAGTGTTGGCAGCCAATCACAGTGAAGCTCGTGCTCCGGAGGGTTCGCTAACCCACCGCTGCCCTAGATATAGAAACTTTTTCTTTTTCTAATTTCTCAGGAACTACTGAACGGATTTACACCATTTAAAAACAAGCATTTGCATAGCCAATAGGTCTCGCCTTTGGGGCCTTAGAAGTGTTTAACCATGCAACAGTTAATGTTGTTGCACCAAGGATATTGTGCTGCATAACTAAATACTTATAAGGTCCCAAAAGCAAGACCTATTGGCTATGCCAATGCTTGTTGTATAGTCCACAATCCTATTTTGCAAATCCCTGGGCCCGGGGTCACATCTGCTAGAAAGGATGCATGCAGTGGTAACCTGGAATCTGGCCAAAACCTTCTTAAAGGGACTTCACTGCTCCATACGTACCATCCCAACCCATTCACATAAAAACAAACTAAACACCACAGAAATAACAATTAAAAATAACATAGCCCACGGTGCTCAGGTTTCAATGAAGTAGTCGATTATCTGTCATAAAACAGATATAGACCTCAGAAATTATCGGAAGTCCAGTTCCCTGACGACACCAAACCGGTGGGGGGCACCTTCAGGGAAGAGATACTTGTGGGGGTGTAAACCTGAGGTCATGATTAATTGTTCCGGTTTGTAGAAAATGCCATGTCACCTTTCAGAACAGCTCCCTTCCCCTCATCTGAATTATACAGAGCTCGCGACCGGTAAACACAGTTGTCAGAATGGATGCCATCTGCTGGAACCGCAATGTGAAACTTCCCGCGAGGGGACCGATCTCTCGTCAGTTTACAGTCTGGCTGGCTGCCCGGCCACCGAAGCACTTGGACGGCGAGGCCTCGTAATATTACATAAATACCCAGGAGGAACGCGGGAGGGGCCCTGGCAACAAGCACAAGCGTGCGCATGCCTCGCATGGCAGCAGGGGGAGGCGCACGCGCGCCTCTTGCAGCAGCAGGGGGGATGAGGGGGGCCTGCGCGATTCACTTGCGGGAGCGATAATTGCTACCATATGGCGCCGCTCGCTCCTCCAAGTGAATCGTCACACGTGTACGCGTTGCCATTGAAGGCAATGGAACGCGTGCACGTTTTTGGCTGAAAAGCCAAAGCAATTGCTAAAGGTCTTTTGCCTACGCAGCGCATGCGCGCTGTGTAGGCAAGACCTAAAAAGGATTGTTTGTGAAACAAGCCCTACCTTTTTGCCAAATTTGGTGTAATTCCGTTCAGCAGTTCGAGCTGTAGCTTTGTCTAAAGTTTCCTATGGAAATTAACATGAGGAAAACACGTTTTGGGACCCTCCTTTTTTCTCGGCCCTCGGTATCAAATCACCCTGAAATTTTCAAGACAGGAGCTGACTGGAGCGGGCCACTAGTTTTGAAAATTTCTCGAAGATTCGTCAACAGGCGCCAAAGTTATTGGGAGAAGAAAAACTCTTTTCCTATGGAAACTAGGTCCTAACTATAACTACCTACTGGGGAACCCCAGTAGGTAATATATATATATGTATATATATAAAAAGCACTAAAAAGCCGGCATGGATCTACGCAGGACTGTCATGGCTGGAAGTCGTGGAGGGCAGGCCAGAATGTTTGCACCAATGAGCGAACATTACCGGAGTCTTCTTAAGAACAAGCCTCTAAATGAAATTAAAAGTGAAGCGGGCACTGAGGAAAGCCGACAGGCTGAAACGCGTCTGCCCAGCGTTTCACCATCTTTTACAAGACTTTGAGATCTAAGCCTGAGCAGTAATAAATTCATTTTTAGCCTCTAAGCATGTGTCGGACCCATTTTTTAGTGGGTATTGGTGCTAATATTTTAGCGGTTACAGGCACCGCTTGACCGGCACGCCCTTTTGATTTGGAGCTTCGCGCAACGCCTGTGTCGAGTGGTATGTTATGTTATGTTATGTTATGTTAAACAGGTTTTTGTATAGCGTGCGGCTACTCGAAAGAGTGTCCCGACGCTTTAAATTGCACGCTAATCGCAAAACACAACAGAAAAAATGAACAGAAACAGAAAGAGAAGAGACCTGATAGGACCTGAAACTAAGAAGTGAAAAGCCAAGTTTTAAGCCCCTTCCTAAAGGCCAACAGGTTGGTAGTGCTGCGCAGGGACACAGGCAATTTATTCCACAGCTGAGGCGCTAAAAATTTAAAGGAGCGGCCACCAATGCGAGCTCTCTTCACGCGGGGCACTACCGCAAAAAACAAGGCTTCAGACCTAAGTGATCTGGCAGGACGATAAAAAGACAGCCTTTTCTGAAGATATTTTGCTCCAGATGTGTGCAAGGCTTTGTGTGCCAGGGTGAGAGATTTAAAAACTATCCGCTTCCGGACAGGAAGCCAGTGCAGAGCCTCCAAAAGGCCCGAGGCTCTGGCACGGCGAGATAGTCCAAAAATAGCACGTGCTGCCGAATTCTGAACAACCTGTAATCGTTGAAGCAGGTATTCTGGCAGGCCGAGATAGAGAACGTTGGAATAGTCTATTCTCGAGCCTATCATCGCCTGCACCGTGATCTTCCTGTGTTCCTCCGATAACAAGGGAAGGAACTTGCGGAGCATCCGGAGTAAGCCAAAGCAGGTCCCTGTGAGACCGATTACCTGCGAGCGTAGTGCGAGGCCATTGTCGATCTTAATCCCAAGGTTTTTCGCTACCTGGGACGAACTTGCTGGTGGAAACATGTTCTCAGGCCACCACACTTTCCAATCCGGGTCCGAGCTGCACCCAAAGAAGAGGACCTCGGATTTATCCGAGTTGCACTTGAGGCTGTTATGATGGAACCACTGAAACACAGCCTCAAGACAACCCTGGATCCTACCTCCATCGAAGTCTGCACCCCTCTCACAGGTAAAAAGGAGCTGGGTGTCATCAGCGTAAGAGATGGTCTGGGCCCCGAAAGACTCCGCCAGGGCCGCCAGAGGGGTCATGAAGATATTAAATAGAGTTGGGCTCAGGACAGAGCCCTGAGGAACTCCGACACCCAATGGCGACATCTCGGCGGAGCAAGCAGAAGCCCAGACCGATTGTCGACGGCCTGCTAGGAAAGATCGAAACCACTGGAGCACCGTCCCTCGAAGACCAATCTCTGAGAGTCTAGCAAGCAGACCCTCATGAGGGACGGTGTCAAAGGCCGCCGACAGGTCTAACATCACCAGCATCGCTCTCCCACCCGAATCCAACACCTCCTTTATCGCCTCCGAGACTTCCAGGAGGGCTGTTTCGGTGCTAAGATTGGCGCGAAAACCCGACTGGGTAGGGTGCAGTAGGTCGTGGGCCTCCAAGTAATCGGCAAGCACCTTATGCACGTGCTTTTCAATGACCTTCGCCAAAGCCGGCAGAAGCGAAATAGGTCTATAATTCGCTAACACCTCCACATCCAGACCAGGCTTTTTAAGCAGGGGAATAATCATTGCCTGCTTCCAGGACTGGGGAACCACACCCTGTGCAAGAGAACAGTTCAACAGGGGGTTCACAAGTGGATTAATGACAGCTGCCATTTTAGCCAGGAATTTTGCGGGGCAGGCATCCCGAGGGGAACCTGACTTCAGTCCCACCATCAGGTCAAATGAAGCTGTCAGCGAGAGAGGAGGGAAAGCTGCCAAGGCCACACCGGCGTTCAGTCGGGTAGCAGCGGCATTCTCCGCCCGACCTGATACCTCAGGATCCAACACAAGGAAGGAGTCCTGGATCCGCTGGATCTTGGAGGTGAAAAAGTCCGCAATCGCCCTGACCCAGGACGCAGGAGGGGGGGTCTGGGCGGGCGCTGCGCGAGAGGCTGTAAACTCCCGCACAATGGCGAAAAGCTCCCTACAGGAATTGGAAGCGGCTTCAATTTTTCTAGCAAAATAAGCCTTCTTCTCCGCGAGAATGTTCCGATGGTACGCTTTCGCCAGAGACCTGTAGGCGAGTTTCGCCGTCGCGTCGTATTTCACGCGCCAAGCTCTTTCCGCTACCTTGCATTGCCGACGAGAGGCCGCCAATGCTTCCGTAAACCAAGGGGCAGAGGCACCTTTTTCGGGTTTGCGGAGGGGCCTCAGAGGAGCAAGCTCATTGAGCCTCTCTGAGAGCCAGACCTGCAGACGCTCCACATCCTCCTCTAAGTTCCCGGTTAAGGCACAGGGATGATCAGCGCAGGACTGTGCCAACAATTCCGGAGTAATCCGGTGAAGTGGCCTGAATCCCCCTGAAGTCTGCCGGGGGACACCGGCAGGCTTCCCAGCATCTGAGAGATAAAATCTCACCAGCCTGTGGTCAGACCAAAGCACCTGGGTGGGGGCCAACATCTCTATCGGGATCGTAGAGAAGGTCAAATCCAGGGTATGTCCCTTCTCATGGGTCGGCCCAACATGATAAGGAACCAGGCCCATAGGGGCTGTGACCTCCAACATTTTCATCGCATCGGGATCCGTTTCCACGTCCATATGGACGTTGAAATCCCCGGCGACAATGCAATGTTCTGATGTAAGTAACAAAGAAGAGGTCACCGACTGGAACTCTTCAAAAAAAGAGCCCAAGGGCCCTGGCGGCCGATAGACTAGAAGACCCTTCACCGATTGGTGTGGTGAAAGGACAATGGCAAAGGCAAGGGATTCGCAATCCTTGATCGCATCCGAGGGAATGATGGTGCAAGTGACCCTTTTGTTAACTATTAATGCCACACCACCTCCACGCCCCTTCGGCCTATCCTGCCTGAAGATGTTATACTCGGGCGGGATAGCAGTGGCAATGTCTGGGTTGGACGCCTCGCCGAGCCACGTCTCAGTGAGCATTAGGAACAGGGGTTTTTCTGACTTTAGCAAATCAAAAACATCCAGAGCGTGCCGGCCCAGAGATCGAGTGTTGAGCAGTAGGCCCAGATGTTTAGCGCAAACCGCCGGCTTCTGTGGCACATCGCCAAGATGTTTCTGCGGGCGCCAGCCACACTCCGGGCAGCAATGCTTGCCCTTGTGGCGAGCAGGAAAAACCGTCCGGCAGAAACCATTAGTGTACTGCCAAGACCGAAGTTCCGGACCCGAGTAGTGTAGCATGGTGCTCGAAAAGCAAGCTAACTCGAGCCGAAAGGTCGCGTCCTGCCCGTCGCCTCAAACGCCTCCGGAACGCTGACGGGCGCAGACGGGCAGGACTCCGGCACGACTCAGGCTAAGCGAGGGCTACCACCTGCGCGTACCGCTGCGTGGAGAAGGCGACTTTAAATAGGCTCTCCCGTCACCCTATGCGCGCGAGACCGCTCCAAGATGGCGTCCGCCGCTGAGAATGATGCCCCAAGCCAAAATGGCACCCAAGATCGATCCCCGGATCCCGGACCCACCAAAGTGGTGGTGCTTAGAGGCGCTAGGAGCGCTTTTTAAATGCAGTAAGGGGCCAGAGGGCACGCGCTACAAACAGGCAGCAGCTCGAGGTAATGCAATTAAAAGCAGGGGTAAGTGCAGCAACAAAAAACAAACCCAAGATACAAAACGGGACAGTAGTTAAAAACACAGCGCTAGTGCAGCGCGAGCTATGCAGAGTGGTAGATGGTCAGGGACACCGCCCCACAAGGAGCCGCCTTAAGTAGGCTCTCCCGTCACCCTATGCGCGCGAGACCGCTCCAAGATGGCGTCCGCCGCTGAGAATGATGCCCCAAGCCAAAATGGCACCCAAGATCGATCCCCGGATCCCGGACCCACCAAAGTGGTGGTGCTTAGAGGCGCTAGGAGCGCTTTTTAAATGCAGTAAGGGGCCAGAGGGCACGCGCTACAAACAGGCAGCAGCTCGAGGTAATGCAATTAAAAGCAGGGGTAAGTGCAGCAACAAAAAACCAACCCAAGATACAAAACGGGACAGTAGTTAAAAACACAGCGCTAGTGCAGCGCGAGCTATGCAGAGTGGTAGATGGTCAGGGACACCGCCCCACAAGGAGCCGCCTTAAGTAGGCTCTCCCGTCACCCTATGCGCGCGAGACCGCTCCAAGATGGCGTCCGCCGCTGAGAATGATGCCCCAAGCCAAAATGGCACCCAAGATCGATCCCCGGATCCCGGACCCACCAAAGTGGTGGTGCTTAGAGGCGCTAGGAGCGCTTTTTAAATGCAGTAAGGGGCCAGAGGGCACGCGCTACAAACAGGCAGCAGCTCGAGGTAATGCAATTAAAAGCAGGGGTAAGTGCAGCAACAAAAAACAAACCCAAGATACAAAACGGGACAGTAGTTAAAAACACAGCGCTAGTGCAGCGCGAGCTATGCAGAGTGGTAGATGGTGGTAGATGGTCACCATACCTTCCAGGTATGGTGTGGAAGGACACAGCGCGACGCCCCCCCCGGATGGTCCAAGACACTCACCTGAGTTTGTGGCCGTATGGGGAAAAAGGAAGCAGCTGTATGCTGTTTGAGGAGGCTGGAGTGGATATTGTCATCTTTACTCGCTGCGCGGATCACCGGGGGAGAAGTGCTTTCTATGGCCAACAGAGGTTGGGACACCACCTGGTGTATGAGGAAGCTGTTCACTGTATCAGCATTCACCAACGGGGAGCACTAAAAAGCCGGCATGGATCTACGCAGGACTGTCATGGCTGGAAGTCGTGGAGGGCGGGCCAGAATGTTTGCACCAATGAGCGAACATTACCGGAGTCTTCTTAAGAACAAGCCTCTAAATGAAATTAAAAGTGAAGCGGGCACTGAGGAAAGCCGACAGGCTGAAACGCGTCTGCCCAGCGTTTCACCATCTTTTACAGGACTTTGAGATCTAAGCCTGAGCAGTAATAAATTCATTTTTAGCCTCTAAGCATGTGTCGGACCCATTTTTTAGTGGGTATTGGTGCTAATGTATATATACATATGCACTGGGCTCCCCTCTTCTGGCTTATGAAAGCCCTGAGGACAGCCACCTACCCAGTGCATTGATTTTTATGCATGTGGGAAATGCCCTTGCAGCACCCCTGGGGACTGCCAGCTTCCTGGGGCAAATGTTTATGAAATAATTCTGGGGGCCACGGTACTTAAATATTTATGTGGACAGGCCTGCAGTGCCCACCTGTGAGTCGATGACTGCCACCTTCCCGGGGCTAAACATCAAAATAATGCAGGGGGCCTGCGGGGTACCCCTGTAGCCCTGGGGGCCACCACCTCCCCAGGCTTCGTACTGCAATGACGTGGGGCTGCACAGCCCCCCTTCTGGAGTCATAGATGGCCCTGGAGACTGCAGCCCCCCCAGAGCTGGCTCCTCCTATGTCATGGGGTGCCCATCCCCAGGACATAGCTGTTTGCTGTGACTATGCAGGAGTTTTGACAGCTCCTGCCAAGTCACAGCAAACACCCCGCTTTCAGCAGGTGGGAGCAGTGTGATTGCTCGCGCTTGCTGTAAGTGCAGATTTTTTTCTGTTTCACTGCCCGCTGTTAAGCCAGCAGAGAAACAGATGAATTGCTTTCACACACAGGGGTCTGCATGATTAGAAGCTCCCTATGTGTGAAAGCAATGCTGGCTCCCACAGCAGTCAGGAACTGACGTACTGGGGGAATAGGAGAAAGATGCAAAGTAAAGGTCAGAAACTAGCAGAAAGAGGTAAAATAAAGTTCATAAACAAGCAGAAAGAAGTAGACTAAAGGATAGCAATGAGCAGAAAGAGGAAAGATAAAGGTGAGAAATGACACTCACAGACTCACTCAGACACTCACTCAGACACTCATGCACCTACTAAGACACTCACGCATCTATTCACATACTGACTCAAACATTCATACACTCACTCACACACCCAGTGAGACACTTATGCAGCCACCCCAGGCCCACTCACACATCTGCTCATACACATTGAGACACTCACTCACTCACACACTCACTCACTCACACACCCACTTAGACACTCATGCACTTACACACTCACTCTAAAAGGTTACAGGTTACAGTTAGGAAATACATATAAAAAACCTTGGAAATTCACTTAAAAATCCAAAGGTTACAGAGATGTTAAAGTTAGGAAATAGAATTTAAAAACCTTAGAAATTCACTGAAAAAACAAAGGATAAAGGGAAGTTAAAGTCAGGAAATAGAATTAAAAAACCTTAGAAGTTTACTGAAAAAAAACAAAGGTTACAGGGACATTATAATTAGGCTCAGATTTGACTCGTCCAAAACCAGGGAAATTCAACAGTCATAGTTATCCTCTCACCCACCCACAGAGACATTCAGAGACCCATACAGGTACTCAGACAACCAATCAATCACCCATATAGCTATTTGCATACTCACTCACCAACCCATAAAGCAACTTAGACTCCAACTCATAGACTGATACAGACATTCTCACAACCTAGTAACTCACCCATACATTTACTGATACACCTAATCACTCACTTACACTGTCAGTCACGCACCCACTGAATCATCCATGCAGGCACTCATACACCCACTCATTCATTAATACACCTTGGTATATATATTTAATACTCAAAACTTTTAAAAACACTTACAGTCACTGGATGATGTCATCAGTGATATCATCAGTGATGACATTTGAGATGTCATTAGGGATGTCATCAGTGATGTCACTGACCATGTCATAAGTGATGTAATATGTGAGGTCATAAGCAGTGCATTGCGGGGCATATGTTATAGTTAGCTCAGCTAACTATAACTGCTGAATTTCTCTGGTCTTGTATACGTGAAATGTCAGCCTAACTATAACATCCCTGTCACCTTTGTTTTTTTAGTGAATTTCAAAGGTTTTTTACATTCTATTTCCTAACTGTAATGGCCCTGTAACCTTTGATTTTCTTTTATTGATTTTCAGCCGCCACCACCCCATTCAAAACTTATAACTGCAAAATGTATTATAACCAACATACTAAACACATTGCTTTCTAAATGAGTCTATAATAGCATGTATAACTCCCTTAATAGCTCTATATCACAGTGTATAACTCTTTCAGTGGAATCTGTGACGGCATGCATCACTGTATCAATAAGTCTCTCATTCACTTTATAAGTATTTTAGTGGATCTGTGAGACAGTTCATCAGTCTATCAATCGGTCTGCAAAGAAATGCCTGACTGTGTCAGTTCATCAAGGAGTAGGTGCAGCAGTGTCTCAATGGGTCTATGATTGGTTGCATGAGTCTGTCAGTCAATCTGTGAGCAGGTACATGAGTGCCATTGTGCATTGTGTAAGTACGTAGATGACTGTCTGACTGGATCTGTGAGTGAATACATGAGTGTCTAAGTGGGTGTCTGAGTGGGTGATTGAGTGGGTGCATGAGTGTCTGAGTGGGTATGTGAGTAAGTGAATGAGTCTCTCAATGGGTCTATGGATGGGAGCTTGAGTGTCTGAGTGGTTCTGTGCATGGGTGCATGGGTCTCTGACTGCAACTATTTGTGACTGTGTGCATAAGTCTCTCAGTGGGTCTGTGGGGGTGTGTGTGAGTTACTGTATGGGTGTGTGAATGTCTGAGTGGGCCTGTGAGTGGGTGTACGAGTGTTTCAGTGGGTCTGTGAGTGAAAGCATGAGTCTCTGAGCGGGTGAGTGAATGGGCACATGCATGTGTGTCTGAGAAGATCTGTGATTGGGAGGTCAAGTGTCTGGGTGGGTCTGTGAGTGGATACATAAGTCTTTGAGTGGGTAAGAGACTAGGTGCATATACATCTGAGTGGGTCTATGAGTGGGTGTGTGAGTATCTGAGAATATGAGTGAGTAACTGAGTGCATAACTCTCTGACAGGATCTGTGACAGAATGTGTGAGTGGGCATATGAGTGTATGAGTTGATCTATGAGTGGGTGTAAGAGTGTCTCAGTGGGTCTGTCAGTGGGTGTGTGAGTGTCTCAGTGGGTCTGTGAGTACATATGTGCATGTGTGAGTGGGTCTGTAAGTAGGTGCGTGAGTCCCTGGGTGGGTCTGAACATGGGTTAGTGACTCTCTGAGTGAGTCTATAAGTGGGTGCATAATTATCTGAGTGGTTCTGTGAGTGGGTACATGACTGCCCAGGTGGGTCTGTGAGTGGGTGTAAGAGTCTCTATGAGGGTATGAGACTGTGCGCATGAGTCTATGAGTGGGTTTCTAAGTAGGTGTGTGAGTTTTTGAGTGGGTCTGTACATGGGTGTGTCACTCTCCAAGTGAGTCTGTAAGAGGGTGCAGGAGTACCTGAATGGGTATGTGAGTGGGTGCATGAGAATCTGAGTGGGTATGTGACTGGATGTATAGGTGTGTGAGTAGGTATGTGAATGGGTGTATAAGTGTCTGAGTGAGTTTGAGAGTGCATGCATGAGTCTGTGACAGTGACCGATTGGTGTGTACAAATATATATGTATATTTTGTTTTATATGTCCACCAATACTCGCAGTGTCACCACGATATGTGCAATGTGCCTGTGATGGTAGTTGGGAGGCTGCGTTGGTGGTCAAGGCGTCATCGCAAATATTGCGTGCGATCAAAAAAATACATTTTGGGCACATAACTTGTGTTACTAATACCCCCGTTTCTCAAACATGGAATCATATATCTCCGCCCTGAACCCTTATCTTAGATTTCACAGAAATTTCCAGCCCTGTGAACATTTCCTGGTTGATAAAATGGCAGCCGCAACTTTGTTTTCAGGTTGCCTTCAGCCAATCAAAGCATTCCGACTAGCGCACTTTCGCAATTTACCTCAAACACGTTGCGATTTACCCGCGATCACCACAAAACCACCACAACTTTCTGTTCAGGTTGCATCCAGCCAGCCAGAGCATTCCTGCTGGTATGTATTTTCACAATTTACCTCGAACACCTTGCAATTTCACAGCATTCACCGCAATACCGCTGCAAAATATCCACAACCAGAGATATCACTGTATTGTTCGGTTTCAATTTCACAAAAACTACTGAACAGATTTGCACCAAATAACAAAAAGCACAATCTGCGTAACATCATCTACCTATCTGCCAAATTTGTGTAATTCCATCCAGCGGTTTCGACTGTAAGTTCGAAAACACGTTCCTATGCGAATTAACATCACAAATGCACCCTTATTTTGTGCCCCTATATCTCGGGTAACACTGCACAGATCACCCACAAACTTTCCATGACACACAGAATGTACTTTGACAATTTTTGGTATAATGTCATGCAGATTGGTCAAACGACACTAGAGTTATAGGCAAGTCAAAAAATGCTTTCCCTATGGAAACTAGGTTCTCACTCTAACTGCCTACTAGCGACCGCCAGTAGGATATATATATATATAGATATATATATATATATTATCTACTGGCGGTCGCCAGTAGATAGTTATAGTTAGGACCGAGTTCCCATAGGAAATCTGAAAATTCTATTTTGAATAACTTTGGCGCCGGTCGACTTATCTTCGTGAAATTTTCAAAACGAATGGGGCGCTCCGCTCAGCTCCTACCCTGAAAGTCTCGGGGTGATTCGTCAAGCGGGGGCTGAGAAAAAAGGGGGGTCCCAAAACGCGTTTTCCCCATGCATTTTCCTATAGGACCTTTAGTCGAAGGTACAGCCCGAACGGCTGAACAGAATTACTTGAAATTTGGCAAAGAGGTAGTCCTCAGGTCAGGCACGTGCCTTTTTCATATATGGTGTAAATCTGTTCAGTAGTTCCTGAGAAAATTGCAGTTAAAAGTACATAAATATCTATATGCGTGCACCATGCTCGCACGGGGCACATACCAAATGTCCGCGAGCGTAATTCTGATTGGTGGTTAGATGTCAGTCAACATTCCAATCGGTCGAAATCAGGAAGTGTCGGACGCTATTTTGTGTGTGACAGTGAAAAAGAAAGGTGGAGAACGTGAAAAGGGGGCAGGGAAGAGCGTTCCTGACCCCTAGCCTTTGTCAGGGGGTCCTTGAAGGACCCCGAAGGGTGAAAAAAACATTTTATTTTTTTTCAAAAAATCGCGGGTTGCGCGCACGGTGCGCGCACGGTGAAGAACCCTTAAAAAAAAAAAACATTTAAAACTGTTTATAAGTTTATACAAGATTTTAATTATGCTGTTCAACTTTATCCAAATTAAAAAAAAAAGAGCTGAGCCATTCCATATTAAAGGATACAGTCAATCTATAACTATATACATAGGTAGTTTATTGTAAAATAAATATATAAAAAATATAATAATACATACATAAATTAGCATTTAAAAAACCTTACAAATTCACTAAAAAAAACATAGGTTTCACACACGTTATAGTTAGAAATTAGCATTTAAAATACCTTGCAAATTCACTTAAAAAACCATAGGTTTCACACACGTTATAGTTAGGAATTAGTATTTAAAAAACCTTGCAAATTCACTGAAAATAACATAGGTTTCACACATGTTATAGTTAGCTGGACATTTCACTCATAAAAAAACCATTGAAATTCCCCCGTTATAGTTAGTTCAGCTAACTATAACTCGCGCGACCGCAATCCACTGCTGATGATGTCACATATTACATCACTCATGACATGGTCAGTGACATCACTCATGACATCACTGATGACATCTCAAATGACATCACTGATGACATCATCCAGTGAATAGGTGTCTTTCTGAAAAATAAATATTTTTTATATATGTATATCTAAAGGTTAATGGAAGAATAAATGGGTAAATAAGTGTCTAAATGGATGGTTTTTTTTGTAAAATGAATTGTATAACTGACTTATTAACAGTATCTTATTGAATACAGTGATGTAATATGTGACGTCATCAGCAGTGGATTGCGGTCGCGTGAGTTATAGTTAGCTGAACTAACTATAACGGGGAAATTTCAATGGTTTTTTACGAGTGAAATGTCCAGCTAACTATAACATGTGTGAAACCTATGGTTTTTTCAGTGAATATATATATAGATAGATATAGATATAGATATAGATAGATATTAATATTAATGCTCCTTGATATATAGATATAGATATACATTTGGAAGCTGGTTGTGGGTGTCCGGAGGCCCACTGGAGGGCATGTTAATAATTAATTTAATTGCGGAATGATTCTGGCGCACCCACTGAAGGGATGAAATGAAAAATGTTTTCGTTGCTTCTAATAGAGACTACATGTCCCAGCATGCCAACAGTAACGGACTCACCTGGGAGGCCTCATCGTGGGGCTTGAATAACAGAACTCATGCGGCCATGTAGCATATTTTGGAAGCGGATGCCAGGTTCGTTTCGCTGCCTGTGAACAAGGGCTGATGCGGCCCGAAACGCGTCAGGCACTATGAAAAATATCGGACAACATGCCAGTTTCATGCGGAATAAAACTCTGGATGGATACCCTTTGTAGTGTGCGGCCTCGTCTTTTTGGACAAACCCTGATGCATATAGTACGGCTGTCCCGCCGTGAGGCTACGCACCGCCATTGATTTGCTAATGGAGCTGTCGGGGCACAGAACTGTTCAAAGCCCCGGTGCAGCTACAGAAGGTTTGGAAGCTGGTTGTGGGTGTCCGGAGGCCCACTGGAGGGCATGTTAATAATTAATTTAATTGCGGAATGATTCTGGCGCACCCACTGAAGGGATGAAATGAAAAATGTTTTCGTTGCTTCTAATAGAGACTACATGTCCCAGCATGCCAACAGTAATGGACTCACCTGGGAGGCCTCATCGTGGGGCTTGAATAACAGAACTCATGCGGCCATGTAGCATATTTTGGAAGCGGATGCCAGGTTCGTTTCGCTGCCTGTGAACAAGGGCTGATGCGGCCCGAAACGCGTCAGGCACTATGAAAAATATCGGACAACATGCCAGTTTCATGCGGAATAAAACTCTGGATGGATACCCTTTGTAGTGTGCGGCCTCGTCTTTTTGGACAAACCCTGATGCATATAGTACGGCTGTCCCGCCGTGAGGCTACGCACCGCCATTGATTTGCTAATGGAGCTGTCGGGGCACAGAACTGTTCAAAGCCCCGGTGCAGCTACAGAAGGTTTGGAAGCTGGTTGTGGGTGTCCGGAGGCCCACTGGAGGGCATGTTAATAATTAATTTAATTGCGGAATGATTCTGGCGCACCCACTGAAGGGATGAAATGAAAAATGTTTTCGTTGCTTCTAATAGAGACTACATGTCCCAGCATGCCAACAGTAACGGACTCACCTGGGAGGCCTCATCGTGGGGCTTGAATAACAGAACTCATGCGGCCATGTAGCATATTTTGGAAGCGGATGCCAGGTTCGTTTCGCTGCCTGTGAACAAGGGCTGATGCGGCCCGAAACGCGTCAGGCACTATGAAAAATATCGGACAACATGCCAGTTTCATGCGGAATAAAACTCTGGATGGATACCCTTTGTAGTGTGCGGCCTCGTCTTTTTGGACAAACCCTGATGCATATAGTACAGCTGTCCCGCCGTGAGGCTACGCACCGCCATTGATTTGCTAATGGAGCTGTCGGGGCACAGAACTGTTCAAAGCCCCGGTGCAGCTACAGAAGGTTTGGAAGCTGGTTGTGGGTGTCCGGAGGCCCACTGGAGGGCATGTTAATAATTAATTTAATTGCGGAATGATTCTGGCGCACCCACTGAAGGGATGAAATGAAAAATGTTTTCGTTGCTTCTTCTAATAGAGACTACATGTCCCAGCATGCCAACAGTAACGGACTCACCTGGGAGGCCTCATCGTGGGGCTTGAATAACAGAACTCATGCGGCCATGTAGCATATTTTGGAAGCGGATGCCAGGTTCGTTTCGCTGCCTGTGAACAAGGGCTGATGCGGCCCGAAACGCGTCAGGCACTATGAAAAATATCGGACAACATGCCAGTTTCATGCGGAATAAAACTCTGGATGGATACCCTTTGTAGTGTGCGGCCTCGTCTTTTTGGACAAACCCTGATGCATATAGTACGGCTGTCCCGCCGTGAGGCTACGCACCGCCATTGATTTGCTAATGGAGCTGTCGGGGCACAGAACTGTTCAAAGCCCCGGTGCAGCTACAGAAGGTTTGGAGGCTGGTTGTGGGTGTCCGGAGGCCCACTGGAGGGCATGTTAATAATTAATTTAATTGCGGAATGATTCTGGCGCACCCACTGAAGGGATGAAATGAAAAATGTTTTCGTTGCTTCTAATAGAGACTACATGTCCCAGCATGCCAACAGTAACGGACTCACCTGGGAGGCCTCATCGTGGGGCTTGAATAACAGAACTCATGCGGCCATGTAGCATATTTTGGAAGCGGATGCCAGGTTCGTTTCGCTGCCTGTGAACAAGGGCTGATGCGGCCCGAAACGCGTCAGGCACTATGAAAAATATCGGACAACATGCCAGTTTCATGCGGAATAAAACTCTGGATGGATACCCTTTGTAGTGTGCGGCCTCGTCTTTTTGGACAAACCCTGATGCATATAGTACGGCTGTCCCACCGTGAGGCTACGCACCGCCATTGATTTGCTAATGGAGCTGTCGGGGCACAGAACTGTTCAAAGCCCCGGTGCAGCTACAGAAGGTTTGGAAGCTGGTTGTGGGTGTCCGGAGGCCCACTGGAGGGCATGTTAATAATTAATTTAATTGCGGAATGATTCTGGCGCACCCACTGAAGGGATGAAATGAAAAATGTTTTCGTTGCTTTTAATAGAGATTACATGTCCCAGCATGCCAACAGTAACGGACTCACCTGGGAGGCCTCATCGTGGGGCTTGAATAACAGAACTCATGCGGCCATGTAGCATATTTTGGAAGCGGATGCCAGGTTCGTTTCGCTGCCTGTGAACAAGGGCTGATGCGGCCCGAAACGCGTCAGGCACTATGAAAAATATCGGACAACATGCCAGTTTCATGCGGAATAAAACTCTGGATGGATACCCTTTGTAGTGTGCGGCCTCGTCTTTTTGGACAAACCCTGATGCATATAGTACGGCTGTCCCGCCGTGAGGCTACGCACCGCCATTGATTTGCTAATGGAGCTGTCGGGGCACAGAACTGTTCAAAGCCCCGGTGCAGCTACAGAAGGTTTGGAAGCTGGTTGTGGGTGTACGGAGGCCCACTGGAGGGCATGTTAATAATTAATTTAATTGCGGAATGATTCTGGCGCACCCACTGAAGGGATGAAATGAAAAATGTTTTCGTTGCTTCTAATAGAGACTACATGTCCCAGCATGCCAACAGTAACGGACTCACCTGGGAGGCCTCATCGTGGGGCTTGAATAACAGAACTCATGCGGCCATGTAGCATATTTTGGAAGCGGATGCCAGGTTCGTTTCGCTGCCTGTGAACAAGGGCTAATGCGGCCCGAAACGCGTCAGGCACTATGAAAAATATCGGACAACATGCCAGTTTCATGCGGAATAAAACTCTGGATGGATACCCTTTGTAGTGTGCGGCCTCGTCTTTTTGGACAAACCCTGATGCATATAGTACGGCTGTCCCGCCGTGAGGCTACGCACCGCCATTGATTTGCTAATGGAGCTGTCGGGGCACAGAACTGTTCAAAGCCCCGGTGCAGCTACAGAAGGTTTGGAAGCTGGTTGTGGGTGTCCGGAGGCCCACTGGAGGGCATGTTAATAATTAATTTAATTGCGGAATGATTCTGGCGCACCCACTGAAGGGATGAAATGAAAAATGTTTTCGTTGCTTCTAATAGAGACTACATGTCCCAGCATGCCAACAGTAACGGACTCACCTGGGAGGCCTCATCGTGGGGCTTGAATAACAGAACTCATGCGGCCATGTAGCATATTTTGGAAGCGGATGCCAGGTTCGTTTCGCTGCCTGTGAACAAGGGCTGATGCGGCCCGAAACGCGTCAGGCACTATGAAAAATATCGGACAACATGCCAGTTTCATGCGGAATAAAACTCTGGATGGATACCCTTTGTAGTGTGCGGCCTCGTCTTTTTGGACAAACCCTGATGCATATAGTACGGCTGTCCCGCCGTGAGGCTACGCACCGCCATTGATTTGCTAATGGAGCTGTCGGGGCACAGAACTGTTCAAAGCCCCGGTGCAGCTACAGAAGGTTTGGAAGCTGGTTGTGGGTGTCCGGAGGCCCACTGGAGGGCATGTTAATAATTAATTTAATTGCGGAATGATTCTGGCGCACCCACTGAAGGGATGAAATGAAAAATGTTTTCGTTGCTTCTAATAGAGACTACATGTCCCAGCATGCCAACAGTAACGGACTCACCTGGGAGGCCTCATCGTGGGGCTTGAATAACAGAACTCATGCGGCCATGTAGCATATTTTGGAAGCGGATGCCAGGTTCGTTTCGCTGCCTGTGAACAAGGGCTGATGCGGCCCGAAACGCGTCAGGCACTATGAAAAATATCGGACAACATGCCAGTTTCATGCGGAATAAAACTCTGGATGGATACCCTTTGTAGTGTGCGGCCTCGTCTTTTTGGACAAACCCTGATGCATATAGTACAGCTGTCCCGCCGTGAGGCTACGCACCGCCATTGATTTGCTAATGGAGCTGTCGGGGCACAGAACTGTTCAAAGCCCCGGTGCAGCTACAGAAGGTTTGGAAGCTGGTTGTGGGTGTCCGGAGGCCCACTGGAGGGCATGTTAATAATTAATTTAATTGCGGAATGATTCTGGCGCACCCACTGAAGGGATGAAATGAAAAATGTTTTCGTTGCTTCTTCTAATAGAGACTACATGTCCCAGCATGCCAACAGTAACGGACTCACCTGGGAGGCCTCATCGTGGGGCTTGAATAACAGAACTCATGCGGCCATGTAGCATATTTTGGAAGCGGATGCCAGGTTCGTTTCGCTGCCTGTGAACAAGGGCTGATGCGGCCCGAAACGCGTCAGGCACTATGAAAAATATCGGACAACATGCCAGTTTCATGCGGAATAAAACTCTGGATGGATACCCTTTGTAGTGTGCGGCCTCGTCTTTTTGGACAAACCCTGATGCATATAGTACGGCTGTCCCGCCGTGAGGCTACGCACCGCCATTGATTTGCTAATGGAGCTGTCGGGGCACAGAACTGTTCAAAGCCCCGGTGCAGCTACAGAAGGTTTGGAGGCTGGTTGTGGGTGTCCGGAGGCCCACTGGAGGGCATGTTAATAATTAATTTAATTGCGGAATGATTCTGGCGCACCCACTGAAGGGATGAAATGAAAAATGTTTTTGTTGCTTCTAATAGAGACTACATGTCCCAGCATGCCAACAGTAACGGACTCACCTGGGAGGCCTCATCGTGGGGCTTGAATAACAGAACTCATGCGGCCATGTAGCATATTTTGGAAGCGGATGCCAGGTTCGTTTCGCTGCCTGTGAACAAGGGCTGATGCGGCCCGAAACGCGTCAGGCACTATGAAAAATATCGGACAACATGCCAGTTTCATGCGGAATAAAACTCTGGATGGATACCCTTTGTAGTGTGCGGCCTCGTCTTTTTGGACAAACCCTGATGCATATCTAAAGGTTAATGGAAGAATAAATGGGTAAATAAGTGTCTAAATGGATGGTTTTTTTTGTAAAATGAATTGTATAACTGACTTATTAACAGTATCTTATTGAATACAGTGATGTAATATGTGACGTCATCAGCAGTGGATTGCGGTCGCGGGAGTTATAGTTAGCTGAACTAACTATAACGGGGGAATTTCAATGGTTTTTTACGAGTGAAATGTCCAGCTAACTATAACATGTGTGAAACCTATGGTTTTTTCAGTGAATATATATATAGATAGATATAGATATAGATTTAGATAGATATTAATATTAATGCTCCTTGATATATAGATATAGATATACATATATATATATGTGTATATATATATATTATCTACTGGCGGTCACCGGTAGATAGTTATAGTTAGGACCGAGTTCCCATAGGAAATCTGAAAATTCTATTTTGAATAACTTTGGCGCCGGTTGACTTATCTTCGTGAAATTTTCACAACTAATGGGGCACTCCACTCAGCTCCTACCCTGAAAGTCTCGGGGTGATTCGTCGAGCGGGGGCCGAGAAAAAAGGGGGTCCCAAAACGCGTTTTCCCCATGCATTTTCCCATAGGACCTTTAGTCGAAGGTACAGCCCGAAGGGCTGAACAGAATTACTTGAAATTTGGCAAAGAGGTAGCCCTCAGGTCAGGCATGTGCTTTTTGCATATATGGTGTAAATCCGTTCAGTAGTTCCTGAGAAAATCAAAAGTAAAATCACATATATATCTGGGCGGAGCCTAACCACACATCTCATCGTGAGATCTGATTGGCTGTCAGCACTTCATCCAAGAAGTGTTGGCAGCCATCTTGGGACCAATATACATGATAGCACCTCATTAAAAAGCATTGCAGTTAATAGAAGGTTTTAAGACTTTAGTTACATTATAAATCATTTGTTGATGGTACCATACTCATTTTAGGAATTGTGGTGTGTTCTAAGGTGATTTTACCATGTGAAAAAGCCTTCTGCTGTGATATCATGAATCATGTTTGAGAGAAAACTATTTTCTCATGCTTTTCCCACAGAGGTTTGGAAGGTGATCTATAAGCTAAACTGAGAGCATATTTTCTGTAAATTCACATTATCTTTCTCAGTCATGTGAGAATGAAGTCTGACATTCTCAGTAAAACATGTACATCCAACAAGGGCAGAGACTGTCAGTTGATTCCTTTGTGTTCTACTGCAGCTTCCCAGAGTGTTCTAAAGAACAACTAGAGCGCTAACAGTCCTACTTATGACAAACGTATAGCACACCTGAAGCCATCTTGGTTGGCATAAAGTGGTAACTCTTAAAACATTTAATTTAAAAAGGAACAAAATGAGGGGGTTCATTTTACCATAGAAAGTATGATTAGTGCTGCAGAAAGAAAAATTAGGGCACATTTTGGGTGACTTCTCAAATCCTCTTCTATTTCATTAAAAAATTCTGACATGCAGACTGAAACATGCACTTTCAATACCAGCAGCAGACTTCCCTGGTGAGCAGTAGCTTTACTACAGTGATCTAATAAGCAACTAGAGTGCTAACATTCTGAATTTATGGCAAATGTGTGACACATCTGTATGCCTTCTTGATGGAATCAAAGTAAAAAACTGAAAGTATTTCCTACTGAGGAGACTGTAGTAAATGAGGAAATTAGGAAACATCATAACAAATAAGTCTCCCAAAATGGCCACCAGAGACAAAAGAGCCCAAATGTAGCCCAAATATCACCCAGATGTAGCCCAAGTGTAGCCCAATGACAGAATGTCCCAGAGTGTTCTAACGAACAACTAGAGCGCTAACAGTCTTACTTATGACAAAAGTATGGCACACCTGAAGCCATCTTGATTGGAATAAAGTGGTAACACTTAAAACATTTAATTTACAAAGGAACAAAATGAAGGGGTTCATTTTGCCATAGAAATTATGATTAGTGCTGTAGAAAGAAAAATTAGGGCACATTTTGACTTCTCAAATCCTCTTCTATTTCATAAAAAAATTCTGACATGCAGACTGAAACATGCACTTTGAATACCAGCAGCAGACTTCCCTGGTGAGCAGTAGCTTTACTACAGTGATCTAATGAGCAACTAGAGTGCTAACATTCAGAATTTATGGCAAATGTGTGACATATCTGAATACCTTCTTGATAGAATCAAAGTAAAAAACTGAAAGCATTTCCTACTGAGGAGACTGCAGTAAAAGAGGAAATTAGGAAACTTCATAACAAATAAATCTCCCAAGATGGCCACCAGAGACAAAAGAGCCCACATGCAGCACAAATATCACCCAGATGTAGCCTCATATAGCCCAATGACAAAAGTGTGCAAAACACTCATTTTTTTGAGTATCTTCAGTTTTATATAGTGCAGACTTGTCAGGTATTGGAGTGCTTTACATGAGCATTGGTTACATCACACAAGACCAAATTCATTTTGGTTGTAGACATGGGGAGAATAAGGGATTTGACCAGAATCACAGAATGTTGAGCTGAAGCAGAAACTCCAACCTGGTTCCCCAGTTGCAAAGTCTGCAGCTCTGGAAGTAACACCACATCCTCTCCCCTAGGTGCAACATTTAATCAAGTGGTCAACTGGATAAAAAAACACAAAGATAACAAATAATTTAAAAGTGCTTTGTCGCTATTTGAAAACTCAGAAAATATGTCCTTATTTTAGTCTTTTAGAGCACTAACCATAATTTTGATGCCAATAAGACCCTCTCATATATGTAATTCCTAAAGGAAATGCTCTAGGTATTACAGTTTTGATTACATCAAGATGACGTCAGGCGTTCCACACTTTTGTAATAAATATAGAATGTTAGCAATCTAGTTGTTCATTGGGATACTGTTGAGAGGCAGAGGCCAGGGGCACGGACTCTGAAAATTGAAGGCAGGTAGGAGAGTGTAGATGCAACAATTTGACCACACTGGGCAAGCAGGAAGGGCAGTGGCAGCACAACCGACTATGGAGGGCAGTGTAAAGGGGGGCAGGGGCAACAAACCAATAATACTGGACTGGCAAGAGAGGCTGTGGCAATATAATACACCATTGTGGGCAGAAGGAAGAGGCAGTGGTTGTACAACCATACATGCCAACAGACCCGTTTCAGCCAGGAAACGTCCAATGTTTTTAAGCTCAAATGGGCTTTATTTGATCTCTCTCCTGTCTACAATCTCCTCTTTTTCAATGTAACTCAAAGGGGAAATTCAATACCCCAGTTTTTTTTCAAAATCTCCCTCTTACCAAGTTCAAAATGTTCGCAAGTATGGTACATTGGATCATGGTAGGCAGGAGGAATTGGGGTAGGGACATGGACTCGGATAACAGAGGACAGGAGGGACATGGAGGGGTGCACCAAACTGACCCTACAGGGCAGGCATCAGGGTTTGCAGCAGCACAATACACCACACAGCGCATGCGGGACAGGAGTGCAGCACAACAATCCATTGAAAGCAATAGGGAGGGGACAGGACCATGCAAATGGACAACAGAGAACAGAGGGGAAAGAGGCAATGGTAGCTAGCTGACCATAATGGGCAGACAGGAGAGAAAGCTGCAGCATAACAGACCATAAAGGGCAGGAGGGACGGATCAGGGGCATTACAATGGAACAGACAAGCCAGGAGGGAGGGAATAGGGGTCTGCACATGGAAACAGAGGGCTGGGGGCAAGGGGGCAAGGCAGGAGCAGCAAGATGACCATGGAGTTCAGGCAGGTTGGGCACTAGAAACAAAACACACCATGGAGAGCAACAATGAGACTATGATGGCATACACACAGACCATGGAGGGAAGGTGGGAGGGGGTCAGGGGCAGCTAGCTGACCACACAGGGAAGGTGGGAGGGGCCATGGCAGCACAGAAGACCATGCATGGCAAGCGGGAGGGTTAGTGGCAGCACAATGGCTATGATGGGCAAGAAGGAGGGTGCAGGGGCATGCACAAAGGACCATGGAGGATAGAAGGGAGGGTCAGGACCTGGGCACAGACAAGAGAGTTCAGGGGAAGGGGCCTCACAACAGACCGCGCGGGCAGGCAGGAGGAGCAGTTGCAGCACAACAGACCAGGGAGGGCAGAAGGGTGTGGCAGTAAAATGGACCATGGAGGACAGGAGGAAGGGGATAGGGGCATGGCATGTGGACAGGCAGGGTGGAGGTGGCAGGGACAGGTTACAGTCATCTGACAATGCTAGGCAGGTGGGAGGGGAGTGGCAGCTCAACAGAACACTCAGAGTAGATAGGAGTGGCAGGTCCAGGGAACATGGTGGGCAAAAAGGATGGAGCAGGGGCATGCACAAAGACATCGGAGGGCAGGGGGAAGGAGAATAGGGGCAGCAAGCTAAGCACAGAGGCTAATCAGGAGGTCAATGATGGGCCATAGAATTGGGCAATGGAGGGCAGGAGGAATGGACTGGTACATCATGCTAAATGGAGGGCAGTAGCAGTGCTCCAGCGCGGAGTGCAAAATCCCTCCCTATCGTTGCGGACCAAAAGATCTCACACACGCACACTATCCATACATTCACTGGTGGGGCCCATAACACCAACACACACTCACTATCAGTCCGTACGAGAGGCGATTATCCTTCCAAGTGCTGGATAATGAGGGAGGAAGATACCACTTTACCCTAATGAGCAACAAACCTACAAACCCTTCTTATACTCATTAGGCCCTAGATTCTACATTTGGTATTCCCCTCATGACCGGGATGGATCTGTTAGTTGTAGATTTAAGTGAATTTCTAATACTCTATTTAACCTTTTCATTAACACATTTCAATGAATAAACAACCCAACTCATTTATGTAGATGTTCAAATCCAAATTTATATTAATATTGCAGATTAAATAATTCATTTGATCAAGTTGCCATTCATATTTACCTATTCTGGCTAAAGTCGTCCTCTATGTCAAATCTGGCAATCTCGCAAATCTATGCCCATCAATTTAGCAGGTTAAGTTCATCAGGATTTTGGGCATTAATTCAGGCTAACAGCTGTCCTGCAGTGTCACCATCCTTTTTGTCAGCATATCATCAGGAGATCGAAGGAGCAACCCTCCAACCTCTCTATTCTATGGGTTTTATAATAATTTCAATAGCAAAATGTAACAATATTGAGTTTTAAACTGTTCTGATTGGCTGATCAGGGGTCAACCTCTCCGTTCCCATAAGGTTTAGTCCATGTTGTCAGCATACTTGCTGGTTCCGGTTCTTTAATAAAGCCTTTTGTCTGTAGCGCTGGCACCTTTCCCAGTGGCCTTGATAAGTACAGCTTGCCTGGGGTCAAGACAGGGCCATTGTTGCTCATCTTTTAGCGCAGGCGGACTTCACCCAAGCCTGGTTCAGCGTCGGCAGTTGGGTTAGGCACCAAAAGCAGCCATCATTTGATAGGCCAGAATAGTCAACTTAAGCAAAGAAACACAAAAACGTAATTAATACATAGAAATGACTAATTAAATGTTATTCCCTCGCTAATACCCATATGTGTGTGTATTTATCTAGCCAAAAGCAACACTCAATGCGGTTTATACTTACTAAATAAAGCACAAATCACAATTTCATCACCAAAGCGACATATATCATGCAATGTTCTAATTATCTATCATTAATATGCGTATGAAATTTAGTTCACGTCATTAATTAGGCCATGCAGATGCAAATCCCACGTGTATTTCGGTCATTATTAAGGTTGATTAGTTATTTCCACATCACTCCAAACCATTAGTACGATTATGATTAATCAATTAATCTAATTAATAAAACCACATGCAAAATGGGATGGGTCTACAAAAATTTTGCATAACCCGCTCCAGCAGCAGCACATCAGACCATGCATGGCAGGAGGGAGGAGGCTAGTCCATGGATTCAGACAACAGAGGATAGGGAGGAGGTGGATGGGGCAGCAAGCTAACTGTTCAGAGAAGGTGGGTATTAGGAACTTTATTGTTTTTAAAATGTGTGTCTGTGCAAACTACTTAAAATATGAACAAGTGTGCAGCATAATCTCACTTTTATTCAGGAAGAAGAGGACGTTTGTGACTGTGACTCCGGGCTCACTTGGCAGAAACACCCCCTGACCCTCCACCCCCCATCGCAAAATGTAATGCCCGTGAAAAGGGTAGGTGGACGCAGTGTTATATAGAACATAGTCCTGAGAGCACGATTGAAAATGAAAACTAGATATGGTATATGGTATAAACTATGCACCAAAAAGTGTGTTATAAGATGAACCGGGGCGTGAAATATAATATGCAATACATTGTGCGCAATGACAGATTCATTGGAGAGCGCGAGATAGCCCAGGCACTAGCGCGTGCTATGCGATATGCGCCTTGGAGTGTAATATGCACAGGGAAGTGTTGTGTAACCTAACTAGTCTCTAAAGTTGTAATATAAAATATGTGCTGGGGAGTGTAACGTTGCATATGCACTGTGACAAAGATATGGATCCCAGATTGTAATATGTATGGCATAGCGCTGTGCGTTATAACATAGGCATCGAGGAAGGCACGTTAGATGGGGCAATATAACCCGTGCGAAGGCAAGTGTGGCATGACATATTCACGGGGTGGTGTTACAGTGCACATGGGCTAGAGAGTGTCATAGCATACGCACTACAGAATACAACACAGAGGTGTGAGGCACTCGGCGGCCACTGATGGGTGTAACATAGCATTGGGCTCAGCCAGGAGCACGCTGTGACTCTCAAGTGAGGTTTGTCTCCTTTCCAGAGAGTAAAATAAAAAGTATTACACATCCGGCGGTGGATGTGTGTTTTATTAACCGTGAAGGGGATTTCTTGCATAGTTTGGTCGAATTTTTGTCGATTCCCCTTTGAATGGCTTGGTGTGCGTGTATATTAAATGTGCCTGTCAATAGCTACCCATGTTTGTATAAATAAACGACAAGGGTGTCTACTTGGAGAGTATCCACCGGCGGGGGTGCCGAGATTAGGCACGGTAGGGCATCAGACACGTCAGAGCTTCACTAGCGGTGTAAATACATTCCATGTGGATTCATTCTATGCATAGTCGCCTTTTAATGAATATCACGCAAATCGTCATGGTGATAGGTACATGCGGTTTGTCCAGCATGTCCTAGGTGTTTCTATAAATATATATTTTTTTTAAATAATAAAAAACAAAGGCCGGCCCCGGGGGATGGGGTCCCCGGGGCCATAAGTGGCCTGAGGAGGGGGGCAACGCAGACCCCTCCTAAAGATTTTTTTTTTAAAAAGGTCATGACCCGGGGGTTGGGGTCCCCAGGGCCGATTAAGGCCTTGAGAGGGTCAAATAAATTTTTTTCAACAAAAAAAATTTGGGTACAGGCCCTGGGGGATGGGGTCCCCAGGGCCAGTAAATTAGAAAAAGAAGGGGGGCCACAGCGCGTTTTAAGAGGTAGTTTTAATCCACTGCCCTATTATATACTAGGGGCTTACAGAGGAGGTCATGCTGATCACAGGGGGACCCCAACGCATAGTGTTACCTAGTGTATGTAGGTGTTTCACTGTATTCTGAGTGTCTTTTAACATAGCACTGGCTCTAGGACTGGTTAGTCAGACTCAGTTACCACCAGTATCCGTCTGAAAAAGTTGAGGGTACAGGATGATTTTGCAACAAGGCTTCTTTCTGCTCTTCTGTTTGTTCTTTCTGCACGTTATCCTTCTTCCTGCACTTTTCTTCGTCTTTGAGGACTTCTGTTGCTTCTTTCTGCATTTCTTTTTTTTCTTTCTGTGCGTTTTTTCTTCTTTCTTCACATGTCCTATCTCTGTAGGCATAGTTAGAAGTTAGCATTTAAAAAACCTTTGAAATTCACTGAAAAATCCATAGGTTTCAGGCATGTTATAGTTAGGAATTAGCATTTAAAAAACCTTAGAAATTCACTGAAAAAACCATAGGTTTCAGGGGCGTTATAGTTAGCTGGACTTTTCACTCGTACAAAACCATTGAAATTCCCCCGTTATAGTTAGTTCAGCTAACTATAACTCGCGCGCCCGCAATGCACTGCTGATGACGTCACATATTACATCACTCATGACATGGTCAGTGACATAACTCATGACATCACTGATGACATCTCAAATGACATCACTGATGACATCATCCTTGTGATAGAGTGGCAGACCTCCTCTCCCCCTAATATAACCTTTGATACACACATTCAAAAATAGAAACTAAAATTTTCAAAACAATGGATATACCAATATCAGTTACAACAACCTATTCAGTAATTCTAAGATCCACATAAACATCCACTCATTCACCAACAGTCCTATACAGTCACTCATACATGTACTCACTTATCATATGTACTCATACACCTATACATCCTGTTACACAATGCCACTCATCCATAGAGTTACTCACACACATAGTCACTCATGCTAATAAAGAATCAAACATCCATTTACTTGCATATACAGTTATACACACACCACCACACTTACTTCTACAGAAACTTACACATACTTAGTCTTTTAAACAATCACTTATAGAAACACATAATTATTCATATAGTAACGCTTTCAATCTCTCACTCTCACATATAGTCACTTATATACACCAATAGTCACATATACTAGTTTAAAACATATGTAGTTACTCATAAAGACACTATTGAGACAGTCATTCACTCACTAACACACCCATGCACACACTCATCCACCCATACAGTCCTGCACACATGCTGTCTTCAACACATACAAACAGTGAGTCACTCATTCATGCACCTATGCACTACGTAATACCCCCCACCGAACCATACAGACACTCAGACACTCAGACTGAAACTCAAAAAACCAACTAATAACCTATATAGACACTCATGTAGCTACTCACCAACCCATGCAGCCACTTATACACAAAGTGAGAGACTGATACAGATATTTACATATTTAAACATTACTCACTAAGCCATGTATTCACTAAGATACACTTAATCAGTCAGTTACACAATCAATTTTTAAAAAACAAATCATCCATTTAGACACTTATATACCCATTTATTCTTCCATCGTCCTTGAGATATACATATATAAAACATATGTAATTTTCAGAAAAACACACATTCACTGGATGTTGTCATCAGTGATGTCATTTGAGATGTCATCAGTGATGTCATGAGTGATGTCACTGACCATGTCATGAGTGATGTAATATGTGACATCATCAGCAGTGCATTGCGGGCACGCGAGTTATAGTTAGCTGAACTAACTATAACGGGGGAATTTCAATGGTTTTGTATGAGTGAAAAGTCCAGCTAACTATAACGCCCCTGAAACCTATGGTTTTTTCAGGGAATTTATATATATATATGTATATCTATATATATATATATATATATATATATATATAGAGAGAGAGAGAGAGAGAGAGAGATAGATATAGATATAGATATTAATGCCCCTTGCCACCTTTTCCTGTGCACTCTCGGGCGGGTGCTATCATCGCGGGGGTGTGCCCGCAAATTCAACCAATGCTCCATTCCTCCTTTGTCTTCCCAAAAGAAAAAACACTCACAGGTGGATTTAATTGTTGTTTATTCTTCACATCGCATACAGGTACACAACAGACACTTCAATCACCCATTGTAATAGACATAGAAGTGGTCATAGCAATGTGCCACTACAAAGGTTCTGCCATCTTGGCGTGTAGTTGTTATTACTCAATTCCCACTGAAGTCAAGCTATGGTGCAATGCAATAACATGAAACAGCCCTCAAAGGGCATTAAATAAAAACATCATTTTGAAATGCAACAATTTATCAACATTGTAAATCTAATTTCCGATGATAGATGCTTATCTCATTATTAGTAGGCATAACCCATGAGAGTCCATTCATTGACATTCTAGAAGTCTTTAAAACAATTATAATTATATTTAGTCAATTCATGTCAGTTATTCAGCTGTGTATTGGCTAATAAAAAAAAATCTATTTTCTCATTGGTCAGCCTATATTCATAAATTCTATTAGCAGTTTCGTCAGGAACACATTCTTATCCTTTCTTCATATTACCTAAAAGAGAACTGGGTGGCTTCTCACTAATGACCCTATACAACTTGTGGACATTTTCTCATACTTTGAATGCATAATTAGTTTCCAAGTTGAACTGCTAGTTCCTCCCCACCATTCATACCTAGTGGGGCCTCAGTTTGCAAATCAATTATGTATCTTGATTCCAGTCAACGAAGTATCAAGATTCTTTGACCCCTCTTCTGTTCACTGGTACGTGATCTATACCACAGTATCGTAGCAAGTCCCTATTGCTTTGATCCATGTTTTCAAAAGTCTGGCTACCGGATATGTAACATCTTTTTTCACTATAGCCCTCATGTGTTCCATGATACGGATTTTAGTAGAATGGATAGTACTGCCTATATACTTTAGCAGCCCACACGGGCATAGCAAACAATAGACTGTATAGGCAGTATTGAAGGGCAAGTATGTAGTAATTGCCGTCTGTTTTTTCAAACCTGGTGCCTCATAAAACAGTGTTCTCCTACTGTTGACACAAGCCTTACATTTTACGTAGGGGAAAACCCCCCTCAACTCCTTGAGAGTCACACTCTTCTGTAGTTTTTCCCCTGAAGTGGCTGTGAACTATTTGATCTCTTAAGGATCTTACTTTTCTAAAGGTAAACAGGGGGGCCGGAGGAATGTCTAATCCAATGACTGGATCCGTTTTCAGAGTCTACCAGTTTTTACGTAGTATATTCCTCAACTCACTGGCGTTCTCTGAGAAGGATGTAATCATTCTGAACTTGCCTGTCTCCTTTTGGTCTTTGGTTGTATTTCTTAATAAATCCATTCTAGGTATGGAGTTTACTTTTCTCAAGGTGTTTTCTAACAGCTGTTTTCCATATCCTCTAGCAGCAAATCTAGCTGTGCTTTCTTGTGGTGCCACTTGGAAATCACAGTCCCTGATGCTGTTCTTTTTTAATCTTAAAAATTCTGCAAATGGTATGCTATTGATTAATTTATGTGGATGGCTACTTGTAGCATGAAGAAGTGAATTTCCAGCCGTGGGTTTTCTGTATAAAGCCGTACATAGTTTCCCCTCTCATACAAATACTCTAAGGTCTAAAAAGTTTACTGTTCTGGAACTAACTTCACCTGTGAATTGTAAATTCACTTTGTTGTCCTTTAGGTGTCTAATAAAGTCTCATGCTGATTCTGGGGACCAGTTCCAAACCATGTAGAGGTAATCTATGTACCTATGTCATGATATTACATTGGCCATCCAATCCGCATTCTCAGCCGACCATGTAACCTGCCTCTCCCACCAGCGCACAAATAAAATTGCGTAACTGGGGGCGAAGCAGGCGCCCACGGCAGTCCCTGAGATCTGCCTATAATATTAATCCTGAAACAGAAAAATGTTGTGTTTAGACAGAACTCTATAAATTCCATCGGCATCTGGTTGTGTTCTGTGAATTTTAGAGATCGATCATTTAAAAAGGACTGAATTGCTTTTAAACCATCCTGGTGAGCTATGCTTGTGTGAAGACTTGATATGTCTAACACTATCATTTGGAAATCTGGCTCCCACTTCAACCTTTCAATGTTGCACAAGAAATCCTTTGTGTCTCTAATAGGAATCCAAACCAGTCACAAATTGAAATAAAAAATAGTCTATATATATGGACAGATGTTCAGTGAGACTTCTTTGCGACAAAACTATTGGCCGTCCTGGAGGATGTTCAGAGTCTTTATGAATTTTTGGTAAATGGTAGAAAGTAGGTGTTGTAGGATTCAAACAGCGAAGAAACAGATATTCAACAGTTTCTAACATGCTTTTCTCATACCAACTTCATATCAGGGAGTGAGATTTTTTGTGATGCTTCGGTTCTTAGTCCTCCGTTGTCACTTTGCAGTAACGCTTGATATCTGATAATTGTCTCTGTGCCTCTGCACAATATTGCTCCCAAGTCTGTAATACAATGTTTCTGCCCTTATCTGAAGGTTCGCATATAATGGAATAATCCTTCCGTAGGTTCTCCAGAGCTTGTACTTTCCTCTTGCGTGATGTTGCTCGTACTTCTGGGATACATTTTATTTTTTCTTGAATGCAGGAGATCTTTATTTACCGCTTCTGTAAATACATCAATTGCATTGGATGGCATTTGGGGTAGAAATTGTGATATTAGTTTAAAAGGGATAATTGCACTTCTTTGCTCAATCCCTATCATCGATGTTCTTTGTACGATGTCCACGGAGATATCTATATAATCCCTCTCCCCTGTTTGCAAACTTTCATGGGCTTCCAACATTGTAAGGTCTTTTCCTGTCAAGATATCTGTATGTGTGAGATTAAAATTAGCATTTTTCTGGATTTCATTGTTGAATGCCTTTAATTTGAATATGTTATGAAGTTTAAGCTTCCTTGTGAATTTGAACAAGTCAATCCTGTTTGTTTTGTGGACAAAAGGTTAGGCTAAGTTTTAGCACTGCCTCCTCTGCATTTGTAAGTACCTTAGGAGTCAAATTTATGATGGTAAGATTTTCGGTAGCTATCTCCATTTGTTCACCTTTTTGCTTGTCGTTACCCGAGGAGACATATTTCTTCCTTCAGCACCACCCTTCTTGTTTGTCGGGGGCTTTTGCTTCTGATGGTTTGCCTTTGCCTCCATCCCAGCCATAACTGGTGTATAATGTGGAACTCCTCGAGAAAAGGAGTCTTCCTGACTTGGTCCCCCAAGTAGCTCGCACTTTCTTCACCAGATTGCTCATTGTCAGTCACACCTGATTCTGATGTCTCTTTATGATCTACAGCTGACAACATTTTCTTGGCTGTTAACTCCCTCCTTGGTCCATCATTTTGTTTTGCAAAAGTTAGTACTCTTCCCTGTGCATAATCTTTGGCGTCCATTTCAAATTTCTCTTGCTTTCATTGTTTAATCTTCGGTTCGTAGTTGATGAGTTGTTTTTTCATCTGTTCTTTTAGTTCTTCCTATTTAGCTTTATCTTCATCGGTTGCCATTTCATTCTCTACATTCTGTATTTCTTTCAGAGCTTTATCTCTGTCGCTCCAAGTAAACTTTATCAGGATGGTCAGCATCTGTGTAGGAATCTGCAGTGTGTGTTGCCCATTCCTCTAATAGGAGCAGATCCGAATTCTGGTAGGCTGATACTGTGTGAATTCGTAGTCCTCTTGGGACGTGATATACATTAATGAAGCTCTGAAGGGAGGTTGCTTTCCACCATTTTCGTGTCTCACGTTCATATAGTCTTTCTAGGGTGGCATATCTTAAAACCGAATTTGTATTCGCTCTGGATATATCTTTGTTAGTATGCTGGTCTGTTAACGGCCGTTTTTTAAAAATGTCCAGTGCCGCATCACAGCATGCCGAATCGCTGAACATGTTATTCTCGTTTAAATGCAAAATTTTCATTGTTGCTGCACTTCCACCCTCTCGCCCTGCCACTTATCGAGATAAAGTACTACAGTGATACAATCCACTGCTTACCAGCTTTGGGGATTCCTCGGTACTCATCGGGCACCGACTTCCAATGCTGGTGCAATCCTTCGATGTTAATCCGCAGCGGCGGTGCTCCAGGTAACAATTAACACCCTTTGCAATCTTTTCCTGCACACTCTCAGGTGGGGGCTATTGTCGCGGGGGTGTACCCGCAAAATCAATGAATGCTCCATTCCTCCTTTGTCTTTCCAAAGGAAAAAGCACTCACGGGGTGGATTTAATCGTTGTTTATTCTTTACAACGCATACAGTGCACAACAGACGCGTTTCGGCTAACGCCTTCATCAATGCTATCAGCCGTGCCGGAAGCGAACAATTTCAATATCCCATTGTAATAGACATAGAAGATGGTCAGAGCGATGTGCCACTGCAAAGGTTCTGTCATCTTGGCATGTAGTTGTTATTACTCAATCCCCACTCAAGTCAAGCTTTGGTGCAATACAATAACATGAAACAGCCCTCAATGGGCATAAAATATTAACATCATTTTGAAATGCAACAATTTATCAACATTGTAAATCTCATTTCCGATGATAGATGCTTATCTCATTATTAGCAGGCATCACCCATGAGAGTCCATTCACTGACATGCTGCAAGTCTTTAAAAGAATTATATTTAGTCTAGCATCATTTCCATTCCTCTTTGTGGAGCAGGGACCAAGCACTGATTGATTCAGCTTAATCAATGCTCCTCCGCTGCTCAGAACATCACTGAGGTACTATTTTGTTCTTTTTAACTTCTAGTGCCCTTCAAACAGAAGACATCTGACTGCCACAAAGTGCCCAGCAGAACAAACAAAATTGCATATATGCATTTATATAATTGACTTTATTTTAACCTGCCCCACTCCAATCTAAAACAATCTGCCCATTCCAATCTGCCTCATTCCAATCTGTAATACTCCAATCCAAAACCAATCCAATCCATAACAATCTTCCCCACTCCAATTTGCCTCACTCCAATCTGCCCCATTCCAATCCAAAAACATCTGCCTCACCCCAATCTGCCCCACTCCAATCCAAAACAAGTAACCAGTCACACTGTACATGGCAAGGCAAGATTCTATCCTGTATATTAAATCGACCTGAAAGAAAAGAGGGACAGAGAAAACATTGAACACAATAATGATTTTTTGACAGTACATTAAGTGCCGTTTGATGGATTGCTTAAACACACAAATACATCTCCTATGTGATTTTTGGAGTTAGATCACTCACCCTTATTCTAGATTGGAGGTTTGTCAACCCTGAAACGGGTACGGCAATGATGTCATTTAAGTATGAATGGTGATCAAGTCAGGCAGAGACAATGTAAACCCCGACGTGACACGATCACGGTCTCTTGGCACTTTATTGGAAGAGTTCCTGTTGGTGTTAAACAAAGGGTTTTGCACACTGGTGATGCCAAATGCGTGTTTTCCAGCATTTGTCACCTTGTAATGCACTATGGGGCATGAAATAAATTGAGGTGATATACAAAAGAAATGACAACTCATTATAACCAAGCTCTTACAAACTTTTGACCAGAATTTTTAAACAAAATTGTGTTCTATATTTTGTCTGTCCCTCTTTTCTTTCAGGTCGATTTAATGTACAGGGTAGAATCTTGCCTTGTAACATACAGTGTGACTGGTTACTTGAATTACTTGCATACACAAAAGACTCAGTCACTCAGTAGGGTAAGATATACTTTCTAGGTCCTGATGAATTGCCAATAGACCCCTTTGGTGCTGCAGTAGGCAAGAAACATGTTGACAACACAGCTTTAGGACTTATCACGACTGCTCTTTAGGACCAGTGCATCCCACAGGAGCAACGCTGGTTTTAATTAGGTTAGTCAGCTCCATTAATAAAGTTGACTCAAACCTAGCATCACCAAACCTATTTTAATCACCCCTTCCACTACACTACTTGTCACACCCCACATACCCACACTAATCAAACAACACAAATCGAGAGATCTCCGGCAAAGAGAACCTTTGCAGGTGCCCATTGGGCATTGCAGCACCGGCCTGACAAGGAGCATGCCCAGATGATGAAGCATGACACCTCTTGGTGTGTGTGAGGGCACTTACTCCTATTGGAGGATATTCCACTAACCTGATAGATTATTAGCATTTTTTACATTTCTTCCTCTTCCCAGGAACTGCACATCTTCGCATCTACATGATTGACAAAGGGAGCATGTGTGCTGTACCTAACCAATAGCTCCTGGTTACTCTTGTTTGAATGACACTCCAATCTGTTCCACTCCAAACCTAAACAATCTGCCCCAATCCCATCCATCCCACTCCAATCTGCCCCACTCCAATCTAAAAATAAATCCAAAATAATCTGCCCCACTCTAATCCACCTCCCTCCAATGTGCCCTACTCCAATACAAAACAATCTACACCACTCCAATCTGCCCCACTCCAAACCAGAACCACTTCACTCCAAAACAATTTGTCCAATCTTCTGCACTCCAATATGCTCACAATCTAATCCAAAACAATCTGTTCCACTCCAAAACAATCTGCCTCACTCCAATCTGCCCCACTCCAATCGTAAACAATCTGCCCAATTCCAATCTAAAGCAATCTGTCTAACTCCAATCCAAAACAATCTGCCCCACTCCAGTTCACTTCAATCTGCCCCAAAACAATCCAAAACAATCTGCTCCACTCTAAACCACTCCATTCTAATATGCCCCACTCCAATCCAAAACTACCTGCCCACTCCAATCCACCCCACTCCAATCAGCCCCACTCAAATCCTAAACAATCTGCCCCATTCCAATTCATCCCACTCCAATCTACCCCACTCAAATCCAAAACAATCAGCCCCACTCCAATTTGCCTCACTCCAATCCCAAAAAATTGGGCCCACTCCATTCTGGCCTACTCCAATCCTCAACAATCTGCCCCACTCATATCCATCCCACTCCAATCTGCCCCACTCAATCCAAAACGATCTGCCCCACTTCAATCTGCCCCACTCTATTCCACTCCACTCCAATATGCCCCACTCCAGTCCAAAATTATCTGCACACTCCAATCCACCCTAATCCAATCAGCCCCACTCAAATCGTAAACAATCTGCCCACTCCAATCCATCCCACTCCAATCTACCCCACACTAATCCAAAACTATCTGCCCAGTCCAATTTGCCCAACTCCAATATGCCTCACTCCAATCAAAACCAATCTGCCCCACTCCAATCTGCCCTACTGCAATCTACCCCACTCCAATACACCCACTCCAATCCAAAACAATCTGCCCCACTCTAATCTGCTCCACTTCAATCTGTCCTTCTCCAATCCTAAACAGTCTGCCCACTTCAATCTGCCCCACTCCAATCCTAAACAATCTGCCCCACTCAAATCCACTCCATTCCGATCTGACCTATTCCAATCCAAAACAATCTACCCCACTCCAATCTGCCTCTCTCTATCCAACTCCACTTAAATATAACCCCACTCCAATCCACCCCACTCCAATCAGTCCCGCTTAAATCCTAAACAATCTGACTCACTCCAATCAGTCCCACCCCAATCTATCCAACTCCAATCCAAAACAATATGCCCCATCCCATTTGCCCCACTCCAATTTCCTCACTCCAATCGAAAACAAACTGGCGGACTCCAATATGGCCCACTGAAATCTGCCCCACTCCAATCCGTCCCAATCAAATCCAAAACAATCTGCCCCACTCTAATCTGTTCCACTCCAATATGACCCCCTCCAATCCAAAACTATCTGTCCACTCCAATCTATCCCACTCTAATCTACCCAATCCCAATCCAAAACAATCTACCCCAGTCAAATGTGCCCCACTCCAATTTGCATCACTCCAATCCAAAACAATCTTCCCCACTCCAATCTGGCCCACTCCAATCTGGCCCACTCCAATGCTAAACAATCTGCCCCACTCAATCCATCTCACTCCAATCTGCCCCACTCTATTTCACTCCACTCCAATCCAAAACAATCTGCCCCACTCTAATCCACTCCACTCCAATATGCCTGACTCAAATCCAAAACGATTAAGCCTGGGCAAAGCACTACGCTACGCTCGCGTAGTTTGCGAAGTACGCGCTACTTCGCACTACGCGAATTGCACGTAGCACAGTGCGAACACGCGTAGCGTAGTGTTGAGTAGTGCTGCAGTCATTTTTTGCTTGCTCGCAGTCCTCAACGTCAAGTTGGTGACCGTGAGCAAGCAAAATGACATCCCGGCGAGACTTTTTCCTTGTTCGCGATCAGCAACATCAAGTTGGCGATCGCGAGCATGGAAAATAAACCTCCCGGCGAGATTCCCAACGCGAGGAGGTCAGGTTTCTCATTGCGAGTGGTCGCGTATGCTCGCGACCGCTCGCGATGAGAAACTACCAATTCGCGTTGAGAAAGCTGCCGCTCGAGTAAAAATCTACTCGAGCAGCAGAAAACTACAGCTCGCACTGTGCAAGATGCCATTTTCAATAATTGCACAGTGCCGCTTGCTTGTCCGCACTGTGCAATCATTGAAAATGACATCTGGCACAGTGCGATCAAGGTACTACGCAGTTCGCGAAGTGCTACGCGTAGCTTGCGTAGTGCGAACTGCACTTTGCGTAGCTTCGCGAAGTGCTACTTCGCGAACTACGCCCAGGGTTAAAAACAATCTGCCCCACTCTAATCTGTTCCACTCCAATATGACCCCCTCCAATCCAAAACTATCTGTCCACTCCAATCTGTTGCAGTTAGCGCTCTAGCATCCGACGCTAGAGCGCGTAAGTGGACAACGTTATGCGTACGCTGCGACGGTGGCGTACGCGTCCATATAAATATAGGGGGGCGTGCCTCGTGGGGCATTGGCGCCGAGACACCGTGACTGTGTGTGGTCTCCGTTATTTAGTGCGCGGCTGCAGCTAGGCCCGCGTGAATAACGCATGTAACATTGGCGACGAGGCGGCCGGCCCTGCCGCGTGTATCGCCCCCAGCGCTGCCTCCAGTTGCACAGATCGCGGCAGTCCCGCGATTCTGCTCCGGTCTCGCTCCAGCCCCCTCCGGCCTGTCACGCTGCTCGCCTGAGCCTGGGACATCGCGTGACTGACGCTGCAGCTGCCGCTGTCAGTGCCTGCACCCTGCTGCAGCCCACTCCACACGGTGAGCGAGTGTGCACCAATCATCAATGCCTGCTTCAAGTGGATGAATATTCCTGCTTGTCTCGCCTCAGCCCTGCCTCACACCTGTTTCCTCATGCCACATCCTCTGTGCCAGCCCTACACAGGCCCCTGAAGTCACCTGGGCGTGCCTCCACGTGGCCCTCGGTGCCCCTCGCTACGCTGTCCTCTGGCAGCTGCCCTTCCTCCCAGCGCCACGCCTTCACAGCTGAACCATGGGGGATGACGGAGCCCAAGCACCAGCCCACCCGTTTCACCCACCGACCGGGGTCTTACCACCTTTCAGCGAGACTGCTGACCCCGCCACAGCCGCCTCACGCTGGCAGACGTGGATCGGTCGGCTCAATAACTACTTCATCGGCTCTCGGGAGACGGACGGGGCGGTGAAGCGATCGCTCCTTCTTCACTACGCGGGGGAGGAAGTGTACCTGTTGTTTAAGCACCTTCCCAACACCGGTACTGCAGATGACTACGACGCGGCCGTGACGGCCCTCAACACGCACTTTGACCCCCAAATGAATCCAGACTTCGAAAACTTCAAGATGCGTCAGGCAAAGCAGAAAGAGGGGGAGTCAGTGGATGCCTTTCATGCATGGCTGAGGGTGCTCGCAGACACTCATCTGGTTGGCGACCGAGCAAAAGAGGAGATCAGGGCGCAGCTCATCTATGGCATCCGAAGCAAGAAGCTGCGGTGCCTCATCCTCCGCCAACCAAACATCCCAATGGCTAACATCCTGGTGCTGGCACGGTCCCACGATCTGTCCGACGCACGTGCGGAAGAGATGGAACAAGCGCTCACACGGAGCACGGGGCCAGGAGTGACCGTCAAGACAGAGCGCGCAGACGCAGTGCGGACACGCGAGGAGACGTGCCGACCAGCGCCCAGGAGGTCGCCCCCAGCCCAGTGTGACTACTGCAGGTACGAAGACCACCCGGGCAAGACGTGCCCTGCGAAAGGTAAAACGTGCACCAGCTGTGGCACCCTGAACCACTTTGCCTCCGTCTGCCGGAAGCGCGCCCCACGGAAGGATCACAGGGGTAAGAGGCCTGCGAAAGGCATGGTGAGACAACTATCCCAGCTTTCCCTCTCCTCACGCACCGACGCTGAGCCCAGACACACGCGAGCCCTGCAGGAGGACGATTCGTAGTCTGACGATGGAGAGGAGACATACGTGGTCTCGTTCACCAGAGCCCTAAAAAGCACAAGACGACCACAACCCCGGTGCGACATCAGGGTCGCAGGATCAAAGGTGAAAGCGGTGATCGACACGGGGGCATCAGTCACCGTCATGAGGGTGCAGCAATACAACAGACTCCGACCGAAGCCAGAACTCAAGGCATCGAAGGCCCACATATATGCCTATGGCAGTGATGTCCCCTTACCCCTTCTGGGAAAAATGACAGTACCAGTGGGAACAGAGGACACCGAAATCACCATTGATGTACACATCATCAATCAAGAGGTAGACACGCTCCTGAGTGGACACGCCGCCGAGGACCTAGGGCTCCTAGTATTCATCAGGCGAGTTCAAGACAATCAAAAGGCCAACCTGCTGGACCAGTTCCCGGAACTATTCACCGGTCTAGGGAAAATCAAGCGCCCGCCGGTCAAACTTCACATCGACCACTCCATCACGCCCACGGCACTGAAGCACAGACGGATTCCCTTTCATCTACGCCCTCTGGTGGAAGAAGAACTCAAGAAACTGGAAGAACAAGGGGTCATAGAAACAGTCACTGGCCCCACCCCATGGGTGTCCCCGATGGTGATCGCGGAAAAGCCCCGTCAACCAGGCAAGATCCGGGTGTGTATTGATATGCGGCTCCCCAATAAAGCCATCAAGAGGGAGAGACACATCACACCCACCATGGACGACAACATTGCGGACCTCAACGGGGCAGGGTGGTTCTCCAAGCTGGACTTAAACGCCGGCTACCACCAGCTAACACTAGCCAGAGAGAGTAGGTACAGCACCACCTTCAGTACACACCTTGGGCTGAGGAGATACCGGCGGCACAATTTTGGGATATCGTCTGCGGCGGAGATCTTCCAGAACACGATCAGGGCCATACTACAAGGCCTGCCTGGAGTCATGAATGTGAGTGATGACATACTGATCCACTCCACTACCATGTATGAGCACTATCGGAGAGTCAGAGCCACGCTGACACGCCTCAAGGACTACGGAGTCACACTCCACAAGGACAAGTGCCAGCTGTTCCAGCAGCAGATTGAGTTCTTCGGGTACAAGTTCACCAACAACGGCATTCAGGTGGACCCCCGGAAATCCCAAGCCATCAAAGACGCCCCAGCACCCACATCCGCCTCGGAGGTGGGCAGCTTCCTGGGAATGGCCACATACTGCGGTCGGTTAATTCCGAACCTAGCGACGATTGCCGAGCCTCTCAGACAACTCACGAAGAAGGACGCACCGTGGCAATGGGGCCCCCAGGAAGACACCGCGTTCCAAGCCATCAAGACAGCGCTCCTCGACCAAGCCACTTTGGTCTACTTCGACCCCACACGAAGGACTGAGCTACTAGTCGACGACAGCCCGGTGGGACTCGGGGCAGTCCTCACACAAGAACAAGAGCCGGGGCGGTGGGCCACACTGGCCTACGCGAGCAAAGCGCTCACAGCGACCGAACAAAGGTATTCCCAGATCGAGCGGGAGGCACTGGCTATAAGATGGGGCTGTCGACACTTCCACCTGTACGTCTGTGGACATCCGTTCACGGTCGTGACAGACCACCAGCCACTTGTGCCCCTTTTTAAAGGGACAGCACCACACCCCCCGCCGCGAATAGAACGATGGGCCATTGGACTTCAACAGTACCACATGGACAGAACCTACCGGCCTGGCGCCAAGAATCCTGCCGACTTCCTGTCTAGGCACCCAGACAAACGAGAGCCCCCACAGGCCGGGAAAGACGAAGAAGACGCGGCTGAAGCACACCTAGACTTCGTCGCGGCCCTAACCTGCCCCCAGGTACTGACACTCCAAGAGATTTTACAAGCGGCGGAGCGTGACACCGTAATGACCAGAACCAAGGAAGCCCTCCAACAGGGGTCGTGGACCAACTTCCTACAGTCTGCCAACACGTGGACAGAGGATGAGAGGGCAGACCTGCAACAGATCTGGCGCGTACGGAATGAGCTCAGCGCCACCAGAGATGGCATAGTCCTGAGAGGAGCTAGAATCGTCATGCCAGCAGCGCTACGCCACCAAGCCACCCTCCTCGCCCACAAAGGACATCAAGGGATGGAGAGGATGAAGGCCAGAATGAGAGAAAAGGTGTGGTTTCCGGGAATGGACGCCTTGGTGGAAGACATCGTAAGAAACTGCCCGGCGTGTCAGATGACTAGCCGACCTGAACCTTCAGCCCCTATCATGACTGAAGAGCCCGGAAGACACCCCTGGGACAAAATCAGCGTGGACTTTGGGACCCTCCCCGACGGGAGAGTAACGCTGGTAGTCGTGGACAATTTCTCCAAATACCCCCTGGTGGAGGCGCTGCCATCCACAGCCTTCACGTTTGTAGGGCCGGCGTTAGAGAAGATATTCCACATGTTCGGGCGCCCCTCAGAACTGAAAAGCGACAATGGGCCACCATTCCAAGGCCACGAATTTCGAGAATTCCTCGGAATTCAAGGCATACGCCACAGACGGATCACCCCACAGTGGCCCAAAGCAAACGGCGAGGTCGAACGCTTCATGCGGACACTAAATAAAATACTACGAATAGCCGGCGCCGAACATCTAGACCCGGAACGAGAGATCCAACGGTTCCTAGGGGAGTATCGCAGCACACCACACTGCTCCACCAAGCAAGCCCCCTGGGCCCTCATGCTGAAAGGGACAAGCCGTGATGGTCTACCTACAGTCCCTGGGTGGGCCCCTCCACCATTTGAAGCGGAGCAGGCGCAGCGATGACGAGAGCGGCGGAACCAGCAAGCGAGCCGGGCCAGAGGAAGCCGGGAGCGCGCCCTTGGGCCGGGGGACAATGTCCTCATAAAGAACCGGAGACCCGGGGGTAAGTTCAAGCCACGGTATGAGCCCGGGAGCTGGACAGTGGAACGCCGCCAAGGGACAATGGTTACAGCCCGAAGAGGGGCTGAATCAGCCACACGTAACATCTCGTGGTTCAAACGAATCCCCGCGGCTACAGAACACCGGCAAGAGACCGCGGAGGAGGAGGAGGAGGACGCCGGGATTCCCGAAAGAGAACTTTCATCACCTCTGACCCGGCCCGAATCGACAGCAGACCCGGATGGGCCCAGCTCCGAAGCCGACAGGGCGGAACGCGACTGCCCGCCAGACGCCAACACCCTAGCGACGGCCAGGTATGGGTTCAGAGGGAATCCTCCACCGAGCAGCCACCTCAAAGACTTTGCCTGCCAAGTAAGTGACTGAGTGGGGAGTTTGAGTCTGAGTTTCATCATCCAAGTTGGAGAGGGATGTTGCAGTTAGCTCTCTAGCGTCCGACGCTAGAGCGCGTAAGTGGACAACGTTATGCGTACGCCGCGACGGTGGCGTACGCGTCCATATAAATAAAGGGGGGCGTGCCCTGTGGGGCATTGGTGCCGAGACACCGTGACTGTGTGTGGTCTCCGTTATTTAGCGCGCTGCTGCAGCTAGGCCCGCGTGAACAACGCATGTAACACAATCTATCCCACTCTAATCTACCCAACCCCAATCCAAAACAATCTGCCCCAGTCCAATGTGCCCCACTCCAATTTGCATTACTCCAATCCAAAACAATCTTCCCCACTCCAATCTGGCCCACTCCAATCCTAAACAATCTGCCCCACTCCAATCCATCTCACTCCAATCTGCCCCACTCTATTTCACTCCACTCCAATCCAAAACAATCTGCCCCACTCTAATCCGCTCCACTCCAAAATGCCCCCTCAATCCAAAACTATCTGCCCACTCCAATCAGCTCCATTCAACTCCTAAACAAACTACCCCACTTCAATCTACCCCACACCAATCTACCCCACACCAATCCAAACCAATCGGCCAGAGTCCAATTTGCTCCACTCCAATTTACTTCATTCCTATCCAAAACAATCTGGCCCACTCCAATCTGACCTACTCCAAACTGTCTCACTCCAATCTTCTCCACTCCAATCTGCCCCACTCCAATACAAACAATCTGGCCCATTCCAATCTGCCCGACTCTAATTCACTCCACTTGAATATGCCCACTCCAATCCAAAACAATATGCCAACACCAATCTGCCCAACTCCAATCTGCAACACTCCAATCCAAAACAATCTGCCCCACTCATATTTGCCCCACTCCAATCAAAATCAATCTGCCCCACTCCAACCTGCCCCACTCTAATCTGCTCCACTCCAATCTGACCCACTCCAATACAAACAATCTACCCCATTCCAATATGCCCGACTCTAATCTGCTCCACTTGAATATGCCCACTCCAATCCGAAACAATATGCCAACACCAATCCGCCCCACTCCAATCTGCCCCACTCCAATCCAAAACAATCTGCCCCACTCATATTTGCCCTACTCCAATCAAAACAAATCTGTCCCACTCCAATCTGCTCCACTTCAATCTGCCCTACTCCAATCCTAAATAGTCTGTCCACTCCATTCTGCCCTACTCCAATCTGGCCCACTCCAATCCCAAACAATGTGCCCTACTCCAATCCATCCCACTCCAATATGCCCCACTCCAATCCAAAACAATCACCATAATCCAATCTGCCCCACTTCCATCTGCCCAAATCCAATCCACCCTACTCCAATTCAAAACAATCTTCCCCACTCTAATCTGCCCCAATCCAATTCAAAGCGGTACAAAAGGGGGTGGTGATGGACGGAGCATCAGAACCAATCAAACACTCACACCCAGTCAACAGATCTGGGTTTGATCCATCACCGTTCTTTAGTCCACTCTGCCACCCCAGTTCAGACATGGCCATATGCAAATCAGTCTGACCCTGTGCCTCATGGGAACAGTCCAGCCCGAATGCCAAGCCATGCCTTCCCTGGACCGGAAACAAGCTTCCTAGGACCGGTTTCTGGCACCGTCCATCACCACCCCCTTTTGTACCGCTTTGTTCGCCATAAGTTGGCAGGGTATGCTCAGACGTGAGTCCTTTGCTCACTTTGCCACTGGATTCAAGCAAGCCTGGCTGAAGATGGCTGAAATGCCAGAAACCAGTCCTAGGAAGCTTGTTTCCGGTCCAGGGAGGGCATGGCTTGGCAGTTCGGGCTGGACTGTTCCCAAGAGGTACAGGGTCAGATTGATTTGCATACGGCCATGTCTGAACTGGGGTGGCAGAGTGGGCTAAAGAACGGTGATGGATCAAACCCAGATCTGTTGACTGGGTGTGAGTGTTTGATTGGTTCTGATGCTCCGTCCATCACCACCCCCTTTTGTACCGCTTTGTTCGCCTTAAGTTGGCAGGGTATGCTCAGACGTGAGTCCCTTGCTCACTTTGCCACTGGATTCAAGCAAGCCTGGCTGAAGACAGCTGAAATGCCAGAAACCGGTCCTAGGAAGCTTGTTTCCGGTCCAGGGAAGACATGGCTTGGCAGTTCGGGCTGGACTGTTCCCATGAGGCACAGGGTCAGACTGATTTGCATACGGCCATGTCCGAACTGGGGGGGCAGAGTGGGCTAAAGAACGGTGATGGATAAAACCCAGATCTGTTGAATGGGTGTGAGTGTTTGATTGGTTCTGATGCTCCGTCCATCACCACCCCCTTTTGTACCGCTTTGTTCGCCATAAGTTGGCAGGGTATGCTCAGACGTGAGTCCCTTGCTCACTTTGCCACTGGATTCAAGCAAGCCTGGCTGAAGACGGCTGAAATGCCAGAAACCGGTCCTAGGAAGCTTGTTTCCGGTCCAGGGAAGGCATGGCTTGGCAGTTCGGGCTGGACTGTTCCCATGAGGCACAGGGTCAGACTGATTTGCATACGGCCATGTCTGAACTGGGGTGGCAGAGTGGGCTAAAGAACGGTGATGGATCAAACCCAGATCTGTTGACTGGGTGTGAGTGTTTGATTGGTTCTAATGCTCCGTCCATCACCACCCCCTTTTGTACCACTCCAATTCAAAGCAATTGTCTCCATTTCAATTCACTCATTTCAATCTTCCCCACTCCAATCCATTCCAATATGCCCCACTCCAATCCAAAATAATTTGCCCCACTCCAACCCAAAACAATCCACCCCACTCAAATCTGCCCCACTCCAAACCACCCCACTCCAGTCTGTCCCACTCCAATCCTCCCCACCCTAATCCAATTTACCTCACCCCAATCCAAACACTCAATCCCAATTCACCTCATTCCAACCCACCACAATCCACCCCAGTCCAATCAATCCAGCCCAATCAATTCCACATCACTCCAATCAAATCCAGCACACTCCCTCCCTCATTCGACCCCACTCCAATCCAATCCACTACAATCCACCCCACTCCAATTCAAAATATTCTGCTCCTCTCCAATCTGACCCACACCAATCTGCCCCACTCCAATCTAAACAACCTGGCCCACTCCAATCCAAAACAATGTTCCCCATTCCAATCAGACTCACTCCAATCTAAAACAATGTGCCATACTTGAATCTGCCCCTCTCCACATGCCCTAATCCAATCCAAAACAATCTGCCCCACTCCAATCCAAAACAATCCACCTCACTCTAATCCACCCCACTCCCTTCCAGCTCACCCACAGCATTCCGATCTACCCTAATTCAGCCAAATCCAATCTATCCCACTCCAATCCACCTGACCCAACCCCAGCCCATCCCATTCCAAACCACCAAAATCCAATTCATCTCATCCCAATCCAATCCACCACATCCCAAGCTACCCCACTCAATCCAATCCACCTCACCCCAATCCACCCACTCCGTCTCCATTCACCCCACTCAAATCCACCACAATCCACCCCACTCAACTCCAATCCAATCCAGCCCAATCAAATCTACTCCACGCCCATCAAATCCAGCACACTCGCTCCCCAATCCACCCCACGCACCCCACCCCACTCCAATCTAAAATAATCTGCCCCACTTCTATCTGACTCACACCAATCTGCCCCACTCCAATCTAAAACAATCTGACCCACTCCAATCCAAAACAATGTGCCCCACTACAATCAGACTCATCCAAACCAAACAATCTGCCATACTCGAATCTGCCCCACTCCACATGCCCCAATCCAATCCAAAACAATCTGCCCCACTCCAATCCAAAACAATCCGCCCCACTCTAAACCACCCCATTCCAACTCAATCTACCCCACTCCCTTACAATTCACCGACAGCATTCCAATCCACCTAATTTCAGCCAAATCCAATCTATCCACCACACCCCACCCCAGCCCACCCCAACCCAAACCACCTCAATCCAATCCTCCCCACCCCAATCCAATCCAAAACAATCCGCCCCACTCTGAACCACCCCATTCCAACTCAATCTACCCCACTCCCTAACAATTCACCCCACAGCATTCCAATCCACCTCAATTCAGCCAAATCCAATCTTTCAACCACACCCCAGCCCACCTTCATACAAACCACCTCAATCCAATCCTCCCCACCCCAATCCAATCCACCCCAAGCCAATCCACCCCACTCAATCTGATCAACCTCACTCCAATCTTATCCACCCCACTGTAATCCAATCTGTTCAACTCCAATCTACCCCACCCCATGCCAATCCAATCCACCCAACTCCATTCCACCTCACTCCATTTCACCCCACTCCACTCCAGGCCACCGACTCCAATCTAATCCAGCTAACTCAATTAATTTTGCCCCACTCCACTCCAATCCACCCCACCTCAATGCAATCCACCTTACTCCAATCTATCCCACTCCACTCCACCCCAAACCAACCCACCCAAAACAATCCACACCACCCCATCCAATCCTATCCCCTCCCACCCCATTTCAATCCAGCCGACTCCAATTTATTCCACCCCATCCAGTCCAACCCACTCCAATCCACCCCACCTCAATGCAATCCACCTTACTCCAATCTATCCCACTCCACTCCAAACCAACCCACCCAATACAATCCACACCACCCCATTCCAATCCTATACCCTCCCAAACCATTTCAATCCAGCCCACTCCAATTTATTCCACCCCATCCAGTCCAGCCCACTCCAATTCACCCCTCTAATCCATTCCAGTCCACTGTAGTCTAATACACCCCACTCTACTCCAATCCACCCCACTCTATGCCAATCCAATCCACTCAACCCAGTTCAGTTCAGTCCACTCAATCCAAACCATCCAGCCTACCCCACTCCAGTCCACCCCACCCTACTCCAGTCCAATCCACCCCACTCAGTCCAATCCACCCCACACCAGACAAAACAAAACCACCTCACTCCAATCCACCCCACTCCACTGCACCCCAATCCACTCAATCCAACCCACTCTACTCCAATCCAATCCACCCCAATCTACTTCAGTCCACCCCACTACCTCAATCCCCTCCAACCCACTCCATCCTATTCCACCCCACTCCACTCCACTATATGTATGACACTGCACTCTAGGACACTGTACTCTAAGACACTCTGTGCCAATAAACCGCTGAACTCTACTCCTTTCCACTCAACTCTACAACACTCTACTTCCCGTACTCTATTCTAAGACAATTCACAGCACTGACTTTTAGCCATGCTTAACAGCAGTCACACTGGTATACAACTTTGCAAATACACATTACGAAAGCCAAAGCGCTCTTGTATAGCCAAGACCTATTGGGTTTGCCAATGCTTGTTTCTTCTGTAGCAGAAGGATACCCCTGAGCAAGGATGCAGTTACGGAACCCAATATGAAGCATTTGGCTGAATATGATAACATTTCATTTTTGGGAGTAAAGTACTCCTCTTCACCGCCCACCCCTCCAAAACAATACAGGAGAGGGTCGAGCGGGCTTGCTGTGCTTGCTGCAGGTTGAGACTTGCACAACACTTGGGGTACCATGAACACCTTGATGTGCTTTCCTCAATCTCCTAGTAATAAGAATCATCTTGTCTGTGTGTCAACTCTAAAATGCGAAAATTCTCCATTCTGATGAACACACCGTGATGCCTATAAAATGGGGTAGGTTACCATGTTCCATGTCAGGTACAAAAATAGAACCTCTCACAGCAGCCTTGCATGAAGCTCGGGACATCTGGCTTGCATTATGTTTTAAAAGGTTGACAGCAAATAAGAGCATTAGGGTACATTTACAAATTTTCGGAAAGACGACTCAATCAGGAATGCTGTATTTGTAAGAGAATATCCAACTTATCTGAGCCTGTATCACAGACACTGCAGGATATATGATGCCAGCCCTTGAATGATACTTGTGTCAAGTTACATTTCTAAATGCAATAAAAACTTGATTGTGGAATGTGAGGTAAGATAATTGCCTTCTGAAACTGTAGAATGCACTTGAAGATGTGGATCAGCGGATCCCTTCTTTTCTGACAGCTGAAAATCAAAACACTGTCAAACAACCTGCAGTGCTTGGAGCCTCCTGGATTTTTTTGCACACTCATGCAGGACTGAGAACATCATTCAGATCTGTACAGCAGTCCTGGGTCATTGTTCAATCAGATGCACACTTCCATAAATAGCAAATCTTTAGTACTCACTGTGAACCGTTTATAATGTGAATCTTGGTGCTTTCATCGTCAATATTCTAATTTGACACATAATATATCTACCTTCATCTTTTGAAAGTTAATAGGGCTGGGTGAGCTTTTCCAAATGTGGTGTGAAGGTTCCCCATGAACACTCTCAAAAGTCAACCGGTTTCTTCTACCCTCTGATGAGCATGCTGCATTGAAGTTTGAATCTGCTTTTTGCTGATTTTTGGTAGGCAGCTTACTTTGTTGCATTTTTTATTTTATTCAGATTTTGATACTTGATTCATACTCTTAATTGGAAGACCAGTAAATGTAATAGAATGTGCTACAAGAGAGTGAGAACAAGCCTAAAAGAGGGAATGAGCATAAGAATTGGATTAATTTGGCTGGTAGTGTCGGGGACAGTGTGGTGATGGGGTTCAGGCATGTGGAGTTGGGTGGGCCGGTACCAGGCAATGGCTGAGTCTACATAGGAGGGTTCAGTAAGAAAAGACACTGTCTAGCTAGTATAAAAGCAAAGGCCGTTAAACTCAAGGGTGAAGAGCTATTTAAAGGTGCACAAGGCGTTTTCAGCAGCTGAGATCAAAAATCTAGAATAAATATGTCTTCAAGGAGCATTACCCTCCAACGTACTAGAAGTTTGCGTTGTCAGCCTCTTTTAAATGAATTAATAATTCCCTGGCTACACTTTGGTAATCACGCCATATCTTGCCAGCCAGGTTTGTGCTCAGGGTCAGATTAGGACAGGAAATAGGCCCAGCATTAAATTAGAAGTGACCCTCATTAGAGAATGAAGGAGCTAAAAAAGTGGCCCACATCTGCAAATCAGGACAGTTATTATATACTTTTAAGACAAGCTGCATCGGTGTTTTACAAGGTATGGGATACTGCATGCATTTGTGCATGGTGTAGGCAATATTTGTGGTAATATCAGGAAAATCGTGAATAAAAACCGATCAACCAGACCATAAAATAGTCCCCCAAACAGCCCAAGAAAACCAGCCCATACACTGATCTGTGAAACCAGCCTTTCGAGCCCCGCCAAATTGCCCTACAGGCCACTCCAACCCTGTTTGCACTATACAAACTGATATAAATCTGGCATTGTTGAGGGACAAGCATTTTGCCACTCATTCAATAGGCCTTTCTAAAGTTACTGTGGCATTGGCACCAGAAAAGTTAATATTTTCAACTAATAGTAAAAAATAACGCCTGAAAACTTAGCAATGGAAGGACACAAGTAATGGATTTATGCTCCAGGGGAGAGACAAACACAGAAACAAGAGGTAAAGTCAACACAAGCTTTCAACTAAGAAGCAAGCAAATGAAAGTGACAATGAAGCCAACCAATAGAAAGCAATTGATGGGTTCTTAGCTCTCATCATTTGTGTCACGAGTTTCATCTTTTGCATGAGGTGGAGAAAGGAACAGTCCACTCATGGTCAGCAGTGCAGTTAATAGAGTAAAGTTTGCTTTTGTGGCCACCTATGCATACAGGGAGCTCACTCTGTTAACAATGTTGACGGATGAGTGGTGTCTGAAATGTGTGATTACAAGAAACAGTGGATTTTTTAATGAAAGTCTGAAAGCTCTCCTTGGACCCTCTGGAGTTCCACACAAATGGCATGCAGGGACAAGGACTGACTCAGCCCAGAGACTCAGTGAAGCAGATATTGCTATAGGTTTGTGGTGATGCAGCACTTTCTACTATTATGGGGTGTCCTAAAAGTCCCCACAGACAAAGTTTATGTAATTCCTGAGAAAAGTGTGAAGGGATGTACGATATGTAATTAAATCATGCAAATATGTAATATAGCCCTATGCAAAATGAGTACCATTGAAATTAATGTTACCTCACCCACTCCAGGACATATGGCATACTGTCAACTATGCTGCAAATTTTTAATTACTCTTGCTGTATTTAATTATTTTCAATGGACACTTAGCTTTCCATTCTCAGAACAAAACATTATTAGGATTGCATAATATATGCCATCACTGCCTATAGTATCTACAGTTTGGAAGGCAATCATTGTAACTTGGTATCTGGCATCAGCCTATTTTTTATTTTTTGGAAGAGTCTGAGTGATAGGTCACAAAAAGTTTTATAGGAGATTTCATTGCATGATCTGGAAATGTTCTGCATTGCTTTTCAATTAATGGACAGCTACTTGTTTCTAATTTTATTCTGGAGCCATCTTTCACATCATGTTTGAATTGTTTGTCCTTCTTTGGTTGCTGGTGTGCTAATGGATCCTTTGCTACAAACACAGGCAAACAACATGTATGAGCGGCACCGCAAAGTGACCCTTGAAACAGCATAACTATCCTCTTATGCCTCGCCGTCTCTGAACTAAGATTTGTATGAAAAATGTAAGGATTAAGAGGGTTATTTAGAATTTGTCAGACAGGGCACTCCCTTGTAAACATAATAAAATACCCTGTCCACCAAAATGCCAGCGTATCCACCTTATTTAGAGACAGGTGGACTGCCAGCTTTCTGTTGATAGAAACCCCGTTAGCTCCATTGAAGAAAAGTTACTCTGAAGAACCAACAGACTAGGAGTACTTCAGAGCAAAATCATCACATCGTGCACTCTTTTTAGAGTGGTCAATCTGTCAGGTTTTTTTTCTGACCATCACCACCACCAAAAACCTGGCGGTGAGGGACAGAAATAAATAGTACCCCATATGCCCTGTGTGGAAACTTTCAGGGGTGTGGATTCATTAGTTGTTTGTGTTTCAAAAACAAACTCTTACTTTGTGAGCTTGCTTTTGAAAACTAAAAATTGTTAAAGGTTTAGTGTTTGGGCATCAAACCCAATGGGGGGCATCCACCAATGTTTTATACATTGAAGTGAACTACAATGATGGCAGTTCCTTTAAACGTACAGAGATGGCCACTATGTCGGCAGTCATATATGAATGGCAGACTCTAAGACTTCAACCACCTTGGCAGTTGATACTCTGCCCTGCAGGAGGAGCTAAATCAGACCCTAAAGCTTTAGGTAGGGCCTTAATTATGTCTATTGAGTTCTCAGTATTTGATTGAGATCTTGTTCTTCAGCTCTTTGTTCCACTCAGCTGATGCAAACCCTTCTCTTGACAAACTTCCCCTCTTCAACTGCGTTTACCCACATACTCAGAGATCCCTGAGGTACACATAGCAGGAATAATAATTAGGCAACAGTTACTGTTCTCTAATGAGATAAATCAGGTAGTCATATGAAAACTCTTCTCTAAGTTAATCTCTGCACTTCTTGACCTTCTGTTAGTAAAGCAGGCCAGTGTCTTAGTATCACTGGACTACTACACCCATATTTACCTTAGACCCCCAAAAGAAAATTCCACAATGCTGCAGATTTACAGATCAGCTCTTTATTGCCAGAATGTCTTAAGGCACCAGACAGGCAACTCGTATGGGCTGGCCAGGGGTATAGCTTTACCTTCACATACCTATATTGCGTCATTTATAGTTTTGCAGGAGAGGTCAACTACCAAAAACAGGCATTCTCTTGGTCTCTCAAACTCATGGTTAATCTACCCTGCTAAGAGCAGATGAAGTGCTGACTTGACTAGTGATGGAGCCACTACCAGCACTAAATCAAAAACAGCAACCCAACAGCCACAGGGTTGCAGCCTTTCATGTACTGAGAGGTTTATTGGGTCTCACTGAAGCCTTATGTTTTAGCCTCATAAACTATGAATGAGTTGAACTTCAAAAATGTTGCTGCTGAAGGGCCATCATGACTCGGGTAACTTTTCAATTTTCACCTGCTCATGCTCACTACATTGGGATTTTGTCACTTTCTCTGACCTTGAAATTCCACAATGGGACATGGCTGACAGTCCCACTGGCGACACTCTAAATAATTATGCCCGCGATGGTGATGCCTTGATCAAATGTCAACTGCCCAGTTAGCCGTCCTTTTGAGAAGCACTTCCAAACATCTGGGGTAGTGTCTTGCGAGGTAAAAATAATGGAACCCTTTTTGCTCCTGAGGGACTCCGTACAACTATGACATAAGTGTTAGAGCGGAATGCATTGAAGGTAGGTTTAGAATGTTGAGTTCTCAGTTACAGGCAAATGAATAAAGATGTGCAAAACTAAGCTCCATGTGTTGCGTAGTTATTGGTGGGTACCCAGGCTAGGGAGGACGCTACAACTGGCAAAAAGTTAGGGTATAAGTAAACCGAAGATCGACAATGCTCTCCCAGAGAGTTTGCAGTGGTCCAAGCAAACTGCTTGTGTTTGTCACGTGTGTTGCAGTTGAAGTACGGAATTGACGCTTAAAGCATGTGGAGTCAAAACGCAACTGCACTCGCTGTAAAGAAGTTGAAAACAGCAAAGGCAATGCAAAGAAATCTACATATTGGAGGCCAAGAACCTGCTTATCAGACCGTACATCCAGGTACTATGCTGCTACGCGATATACTGTCATACGTAATTCAGAGCGTTAATGCTGAAGGCAGTTACAACCAGGTTTTCAAAGAGAAGCTAATACTAATTACAAGTTACAAGATGTCGTTAGAGTTTGAAAGTGGTTAAGACAAAGCACACGCAAAAAGATGTCAAAGAAAAAATCAGTTATTTACTCACCAAAATCTGAGTAAAGTGAGCGAGTTTAACCTTCGCGCCAGGTGCCACCACCCAAGCAATGCACAAGGGTTGTGCTTATGATGCTGGTGGATCCAGTCAAGCTGACTGAAGGGTCGTGCAGGTGATCAGAACAGAATCATAGCAGTGGGCAACATTCAGAAGGGTTGCAAATGTCTTTGAAGTACAAAAAGCTGCTTTTCCAATGTATGTAGAGATCGAGGCCATCATTCCAAAAGTCATCAAGGATGATCCACGGGCCAACACATCTCAAGTCCTTAGATATGGCTCACACAAACTGATTCAAGGTGACCCGCTGAGGATTCAAGAGAGAGCTCCACCCGCAATATCAACCACTTCCCGAAATGGTTACAATGCTGCCACCACTGTTCGATACCTCCAAAAAGCAAAATATTGGCAATAGATGGACTGCTTGGATAGAGACATTTTGATATTTCATTGATACAGTAGAAGAGGCTGATAACAAAAAGACTATCAAGTATCTCAAACATCTTGCTGGTGATGGTGTAAAAGAAGTCATAAAGACAATGCCACAAACTGACGAAGATTTTAGGGATCTGAGAGTTATTGACCGATGCTTGTCAGATTCATTCAGACAACGAATGCTGAGAAAAACTCTGAGTCTGGAGCGAGTGTTAATGGCTGCCAGAACTGAAGAGAGTTCTGATAGATAAGCTGCTGACATGGAGGTTGGTGGTGCCCAGAACAAATCCATCATGAGTGTGAAAAGTAAGCCAAATCAAAAGACTGAAGGGCACAAAGTGATGTCTGCACGTAAAAAAAAGGTGTGTTTAAGATGTGGATTTTTGTTTCCACATGAAGGTAAATGCCCCTCTATTGGACAGTCATGCAAAGGCTGTGGGAAGGAGATCCACTGTGGGACAGTTTGCAAAGTGAAAGAAAAAGTAAGTGTGTCATGGTGCTAAGACATAATGGCTGCCAGAACGTTCCAGAAGCAAAGTTCGGCGCACACCCACAAGGCCAAGCAGCAACATCATTTTAGAGAAATCAACACTGAACAAAGCTGATTGTCACCCATATCATGGTCAAACAGTTGTATCAGTATCAAGTGAAAGTGATACAAATTATTGTGCCATGTCAATGCTTACCTCAGAAAAGCATGCACATGTTGGTTTGGCCGTTTGTGAAGAAAAATGTTTCATTGCCTGTCAATTGTAGTGGCAATTTCTTCAGGGCACGAGGACTTCGTCCACCTTATCTGGACCCTTAATATGAGCAACCAGTGACTGTATAAACAAAAAGAGGTTCTTTAAAATAAGCACGCGTGCCCTGAAGAAATTGCCACTAAAATTGACAGGCAATGAAACATGTCGGCCCAACATTACTTGGTCTGCAAACATGCAGTATGTTTTTAGTTTTAATAAGTCCACAAGTTGTGAATAAAGTCATCTGCTGGTGACTGTGGGTCTTATCTCAATCTTAACTACATGGGGTTGAAGTGTGTGATTCTGCCACATAAATTCCCCAAGTTCACTGGTTTTCTGGACACCATTTTTGTTTTTGTTTTTCACAAGGTAGCGACCTATGATGATAAACGTGGGCATAACTGGGGATATTTAACCAGCAAGCTCCCTTTGGTGGTTCGTACCTGAGGTGCTTCCTTGTTTTTGCACTTTTTTCATTTTGTTCCACATTTTTGTGTTATATACACCGGTTAAGGTATGGTGTATTCCTCGTTGAACCCAGTGACTGTCGACTTTTAGGTTGGTTCTTTTAGAGTAAAGTGTACAGCTATTGTAAGGAGGGACAATTCTCCTAAGTTTGTGAAGGGAGATTGTTGAGAAAGAAAATAAACTTCCATTCCCACTCACAAAGTAAATATAAAGAATTGCTGTGATGGCAAATTAGGTCTTTGTGGTTGTATTGTTGACTTTGAATGCAGACAAGTGTGAGTTCCATATGACAAGGCTGTAAGAAGTTGGCCTGGTATATGCTGTCCACTAGTTAAAGTGGGCACCCTGCACCAGTCCAAACAAATCTAATGGTGATTAGGTTAAATATTTATGAAAGCTATTCTAGTGGTAGCTATGGTGAGCAGCCTTCAGGCTAAGTCTTGAAGGAATGTACAGCAGCTTGTTTAACCAGATCAGAACCTCCCTTATAATCAAATGAAAGGAGAACCACACAAGTGTTATATAAAATATATGTATTTATTACTAAACACTCTCTACTAACCTCTTTATGACATTAGAGCACAAGGCACACGATACTTAATCGATAGAACGACAGTAAATAGCACAATACACAACGGGCTCCAGGGGGAGATCGAACCATACACTAAAACAAGCATTTGCAATGCAATAGGTCTCGCATTATTAAAGATTGAGCTATTGGCATTGCTAAATAATGCAACACCAATAGCTCAAACTTTAATAATGCGTGACCTATTGTTTGGACAGGTCAAGGTGTGGATGTCTCAGCCCAAATCCAACACAAGGAAACTTTTTAGACACCAGCAGTAATGTGCCTGGTTAATGGTTGCAAGAGAAATCTACTGTAAAGGAAACTCGACAGGTAAAAATAGTTCAAAGGTGACGTGCAGGCTGCGATGTTCACCATGGAAAAAGAAACCCGCAGGAGAACCACTACCTTGTGCACGCATACATACGGGTTCAACTCTGTTAAGGAGGAAAGGGTGGACTTTTAACAGAGATAGCCAGTAAGAAATACCCCCACACGGTGATGAAGATAAAAATGTCTGTAGGCCTGGACTTTCAATGCCAATCACCATCCACCATGAGCAGAAGGGGCGGCAGCCTTCCTTTGATAGTGACCAACACAGTAGTAATGTAGAGCAGCGGTGCTCAGGAATTAAGTGTGTCCCGTTCCAAAATTGAAAAACATCAATTTTGCAGGAAAAGTAAAATCTGTACAGTGAAAGGGAGGCAAATGAAAGTAAGTATGTAAGCGCTCTTTTGTGAAGGTTTCTCTATTTGCACTCTGGCACTTTTTTTGCAATACTGATGCAACTGTTTTACTGTAGTGGTAGTAAAAAGTCACAAAAACAACAATGCCAAAAGAACTAAAAAGCCAAATTAGGGAGCCAAAAATAATGCCTAAAGTAAAGCCAAATACGATTTGCAAAGAAAAGTTGACAATTACGGGCTGAACAGTGCACAAATGCACTCTGGGAATAAGGGCACAAACCAAAACAGGTGTTTACTGGACCTCAGGAAGCGGGCTTCAGCACGCGGCTACCGGTTTGCAAGCAATACGGCAGACCCAAGGAGCTAGACAGGGGTGGGAGAGAAGCAGGACAAGACCAGGTGGTCAAGGGGAGTAGCAGACATGTCTGTGACATTCCCCACAGGGTTTGGACCCAGAAGACCATTACAAAACATAGAATTTTTTCTGAAATGTTGCTTTAAATTCTCTAAATGAGATGAGGGTTAGCTTCGGATCAGCATCTGTTGGCGCAGAAAGGAAGGAACCGATGTCGGCTTGCCTATATAGGGCCCCATGCATCACTGTCAATGCAGGGCCACGTGACGTTACCTGTCGATACACAGGGGTACTACTTAAGATTTTCCCCATCCAGTCTGAGGCATGGGGAGTATTAAGAAAAGTGAGGAATCCACAGTAAGAAGTCTCTATTAGTAAGAGATTACATACCTTGTGGAGGTCGGCTAAGGTGTGTATGGTGTAGCACTGAGGACATTTGCTGCAGGGTGTCCGTTCTATCACCCTATACGTCTCTTCATCTTCTGGAGTCGACGATAGAAGTTGTGTGGGCCCAGAAGGGGTGGAGCAACCTGAGAGTCAAGGATTTGGTCTTCGATAAATTACTTTTATTTATTTATTTAGCAGGTTTCTGGCAAGCATAGACACCAAAGATAAAGATGCACTTTACATGTTCCTAATACCAGCGATACAAGGTATTAAATAGAACAGATAAAGTTGCCATTGATGAGAAAAGGTGTTTCTGATAAGAGTTCCCGAAGTGCATCGAGGGAGTGGAAAGGGATTACAGTCAGTAAAAAAATTATTCTTGGCGACTTGAGTGGAGGATTTGACTTAAGAACGAGCGTTGAGACGTCAGATCAAGGAGCACTGTCAATACACGTCCAAACAGATGGTCGAGAAAACATAACTGAAGCCAGAGATACTGTTCACCAGTACATCCTGAAAACAAGCGGCACTGAAAGCGATCGCTATTGTAAGAAAAAAAAAAAATACGCCCGCGAGTCGTGCGCGCGCCACAGCGAACATGTGTTTTCAATTATCGCGCCCGTGTCTATGACGTCTGGGCGAACGCTGCTGTTTCTATCAGTTTTCCCAGGAAAGGTGCATATGTAATGCCTATGCATGATTACACGCCGAAGAGAACACCGAGATCAGAGGGTCACAAACTCTTAGTGGCCCCAGCACACATCCGACTGGACAAATCAGAAATCAGCATTAGAAAAAAAAAATTGAAAACCTACCTATTTTAAACATTAGACATGCTAAAAAAGAACTGTAGCGGAGGTTTATGAGCAGCGCTGGGAGGCCCGTTGGGTAGCCATGCACTATATTGGTGAATGAATGAATGAAGTTAGACATTTCACAGTGCTGGTTAGAGGTTAATGGGTGTGTCTGGTGATGATGGACTTGCAACGAATATATATATTTGTTACTAGGCTCGTGGCGCCGTATCATATTGTCAGAGCTGAAGGTTAGCTGGGTACAAGTTAACAGGTGCATGGTGGGACATTTCCATTATACAGTAAGCAGTGTATGTGTAGTGGTCCTGAAAGACCCCCTACACTGAGGTTATAACGCAAGAACACCTAGACACTAGGACTGACTTCATTATGCTTCAAGAGAGAGCACGTCATTCAGAAGCTGCTATTACAAGTACATTATGCAGCACGTTCTGTGACATCATCGCACTACTTTACCCTTCTAAATACACATCGCTACAAAAGGGGTCCCACGCCCTTCGAGAATACATAGACTTCGTAAAACCTATGGACAGTCAGCGGATCCTGTGCAAAGAGTCAATCACTGCAGGTCTGGCCAACCCTGCTATGGACGCACAGGGCACCCTCCCTTCAGCACTGTCCTGGATGACATCCAGAATAAAACATACAACCTTGCACCAGCAGGAAACAATATACGCATCCCGGTAATAAATGGGGTGTCTTTTATATTCTGGGGTTCCCAAGGGATTTTACAAATTGCTTTCAGTTTTAGATTAACTCCGAGTTCACAATTGAAGTATTTTAGAAGCACAGTCCTTTTTGGCACAATTGATCTTTGTTGATTACAACACATATATTATCTGTAGGTCTCATTACAAGACACTTTACGATAAAGGATCCCCGACCTTAAAAACAGGCGCAGAATATTTCCGATTCTGCAAAACCTTGACTGCATCCTAATTAGTGTTACTTTGAGAACACTGAAAGAAAAGTGAAAGGTGGAAAGTTTCATGACAGAGCAGAAATAATTATTTTCTCCTTGTTTGATCTGCATTTTAAGGTTTCCATTTTGCCTTACACATTATAGCTGAAGACCCTTGCCCAGACTGTCACACTAACATTAGCTGAGAATTCACTCATCTTTAATGCCTAAAAACAGCGACCAACAAGCGAAAGGGCCCACCTTTCGTAACCTGTCCTGAGCTGCATTTGTTGTGTTATATGAATTTGTACAGCGCCGCTAATCACCCATGAGAGTATCCAGGCGCTGAAGGGCAATGCGCAGTGCTTAACAGGTCAGATTTCTTTCAAGTAGAAACGTTTCTTTGCTGAAACCTGCACATTACACAGCAGGTGGTGGGTTATGTGGTAAATGTGGCATTCCACAATTATGTGGTAAAAGCGACGAGATCACAATCATGGAACTCAAGAAGCCCGGATCAGAAGTAAATAGATGGATGGCGGGTCGCCTCTTAGGACTGAAGTCCTGGTTATAACAGGTGAATCTTACTCTAACTGGTGCCACGTCACTGATGTACATTAATGCGTGCAGATACCCAATAATGTCCTGCGCCTCTGTGTAGCTAGTTCACGACACTGTGCTTCAATCTGTACAGATAACTCATAGCACTAACCTTCACTTGAAAAATGTATGTATTTATTCTGCATTTGTTTGTAGTACGGGCATTACCCGGAGGTGTTAGAGCGCGTTTTCAATAAAAACAGGTTTGGGTATAAACTTACAATCAGTTGCTGGTTACGGTCATTACATAAGGCACAAAGTGGAGGGTAGAAACAGGAATGGTTACTCATTTCGATCGCTACAAAGGCACTGATGCAGATTGTTAGAGGTTGTAGGGGGTTCCGGGTACAAGTAGTGGCAGCAAGGTTAGGTGAAACACAGGTCGCACAGTGGTGGGGGGGGGGGTTACATTACCAGAGGGAGGTCGGCTAAGGGGACAGCTGGTAAAAAATGAAAATGTCTTTATGGAGAAGACCTTTCATCTCTGTATTGGAGATCAGCAGAGAGGCGAGGCAGGGGCGTAACACAGGTCCCCGCAGCCCCCGCGGTGCGGGGGGAACAAGCTCCAGGGGGCCCCCTCAGCACCACACTCTTGCCGGAGAGCTCTTGATTGAGCTCAGAGGGGGCCCCTTCACGTTCCTTGCAGGGAAGCCCCCTCAATTTCCATTACGCCAGTGAGGCGGGGGGTTTGTAGGGGGGCGGAGGGGGTCTCCCTATTCTGCTCGCACTGCCTGAGAACAATTGCGCCATGAGTAGTCCCTTTGCAAAGGCTCAAGGCGCTAACAACATAGCTCAGCTTTTCGTCTGCTGCCTCCCGAGGCTTCAGTGTTCACCAGGTAGCGAGGAGCGGAGGTATGCGAGGCCTGGTGGGTGATGGATGCATTTCTCCTATACATCCCCCTGGCTTCTATGGGGAGCCAGCGAAGAGCGACAAGCATAGGCGAGATAGGGTTGTTTGTATTCGCTCCATAGAAGCTCACACAGGACTACATCTCCCAAAATGCACTCCTGCCTCCCTCAGTAGACACTACGTAAAAGTAAGTTCCACGTTGCAATTTAAAAAAGAAAGGGCACAACAGGGGCATACAATATTTTGTCTTTGCCTCTTTAAAAAATACAAATGTGAATACACTGTTCTTTAGTCGGGTGTCTGTATATTTTGTAGGCTGGCACGAGAGTTCTTGCCCCCGCCCCCGTGGAAGGTCCCGGAGCTGACTCTAACCAAAGGTGGATGCAGCCCTTACTGTCTCAAGCCCCGCCCCAGGTATCAATGTAACCCCCACCCTCGGACAAGACCCAGCTGCCCCTCTCCCCTCTGGGAAGTGCGGGTACCTGAGCCAGCCCCACCTTCACGTTACTGCTGCCCCCCTCCCCCTAGGGAGGTGAAGGTACCCAAGCAAACCCACCCTCGGGTAAGTCCTGTCCCCACCTGAGCATAGCCTGCCCTCCAGGGAGGTGCAGGAAACTGAGCCAGCCACATCCTCAGGGACCTGCCCCCACCTGAGTCGACCCTGTAGGTTACTGAGCCAGCCCCACCCTCGGGTTAGAGGAGCCCCCGCTGGAGCAGGCCCCGCCCTCGGCGCTCACCTCCCTCCAAAGTTGGTAAATACAAGTCTGGCTGGTTGAGCTTTCCACGTGTGTCTGCTCCGGCGGGAGTCAGTCACCGTACTTTATCATACTGCCACTGCTGGGGGGGGTACGGTGCTCGTCAGGGCCATGACACCCCCGTATAGTTACAAACACCCATAGAGACAGGGTAAAGCTAGAGACCTTGTAGGGTCTTTGAGTAGAGAGCAGGTGGCCCAAGTCAACAAGCGCTCGCCATGACATTTTCGTTTGCCTTTTTCTGCGGTGGCCTCTCCTGCTAAAAGGTTTCTTATCTTTATGGGGCCATGTGTTTGGCCCCATAAAGATAAGAAACCTTTTACTTCAGAAGGAAAGCAGGCGAGGCCGTCCAAGTGGGACGGCAGAAAAAGCCGAGCGTAAACGTCACAAACACCTCTTTCCCGATGGCTGGCTGCCGTTTAGCATAAACGGTGACTCCGCCCAATGGGAAAGAGGGGCGGGGCTAAATGCCCCTTACAGAAAATACCGCATATCATTAAATCTCGCCAGCGAGACTGCGCATGCGCGCAGCCTACGCTAGCGAGACCTAAGAATGGTATAAAAACAACGACTTCACTAGACAGAGTTCCTTAGAGCACGTAGAATCTAGGCCTGGGCCAAAATTCCGTTACGTTCGCGGAAATTGCGCTAATTTGGCATTTTCGCGTTGCGCGGAAAGCGCGAAAATGTCAAAATTTCCGCATTCCGCAGCTTAGCGATAATTTGTTTCTTGCTCGCGCTGTAAAATAATACATTCTCGCGTGCGCGCGATCTCAATACCTGAATCCCCGCGTTCGCCGACAAGTTTTCCCGATCCGGTCGCGTTCTCCACGAGATGTTGGATTGTTGGTAGCCATTTGCGCTGTCTCGCTACAGTTTGCGCCCACAGTAACGTCATGCGTCGCACGATCATGTCTTTCTTCTCGCGATCATGCACCGCGAGACAAGTGAAAACAAGATGGCCGCGCCCACGAGCAACCGCATGGGTAAGTTGGCGAGCCGCGACCACGCAGAAAATACCGTGAACGGGCGGGAAAAAAACTTCTGCATCTTCGCGATATTTCCGCATGTTTGCGGAGATTTTTAACATATTCGCGATAATTTACGAAAGTGAATTTCGCAAATTTCGCCAGAATCACTGGGACCCCAAGGAACCACCCAAAGGAGTGACACAGGGAGACAACGTAGGATGGCTGCAGTGTGACAACACAGACGCGGTTCCGTACAACTCTGGGAAAGATGCGGTTGGAAAATTACAATTTAAGGACCCTTCGGAGAGGACTTCAAGCAAACTCTTTGGAACTTAGAAGGTTCTAAGGCCAGCACCCTAGTGAGTACCGAGGTACCCATGTTACCTATCCCACAGGAGCCGGGTGCATAGGGGTTAAGTGTCATTTTCAATGGCGTGATGCGAAGAAGTGCTGCTGACGGGAAGATGAAAAGTGTCCGGTGGAATCCAAGCCTGTATCTGAAGTGTGAAGAACCTGAAAGCAAAGAGGACAGAGTCTGGGTCACTTCAGGGTGACCAGGGGCTCGGTAGATGAATGCCCACCGATGTCGGGTGCTTCAGGTGTAAAGATAGGATGCTTGACTCTGCAGCCACGGGGACCAGGAGTAGTCAACGACAACCAATGTCTGGAGGTGAGCTGTCCCATGACAGATGTCAAGTGCTGAGGGGTCAGTGTCCGGATTGAAAACCAACAAGCCTTGGCAAATGGAACCCATGCGGGCAGAGTAAACAAGTTACGGTGAGGACCAGCAAGGTCCAGTAGACTTTTCAAGCTATGGGTAATCAGGGCACGTCTGGAGCAACCAGGGAAGCCCATGGGAAATCAAAGTTACCCTTGCTAGGACCCACAGGCCAACGGACCAGGGATCGCGATAGGGACCTCGAGCTGGATCACAAAGTACCAGCCCACGGAGCACTCGTGGAGTGGAGGCTGGAAATCTTCAGTGGCAATACCGCTCGGGTCAGGACTACATGTAGCCTAATGCACAGCCTCAGGGGTTGCCAAAAAACATATGCTGCTGCAAAGGTACACGGTGCACAGGGGTTCGGGTTGCAGGGTCCCCACGAGGGATACTGGTCTCAGGATTGCTGAGAGGGCAGAGCAACCTCAGAGACTTTCGAGAACCCACCTCCTGTGTTGCAGAAATCTTTGGACTCCTCAGGAGCTCGGGAGATGCAAACCGGCCAGATGTGTTTATGTGCCTGCTGCTACAGGGAGGTAACTCCTTTACTCCAAGGGAGATTCTTCTGTCGTCCAGCGAAGTGTAGACCATCGAAGTACGTGGTTTCTGCTGACAAAGTTTAGTCCAGGTAAAATCTAAAGTCCTGTAGTCAGGTTTCCTACTTTCTACCCAAGGAAGGGGTTGGACTAACTCTGGGGACCCTCCTAGGGGAGGGACAGGACAGAGGGGTGGCTACACCCATGTGTCCTTTGTCCAGTTTCACACCAGAGAAGGAGCAAATGGCTCCTGCAACTGGTCTGAGCTGGACTATGCACAGGGACACCAAATGTGCCCCCATTACAGACTTTCTGGCATTCTCAGAGTGCACCCACCCAGCCCCACTACACTAAAGCCTGTCTGGGAGGTGGTCACTCCTCCCTGTGACAGGAAACCTATTGTCAGGCCTTCCCTTGCTCGAGCTCAGCTCAGCAGCAGGAGGGCAGACTCGTGTCTGTGGCTGGCAGCATCCATTTTGTGCGGCCCAGCTCGAGAAAGCTGGTACCGGGTAGACCGGTGACCCACAGTAGTGGTTCTAGAAGGGAGGGATCATACCTCCCATACCAGTTACTGGTGTGGAGGTATGATTCCAAGGTATTTGACACCAAACACGACATGTTTCTAAGCAGCCGTTTTAAAGTTAGCATTTGCCTCGAGGTTATGATGCACTTAAATATATATGGTTGGCTGCATCACAGACAACCCCAGAGAAAAGGCTCCGAAGGCTGCAGAGGGGCTCTGCTCATGCAGGGGTACCCTCTCACAAAAAACCCAGCACCCTGCCTTCAGGATTGATAAGGCCTGCCATAGGTGTGACTGATAGGTTTATACGTTATGTGCAGTGATTTAGAATAGATATAGGTAACCTATATCTAGGTATTGGGTGCATGCACCACGTTACACAGGCTGCAGTAGCAGACCTGTGGTGCCATTTTGAATGGTCTCTCAGGGGTGGCACAATACATGCTTCAGCCCCTGGGAGGCCTCTGGGGTACCTATGCCCTGGGTACATGGTGTACCATATACTAGGGACTGATGAGGGTACCCCAGTATCCAATCTGGAGTGTACCTAAAGAACATGCAATCAATTTAGAGGAGAAAGCAGATAGACTGGGGTCCTGGATAGCAGGATCCCAGTCAGTCTAAGTCGAAAACAGTGATACATCAGCAAAAAGTGGGGGTAACCATAAGAGGCAGATCCTACTCTCCTACAAAGGCTAAAAATCTTTGGCAATATATTTTCTGATGGGGGAATGACACCAGATCCTGCTCAAGTACAAGTGCTGTCAAATGCTTATCCCCCACAAGATGTTTCTTTGGTGCTTTCATTTCTTGACATGGCCAATTACTGTTCCAGATACATACAAGACTTAGCCACTGTAATTGCTCCATGGAGAGACTTAACGAAAAATAATGCTTGATTTAATTGGTCACATGAATGTCAGAAAAGCTTTAAAAGAATTAAACAGGCCATTGAGAATGCTACAGAAAAGACGTACTTCAATTCTAAGCTTCATACAGAGGTTGTTGTTGATGCTAGCCCAGTCGGGTTATGCACTATCCTTGCACAGCACAGTGGACACTTGAATGCTCGAAGGCATATTGTGGCGTATGCACATAGAAGTTTGTCTCAAACAGAACATGCTTACTCACAACCTGAAAAAGAAAGCTTAGCTGTGGTATGGGCTTGTGAACATTACCATGTCTTTCTGTACAGAAAGTCTTTTACGCTAGTAACGGATCATCAAGCTTTTCTGACTATATTTGGCAATCTAAAGGCCAAAATACCTCCTCGCATTTAACGATGGGGACTACGGTTACAAGAGTATAATTAAACAATTGTGCATCATCCAGAGAAAGATCAGAACCCTGCTTACTACTTTTCCAGAGTACCTACACAAGGTCACGGTACTCCATCCTAGACGGCTGAAGCCTATACAATTTCATTGTAAAATCAAACACACCAGCTGCTATTTCATTAGCCCAAATTATCACTAGAGCAAACACAAGGAGATGAGGGACAGAGCGCTGAATCTTTTCAGACACTCACCCCCAGTCACAGATCTGGGTTGAATCCATCATCGTTTTTTAACTCACTTCCCCACCCTAGTTCAGACACAGCTATATGCAAATCAGTCTTGACCCTGTGCCTCGTGGAAACAGTCCAGCCCGAAATGCCAAGCCATGTCTTCCCTGGACCGGAAACAAGCATCCTGGGACCGGTTTTGGGCTAACAGCCCTCATCAGCCAGGCTAGCTTGAATCCAGTGGCAAAGTGAGCAAGGGACCCATGTCTGGGCATACCCTGCCAACTTAGGGTGAATAAAGCAAACACAAGGAGATGATGGACGGAGCGCTGAAACTTTTCAGACACTCACCTCCAGTCACAGATCTGGGTTGAATCCATCATCATTCTTTAGCTCACTTCGCCACCCCAGTTCAGACATTATCACTGCCACGAGACATAGTAAGGACATGTTAAACCTGAAGGATATAATTACATCAGTCATGGAACCAACACCCTCGACCACTCACCAGTAATGGTGAATTTCAAAAATACGGAAATGTCAAGGATGAACTGTCCATTACCCAGGAAGGAGTTATCCTGCGAAGGTCGCAAATTCTGATTCCGGAGAGTCTGAGCCAGAAAATAATCAAAGTGGCCCATGAAGGATATTGTGGAATTTTTGCCACAATACGAGCTCTCCGAGTCTGTGTCTGGTTTGCTTATCTTGATAACAGGGTTGAAAAGGAATTAAAGACCTGTCATCCGTGCAACTGCCTTTCAACATAAATGTACTCACCACACCTTGAGCATGTCACAACTCCCAAAGCATGCATGGGAGAGAATAGACATTTTTTTTCGGTCCACTCGACAATGGACATCACCTGCTGGTGATTATGGATGAGTGTTCCCAATTTCCATTAATTGAAGATCTTTCTTCTGCTGCACAAGAATGAGTCATTGAAAGACTAGATGGCATATTTGCGACATGGGATGTTCCCACCATAGTGAAATCCAACAGTGGCCCACCTTTCAATAGTCAAGAAAGATTTCTTGGAGTGTTTGAATATAAAGCATCAAAAGAGCACCCCTTTGTGGCCGCAGGTCAACGGACTTGTTGAGCGGTTTATGAGTACACTAAAGAAAGTAGTGCAGCATGCTAATCTTGAGCAGCTCAATTTGAAAACTGTGTTGAATTATACCTTGAGAGCTTTTCGTTCAACACCCCACTCGACCACAGATAAAAGTTCTATGACATTGATGTTTCGGAGAGCAATGAACACCAAGTTGCCTCAATGGACCAATCAGAGAAAGAGAGATGAGAAAGCAACTCATGAGAAAGACTTGCTGAACAAACAAAAGATAAAAACATATACTGACCAAAGACGACGTGCGGAGAACATTATCTTTAGGAAAGGCGATTGAAGGTTCACACAACAGATGCGAAGAAAAAAATCTGATGCTCTATTTAATGCAGAACCTTTTCAAGTGGTGTTTACCAAGGGACACATGGTGAATGCTCAGTGCCCTTAGAAGTCTTTTTCCAGAGACTCTTCTCACTTTAGTCCTTTAACTAATCATTCATCAGATCTTACTGCTGAAGGAGAAACTGGGTCTGAAGTATCATGTGACTGATGTTACCTCTACTCCGCTGATGCAGATCCTGGACATTGGTGCTGACAGTTTCTGAGAACAAGATCTGGTCGAACACTTAAAGTACTGAGAAGATAGATTGAAGATATTTAATTGAATATGTCTATCTATCTATATATTTTGTAAAAAATATATATATATATTTAACAGAGGGGGCGATGTAGTGTCTTGCAACTTAGAAATGATGGAACTGTTTTTGTTTCTGAGAGACTCCGTAGAACTGTGACCTAAGTATTAGAGCTGAATGCATTGAATGCTGGTTTAGAATGTTGAGTTCACAGTTACACGCAGCTGAATAAAGATGTGTATCCCTGAGCTCTGTGTGTGGTGTAGTTATTGGCGGGTACCCAGGCTGAGGAAGGATGCTACATCTGGCAAAAAGGGAAGCCGGATTCAAGCCCAAGGTCTCCAGTCATACCAGGATGAAAGGTTCTTTCTTTTATGTTTTTTTCTAAGCCCATTTGAGTGAATAAATGTCTAAAGTGGAACCTTTTATTACAGTAGTCACTGGAGCGTTATTGCTATTGGGACCTAGGCATGTCCCTATATATTCCCACACTGTAGTTCATCACTATTTTGCAGCCCCTCATCTTAATTAATGAAGAACATTTCCGGGAAACTCTGTTGTGGGGATTTCAAAGGCAAAAGGTCCATTATGTGGAGTTCTGTTCCAGTATAAAAACCCAGCCAGACTGATTATGGACAGATTGCTCCTCCTGGCGTGTAAAGAGCCAGTGACGCATGTAAGATTAGACTTTGCAGTTCTAAGACCTCTGCAGCCTCCTCAAAGAATTCTGAATCTACTGCTGATCAGGAAGGTTTTTTTCCGCCATCTAATCCACCATGTGTTGGCTTTACACCTTGTCACTTTTGATGATAGTAATGCCCTGAATTCCTATTCTTGCAGATGTTAGTGTGGGCAGCGTACTGTGAACAAGAAGAACACACCCTTCTCCTGCTGTATAGAGTACAAAGTACACCATCTCCGATCCCATCTGTAAGCAGCCAAGTAGAGGGTTTTACTTACATGGTTTGACTTAGGCCAGGCCCGTAGTTATAGAGTCCAATTCTGTGGCAAAGGATGCCTAGTTATTTGGCTGTGACCCTTTTAAAGCCCCAACCCCCACCTTCTTAATCCCACTTAAAGCACTGGTCAAGCCCCAGTATTTCTTGACTGGTCAAAGCTCCCATCAGCAGATTTAGACTAAATGCCCAGTATCTCTCTTAACCCCTTCAGCGCGGCGCGGATTTCCGCGCCACGCTGAAGATTCCGTGCGCGGGCGGGGCCATGACGGAACGGTTCCGTCATAAGCACAGCCCAACCGACGTGCATGACGGAACCGTTCCGTCAAGCGCGTCGAAGGGGTTAATAGTCAACAATCCGAGAATCAAACATTTACATCAGGGCCTTGCTTAACAAGCATTCGCAAAACCAATAGGTCTCTCCTATGCGAGATCTATTGGCTTTGTCTTTTTTTTTTTAAAGGTATGATGCACCGCAGAGCCGATGTTATCCAACATGGCTGAAAGTAAACAAAATAAAAGAACTATGATGCTGTCAATGTTGGCCGCATCATAGCATTTTAAAAGAACTTTGAGGCATGGAGAAGTGCATGGGAAGGCAAAGAAGGATGTGGTGCTACAGGCAGAGATGCCAACTTCAAAACTGAGGAACTAGGTTCAAGTCTTGGCATCAACTCAACATCCTGTAATTCTGGGCAATTCACCTAATCTTCCTGACCTTAAAAAAAAAAGTGAACTTGTGAAATGTAATTGGGACTCATGTAAAGTGCCCCAAAACCTTCTGTTCGGGTCAAATTTGTGCTATTTAAAAATGCAATACAAAAGAAAAATCAGTACCTTAATCACAGCAAGAGCAGCGGATGGACGCTAAGTTAAATCAATCTGTACGTGGTCCATGCTCCACAGAAAGACAAGGAAGTGATGCGACAATTGACCCATTGCATTCACTGCCAAATTATACAGCAGCAAAGAGGGAAACTGATGCCCATGAATGGTAAGTAATAGGCGGGTATAACCCCCTTTTTAGAGTATTTTCTTTTTAATGCAACAGCATGTGTGCTGCCTGCAGGCTCGACCTAAAAAGGAGCAATATTTGCACCTGTAGACTCCAGGTTTTGACTTAGAGCCATGTATATAAATCGTGTAGAATCTGTCTTGCAATTTCCAAGAACCATTAAAGGACGTGGCACCAATTGCTTCTAATAGGAAGCTCATTGGTTCATTGGTCTTACTAGAACTCTACTGTGCTCCATAAGGCTTGCAGGATCTTATTTTTTCTGAAAAAGTATAGCACCTTTAAACAGAGCTTTGAAACTTCTTGTTCTATTGCTTATTGATGTGCTGTTTTTTATTTTTATTTTTTTTTTATTTTTTATACAAGTGTGTTATGTTCCTAAAGATTCAGGGAAGTCAACAGTAGGTCACGGAGGGTCAGGCACATACCAACTTTTCCAGGTAACCACAAACTGTGTAAATGATTTCCGCTGAAATAAATTGCCTGCAAATATATCTTGTGTGGATTTTTTTTTTTTTCAATGCCATTGCTTTTGTCATCCTGGACCTTTGCTTTTATATATTTTCAAGGTATATTTAATGTCAAATAAATATGAAGCTTTAGAATAAAAACCGAAATAACTGCTGCTCATTCTGTTAGTGTTGTCCTTCACTGCTTTCGATCACATATTTATTTAAATGTGTTTAAGCTTAAAATATTATACGCCAGATAATGCAATGCAGATTTGTTGAGGATAGGAGTCACCAAAGGTTGTGTGAAGAAGGCCGTCAAAGGATATTATTTTTGATTCGGTGGGTGTGATGTAGCTCCTAAAAAATAAGTTCCTCTATCTTCTTGAGAAGCGTGGAAACTTCTTTGTTTCTGATGGTGGTCCCTTAGCAGGCTCCACCACTGGAAAAGACCTGTCAGTGGCACCACAGCACTGCCAAGTTCATTGTGCCAGAAGACCTTAAGGCAGGCCTTTCAATGCTCTTTATCCTGTTTCCTGACAACCTGAAAGCCCCAGTGGTTGTGAAAAAGAAAATCCAACATCAAAGGTGACCTTGGCAAGCTGAAAAACAATTCTCAGCACCTCAGAGACATAGCTGTTTTCTTTTTTTTAGATGCAAACGTCAGGTTTGTGGGCTTCTTCTGAAAAGTGAAATCAATACAAAACATTCCACCATGACTGGACGGCATGCCCGCATTACATTTTGCCTGTAGTGTTCTCATTGGCCTCTATTCATAAAGGTAAATTGACACATTTAGATTTATTCATGTATAAATGTACTCTTATACTTTGTAGTAACTCAATACTTCTGCCTATTTACCATTTCTAAGTGTAAAGTTACTCCAAAGTGTATACATACATGTCCCCACTCTCAGAAGCCATTGAGAAAAGCTACATTTATGAGTGTACAGTTACTGCTAATAACTTTTCAGATGTAAGTAGCGGACTGTGCCACCTGGTCAGCGATCCCTCTTTGGGAAAATATAGGGGAAAGTAAAAAAGCTTATTCAACTTTCAAATAATTTAATACATATATTTTTTGTTAAATATTATTGTAAAATAATTAATATATTTTTTAATTAGAGCAAATGCTGTAGTATTAATTTAAAAGTATACTTAAAGTGTAATTATTTTAAATATATTTAATTTATGTATATCTATTTATTTTGAGATTTATTTTAAAAAAAATGCCACCCACAGTAATGTTTATTTGTATTTATTACATATTGCAAAGTACTTCAATTTATGATTAGAATTCATTAATTTAATTAATTTAACTTTTGTTTACAAAATCGATAGTCTAAATTATTTTTACATTTCAAACGCTTATTGAAAAATTATGATAAGATATTAATTTTGATTAAATTATAGAACTTTTTTTTAACTTTACTTAAAATCTATATGTATTTTCTGAATGTCGAAATGAGGTAACTCATTATAACATTATTACCAATAGGGTTTTCTTTTTTATTCCTCTGCCTTCATTATTTTCTAAGGAATGGTTTTGCAGTTCCAGTGATTGGCCATGCGTGATGTAGGACTTACTCTAACTCTGAGCAGGTGTACATTTTCAATTGTTTTAGGTCCTTTTTAATAGTAATAACCTTGGAACTGCGGTTTGTGAATAGCAGTTGGCCTACTCTTTTGTAGATAAGTGTTTATTGTCCCTACCTAAACCCGTCCTTAACCCTCCCTCAACTTCTCCTTAACCCTACTAACAACCTCCCATTTTTTAGACAATTTCCTCCATTTTCTAGCCACTCCTGCTTGATTCTCCCATATTAACTATTAAAATATAGGCGCCAGTGTGAGGAAATCTCTGAAATGGGCAGAGATGTCCGCCTATTAAAATTAGGATTGGCAGAAGCGGAGGCCTCTGTATGTTGGCCAATAAACAGCATTTTGTCATACTTGAGTACTGCTATTTTATTACTACGAAACATACTAAAATGTGCAGTTTGAGATTAGGGCCTATTGTTTTGGCAGAAGCTGTTTCAACAAATACTATCAATCCATCAATCAGAACTTGTAGAGGGCACTAATCTCCCCGGGGGGTATTCAGGCTCTTGCTGCTGTGGAGCTACTGGAACAGCCAGGTCTTGAGTCCACTCCTGAAGTCAGTGAGGGAGGTAGATGTTTGGAGGTGGATAGGGAGGCTTTGGTTGTGAGGTGGGAGAAGGAGCGTCCTGTGGCTCTGGTCGATGGATGCGGGGGGCGAGGGCCAGAGTGGCAGACTACAGGTGTCTGGTGGGCTGGTGAGAGGTCAGGTGGTTGTTCAGGTACTCTGGTAGCATGTTGTGGAGAGCTTTTTAGGCGTGCATGAGCAGCTTGCAGTGGCATCTCTTCTTGACGGAGAGTCAGTGCAGTCTGCTGAGGTAGACCGTGTTCTGGGCTCGTCTGGGCAGGTCCAGGATGATTCTTGCTGCAAATACGACTTGCCCAAGCAGAAAGGAAATGTTGAATGCAGAGGGTAGGCTGGCGTGGGGCTTGCGAAAGTGGGCTCTGCGATGTGAAGCCTGTCCATCGAATTTTAAATGGAGGGAAGTGTGGAAATAAACATAAAAGATACAGGGACGGATTTGACAAGGAACACAAACAGTGTGAAAATATCAAAGAAGACAGAAATGGCAATAGCATCCTTAGTCCAAAATGCACCCAAAAGCTCAGACAGGACTCTCAAGTTAGCCATTTTCAAGCCTGTGCAGCTCATCTAGTACAGTTTTTTCTTTGCACTCTTGTCTATTCATCCCATTATAAATTCAGGACTACAGGTACCAGAATGCAAAGAAAAAGACCCAGGATGGGCTAGCTGCGCATGCGTAGCTCTTTAAATACGCAATCAACTACAACTTATGAACACAAAGCTAAACTTTCAATTAACTAATTCATGGGAAAACAGATAATATTCTTCAATTGTACAACAGTTAAAATGGCCTCTTTCCGGCCGGCCGGATGCACTTTCTCTGCTAAAGCTGTGCACATCCCAAAGACCAAGACTCTCCTCTTTGAATGCTCGATGAAACTACTCAAGCCAGCCTAATTCATACCCCAAGATAAGGCTTCATTAACCGAAAGGCAAAGCCTCCGTGACAAGTTTGATTTAAACACGAATGTCTGATGCCTCGGACTAATGTGCTATGCGGTTTGCCCCTCTGCCACTCAAGATAAAGTTTGATTACATCCATACCACTGGAGACTCTGCTGACTGTTGACCTTTGGCTTTTAACCCCCAAGCCCTCAGCAGTTCTTGTTAAAGGAACTACTGTCTGCCATTCGATAACCCCACTGGCTCTGGACACACTGCCATTGTCGTGGGGCACACAAATCTTAACCTAGCTGAAGTGGGTCTATGGTTATGTTAAGAATTGTAGAAATGAAAGCTTAAAAAATATAACAATTTAAAGGTTTCATTGGTCCGATCTACCATGACAAGAGGCCCTTGTCTGAGGTGGAAAAGTAAGGTGTTTTTTTTCTGACCACATTTTGATAATAAACATTACTGGCACGTTTAAAAAGAAAATAGACAGGAAAAGAGGTGTTAAATATCAGCTCGGTTTCTGACACACATCTATTTTTGAGACTGTGTCCACCTATCTAAATGTATTTAAAGAATGATAATGCTCTAAGGTTGTTGGGAGATCTGTTCAGAACTATGTCGTCACTCCTCAAAAAGTTGTCCCATCTTTCAGTAAATGTGTGCTTGTTTCCTAATAATTATGCCGTGTGTTGTGGTGTTCGTTTAGCTCATTGTCTGCCACTTGTGTGGCATCACAGCGCTTTCCGTAGTCCAGGGGGATCATTCTACAAGTTGAGAATGTGCAGAACCAGCAGGGTGGTCCCAGGGACATCTTACGGATTTTAGGGGTGCCTCTGTTCGGAACAGCTTTGAATTTTCGATCCAATTTCAGCTTGTTCATGCCCTCTTTGGCCAGATCACAGAAACCACACAGGCAGACTGGTCCAAATTCTAAATGTGTTTCCATTTAATATTTAATATGATCTGTGTTATCAATACTGTAATATAGTAACAGCTCACAAATATGATTCCAAATAATTTCTGTGACCTACTACCATTTCTGATATGTGAGGTCATGTTATGATCTCAAATAAACTTTTTTATCTAAGTTGCATGGTGCTGGAAAACAAACACTACATTTCTCTGAAAAATGTCTGTAATAGACTCCCACACATTACCCGTACTAAACATAAAAACCTTTGTTTAAGAAGAATTCAAGGTCGTCAGAGCAGGACTGTGTGAAGAAAAGACCCATATGTATCTGGGGACCCCTGAAAAGCTGGAGCCATGGGCCAGAGCCCACTTTGCCCTTGCCGTAAAACGTGTCTGGGTGGTCTGTCTGAAAGCAAATGTGTCACCTTCAATTCAATGGTTTGTCCGTGAATTTCCTTGGTGATTGATGGGTGAGTCCAGTGGGCTGTACTATCTTGATTACGCATCTTAGAAAATGGTTGGCATGCCCATGGTGTATACGACAGATAGTTAGGCCTGGGTGGCAAATTCCGTTCCACTCGTGGAATTTGCGGAATTTGGGTAATTTCGCGTTCCGCGGAGAACGCGGAATTGCCCAAAATTTTGCCTTCCGCGGCTTCATAGAATTTTTTGCTTGTTCGTGTTCTCAAAATGCGTGTTTGCAAGATATTTCCCCCAGAGCACGCAAACAGCGATCGCGAACAGGAAAAAAGCATTGCAAACAAGCAATTCCGCGTGTTTGCGGAATTTCTGCGTGTTCGTGGTGATTTTTTTCCGTTTCGCGGAGCTTTGCGTAGCGCGACTACGCAAATTTCACCCACCCCTACAAATAGTATCAACAAGTGTTATTGGAGATGCAATAGACATGGGTGTGCTGGATTTATATCTCTACTGCCTTTGATAAATGTGAAATATTTTGTCTGAAATGTGCCTTTGGGTACTGTGTATTCAGCTTGTGTTTGTGTGATCATTGTGAATCCGGTGATACCCTACCATATAGGGTATTGCTAGGTATGCTGCATGTGTGTGCAATGTTCTTGTGTGTGCAAATAGAGACAAGCTGAAAGGTGAAAAAGCAGGAAATTTGAAAGACATAGTTGTAAAATGCTATAGTGCCTGACTAATTCCAGTGGCTAGGATGTGGGTCAGTGGGAACTGAAAAAGTGAGACATTGCTGATGGCACTCTCGAGATAAGACAAGTAAGATATTTTAAGCTTCGATAAATTGATGCAAATGGTGCTTTGTTCTTGTTCCATTTCAGACACGGATATTCATTATCCAGATGTGCGCTAGAGGTTTCTCAACCAGACCTTTGCAAGGCTGTTAGACAAGAGATGGTGGAAAAATGTGCGCTTCAATGTGAGTGCATGGTGACAAGGTGGGATGGGGAGAGCTCATAAACACAACATAAACCACACTTGATGGCTGCAAGCAAGATCAGGCTTGCAGCCATCAAGTCTTGCTCTGATCCACTCTAAGCTTGTAGGAATGCCAAAAAAGGCCAATGTCCAGACAGTCACAGTGAGTAAAGAGCATTGTGCATTAAGTGACTTGCACTGGGAGTAGATGCTCTGCCCCTGGTGCCACCTGCATGAATCTGGGGGACGCCCGAGTGGTCCTCATTGGCCAGGTACTACATGTAAGCGAACTGCGGAGAACTTGAGAGACTTGATGAGAGTGACTACAGCCTGAGGGTCCTCAGAGAGTCAGTGTCCATATATGGTGTCCTCCAGTTCACCAGTGATGCCGGCACCCTTTAGCGGTGGCTGTGACAAGCTGCCAGCAACAGGGTCATCAGAGGCTGGCGTGAGGTTGGGTAGTCCCAATCATGGTTTTGGTGTAGTAATTATTCCATATTCAGGGTATCAAGGTTATCAAGGGACCCAGTTATAGCCGGTGAAATTACCAGTAGAAAAAATGGATAAACTCCATCCAAGGGAAACAAATCACCCCAACAAATCTTGAAGGACTTCTTTGGAGCTGCCCGTGGAGTTAGTACTTTGCTCTTCGGAGTACGGCACAGACTCCGGGAACCCCGGGAACTGTGACCAGGGCCGTCAACCTACAGGCACCCATAGTAGGTTGCCTCCTACTCTTCCCCTGTCCTGAGGAAGATCCACAAGCTGAGGATCTAATTACCCTCAACACATTAAGTCAGGTCGAAACATCAAATTTCGTCCCCAAGTGGGCCTGTACCTTATGCCACTATTGTCCTGTCCAGCCTACAGATGATATCTCTCTGAAATTGCTTGTAAACATTTTCAAGAGAAACAACGTAAATGATCAATGAAGGGTAGGCCGTAACTAACTGGTGCTGATGCTACCTAAAGAAAAAATCAGTTTAGAATTATTGTAGTTTTTCTCTATCTGAACTACCTTCACTCTGTGTAATCCTTTCCTTTATCTCCTTTATCTATTAACACATGAGCACTACTCCTTCACCTCCTTCCCTTGGAGCAACATCTTCATAACCACTGTATTACATGGTAATGTGTTTACCTTCTGAGTATGTTTCTGTGAATAAAACAGATAGTCTTTTGAAGAATCAGTGGGTGCCGTTGTTGTTCTTTTTTGAAGGTGCACATTTGAAAGCTTTATATGTATTTGGTACGTTGTGCTGACTTTATGTATGCCTAAATTGTATAACGAATCAAAACTATAATTTTTTTTACTTAAGTGCATGTTAAGTAAGTCTAGGACCAATTGTTTGTCATTCCGTGGGCACGCACATATGTGGTGAGTTATGTATTGTGCAACCCAAAGGCACCTTTTTGCCTTCTTTTTTAGGTCGAACCTAGCAGTGCGCATGAGCTGCGAGGCATGCTGTGTCTCTTCTGTGGGCATTGATCCCGCCCCTCGCTTCCCATTGGTTCCTTTGTGTGCTTGTCTAAATTCCCTTCCTTTCTGTGTGTGATTACCATCCCTGGTGACTGGCCCTGTTATATGTATTACTGCACTTCTGTCTATTTTGTTACATTTGGTTGCACCTCTTTTTTGTGTCCTTTAGTTTGTGTAGGTACAGGGAGAACTGAGGCTGGGACTTGAACCCGGTTCCCCAGTTCCAAAGTCGGCAGCTCTACATTTTACACCACATCCTCTCCAAAAATTGCCGGTTTCCCACGTGGCTTTAGTTTCATCAGCATGGACCCCGCAGACGGAATTTGTACTGTGAGCGGGGACAAACAAACTTTTTTAAATTAAATAATTTTGCACAGTGTGTCTGGTGCAGTGAGGGCGCAGGCGTCCTGTGGTTCTATATGCTGGAAACAGGTTTCTACCAGGGTCACCAGTGTGCGAAGTGACATACAATATCCCCCGAACCACTGCAATACCGATGTGGGCTGCTCTGGTCGGTATGTGGCACTAAATGCAATAAAATGCCCATACCACATATTACCCGCTCCTCCACTGAGCCACAATTCACACCACCGTAGAGATGAAAGCCCGAAACCGGTCCTAAGATGCTTGTTTCCAGTCCAGGGAGGACCTGGCCTGGCATTTTGGGCTGGACTGTTCCCATTGGGTGCAGGGTCAAGACTGATATGCATATGGCTGGGTCCAAACTGGAATGGCATGGTGAGCAAAAAAACGATGGATTTAGGCCCAGATCTCTGTACTGGGGTGAATGTATGACATTGTTCTGCATTCTGTCCATCAATTGTTCTTTTTGCATTAGTCATGCCGAGTGGGACATGTACACCCAGACGTGGGTCCCCTGCTCTCCATGCCACTGGAGTCAAGCTATCTTGGCTGATGAGGGCTGAAAGCCCAAAACCGGTCCTAGGATGCTTGTTTCCAGTCCAGTGAGGACCTGGCCTGGCAGTTCGGGCTGGACTGTTCCCATTGGGTGCAGGGTCAAGACTGATTTGCATATGGCTGGATCCACACTGGAATGGCATGGTGAACACAAAAACAATGGATTTAGGCCCAGATCTCTGTACTGGGGTGAATGTATGACCTTGTTCTACATTCTGTCCATCAATTGTTCTTTTTGCATTAGTCACCAGCATACGAGGGCAGCAGTGGGGTATCGGGCACCCTTGCCAATATCTTAATTTCAATAGGAGTAATTGTATTTATATATTCACCATTCTTTGGCGGTTGCCAACTACACTGCTCAATCTCGAGTAGATGTTGAGAGGCCATGTGGTGCCTCACGTTCAATGGTGAGAATGCCCACACAGCTCACATGTAGAAGAGATGTTGGTAGTGATACAAATGTTATATTACCTGAACACCTAAAGATCTGAGTGTTTATTTTGTTAAACACGTAATAACACCAATGTTTTCCTATGGCGCCTACTAAAATAGATCTGCACTCTGAATGCTCAACCAACCAGAAGCCTTGTTGCATTTAATCAAAACGGCTCCTATGTTCGCATTCTGTGAAAGGCTGAGCGCTTTGGAGTGATAAGAATGTGCCGCAAAAAGGTTTCAATGGTAGTGGAGAGGTGTACATTTTTAAGGTAGCATCCTAGGTAATAAACAGTCAAGTGGTGCTATAATCCCCAGATCAAGTGGTGTAATAATGCCACTGGAACCCCTCGTGAACATTATTGGACAAGAATCTTTGGTTTCTACTTTTACATCTTTATATTAAACAAAGTGGATTTTAATGCAGCTGTTTTATTTCCCTTTGGTTGGAAATCAAAGTATCGCCAAACATGGAACAATATACCTTCACTGAAGGCAACATCTGTATGGCATATTTGCAAGACTAGATGTTGGACACTGCTGTAACTGGCCACATAAAAACTATAAAATAAAAGACACAAAAATGAGACGTGGTAAAAGGAGTGGGTCAGAGGCAGGCAGTAAGACATACCAGTACAGAGAATAACAATGACATGCCTTCTGTTTTTCAAGTATCACAATACTTTTACAGTTAATGCTGATCGCGATTGTATTTTCATTACTATCACTTACTTCTCTTTATATAGCGCTTCTGCCAAGGTTATGCCACTTTGTAGCCCTGCTGACTTGTAGCTTAAACTTCACGTGTTTCTCTTATGTATGGGGTGCATTTGAAAGAGGCTCAAAAGCAATGGGAATCTTCAGATTGGAAAATGTATGGAACTCATTGGGCTAGACATTTGACCCCACCTCTCCCCCTCCATGCAGTCCTAGTCCCTCCTGGGGTTTTGAAGCAACAAGCCTTAAAACAACAACAAAAATGCTGTTAATATTACAACAAAACAAAAAGGCCTGGATTTTATCCCGCCATTAGATTGTAAAAGTGTTGAGGTGTCCGCTGCTACGATTTTAAAGTTTAATGGATCACCTTTATAGTCTGTCATTCGCCTTGCGGTCTTACCAAGGGAGTGTCGTCAGCAGAAAGAGGCATGTTTAAAATAGACACTTGTTCATTTCACCACTTCAACTTCAGCGCAGCATTACCTCGGCACAGCCCCGACTCAGCATCACTCAGCACTACCTGAACAGCAGCTCAGCACCAGAACAGCACTACCACCTCAGCATTACTCAACAACACCACAACACTCAGCACCACCACAGCATCAATCGGCACCACCACAGCATCACTTAGCACCTCCTCAGCATCACTGAGCACCAACTCAGCATCACACACTACCACCTGAGTACCAGCACAGCACCACCAAAGCACCACTCAGCACCACCTCAGCATCACTTAGTACAAGCTCAGTACCACCTGAACACCAACACAACACCACCACCTCAACATCACTCAGAGACCCCACAGTATCACTCAACACCACCTCAGCCCCAGTGCAGCATCTCCTCAGTATCACTCAACACCACCACAGTACCACCTTGGGATCAGCACAGCCCCACCTCCACACCAGTGCGCCACCAGCAGTACAGCACCAACTCAGAACCAGTGCAGATCCATCACAGCATCAGCGCAGCACCACCTTAGCAGCAACTCCTCACCAATGCTGCAACACTTCAGCATTAGTGCAGAACCACCTCAGCACAGTGCAGCATCACCTCTGCGCCAGCATAGCACCAATTTAGCTTCACTCAGCACCACCTGAGCACTGGCACAGCACCACCTGAGCACCATCTCAGCATCACTCAGCACCAACTCAGCATCAGCACCACTTCCTCATCAGTGCACCACCACCTGTGCAGACCCAACTCAGCATCAGCACAGCACTACCTCAACACCAGCGCAGCACCACCTCAACATCAGCACAGCACCATCTCAGCATCAGCACAGCACCACCAGCGCAGCCCCAACTCAGCACCAGCGCAGCCCCACCTCAGCACCAACAGAGACCCACCTGACCAGCAATTTAGCACCAACGCAGCACAACTTCAGCATCAGGGCAACACCACCTCAGCATAAGCACGGCATCACCTCAGCCAGCACCAACTCAGCATCAGCTCAGCACCACCTGAGCACCAGCGCAGCACAATCACCACAGCATGTTTCAGTACCAGCAAAGTATCACTCAGTGCCACCACAGCATCACTCAGCACCACCTCAGCATCAGCACAGCATCTTCTCAGCATCACTCAACACCACTACATTACCAACTCAGCATCAGCACCATCAGTGCAGCACCAATGCAGCACCAGTGCAGCCCCACCACAGGATCAGTGCAGCACCAGTGCAGCACCACCTCAATAGCCCTGAGCACCAGCTCAGCACCACCTGAGCATCAGCATATCTCAGCATCACTCAGCGCTACCTCAGCATCTTCTCAGCATAACTCAGCACCACCAGAGGACCACCTTAGCTTCAGCACAACACCACCTCCGCATCAGTGCACTACCACCAGTGCAGTACCAACTCAGCACCAGCACAGACCACCACAGCTTCAGCACCAGCGCAGTACCACTTCAGCAGCAACTCAACACCAACTCAGCACCACTTCAGCATTAGCACAGCACCAGTGCAGCATCGCCTCATCACCAGTGCAGCACCAACTCAGCATCACTCAGTACCATCTGAGCACCAGCACAGCACCACCTGAGCACTACCAAAGTATCACTCACCACCACCTCAGTATTACTCAGCACCACCACATCATCACTCAACAGCACCTCAGCATCACTCAGCACCACCTCAGAACAGCACCATATCAGCATCAACACAGCACCATCTAAGCATCAGCACAGCACCACCTGAGCACTACCAAAGTATCACTCACCACCACCTCAGTATTACTCAGCACCACCACATCATCACTCAACAGCACCTCAGCATCACTCAACACCACCTCAGAACAGCACCATATCAGCATCAACACAACACCATCTAAGCATCAGCACAGCACCACCTCCTCATCAGAGCACTGCCACCAGTGCAGCACAAACTCAGCACACCACCTCCTCAGCACCAGCTCAGCATCACCTCAACATCAGCACATCACCACCTCCTCATCAGTGCACCACCAACAGTGTAGACCCACATCAGCACCAGCTCAGGCCCACCTCAGCAGCAATTCAGCACCAACACAGCACCACTTCAGGATCAGCGCAACACCACCTCAACATTAGTGCAGCATCACCTCAGCCAGCACCAAATTAACATCACTCAGCACCACCTGAGCACCATCTCGGCACCACCTGAACACCAGTGCAGCATCACCACCTCAGCATAACTCAGCGCCACCTCGGCATCACTCAGCACCACCTCAGTATCACTCAGCATCACCTCGGCATCAGCACACCATCACCTCAGCATCACTCATCACCACCTCAGTCTGCCCTCGGAATCTTGCATCTTTGATTTTGTCCTAGTGTCCCTCCACTGCTGGTGTTGTAAGTTGGGTTCTATTTCCCAACCTCCACCCTTCCGTTGTGTAAGCCCCCCCTCAATAGCAAAAAAAAAATATTACAAACAAGCATTAGAACATTAGGGAAATGTCGCCAGCCTTGCAAGGACAAAAAAACTAGAACACATTTTTTGTGTTTATTCTTTTTTTAATAGGGTCGTTCAACTGTACATAATGTCTTCTTGGTTATATATAAGGTGACAAAAATGTTTCTAACACTTTTTTATTATAACTTTTCAACACGCTGCACAGCAGCCACAGTGCTCTACAACGTAGCCTAAAGACATTGGCAAAGCCAATAGCTCTGGTCAAACACATAAAGTCCCAAAGGTAAGACGTATTGGCTATGCCAATGCTTGATTACTGATGCTGTGTCGCATCAACAAAAAGTTTATTGACTTCTTATAGGTAACTGAAGCCAGAGAGAGAGAGTAATAAAATCCTCCTTAATAACAAGGGAGTGGCACAGACATCCACGGGTTTAGGGGCACCTCTGCACCCCAATTACAGCAATTTCTTTTTTTACTAACCACCCAGAGGATGGGTAGCTCAATTTCCTTGCTTGCAATAGGGTCCGTGGTACCCTGACTACTCCTCTGCTTAGCAATAGGTAAAAACTCGTTATAAACAAAACACTCGCTGTAACATGCGTTGGAACAGAGGCATCCCCCGTGTAATCCACGCTGCTACACAACCCCTTTGCAGTGTAATCAATATATTACGTAGGAGTGACACGAAACACATTGAGAATATCAGGGCCGTCTAAACGACTGCAGTTCATCTCCGGTGATGCCATGCCAGTGTAATCGGGTCAGGAGGGAGATAGCGCGAGGAGCTGAGCAGTGAAATGTCCCCACACATACTCTTGGCATTCTCCGCAGCCTCGGCAGGAGCGCGAGACCGCGTTTTATCAGCGCGGAGACTGGATTACCTCCAGCTCAGGAGGGTGGTCTCCCCAGGTCAGGGTGGAGGTCATTGGCAGGGCAGCGGTGGGGAAAGCTTGCAACGTGCCATCCTTGACTGCGGGATTAACGGAGACGCAAGACATCTGCCGGGGAAGTTATCAGCCCCTAACCTTTCCAAGTACGGCTCCTCTGTCAAACCATATATTTTAACGAGCAGACACCGCTCACGCACTGCGCCTGCCTGGATTCCAGCCACCAAGCGACGTGTGGTTTCTTAACCTTTGTTTGTCCTTTTTTTATGCGATAATGTAATTCCTTTTAGAATTACAACTGCTTTCCATCTAATGTATCAGCACTAAGCTCCTTTTGGGTCTCTGATTTTAATATCTAAATGGATTTAACCCGACTACACGGCGTGGTTTATATTTTAGCTTCAATATAGGGCAGCCAGCTCAATAAACCTGGGCAGAGTCGGTGCGTCTTGCCTTTGTCTGTCTGCAAGTTTTTATAAGTGTTTTTTTCCCCCCAAAAAATATGCAATAGATATTAAATGAGTAAAAGTAATTAAAAGTACAAATGCCTTAATTTAAAAGAGGTGTGGATAGGTTTGCAAGAAGGTATTACGGTTTGCAAGAAAGTATTATAATAGTACAAAAATATGATGCATTTGAATCATACGAAAGAAAACATAAAATAAAACAGAAATGAATGCAGAGATTGGCCTAGCAGCCATGACACTGAAGTGGACTACTTTTAGGCAGCTGGACATATGTAGAAGAATAAAATGCTGTCACTCACAGTCAGGATAACTGGTGTTGAAGCAGGTTCTGACTATCAAAAAGAACAGCGAAACTTGGCAATCAGGAACAGTGATAGTTTAATTAAGCGATAACGGCCGTGATTAGCAGCCACATTTCTAACATTTGTGCGATAGAATTCAATTTGCATAAGGTACATGGCATGCTTTATACTGTACAGTGGGTGCAACAAAGTGAAGCTGGTCTCCCCTTGGGCAGGAAATACTGGTACACGGGGGGTCATACATTGTGCGTGTAGATGCTTGATCCCACTCTGATAGAAGGGGCTATAGATACCAACTGAAGATCACGTTCTGAGGTGGGTCAAGACTGATTTGCACAAGGCTGGATCCAAACTGGGGTAGCATAGTGAGCAAAAGAAAGAAGGATTTAACGTAAATCTGTTAACTGGGGGTGAGTGGTTCAAAGGTTTCAGCACTCCGTCCATCATCTTATTATGTTCACATTCTGAGGTGGTCCAGGTTGCCGGGTGTTTCATGTGTGTTATTTAGGGTGAAACGTACCACTAGGCATTGTTTGGGCTTTATCTGATTAATGCAACTGCCCGGCTGCTTTGGTATCGTGTCCTCGGACTGAATGCAGGCCCGCTGCTGTGCATTTATTTGTGTTTATGAGTGTGTGTGCATCTGATTCATTTCTTTAGGTATTACATTCTGGGCCATATGTGATTTACTGCTTCAATCTTCCAGGTGTGTTTGAGGCTTGTTCCATATCTGGTGATTCCATCACAGGAAGTGCTAGGGGTGAACAGAGGCAGCTGTGTTAAGTTGATCTGATAAAGGGTCACTCTGAAACCGTAATGAGTGTTTTTGATAAATTTGGTTAGCGCAGGCAACAGCTACTCTGAGGTGTGCTGGACTCCTAAGAGCAGGACCTCTCTATAATTGATCTGATGCTAACATTCTCCCCTCTAGTTGAGTTATTAACTACTACTCTGGCTGTTTGTGTCCGTATCTAGTGCATGGTGGTTTCCTGTTTCTGGCTTGTTGTGTGCGTGTTTCTCTTGGCATTGGATGTCCTAACAGGGTGTATTCCCCCTGTTTTCAGGGTAGCCTTCTTCACAAAGGCACATATTAGTTGTATGGTGTAGCACAGCAAGAGCAAGATTACAACCACTGGTAACAAGGCCTTGCATAGGCATGTGATCCACCTTGGCACCCAGGCAAACAAACCTGTCAACCATTCTACATTTGGGGCACCTACCTCCTTAATCATGACCTGCTGTACATTGTGCAGTGCTTGAATGCTGATTGACAATGTGCCATTGTGCAGATCATTCATGAGAATATACTCTGTGCCTATCTTGATGCATATGCCCCCTTCCACTGCAGTCATTAAGTCCAATACATACCAGTTCTGCATCAGCAAGAGGCATATGGAGTGCATTTCTTCAATGATTGCGTTAAGGCCATCTTCAGTGGTGTGCATCATTTACAGCTGTTCTCATCTGGTGATCTGAAGCCACCAAGTGTTGGCCTTGGTTTGCACAGTGAAGAAGGGGATTGAACCTCCTACACCTAATTGCGCATTGGTGAAGAGCCGGAACTCTTCAGGAATGTCCTTGAATCTGTCCCAACCAAAGTGCTCCGCTAACCTTCTTTTGCATATTTGGTGTAGAAGTGCAGTGCCTTCGCTTATGGGGTGGTGATGCAGTGCAGAAAGAACTTCTCTGAGTATGACCAAAGTGGGCATGTAGAGGGTGACCAGTGAGCAGACCCCTCTCCAGTCTGGGAAAAGCTGGGTGTAGGCGTGCTCTCCGCATTGCAAGTAGTAGTCCATCAAGGTAGAGGTGCCCCACTGCATATCATTATTATAGGTTATACTCTTGCAATTGCTGTTCACCCCAATTGGTATTGTCCCCTTTCCCCTAAAACACAAGGAATACACTGGTAGCTTCATGAATACTATGGGTTTCCCCCTTACCCTGTATCCATGTGTACCCTCCTGCCTCTAAGTTCCAGATGCCTTGGCATTCCGTCAGTAGAGTGCCATTCAACCTGCCCCCAGGGGACAGGCTGTCACTTTTGTTCCCCAAATTGATGGCTCTGCAGGTGAAGTCAACATTGGGGTTCCACTTATTTTTCATAAATATTGTTCCAGTAACACTAAGGACTAGCCTTGGTTCACAGGTTGGTGTTTGTGCAGACATGTTATTGCACTGGCCTGAGGGCTTGGTGAGCTCCAAGAAACCATTGTGGGGGACTGGTTTTAGGCCCTGTTTTCCAATACTGTGTTTGTCCCTTTTTCCTGACTTTGTCTAGCTCGGACTGGATCTCATCCTGCTCTGTCCGGATGTAAAGGACTTCGGGTGCGATATTGTACTTAGTTAGGTTCACTAAGACTTCCTGTGGTGCTATAGTGTTGGGCTTGAGTTTAGCTTTTATTCGGCATAGGTATAAGTGTATGAGGCATGAGGTCATGTTTGGTGGTACCCCTTGGGACAGGTATAGTCTATCTGAACCTACTGCATGGGGTATCAATGAGCAAACAGCAGGAGTTGGTATATGCATGGCCCTCTTCTGATGTTCTGTGCTAATACCAAATGTTGTGTAATACTGCACTATGTAATACATGAGGGATGCCTTCATTTTGTGTGGTGAAGCTGTATGTTTAATGGGTTAGATCCTGGGACTCACGTTGGACCACTTTACCTGGTGACCTTTGCTGAAACTTGACCTGTATTTGTACGGTGACACAAAGCTAAAAAACATCAAAACACATAGGGCAAAATACAATACACAAGTGACTGTTTTTAGTTGGGGTATGACAGAGTGGATATGACTAAGGGCGCACCTACCCGCAAAGTGTTTGCAAAGTCCAGGGGAAGCCCTACGGGTGCTTCTGTCCCCAAAATGCTCATAGTCCAGATTGGAAAAGTCTGTGATGGTGACTCCTTTGGAGTTGGTGATAGTGATGGGTCCAATCGAATATCTGACAAGTGGTACCATGGCCCTTTTCCTTCGAGCTTGACAGCTGTAGTAGTGGAAAAGATTACTTTGAAGGGCCCTTCAAACTTGCAGTCTTTCTGCTGGTGATGAAAGTTGGGGATCAGGACTCGGTTGCCGGGCTACAGGATTGTGTAGGGTAGGTCCACGGAGGTGTGCACCTCCTTTCTTTGGGTAACCGATTTAGATAGAAGTCTGCAAGCTTTGGTCAATTTATAACGGTATATATACATTTTATTACCTAAGGCCTCGTAGCTGGACTCTATGCTTAGTTTGCTTCAGCTCTGAGGTATTGGCATCTGAATTGACCTACCAGTGACTACACCTACTACTACTGCTGCAATTGTCCAGGTGTGTATGAGGCTTGTTCCATATCTGGCGTTACACTGGAATTATGCAATTCTGTGGCCATGGTGTTTTCTGAATAATTATGGATTTGCTGCATTTGTCATATAATACATCATATGATGATTTTATAAAAAAAAAATATTTTTGGTTTGAATGGATAAAAGGTTACTTAAAATGCACCAGCACATTTTGCTCAGTAATTTATTGCTGTTTGTGGGTGTTAAACTGGTACTAATGGCATGAAACCTTTGCTCAGACAGTGTAAACTATAGCAAAATAATGAAGTAATATAATTACAGAATGTGTCACATTATGCCACATAATTTGGCTTTTCTTACTCCCTTATTTAGTCAACCCTGCTGCATAATGTCATCATTCCCTGCCTCCCAGTGGCCCTATTCACAGTGAAAATAGCCAATTGTGGAAAAGGACTGAGCTTTTGGCCCATGCTGTATGCTCTGGTGGGCAGAAATAAAACATGAAGGACACCACAGAAGACAAATGAATGAAGAGTTGTTTTTTTTCACCGGAAAATCCAAAGGTTAAAATTATGTTATAGTTAGGCCTTTTAATAATATAAAAACGAAATTTAAAAAAACAAAAAAAACAGAAATTCACCAGTTATGTTTAATATACCAACGATAATTTACGCCCCGCCATGCACTACTTATGACCTCACATATTACATCACTCATGACGTGTCAGCTAACATTATTCATGAGGGTATCGCAAATTGCACCATTGACATCAGTGATCACATCACTGATGGCATCATCCAAACTATTGCTCATTCAGTTTGTCAAAAGTGATATGGTACACACTATAGCAACCAGTGCAGTTTTAAGTGCAAACAGTACTTAAATAAAGCAAGATAGAGACTAGTGTGAGTTCCAGTCACACGTTTTAAAGAGGGTGTGCCTTAATTCAATGGTCTGTTAGCAAAAATATGTAGGAAAAATAAAGCTTCGTCTTAGAATGAATTATTCATGTGTGGATTTCTATGTACATGTAGACATTAAAGAGTTGTCAAGTAGTTCTATAGAGAATTTTTAGAGATTTCTGAAGTACAGATGTTTATTTCCAAAAGTTTCAGTGAAAATTCTGAGACATGCATTGTTGCCGACTATATAATGTATGGGGTACTCACAGACAGTTCAAATCAGAGTATAATTGTAAGCATTGCTAAGATCGTATACACCATTCAGCTCACTTCATGAATATGTGTAATGTATTTTTGGATACTACGGAGAGTTAACTGTAGGGCCTGGTAGTGTATGTCTTATAATTGGCTAATGTATAGAAGGAAAGCCATTAACTTAACATTTATTTATCGTAAATAATATCCAAACACTATATTTGAAAGGTATTGAAGGTAACTCTGGGCATAGTGGGCGTAGCGGGGCTGCGCGGAGGTCCATGCAGTTGCAAACAAACTCTGTGGAGCTCCGCTATGCCACCCGCCTCCACCCCCCTATTAAGAAGTAAGTTCCCCCACGCAGTTTTCTCAAGCATTACCAGTATGGCAAGGAAAAGGAGGAGGGCAGCCCGGGGACGCCACAGAAAAGAGGAAAGTGGTTTTAAGTTTATTTTTAATTAGTTTTAACTTACATCTTAATAGGGGGGTGGAGGCGCGGGCTGGCCAACTCCTCTCCGCTGTGGAGTGTGCAGAGATTTGCCTTCTCCACGGAACACGGAGAAGGCAAAGCTCCGCACACTCTGCGGGCAGAGCGGACGTCTCCGCCTGGGGTTAATTGAACGTTTATTAGGTTGTTATTGTCATTAATGACTACAGAGCAATTATATTTCTTACCACCTGAATACCAACAAAAATATATACTTAATGTGGGTGACTTCAAAGATATGCTTAATTTTCAGCTTGTTCTCCTTGTTGCAACAGAATAAGCTCTTAAGTGATACTAATGTTAAGGGAAAATTGGGACTACGTGAACTGTGCTGAATGCCTTCCAGTATGAAAAGTTACATCTAACATTAATATCCATTGGATGATGTCATCAGTGATGTTCAAGCATCACCCCACACTACTGTGAGGATGTGTGAGCTTCACTTAGTGAAGTTTTTGTAGCTGTGCATTACCAGTCTCCTGAGGTACCTCTCAAGTGACTGCTCTGGGTCCCATAATATGATTGATTTCTTTTTAAATTTTTGGCCCCTCAGTGGGGGATCCCTCTGGGTCCCCCCAGAAATTTCATGAGTTCAGGGCACCCCTACCCTTCCCCTTTTATATTGTTTTTTAACTGTAACCTCAGAACACGGGGCAGAGTTTCTGTTTCCTGTAATAGTAGCTGTAACATTTCTCTTGTCATATTGTGGCCGGCTTATCAGATTTTTTGGTCCAGTGGGACCGATAACAGTCAAGTGACAGAAAGGGGTGATGGGAAAAAAAAGTTGTCTCAGCAAATCACAATGCTCTACTTTTAAAATTTGTGGTTCCAAGCGAGTCCTGCCGCACTCCTGTGGGACCAATCATTCAGACATTACTATATTTTAAATGCTAATTTCCGAAAAACAGCTGAACGGTTTTACACCAAATCACAAAAAGCACAAGTTCTGAGAATTTAATTTTCTGACAAATTTGGTGTAATTCTGTTCAGCCGTTCTTTCTCTATTGCTTCTCAAAATTCCTAAGGAAATTAACATGGGAAAAATATGTTTTGGGATACCCTCTATTTCTTGTCCTCCTCTAAACAGATCACCCCAAAACTTTCAAGGAAGGAACTGGCATTGATGAAATTCGTTTTTGAAAAGTTACATGAAGATTCATCAAACAGTGTTAAAGTTTCTAGCAAAATAAAAAAAACTCTTCCGATAAACTGTGACATAACATTTAACCACACAGTGGTGCTTGAACGATAATAAATGGTATGACAGAGTCATTATTGTCCGATATTTGGAAATAAAAAAAATATATAATGAGGAACTGTATGTCTGGCAGGAGAGGGGCATCCCTAACCATAAGGAATTCATGTTCCTTCAGATAGAAAATCCAAAAGTGCCGGTTATGCACTTGGTTCTAAAGCTACATAAGAATGTGCACACACACCAAGGAAGACTTGTAATATCGTCACAGTGAAGCATTCATCGAAGAACATAGATAACTTTTTAACATGTCGCATACATTGCTTGACATCATGTTAAAGACACATCTGATTGTTTAAAAACCATTTGATGTAACATGGGAAAAAGATTTTTTGTGGATGACACTAAACGTGTCATCATTCCATACTAGCATATCATACAAGGATGATCTGAGGATTTCAAACATTTTGCAGGATAAGGGCCACTGAAATTTTACTGTCACACAGAGATGTTCCTTGGGATGATGAGGAGGTGTCTGAAAGTAAAAAGATTTTCTATTCAACAATGAATGTTTCAAACACACACAGGCGCAGCTATGGACACCTGTTCCACTCCCAGCTATGCTAACTTGCATTTGGACTTGTGGAAGGACCAGGTGATTCATGGCCCAAGCATGGAAAGATGGTCAAACCATATTATACTTTGGTTAAGGCTTATCGTTGACCTTTTATGATATGGATGGGTCTAAGAATACTGCTGAGGAATTTGTGTGCATGATTAACAGTAATGATTTGAATCTCAAGTTTACCAGCAATATAAATGATAAAGCAGTTGAATTCTTAGATGTGAAAGTAATGGTGAAAGACAATTAGTTGTGAACATCCGTGTATAGAAAAACGCCAGCGGGTAATCGCCCACTAAATGTAGTTATCTTTCAGCCAGTTCATTCAAACAAGAATATTCCATATGGAGAATTACTCTGCATTAAGAGGAACTGCAGCGCTCCAAACTCACGTACATCCAAACTCGCGATGACACCATTTAGAGATTCAGGGAGAAAGGATACAGTGAACACACACTCTATAAAGCTAGTAAGAGAGTGAACAACAAAAAAAGAGAAGATATATTATTGTCAATGACGAGCGGAGAGACACGGAATCCAACACGGCACACCTATTCATAACAACATGCATTCTACAACATCAAGCTGTAAGACATATTTTACAAAAATACTGGTCTGTATTACTCAGTGATTCCATAATTGGAAGGGAATTAAGAAACTGACAATAGGTTTTTGTAGACCACGTTCCATGAGGGACCATTTTTTAAAGAGTGATATAGCGGTTGGCTAAAGGTAGGGCCAGGGTTCTATATATGCATGAAGTGCAAGACATGCAAAAATGGCAAAGACTTAAAGAAATTGGAGAACCTTTTCTCCAGAATAGAAAGAACCTTGAATGATGTCTATAACTGTAAGAGTAACTATGAAGATTGCGTGTTAACATTTCCATACCAAAGAAATACATTGGGAGCACGAAACTGGCGGTACATACGTGGATTTTGCAAATTCTACGGGCTATACAACATAAAGATAACACATACCAAGTAGCTAGGCACTTCTGGAAATATCACAATGTCCCCACCCAGAACATCCACATCTTTATTGTTTTTGTTGGGGGATGCGAGGGGCCCCAGGGCCACAGAGGACCAAGAACACCCTTTGTGTGTGCTGGTGGAAGCCTGTTTTTTTCTGGAGTAGGTATAGGGGTGTACCAACCTATCACCTTAGTACCCAAAATCCCAAAACTGACTGGCTATAGTGTCTCATTCGTTCTCCGACAAAAATCACGAAGCTACAAATGATTAGACAACCCAGAACACAACACTCCCGACTCTCTCAGGAATCACGGTAGCAAGACATACTCTTTCGCTGACTCACTCGTACTTGTCCACAATAAGGATTGGCAGAGTCACTGTAATAGTTCAAAATGTTTATTTTGACTATTGTGCTCTACAATACAGTATTCGAGCCACTACCAGCAGCAAAATGCATAAACTCAACATAGTTAGCATTGTTACAATTCCATAGAATACAAAGGGGGAAGTCACTTTATAAAGATAGTGGAAAAAGGACTGTAACACCTTACCACCCTCTCCTGGACTGGAAGCTGTTTATTTATATAAAGGAAGGTCTCTTGGCGTTGACAGCAGATCCATACCTTAACCCCTTGGCTGCGGCGGGAATTCCGCCGCAGCGCTGGGGGGGTTTGGGGGCAGCGTGGTGGCGCTGTGCTCATGACGGAGCCACTCAGTCATGAGCCACGGTTGAGCTGTGCTCATGACGGAGTGGTTCCGTCATGACTCCGCCCACTGCGCTAATCGCCCGCACAGGCGGGGAATCAGCGCAGCGTGGGAGGAGCGGTGGCCAACGGCCGCAGCATGACGGAACCACTCCGTCATGAGCACACGGCACCCGTGGCTCATGACGGAGTGGTTCCGTCATGAGCGCTGAAAGGGTTAAAGCCTGAATGTAAGGTTTACATCATAGGAACAGCGTAGTGTAGCTCTTCTCCATTGAAAGGCTTTCTCCAAGTGTGTTAAAACAACATGCAACCCTCTAATATCAAAGCACAAGTCTCCAAACAACATGCAACCCTCTAATATCAAAGCACAAGTCTCGAGTCTTGCAGCTGTGTATAGCATGTTATGCCTAGGTGCTAGGGACTGACCAGAACTGAATAACAAGGGGCATTGTTTATCAACCATGTACAACATGTTCAGGCCAAACTCCAGGAACACAGCAGAGAACGTGAAAAGCAGACAGTTCTCATGTGAAAGGCACAAACAGAGTCCTGCAATAATAAAGTCATGTAGTATCATGCGCAAAAGCAGCATCATGGCAGCAAAGCCCATGCTAACTTAGCAATGTCGACAATGTCCCTAAGGGCCATATACAGCCCCAGTGGGCATCCTAATGAAAATTATTATATGTCTCATTACCACTTTTCTGTCATGTGTACACATCAAGTATACAAGATAATATACGATATACAAGTGATGCACTCAAAAGTGTCTATTTCCAAATTTACATATGATCGTCTAACAGTATTATTGAAAGTGATTAATGCAAAATATATTCAATCCATTATGTTGGCTGGAATGTGCTGTGCATGTCCTTCTCCAACGTGTCATCTAGGAATAAAATAAATAATAACCATGAAGGATGACCCAAAATAAGATTGACAACCAAACATAAAAATAGTTAAGATATCATAATTAAAAATTACCTTATTCCATATTTACATTGTCTATATGTGATTTATCACTAAAACAATAAAACAAATCCTATAAATGATACCTATTAGTCAGAACGGGAATGAGCAGCTAGCAAAATTTATATGTAAGTATACAGTTCATCATCTATATTAAAACCTTTGGGTTCTCTGCTATCCATATCAAGTATAAGCCTTATTTCTAACTTCCTAAGTTCTTCCTTGAGACTTCTTGTCTTTTCATAGGATCACTCTGGATAAGATACCAATGTCTATTCAGCCCTCGCTTTCATGTGTTCAATGTTGTATGTAGTATTAAACCTGTCTTCAATGGCTTTTTTGTTTTTTGCTCTAAATTTGCAAAGAGCTGTTTCCTTCTTGCACTTTCTTGCCCTACTGGAGGCTGCCTGTAAGATACTGTCTGCATACCCTCTTACTTTAAATCTGTTGACTATTTGTTTTCTATCAAATAATATTCTTCCTCTGCACTGCATATCCTGCTGGCTCTGTAAGGTTCACCAAAAGGTATATTTTGTATCAATGCCGTGTGGTGGAAATTCTGTGCATCCAATAAACAATTGTCTACTGTGGGCTTTCTAAATAATGTGGTAACTAATTTGGTTCTTCTACCCTAACATAAACATCCAGGATTTCTCTCTGAGTAGTGCTTATTCTACATGTAAAAGACAGATTCAAGTTATTCACATTTATCTCATTTGCAAATGATTCTGCTCCCTTCCTGGTACCTTTACAAATAATAAATAAATCATCTATAAAGTGTATCCAAAGTATAATGTGTTTTGTCCATTTTTCCATAAGTGGGTCGCATAGCACCTCCTCTCCGACCAGCCCATATGCAAATTAACATATCTAGGAGCGTAGCTGATGCCCATCACAGTCACTCTGAGTTGTTGGAATAATTCAAAGTTAAAGAGAAAAAAAGCGTATTTGAGACGCCATTCAATCATACTAAAAAGCATGTTATTGTGTTTATGGATTCTGTTAGGTCTGACCCTTAGGAAATGTTGTATTGCTCTGAGTCCATCACAGTGGTGAATTTTAGTGTATAACTTAGCAACATCAAGTGTCATAAGTAGCATATTGTCTTCTTAACTTATATACAAAAAAACCTGCATAAATAATCCACTGTATCCTTTATGAATGATGGATGCACACACCTTCAGAGAGAAAACAAGCGTATTTGAGACACCATTCAATCATACTAAAAAGCATGTTATTGTGTTTATGGATTCTGTTATGTCTGACCCTTAGGAAATGTTGTATTGCTCTGAGTCCATCACAGTGGTGAATTCTAGTGTATAACTTAGCAACATCAAGTGTCATAAGTAGCATATTGTCTTCTTAACTTATATACAAAAAAACCTGCATAAAAAATCCACTGTATCCTTTATGAATGATAGAAGTGCTGCTACCAGAAGAATTTGAAAATAGTCAAAATACTTGACTATTTTTTCATTTAATAAAGAGTTCTTGCCAGACTTAAAAAGATAGGTATAGGTGAAACTCCAATAAAACCACTACTCCTCAAAATTTGCACCGCCCAAGTACCATGCATGCCGCTGTCTATTTACACTTACCTGTACATTCAAAGATTTCTCACTCCCTGAGGTGGGAGTGGAGTGATGCAAAATGTTACTCAGTGCATAGTAATACAAATTAACTTGTATTATTGATCTATGTAGATTCCGGTGAAATTGTATACCCTTCAAAATGCCATCAATCACAGGACTAATAAAGTAATAAAGAGCAGAAATGGTTTGGTAAGAAATTCCTTGGCACAGCCTAGAGAGCCCTGTTGTTCAGTATGAGGAATCCTATCAAGTACTCCAATCCCATTGTGCATTTGTCCTGGGGATGGAAGTCCCGTCAGTAGGTGCAAAACAATGAGTCTGATGGGACCTAAAACACATCAGCTAAATAAAGATCTGAAAAAGTAAGGTACAAAATATTTGAAAATATATTTCACAAAGAAAGATGAAATCCAGTGCATCAGCTTGAGGATGTAACATCCTCCTTCACTCAAGCCCTTTATGTATTGCTTGTTACACAGTTTTATTTACGATGCATATGGTGACGCCACACTGTAAAGAGTCTTTGAAAGGGGGCAGAGACACGGGGTATAGGTATAGAGGCACAGTTAAAATGTCTAGGAAACTGGTGCAGTTTGAGCCTCTTAGTCCCTCTTTAAGAGTAGCCTCTTAATTCTGATAGGGACAGTAACAACAATTATTGGCCCCATCAGAATTATGAGATCTGTGGGAACACAGCACTTCTCTTTACTTTCACCCAGGGATCTCAGCTGCTGAAAGCAGCTGAAATCTCTGTTCGAAAGATTAGCAGAAAATGAGGTCATACATGAATTGGGCCAAGAATCACCAATTCGCCTAGAAAATCCTAGTTTCTTAGTGGACTGTCAGGATCCAAATTTTGATAGAACAGGTAAATTGGAAAGTGGCTAATTTGTCTGGCGATTAGTAATGAAGGCATTTCTTATCATTGCAGTTTCATTGATCAAAAATACAATCCAGTGATTTGTTTTGCATGAATCAAAGAATTTAGCATCAAACATTACTCAGCCACTACGACAAAATCTTAGATGTGTGCATTTCTTCCAAACCTGTTATCCAGATTTACCTGTAAACTCATGTTTATGCCCAAATTGGGAATTTTGCAAAACTCATGATGAGTGCCTTACTAAGGGGATGAACACAACACAAAGCTGATTCTACCTTAATGGTAGAATCAACTTTGTGTTGTGTTCATGCATTTAGTGAGCTTCTTTACAAATTTCTTCTCCTTGATGTGGAGGATCGTCTGCGTAGGGTTTGCACTGAGAACCCAATGACTTTTAAAAGGGATACACATATGCGTCAAAGACAAGTAATAGAGTGCATTCTTCAGGGGAGGCATACCCCATAAGTCACCGAGAGTTGATTTGCTAAATATCTATCAAGCGTCATGCTCTAGTTCTGACCACAAGAAGGATTGGACTTACCATGTGTTTTTCATTAAGATCTGGAAAAACATAATATGATGTCATAGGTGGCCTGAGATATGTAGAGTGACTAGTGTGATCAGACAGAGAGATCCTCAAATCTACAACATTTGCAGGTACCCAGTTTGAGAAGTGGGTTGGCTAGAAGCTGAATTATTAGTAATTAAGTAGATATAATATAGCGCTGGAAATGCAGAGTGATAACTTTGGAAAGTGTCTTGGTGTATATGGGCATGTTGGACACTGGGCAGGCCTAGTGAATGTCTGAAGGGTCTAGGGATTTTATTGTATTATTGTGACTAGGAGTTTTCAAGGATGCGGTGAATAAGCTGCCCCAGAATGAGCTATTTATGATAGCAGAGATCTGCACGCTATAGGTTGGGGATGCAGGATTGCCTAGGTGATTCCAATGAGAGTCAAATTAACAGAAGCTATATTTTTTGGCCTTTAAAGATGTCCATGTTTGGATTGTTAGTATTATGCTGTGTGATATGTGGCATTGGTTATGATGTCTTGCATAGCACAATTTTTCAAGGTCTAATCTCTGACTACATTTAGAAACAAGTGCAATGGAGCAGTTGTAAGTTTAAAACTTCCAAAAGTTGAGACAATCTCTGTTCGTCTAAACGTTTTTAGAAATAATTATTTCAGATCGGTGTAAAATATATTACTAAAGAAATGAGGACCAGCCATTTTATTTGATCTATTCGAAGTATAAAACATAGCATCGTATTCAAGATATGATTATTAGCAGCCAGCGTCTGACAGTGAGAACATGATAAATGAGGTTTTCCTGGAAGACGCAGACGAGATTGCAAGATGCGGCATTCTGGACACATTTTATGCCTCTGAGCAGATGGCCAGGAGTGTCTAAATAAAGATGGCCAGGAGTGTCTAAATAAAGGTTTTTTAGATAATTCAGATGGAACTCCACTGTAGCCTCGAGTAGAGGCAGGTCTGCACCACAGAAGTGGTCTGTGTATTATTTAACCAACCTTGTGAAACAAGAACCCTCAGTTTGTACTGTGGGCACAGTGATGAACAAGTACCAGTTCTACCTGACATCCTGAATGGGTCGCAGGCTGGAGCCAGTAAAGTAAGACAAGACTCAAATTGCTGCACTTCACTTTTAGTCACTTTCTTTTCACAGAGTTACTAGTAGTTGACAGACATGGGTAAATTTAATAGCCTCAAGGAGTGCATGAGCCTCGCTGAGTACAGTGAAGAATCTGTGCTTTGTTGCCCTATGAAGAAGAACGAGCATTGGCAAAGCCAATTGTTCTTGGCACTAAAGGGTCAAGCAATTGGCTTTGCAAATGCTTATTTCCCTTTTCATGCATGAGCAGACTTGAAGTCGCATGTGCATGCATGGTTGGTAACCTTGGGATTTTTTTATTAAAAAGGAAAATGCAATCCAACATGGCAGCTGATGCACAAGTACGCTGTTTGCAGACCACAAACATTAGGGAATTAATTTTGGACTCAATGGGTTGCTATTTAGCAATTCTAAATGGTAGCCATTGGGTAGCTCAGTTTGCCTTCATCCTCAATGTCACATTTCAGTATTTATTAGTGCAGCATTCTTATTTTTAAGGCCTTGACCTGCAATCCCATTTGCATCTTTTATAGCCATGGGTCTCGGGGCACCAGGCTCTTGGGCTCAGTGTCTATCACCATCAGTGCTTAATTTGAGCCAGTGCTTTCCTGTGCTCAGCACCGGCACCTAATCCTTAGCACCGGTGCTTATAGCACCTATTAAGGACACACTTATTTGGAAGGCACATGATTTTTCACATAATCACAGGATGTTGAGCCATGCTGAAAATTGAACCCGTTTCCCCAGCTACAACATCAGCAGCTCTAACCATTAGGCCAAGTCCTGTCCAGAATAATAAGTGCCGGGGCTCTAGTCAGGAGGCAATTTGCACCAGCACATTTCTCCTGTTAGCACTGCCTCCTGAGGAAAGCCCAGGCCCTTTTTTTTTTTACAAATTCCGATCACCATTAACTCCAAAATGCTGTGATGACTCCACAGTGACACTTTAACTCACCCTAGTTGGTGGCCATGACCAGTCTAATTACATTCCAGCATGGGAGATCTGGGATAGTTTGGTCTCATTGGGAATGAGCCACATCCCAGGCTCGGCATAAATGGATAGCCACACACAGATGCTTCGATAAGCTGAGGGTTAATGCCATAGTGTCTCCATTTCCTTACAGTACAGGTTCTCTAACAGATCCAAATTGTCATACAAAACCATTCACACAGGGGTGTAACAAAACCCGCCGCAGCCCCGTGGTGTGGGGGGGCATTCATTAGTAGGTGAAGGGGGGGTCCTCAGCTCTTCGGTTGAGAGGTTTGCTCTTAAGCAGCTGCAGTGTGCAGCCTGCTCTAAACTCCTGCGCTGACCCAGGACTGAAGAGAAACAAAGTAACAAGTCACATTGTTGCTCTTCAGTCAGAGCCAGGCCCGGAAAAAGGATGGGGGTGGGGGCCCCAGAGAGAGCATTCTCTCCACAGGGCACAGCATTTGAGAAAGGACGAGGCAGCACAGAGTTGACAGGGGCAGGAGAAGGATTGCAGTTCCAGGAACAGGATCTGCTGGGACGCGTTGGAAGGTAAACAAGCATTTGCAATATATAGGTTTGCAATATGTGCATTTGCATATATGCAAGTCATATTTGGTTTGGATTGGAATTGTTTAGTTGTGGAATTGTGTTGTGTGGATTGGATCTGTGTAGTGAAATAATGTGGCATGGTGTGCAGTGTAATTATGTGGATAGTAATTGTGTGGTAGTGAGTGTACTGGAATTATGTGGAGTGGGATTGTGTGTCATTGAGTGGAATTGTATGTCTTGAATTGAGATTATCTGGAATGGTATTTTGTGTTGTGGAGTGGTATTTAGTGGAGTTTACTTATGTGGTGTGCTGTTAAATATTGTAGCATGAAGTGGAATTTTGTGGAGTAGATTGGATGTATGTGGTGTGTTGTGTAATTGTGTTGTTGGTTTGAATTATGTAGTTTGTTGTTGAATTATGTGGTGTGGAATGGAAATGTGTAGAGTTGAATTTGTGTGACGTGGAAGTGTGTGCTGTTGAGTGAAAATTGTGTTGAGTGGTATTATGAGGCATGGTGCGAAGTGTAGTGATGTGGAATGTTGCTACGTGGCATAGACTGGATTATTGTGGAGTGTATTTATGCAATATGGAGTAGACCATAATTATGTGGAGGTAAATTATGTGGGCTGAGTGGTATTATGTGGAGTGTAATTATGTTGTGTGATGAATTGTGTGGGGATGAATTGTGGAATTGGGTGACGTGTGGAATGATGTGGCATGGTGTGGTGTATAATTGTGTGGAGAGGAATTATGCAGCATGTTGCAGAGTTGTATTTTGTGGAGGGTAATTATGTGTTTTGGAGTTGAGTGTAAATATGTTGTGTCAAGTATAGTTGTATAGGTTGAAGTGGAATTATGTGTAGTTGAATTGTGTTGTGTGGAGTGTATTTATGTGGTTTGGAGTGGTATTAAGTTGTATGGAATGTTCTTATGTGATGTGGAATGTTTTGGTATGGTGGTGAAGTTGAAATATGTGTTTTTTAATTTTTAGGATTGTAAATATGTGGTATGGAATGTTGTAGGGTTAAATTATTTAAAGTTGAATTGTGTGGCATGGAATTATGAGATATTCAAATGTGCTATGTGTGGTAGAATTAGCATAGCTGCCAAGGTTTCAGATTGCTATGTGTAACATTTTCATAATTTCCGTGTAATTATGAGTGACATTTCAACTAATTTCAACAACTATGAGTGACACTTTCTCGTGAGCAAAATCAAGCAATGAAGAGGAGGGAAACACAAAAATATCAGAAATTACACCCATTTGAGCAACTAGAAACTCTAGGAAAGTTACTGAACTAACTAAAGAGCGCTAACAGCAGGCTACTGAGAACTTAGCAGAGTCAGACTGCGTGAATGTCACCCATTATTACAGTTAAATTATGAAAACGTCCCACTTACTAATCTGAAACCTTGGCATCTATGAGTGAATCAGTGTGAAAATGTGCTCTAATTGAGGTGTATTCCTCTGCACCCTCATGGCGCCTGCCAGGTGTCTTTGCAATTTTGCAAGCGCCATGCAGTTTTCCATCACTTACATGTTAATGTAACTCTACAAAATAAATACATATGATGTTCTCTGCAGAAATCAGAGGTTTGTCTTCGCTAGGTTACACTTACTCCAGCACTTTAAAAGTGGCAGTATATTCAAGGTCCAATCAGGCCTCTCATAATGTCTGGTTACTCTGCGTAGAATTGCTGCAAAGTTTTTTTTATGCTAATCTGTGGTCAGATTAAACCTTCCAAAAAGAGCTGCTTTCATCTATGAGTAATCAGTCAGTTTCTGGGATGCTAAAATTACAGTAAGACCCAGTGACCTACCCTCTAGTGCCTCCTCAGCGATCTTCTTTCTGAGGTGGGTGAACTGGGATCTAACATGTTTTAGGACTATGTGGTCTAGACTGCCCTGGGCTGAAGTGTTTTGTCCATTTAGCCAAGTGTGTGAGAGGAGCGGAGTACCGAGCCTGAAGCAGTGTGTGCAGTGGTGCCTCTGATGCTCCCAGACTAGAGTTAGGCCACAGCTCCCTGCGCCACGGTAGGCACCTAGACCCTCGGCACAATCAGCTTGTCTGCGGAGCAAGGTCTGTAGGTGCATTAATACAACTCCTGCTGGACAGAGGGAGACCTGAGGCCTCTTCTGTGTGTGTGTAAATTGGGCCTCATGGGCCTGCGACCAGCAGGCAGAGGTCCGAACTTGAGAGGCTGGATGAGGCAATATAGTAGACTGTTAGAGCATGCCTCTCGATGGACCTTAGTTAAAAGAGGAGCATTGAGGACCGCGGGAGGGCCAACAGGCTTTGGATGACTGCGAGGTGACTGACCACAGTAACAGAGAGATGACTGGAGGCGCTAACCCTCTGAGGAGCTATAATTCATGGCAGTAATATCTGTGCACTCCGAGAGTGTATTGTGCGGTATCAATACAATGTCACCTGGGTAGAGTAATGCTTTCGGAAACCATTGTCACGCATTTAGCAATTACTCAATGTAACACCCCTAATCGGCACAGCTATATATCTATCTTTCATCTGAAGAAATCAACGCTCTGACACAGGTAAGAGTTACTAATACACCTAGGTCACAGGAGTTACGGGACCTTCATAATTAACGTTTTTATTTTTCATTCCGGTATGTCTGCTGCTGAAAGTAGCTTTTACCGCCATGTGAAAGTTTCAAAGAAAACAAGTAGGAATCACACTGGAAACAGACTCCCGCATGTTATTCCTTTAATACTTACTCATTGTTATTTCCGTTCCCCCAACATCAAAACAGCAATGAAATTAGGCACTTCCGCGCTGTGGTGTCATCTTGTTGGAATCTTAGATCCCGGCTCCTCCATGCAGAGCGGCCATTTTTGCACATCGCTCTCCACAGGGAGGCGGAGGCTATCCCGGGTCACAACATCACCCACTCCAGAGCCTTGGTGCCCTTCTCAAGCCCCTAGCTCCCGTCAGGAACCAGTCCTTGCAATTGTCAAACTCAGAGCAGCTGACATCGTAGGGCTGCCACTGCATGGCACGCATGCGCCTGCAACAAATCCTTTATGGACACACTACGGAAACATGGCAAAATGTTGTGGGCATAGAAAATGGACATTCATTGCAGGACTACCACACAGGCAGCTGTACTGTATAACGAAATTTACCGCATCGCGTTTAGGAGACAGGGGAAGCAACAGAAAACAGACGGCGGCCACATGGAAATAATACTACACCAGCATTGATTAGCAGCACTGGTACCTGAGGAGGCGCAATGCCTGTTATGCGTGATTCTGCATTCCAGTGATGTGATGCGGATCACCACACTGAAATGCTTTAGTCTAACGCCAGATGTGTGGTACTTGGCAGGGCTGTTTAGGTGGTGTGGATTTGGACAAGCTGTACACGCTAAGGCTTTTATGTCATGGGGTATAAAAAGGATGTTTTGTCTATTTTTCTTTGAAAAACAATATTGTCTGTTTCTTTACCTTCCGGTACATTTCTGAACAATTTGTTAAGCTAAATTGTATTGTTGCATTGTGTGCGCATGCAGGGAAGAACGAGTGTCTGGCAGACATGCAAAAAGTCATCCTACATCTCAGTATTAACTTCCACACTTCTAAGCCGTAATTCCAATCCTAGAATGAGTTACCTGTTTGCTTTAAAACGACAGTTAGTAAAACAAGTAAGTGATTTGCAAGCCTGTATAAGTAGCAAAGGTTTTAAAGTGTTATGTTTTCGTGCACGGTATTGCTTTTCCCAGTTCACGGAAGGGATAAAAAACATCTCCAGATAATAATAGTGTTGACATGATGGTGCGATAGCAGAATATTGATATGTGTGGATCTGGTGAGGACTGCGGGCAGCAAGTGCTTGATACTCTATTTGCATAAGAAAATACTATATTTTTGTTGTTGTTATCCTCCATTAGTTATCAGTAAGGAAGGGGGAAGAGAAGCGTTCTCCGACAGCATTCGCTTAGTCTTAGGGAGACAAAGAATGCTGTGGTCTGTGGTAGATGCCGCCCAGAAGTCATAGGTATATGTATCGGGAGCTGCCATTGAAAGGAAGTGGAAATGCGCTTTAGATGTTGCCAGTATTGATGGCTACCATGCGGTTGCAGACTTTGCTGGGCTGACAGTGGGTGGGGAAATGCTACGTTGTCACTGTAGCTTCAATCACATGAATCGCGCATTCTCTCTAGTGTTTGTCCTTGGGGTACTTGCTGACTGGTGCTACACATGAGACCAGGTTTGCCTTTGACAGGAGGTATGGTTTTGTGGGGTACATAGTGTAAATTAATGTTGGTGTGAGCAAACAAAAATCGCACCCTTTGTACATTTAATATTATTGTGTGCATCATGCAGAGGATGAAAAGTAGCAGGAACGGCTTTGATGCCGTAGATGCCAGCGGGAAGAACTGTTTTGGGGTGGTCAGTTGAAGAGATGGTTTAACATGTTTTAAACTACTACAGTGGCATTGGGGAGGGCAGCAGCTGAAAGGATCTGCCTTTACTGGTAGGCAGTGGTTAGATGGGGACCAGCCAACAGTCTTTCTGTCTGTGGTGGGCAGGGGAGCAGTAGGCAGCAGTCATAGGTTCACAGTGACATCCGAGGGGTGGTTTTAAAGGTGGGCAGAAAAGCATAACTGCGGGTTTCGTAGGGGTGAGAGTAGAGTTAATGGATGTGTTAGTAGCAGGCATGAAGGCAGTGGTCTGTGTTTGGAGGTGGTTAACTGAGCGGGCTTCGCTTGAAGGTGGGTCATCAAGTAGGAGGATGTGTTTGGTGGGCCAGCTGGAGGCAGTGTTATGCAACTTTGCTGGAGGGCGCAGCAGCATTATTTACTGATGTATGTAAATCGCCGATGAAAGGGCGGATGTGACCAATGGAGGAACCAGAATCCTTTTTTTATGGGTGGGGCGATCCCCTGCAGTATGGCGGGTCGCTGGCCTGAGAGCTCTTGGCTGACGTGGAAAATGGGAGGCCCCCTCCATGTACTTTGCAGGGGGAGCCCCCTCAAGTTTCGTTACGCCACTGCATTCACAGTATAGTAATCAGGCAGCATATAAGTTAATAGCCTATCTTTGTTGATGTATTTGGGAAATAACAGTGTAATATGACCAATATTTACAGCGATTACTGAATAGACCACAGTGGCTACATCATAACCCCACGTTGCGTGCACGCAGCCATCTGCAATGATGTTGTGGGTTTACAAGTTGGAAAAGGCAGAATGTGGTCTGCGGTCTTCGTAATGAATAATGCTCGAAGAGCGAAAAAGACAATAAAAACTCTTGTGTCACCATTTTAGAAATAACACCAAGTTATTTATTTGTAATAGTAGTTATAAACATAATGCACAAAAGTTTATAGCAAATTTGCAACCTCGCTCAAAATGCTTTGCAGCAGTTGCCTACATGTGTGCAAAGCAAAATTGTGCTGGAGACACTTATACTGTGAACCTTTAAATTGCAGACAGTAAAGCTGTATCCACATGCACTTAGAGTGAAAATATACTTATGAAAAAAAGATAATTTAATATTGAGAATCTTTAGCTGTTAAACAGTCAGGGAAGAGAAACCTCTGCTTTGCGCAATGTAAACTGCTGATACATATTTTCCATAAGCAACACTCATACAAGAGAATATTCCTGGTAAGTATCTTACTAATGCAATGGAAATGAGTTATTAATATTAGTTTTGTGGCTACAGAAGATGTCAAACTAGCAGTGGATGATTTGTTTGTTTTTATTGACTGCTCCTCGGTGGGAAGGTTCAGATTACAAACATCATATTTACTTATCTATCCTTTAGCTTGAACGGGAAAACGAGCTGATTTGGAAAGTTATATTGGTCATTGATGAAGTGAATTGAGGCTAATCTCATCTTTTCCTTCCTTGCTTGGAGTAGTGAAAACATGTTTAAAATCCCCACCTTGGACTATTTCCACTCAAAGGTTTTTGTTCCCCATGTACATTTCACCAATGGTAGAGATACCGTTTTCTCTGCTTGTTGGGATATTAACTTAGCTTCCCTGGAGGTTCCATCTTATTCAAGTATTGAATACAATTTCGAAAGTGCATTTGAAATTTCCAGTTCCATCAGTCCCTTCCCTCTGGTTATTAATTCGTATTCTTTAAGGTTTTTCCAGAAGGGTCCATGAACAGGGTCCATCACCACTGGATCAAGGAAGTCAAATATATATAAACCTTTTCATCTGCCATCTGTAGGAATGGTTGTAGATCGTTTGTGAAATGCAACAAAGGGGTCCCTGATGAAAAAACAATGTGGAGTGGGTCAGGGAAAACAAAGCCAAAAAAGGAACGAGAACAACCCATCTCCCAGCACAGCTAAGCTAAGAGTCAAACAACAGAAAATTACACCTTATTACTGTAGCATTCTCATAATGTATTTTATTTATTTAAAAAAAAATTAAATGTAGATATAGAAATGTCAAAAAAGATGATTTAAACATACAAATTCCAAAGGGTCTGGTGCATACGCAAGACGAAATATCCCTATGTAAAATCTATTATTTTACACTCATATCACAGATGTCCCTCTCCCAAACCTATTAAATCACTTTTTTCCTATAATAATAATGGGGTTTTATATACTAGTTCATTTCACACTACTCGCATTTCTAAGCCCTGTAAATGAAAGCATCAATAGCCTGTCCCTAGTAGAGGACTAGTTTCGAACCACTGGCCCAGCTTCCTAGCGGTTGTCCAGTTTATGCTGTGGAATATTAAAGGCACTTAATTGAAAGTGGAAAGCTCACGTACCCTGGCGTGCTATAGTCCCTTTAAGTACAGTGTGCTGTCAGTGTGGCAGTCTGTGGAGGGCAAAAGGTTCATATTAGATCTTTTAAGATAAACAGAGCCTGAAGTGTTCTGGGGGTTGTGTTTATGTTTAAAACGCTAACTGTGTATAACCAGACCCTGGATTTCCCATGGCAAATCTAAATGATGTCGTGTGCTCAGGAAACAGTAACCAGCATAAAAGATCCTAAACACATGCATTATGTCAAGAAGGAAGGTTAGGTACCAGCAGATGCTCTGGTTGTGATATATTGGTGAGCTTGGACTCTACTGCTGCTTTTAATACAGCAAATCTCTAGCGCTGTCATTCTTAACCTGTGGTCCGCGGATCCCTGGGGTCTGTGATGCCTACTCAGGGGGTCTGTGACTGTTTAGAAAATTAAATATTATTAGCAGATTAAGGCAGTATTCTTACACGCTCTGTGTGAAGGAGTTTGACGTTGGAGGCTAAAAATTATGTTTGCATTTGTATCTTGCTTTCTGGGAGCAGAACAAGAACTGCAAAAGGATTCGAGTATGGGAAATTGGTGGTCCCAGTTGAAGCATTGGTAAACTCCAACAAAAAGAGGAAATTCATTTGGAAGTAAAAAAGACAGAATAACATGCTGGAGTCAAGCATATCACATCATCTTTTAGAAATAAAACTACCTTTTGAAACGCTTCAAACTTCCATTTAAAGTGCAAAATTTGCTTATTTTTTGTTTGTTAAGTAAATAAAATATTTCATAATTTGTGGATTTGATGTATACTTGTTTCTGTATGTTTGTGTATTGTTTTGAGGTACAAATCATAGAAATTGCTTAGGTGCGGTGCCCAGCTTCCAGTGGTGATTCAGCGGAGATTTTTAGAAGTCAAAATGTTAAGAACCTTCTCTTTAGCTACGAAAAGATTACACCTCTGGTCTCCTCTCACGCACTTTCTAAATACAACAGCAAAGAACACTTCTTTACCAGTTCCTTCAATGCAAGAAGTTACCAAGCCTCCCTGACTTCCTACTGTTTGTTTTCACATAATTGTGCTCAATTTATCACTTCCTATTACACCCTTTCAATTGTATATTTTTGGACATGTACTGCTATTTACAATATCTATGAACCTTTGAATGTATTCATATCATTCCTTAAGTTACATTATTACCACCTTGAAGATTTTTGTATATCAATAGTATTCTCAAATGTCCTTTTCTGTTTACTATGTATTGGTAAATGATTGCCTGTATGAAGTATTGTTTTTTGTAATTACCTTAATTTCTAAAAAAAACCTTTACTTGAACTTACAAAAATGTTAAGAACCACTGCTGTAGCAGAAAACTTTGTTTGCAGCAGCATGATACCAAATATTAATAGAGCACAAAAACTTAGAGAGCAATCCAATAGATTATATTGTAAAAATAACTGACCAAGAATCCCCCCCACAAAAAAATCTAAAAAAAGATCTGCTTGCCTTAGAAATCAAAAAGGTTGTAATTATGTCAGCAATAGAGCAGCCCAACATAAATCACAATGTGGCAGCAGTTTGGTTCAGGAAAAAAAATTGTATTTTTAGTAATTTTCTGTTTAATATACTGCCTACAAGTCCAACTTGGCAGCAAAGTGGTTTATGTGCAATAATGTTTGAAGTATCACCGGATCCAGGAGCAAAACAGGAAAAGAATAGAGAGCTCATAATGTGATCACAAAGAAGAATGTCGCCCAGTCGTTACATACCTGTCAATTGGCCCTGGACATGACAGTGAGTTTCATCCAATGCGTACTTGGGCAAGGATGCTTAGGTGCAAAAGAGTCATCCAAAAGCAAAACTGTTAGTAACACCATGCACAGGTCAATCGCCCGAAAAGACAGGACAGGTTGAAAGTCACCCACAGGAGAAGGGCTTGATTGCTGGCTGGATGTTACCATGTGATGCCTGTTTGATAGTATATTCCAATTCAGTATGGAGCCCTCAAGACCAACAATTCATTGAACAACGAATCCTTTCTCAATAGTCGGAGCGAGAGGTCAGAAATAATCTATTCATTTGTATTACCAAGAATCATGCTGAGCTCATCTACATCCAATAGGGAACTGTTTTTATTATTGCTTTAAAGAAGTGTAAAAGCAAGAATCACCCAGCCAATGCGTTTCATTCTTAACTGGTACTTGATCATACTTCTCAAGCTAAAATCATGTGCACTCCAAATCGTGTCCTCCAGAATAGTTCCTCACTTATTTCGTATTCAATGTATATCATTAGCGTATCGGTATTTCTGGCATGTCTAGGTGACCTTTTACTGATATGTGTATGCGCATTTGTTGGAATTTATTCAGAGATAACAAATCTAGAACGCAAAGGGGTGCTGTACTTCACATTGGGGGCTAAGAGATTGTTAACATTCTAACATTGTATGGTTTACACATTACTTCTATAAAGAGAGTGTGCTGGACCAGTGCTGATACACATCTTAAAATATCTTGGCTTGACCTCATTTTACTAATCTCACTCCACCATGGACACTGTTGTGACTGAGCCTGGGCGGAGTGTGCGGAGTGGTGCTCCGCGTAGTTTCAAAAAGTAAAAATAAAAAAACTCAGTAGAACTATGCCCCGCTCCACGCCTTCCCCCCTCCCAAAGCAATTAAAAAGGCACTTACCTGCTGTGTCTTCCCCAGCTGCCTCGTCCTCGCAATGGCTGCTCTCTCCTGCCTCCTCCTTGCACTAAATAACCCCTATGTTGTACGTCTTGTGCTTGCGCATGCTCATTCGCAAGATGTACACTTCCGCAGCGGAACGCGGAGTAGGCAAAACTCCGCAGGCAGAGCGTAGTTACCCGCCCGGGGTTAGTTGTGACTCCCCCATCGCCCATACTGAAGCGCTACTAGAAGAGAATAATGAATGATGCTGGTATCTATATAATCACATTGATCAATATGTTTTTTTGTATCAACCTATAAAGCACACAATCTAACGCTTACACTTCTAAAAACATACTAATTTTACAACATTGTCATCGTCCAATTTACAATCCAATAAAAATGTCAGCTTTTCAGCTAAATTATTTGTAGTGCTTGAGTGAAGCCACACAATTTGGATTTAAAATGACTGTCTATAGTTTATACAATGTAATTATCTTGAAGTTAAGTCAAGGGAGTAGGCATAGGGTTTCCTCAAAGAAATGATCCACTCATGATTGATGTTTTGTGTAAAACAAAAAAGTGTTACATATGTTCTACTGCTCAGCGATCATGGATGAAAATGATTGTATTAGAAATTCTGGACTTCGAGTTCTATTCATTGACATAAGTTACTTGAAATCCCTAAGCTAAGTTTAACATCCAACGTTCTTAAAGATAATCAGAACGTAATGCCTAAAAAGATTTTTCATCTGGGCAGGCCCCAGTGTCACCTGGACAGCCAGTGTCAGATACTAAGTGGCCTCACACAGATGTATCTTAGCCCAGTGGCCTCAGGCACTGTAGTGCCTAATCAAGAGTAGTTACTTATGCAAACTGAAAGTTTATAATGCCAAAAAATGTCAAAATGAGCAGCCCAATGCCAGGAATAAAAATGCTGCTTAGGATACCTTGAATATAAATTTGAGAACCGCCATGTGGCAGGGCCACAATAATGCTTAGGAAGTCCACACAATGTCAAGGAGGACCACTATATGATTCCTAAAATGCTCACAATATCAGGGTTGGCTGCTCCACTAGGGCGGAGGAGCATCGCCCCACTACTTTCTCACAGTGCGAGAAAGCCAAAATATAAAATGGTAATAACTAAAAGTCATTACAATCTATGTTTGCTTTGCCATTGCGGGCAATTCGGGCTTGACTGTTCCCATGAGGTACAGGGTCAAGACTGCTTTGCAAATAGCTGTGTCTGAACTGGGGTGGCAAAGTGAGCTAAAGAATGATGATGGATTCAACCCAGATCTGTGACTGAGGGTGAGTGTCTGATAAGTGACAGCGCTCCGTCCATCATCTCTTTATGTTTGCTTAATTCGCCCTAAGTTGGCAGGGTATGCCCTGACATGGATCCCTTGTTCACTTTGCCACTGGATTCAAGCTAGCCTGGCCGATGAGGGCTGTTTGCCTGAAACCAGTCCCAGGATGCTTGTTTCCGGTCCAGGGAAGACATGGCTTGGCAGTTCGGGCTTTATTGTTCCCATGAGGCACAGGGTCAAGACTGATTTGCATATAGCTGTGTCTGAACTGGGGTGGTGAAGTGAGCTAAAGAACCATGAGGGATTCAACCCAAATCTGTGACTGGGGGTGAGTGTCTGAAAAGTTTCAGCGCTACGTCCATCATCTCTGTGTGTTTGCTTTGTTCGCCCTAAGTTGGCAGGGTATGCCCAGACGTGGGTCCCTTGCTTACTTTGCCACTGGATTCAAGCTAGCCTGGCTGATGAGGGCTGTTAGCCCGAAACTGGTCCCAGGATGCTTGTTTCTGGTCCAGGGAAGACATGGCTTGGCAGTTCGGGCTTGACTGTTCCCATGAGGCACAGGGTCAAGACTGATTTGCATATAGCTGTGTCTGAACTGGGGTGGCGAAGTGAGCTAAAGAACGATGATGGGTTCCTAAGTTGGCAAGGTATGTCCAGACGTGGGCCCCTTGCTCACTCTGTTACTGGATTCAAGCTAGCCTGGCTGATGAGGGCTGTTAGACTGATGGCTGACGAGGGCTGTTAGCCCGAAACCGGTCCCAGGAGGCTTGTTTCCAGTCCAGGGAAGATATGGCTTGGCAGTTCGGGCTTGACTGTTCCCATGAGGCACAGGGTCAAGACTGATTTGCATATAGCTGTGTCTGAACTGGGGTGGCGAAGTGAGCTAAAGAACAATGATGGATTCAACCCACATCTGTGATTGGGGGTGAGTGTCTGAAAAGTATCAGCGCTTCGTCCATCATCTCCTTGTGTTTGCTTTATAATGTGTAGTTAGCCACTAACTGTTATTAGTCTCTCAGAAGTATGGATGACCCAGCGGGGGCCCGTTGGTATTGTAGAAGCAAGAGAGAAAGGGAGTAGTACGCCAGGTTTCAAGAACCAGGGAAACACTAAGGCACATATTTGGAGTGGCATTTCCTGCTGGGACCTGAACAGCAGTTACCAGCCCCATCGGACATATGAGATCCATGGAAACAGAGCAAATCTCTGTGCTTCCCCCGGTGATTTCGGCTGCAAAACAGCCAAGCTCTCAGTGTGAAACTACATTGGAAAATGAGGAGTTTCAGGGGATCAGACCCAGAGTTGCCAATTCGTCAATTATTTCCTCATTTCTTAATGGACCTCCCAGGATCCAATTTTAATGGCCCTAATTTTTCCCTACGCCCAGTTACCTCAACATAAATAACTCTTGTGGGTGGCAGGTGAAGGGGGCGGGGAATCCAGCCCATTCACTGTACCACTCATAATGAAGGCATAAGTGGATGAAACTCAAGCACCATGAAGAAAGGACAGTGGCACTCTTATCACTGCAGGTGGGTCGGCAAGCACCAAGGTGACAATAATAGAGACCACCGCTCCTTCCTGCCTTTGTGGCATTATTGGCACTTATTGTGACTGTGCTGCTGATCATGTCGCCTGAGTGACATTGTTAAACCCTTGTTAAATTTTGATGCATCTCACCAGGCAGTGTTAGTAGGCTGCTTTTAAAACATCCGTCCCATGTATCCATCCTTTCCATGTATCCAGCAGCATCCTCCAGCCCTGGGGGGATGTGACTCCAGGCAACTATGAGTTGTTTCCATTCACAGAACCTGATATGACCAAGTCTGGAAACACCAGACCCAGTTTTGCTGGGTGGGATCTGCACCCCAGGGAGTGGGGGCTGCAGGCTGGCGGACAACCCGGGCCCTTTGATCCTTTCATTATCATGGGGGGAGCAATGCTCCCCCAGAGACTCCTGAGCTCACCCACCCCACCTGTTCTGAGCAGCTGGTAAATATATGCTTTAAAGTCCCTGGAATACATGGTAAATCTGGGTCTATCATGTTATTCCCATTTCAGGGGATTTTAAACTCACTGGGAGAAACCGACTGCAATCATTAATCGTGGTATCTCCCTAACAGGGAACGTGTAATGGAGCAATTGTACTGTTGATGGATTAAAAAGCATTATGTGGGCGGCACCGTAGTTGATAGAGTCTCAAGTTTTATGTACTTGGGCTTACTGTTCAACGAAAATGGTACATGGGGCTCGCATATTAACCTATCTAATTTAAAATTTATACGAACAATAGAGGGTATATTTAGATTTTCCACAAAAATAGGAAATAAACCCATAAGGGAAATGCTCACCCTATATAGAAGCAAATCTATCTCAACTGCATGCTATGGTGCAGCTCTATGGGGAAGAGATAATATTGCAACCCTCCAATTACAAGAGAACACATTTTAAAAATGTTTGCTTGCAGTTCCAAGCTCTACATCTAATTGTCTTATCCACAGAGAATTGTCTGTCCCCTATATTAGCGATTTTATAAGAACAGCTGGTCTTACTCTATGGCATGGGATATGGACGAGAGAAGAAGCAAGGTTTACTAAGAGTATAATACTGGATTGTTTGGCTCTGGTCAATAGCAGAAAAATACCGTGGCTTGAATAAATTCAAACTCTACTAAAAAGCTGTAAATTAACTCTAGAGCATAAAGAACCTATGTCTATACAAGGGTATAGCAAAAAAGAGTTGAAAATAAGGCTTATTGCCGCCATGGATTTGGTAAGGCATGGTGAATTGAGCACGAAACAAAGTATTTCTTTCTATGAGCGCCCACTTTTTAAGGGCATACAACCTTATCTCATCGAAGTGAGAAATACCCAACATAGGTTCTTTTTAACAAGATTAAGGCTTGGTACCCTACACTATTTCGTTGCATTCCCTAAATCCAGGAAAAGGTATCATATTTTACCAAATTGCCCATGTGACGGAAAATCACCTCAATCCACGCTGCATTTTTTATTATTCTGTAATTTTTATAGGGACATTCGTAAACTTGCTTTGAAACCTCTATTTTTAACAAATACATTTTATCATTATAAACAAGCTTTTAATTTTACTTGTAGCTTGTAGAGTGATAAAATCATGAATGCTGCTTGCAATTTTATACAAATGTCTATTAAGAGAAGAAAGACCTATTTCTATTTAGAGGCATTAACGTATGAACATTATGATGATTGAATTTGGAGTCATAATGCACTTTATCCCAAATGTATGATATATGGAATTGAACGCACTATACGCACTTTAGAGAGTTTTTTTTAAGACCAACGACTTTAATAGATTTTAATGAACTTTTACTATATTGAATTCCTTGTATTATTAATTAAAAAATGGACTGTATTTTTGTAAATAAGTGTGAGGATGTATAAATAACATGTTTTTTATTATTGTTATTAGAATGCTTTTATGGTCATGTATAATGTACCGAATAAAGCTTTTTGAATCGGAATATAAATCTACTGTTGATGGTAAATAAGATGGCAATTTGCATTTTCTTAATCATCTTTCCCCTCAGTCCGTTTACCTTTTCACACGCTTCAATCTGGCAATGTTAGACGTCGAAGATGTGCTTTGCCTTGTTTGGAGCTCTATATGGAGTTCACTGTATCAGAGTCTTTCTCCAACATGTTTTTAAGTTCAAGAAATGTTTATTGAAAAGATTAATATGATCATAAAAACAATACTTCATATATGCAGTTATTTGTTAATACATAAATACATGAAGGTGTAATAAAGAACAATGATGATATATAAAATCCATTAAAATAGTAAAAGAATAATATAGAAGGTGATATGAATACAAGCAAAGGTTCACAGAAATCGTAAATAACAGTACATGTCAAAAATACACAATTAAAATAAAATAAAAAAAATATATATATATATAACTCCAACATGTTTTAGTGGGATAAGTGTGTGAGTTACTGCATTTCAGCGCTGAGGACTTCGTGCCCCACCCATAAAAATCCAACGGGACAGATTTGAAGAGACAAGTAACATCACAATGATATCGCATCACCTTGTTTTCTCAGCCTCTGAGGAGGATTACAGCGGGTAAAAGCAGAAAGTAATGAACACCTGAAGTCTGGTCTGAATTTAAAGTGCATTAGACTTACTAAAAATATTTATAATTGGAAAAGTAAACAGAAAATCTCCGTAATACCCTTGAGGATGAAAATTTTAAATGAGGCACTAAATACTGCTCCCAATTTAGCTGCTTGTTTAAGAATAGTTCACACAGGATAAGTTATTCTGTTTTATTTGTGCTCAATTCAGCAGCGCATGTAAAGATAAAATGCTACTGAGATGCGACTCTGACTGCTTCTGAAAAAAGAAAAAGAAGGGAATATATAATATCACACACAAACTGGATTGGCCTCAATAAAGGTAGCTAAGAACAGGCTGCGTGTATTAATTCATATGCTAAGGAATTTTTTAAAGAACAACACATCAGCTGGGATACTTCAGAGCACTGAGAGACATAAAGAAAGTGCTGAGAATATGAGGGTTAGATTCTAGTCAAAAACATAGAGCTGGCATTTTTTAATCATTCCCATAACGAATTTAGACTTAGCTTAAGGGCCAGACTATCCTCAGATATCACTCTAACCAAACATGGCATCCTTCCTGCTACTTGTGAGTAAGATGAGGCCTGACAGATCCCATCAGAACAGTGACTAGCCCCTGAACAGGAACATCCCTGCTTCTCCCTCACCTGATTCACCCACAGCTCCGCTCCTTCACACTGGTGCCAAGTTACTTTTGAGGGCAGTTGTGAGGGGAACAGGGGTTGAAAAGTAGACAAGAGAAGGGCAGTAAACACAGACACTTGCACCATATAGAGAAAATTGATTACAAGTAGTTTATGTTGGATCACTGGAGCCATGTCAGAGGGTGAGGCTGCATGCATGACCTTAATGCAGAGAGCTCTGTGCCCCCCTCTGAAGGTTTGCACCCTGGGAACAGGCCCATTTCACTCATGCCAAGGTTCAGGTTTATTTAGAGTTAATGAGGATAGCAAGCTACTCTGAGGCTGCCTCAAAGCTTCAGACATTGAACTCAGAGGACCTTCCACCAAGTGATAGTCTCTTGAAGGACCAATGAAGGAGCACAGATTCCTCGCTAGGGTATAGTAATATGATAACTTCTGAGGTAGACAGGGCATTTTTGGTAAAATATCAAAACCAACCCTGAATTTAGATTTCCTGGTTTCTGTGCATAATTTTCCAATTTTACTTCGAATAAATGTGGCCCATGCTTAGCCATAGCAGCGAGCTGTCAACATGTTCTTGGATGGAGGCAGTTCGAAGTCAAGCCAGGTGTAAAGTTAGCCATGTGCAGATCTCTATAGCGTGCTGTCAGCCCTCAAAGCACTTTACCAGCTCCTGGAGAGCTCTAGCCTTCTGGGCGTTCTAAAATGAGTAGTGTTTATGTTGGATGTAGTCTTGCCAACGTCTTAGAAGATATTTTCAAGTCCAGTGCCAAGCCAGGCAGACCGGCGACAATGGGCACCATGGAAGCATTCAGAAACAATGGCGCTGGGCGGCAGCACGGAAGGATGGGGTCCGGGCATCTGTGCCCCAGGAACACACAACCCTGCTTTGAAGCCACCCACTCTTTCTAAATCTCAGATAAATCATCCTCCAGTGACATAAGCAGATTCTCAGTAATATATTTTTAGCCATGTACTTCGCTTACGAAGGTTGGCATGAAAGCTTTTATAAAACAAATTCTGATTCGCTGTTGCATCACTCATTTTGGCTGCTGTTCAGCCATGGCCATGAGTTGCTTGTGTTGTCTATACAAGCTTCACTTAAAGCCATTCATCACATTGTGCGTAAAACACTGCTGGTGGCTTAGAGGAAGTCGTTTGTCTTGTGCAGAAGTATTCCCCACCTCCTCTGTCCACTTGGTTACTTTGGAAATGGTGCCATTAGCAACATCTGAACATGCAGCAGCTGACGTCAGGGAAGGCCTTATCTCAACAAACGATCAGCCAGGCTCAGAGAGAGTCTCTGCTCTACCCCCCTCTGAGCTCTGTGGTGAGGAGGTCAGCCCATTCCTCTCCCTCACAGCTTGTGAAGGGCACTTTGAGCTTTCAAAGCTGTGGAAAGTCAAACGGCCACATTTGTTGCGGAAAATAACTAGTTATAAACTAATGTGTTGACAGCAGCAAACCCACTGCTTGTAAATACGTTTATGAAAAAGCTAAGCACAATTATCTAAAATGGCCCCCGTTTCTTTCAACTAATTTACTGTTCTAGTGACATCACTGTCCTATACCAAACCCAGAATGCACCTCACACCGTGCTGACACTCCCTCACAATATCAATAAGTTCCATTGCCCTCCTACTATACATGTTAAAACTACTCTTTAGTGCTTTGAAGCCAGTGGAAGCTCTGCAAAAAATACACGGTCTAGTAATATGACAAGCTAAATATTTTACTTCATTTTAATGACTCTAAAGTGCAGCTTATTGCAGGAATGAGATAAAGTGAGTTCCTATAATGGGTGTACTAATGAATCAATAATCCACTATGCTGACATTCAAGTAGCCATCAGTCTAGGAGTATCGCCTTCCAACGCAGAGAAGGTTAGGACTTCCTAGGTCCATATAATGCTCAGTAGCATCAACCTGCAGCTGTACCTGCTCTTGTGAGTGTTTCAACACCACCAAACCCTCGGTTGAGTGGAACTGAGAGCCCATATGATAGCCATTTTAGACTACTGTAGCATTGTTTACCCACCCCTAAGGTGTAGGAGTACCTTCCTGTGATTTTCTGAAAATATGAACATACATGTATCATTTTTATATGTGTTTTACCTGGACTATACCTCTGTTTGACATATAAAATGTGTGATATTTCTCCAAAATCTTTTGTTTAATTTATTTTACTTTATGTAATCTTAATCTACATAACATCTGTAGTGAGAAGGTTGAAATGCTATTATGGCAACTTGTTTTCAAATAGCTCTCTATACATTGCACTGCTGTTTTTAAGTGGAATAAGTTAAAGATGATGGTATTTACTACCCAATTTAATGGTACTAAATTTACTGGCAACTGATTATGGAGGACTAAATCAGCCTGCCGACGGTGCAAGATAATAACATGCACATTACTCCTCCATCTTGTGAGTTTCAGCCTACCTGTGCCCCAGATTGCAGTGAGTAGAGTCCAGGAAGTGGTAAGGAGGCAGACTGGTGCTGTCTCTCCTAAAAGAGTTAAAAAACGATTTTCCCTATCTGTGATTACTGTCTTTGCCTGTGGCTGTTACAGTTTAAAATTGTAGTTTTAACCTGCCCATGATTGCATATTTAATTACCTGTTTTTTGTTCAAACTTGTGGTTTTTCCTGCCCATGATTGCTTCCATTTAAAGTGTTGAATTGTGGGATTTGCAGTCCTAAATCTCTGTAGTTTGTCCCTCTCATTCCCGGTGACTATCAGTTTTCCCTCCAGTTTTCCCTCCAAATTTCCCCTTGTCTCTGTGCTAAGACCTGTATGTTAAACAGTGCACCCCCAGCCACCATTTTGAGTTAACAAGTCAGTGAAACCAGCCCCTCCCCCTCCCCCCTCCCCCCCAAGCAACAGGGACATTCTACATCAGAGTGTGCTCTGAGGCAGCAGTAATCTTCTGTGTGCTGTTTAAACTGTGTTTAATAGGGTCTGTGCACTTCGTTTTTTGGCCAGGAAAGGGAGTAAAGTGTTATACAAACACTATTTTCAGAGGACAAGTTAGGCCCTTACCTGCAGAAGTCCAAAGTGTGGATTGAGCCTGTCTGTCTCACAGGAGATTCTGAACAAGAGAAACAGCTCCCAACTCCCTGGCCAGCAAACCTTGCCTGAGGTCGCTGGGACCTTATATAGTCTGCTAGTGGTAGGTACATGTATTGTATACACTGATTGGTGGTTGTATCTGATGTTTCTATTGGATTAGGGTTAGTGTCCTCATTGGTTGGGTATTTTAATGAATCACAGACCCAGAAACCAATCAGAACATTCAATGTAGGGTTGGGACTAGGGCTAGGGTTAGAATTTCTATTGGAAGTAGGGACTATAGCTTTCTGTGCTATTGGTTGTTGGGACTAGGGTGGGACTAGGGCTAGGGTTAGGCCTTTAATTGGAAGTAGCGATTAGGGCTTCCGGTGTGATTGGTTGCTGGAGTAGGTGTGGAGGGTTAGTCTTTCTATTGGAAGTAGGGACTAGGGTTTCCTCTGCCATTGCTTGCTTGGACTTGGTTTGGGACTACTGGTAGGGCTAGGGCCTCTATTGGACGTAGTAATCAGGTTTTTTAAAAAAAAGTTATTGGGTGCTTGAACTAGGGCTGAGATTGGCTGTAAGGTCCTGGTCCCCTATTGTTTCTAGATTTTAGGGCTTGTGTTGGGATTGGATAGGGTTAGGGCTAGGGTTCCCATTGACTGGAGGGGTCACCTGATTACTAGGGCTATAAAAGGCCGAGGCTTAGGGCGTCTCAGCCCGGGTGTCGAGACTAAGGGTGGAGAGGACAAGGGTGATTGCCTGTTCGAGACTGGTCGGGACCTGGGCCAGAAATACTGCCCATTCTCCCACCTATAAATACCCACCCTATGTATGTGTCTCTCAGTATATAGGCATGTATTTTCACTATAGATATGTACCTATCTTTGTGTATTGCTTTGCATAAACATGTAGAATAATTATGTTGTTATAATAACAAAACAAACAAAACAAAAAACATATTTGGTCTACATGTACTTCCTTCCATTGTGCATCTATGTACCTCCATGTACTTGGATCTGTGTGTCTGTTGCTTTTCTCCGGAAAAAGCATATCCAATGCACTACTCTATTTCTCATTGTGTACCTCTATCAAAATCTTTCATCTGCATAAACTTACCTCCTTTATGCAGCTATATACTTTCAATGTACTTATGGATATATATATTTATCACTTTCTTCTAATTTAGCATTTTCAATGCACTACCCTATTTCTCAGCCTCAACTTTCTGACTCATCTCAAATTTCTTTCTACTACTCTTTCCAATGCACTACCCTATCTCTCACCCTATACATCTATCATTATATCCTCTACACCCACTCTCTCATTTATCCCAAACACCATACCACTACTATGTTCCCCAAAATAACCCTTTCTTGACTCTCTCCTACTCTACCCCTCCTTGCATCATCTGACACCTCTTTTACTATACCGATCCCCCAAAACAAACCTTTCTGAACTCTTCCCTCTGACTCTTCCCCTCCAAAAACCCTTTTTACTCATCCAAAAGCCTCCTCCTACTGCTATGACCTAAAAAAAGAAATCATTCACTCTTCTATCCCCCCACTATCCTTTCCAATCAAAATAACAGACTAACATGTTCACTTCTTTAATTCCATATTCCACTATACTAATTCACAACTAATCCTTTATGGGTTCCAGAGTAGCGTGCTACTCGCCAAAAAATAGTTTCAACACCTCATCAGGGTTACAGACGCTATATAAATGCAAACGTTTTGCCCTTTTTTACCCCTTCCCAACCCTTCTCAATCCAAATAACTGACTAACATATCCACCACTCAAACTACTTCATATTTCACTATACTAATTTTCAACACTAATCCTTTATGGGTTCCGGAGTAGCCTGCTACTCGCCAGAAAAAAAAGCACTTCAACACCCCATCAGGGGTAAGAAGCGCTATATAAATACAATCCTTTCTTTCCCTTCTATCCCTCCGCTATCCTTCTCACTCCAAATAACTGACTAATATCCACCACTCAAATTACTTTCATATTTCACCATACTAATTCACCACTAATCCTTTATGGGTTTCCGGAGTAGCGTGCTACTCACCCCCCAAAAAAAGTGCTTCAACACCCAACCAGGGCTAAGAAGCGCTATATAAATACAAACCTTTTTTTCCTCTTCTATCCTTCTGCTATCCTTCCGAATCCAAATAACCGACTAACATGTCCACCAATTAAAATTTACTTGCATGTTTCACTATACTAATTCAACACTAATCCTCTATGGGTCCCGGAGTAGCGTGCTACTCGCCGAAAAGCACTTTTACGCCTCGTCAGCGGTAGTAAGCGCTATTCAAATGCAATTACAATACAATACAATACTGCATACGTCAGCATCCAGCTTTTACATCACTAACCATTCCTAAGTGTTACAATGTAATTTTAATGTACCTCCCTCTTCTTTCTACATAAGCCACACCTGTGCCACTTAGGCACTGATTATAAGATAGGCAGACTGGGACACTGCGTCGAATCATCACGAGCCCGACGGTCCCACATCCGTTTTTTCCCATGGGCAGGAACACTGAACCTGAATTTACTGGCCAGAAATTCTGGCTGGTGAGATCTCTTGAGATCACAGCTGCAACAGCAGCCAGGCCTCCGAACCCAGCTGCACCTGACCTTTTTATCTCACAAAAGGAGGTAACTCTGTGCACCTCCCGCCGGAAGTAATCTTCCACTTCCACTTCCCTCCCCACTCCTTACCCTACACATAAACCACTCACTGTACTGTGCTTTTGAGCCCTAGAAATAGGGAACTCCATCTGGAATAATGCACCATAATTCCATGCCTGCGGAGTTATTCCCCATTCCGAGGGGTTTACCTCATATTTGTACGGTACTGGCAGAGTGTTACTGCTTGGTATAGGTATTACATGTGCAGAGTTTGCACTCTGCCAGAACAGTGCAACTTGTAACTAGGACCTTAGTTGTAAGTTTAGATGTGCATATACATGAGTGCCACGTCATCTAGACTTAGGAAACTGATTACATTAATGCTCCAGAATTCTGCTGTTTGATTTTATTATAATCTCCCCTCTATTACTCTTCACACACTACTAATTGAACTCCTCTCCCACTATCTTTTCTCTGCATTAAATTACTCTGTCCTGACCTTTTGTGTCCCTCCACTTTCTACTCCCTCCTCAGGAAGGAAATGGTCATCCATGTCCATTGGCCAGTCTCTAGTTCTGTTTAGGTGTCCCAAGCTCCATCACACATATCCCCTTTAATAAAAGTTAAACTGAACTCTTTTTAAATGTATTACAGGTCATCTATAAGTTGTCTCAGATCCGAATAATTTTCCCAGACTTACTGGCCAATATTTGAGTTGTTATTGGCAAATCATTTTGTGTGTTGAGAGTCTGGGCCATCAGTTTCATCACCTATCAGATGTCCTGTTGCCCCAATATCTCTTGAAGTGAGAGGTATTTCTTCTCACCGGGTGACCAGAGCAGACAATAGATTTCATATTACTTTTCTGGGCAATTACTTGCAAAGTAGATGTTTTATATAGAACACCTGGCTTTTTTGGTGTTGACATATCGACAGCCAGACCCTGTTATTAATATCCAAATCTTAGGCATCTGACTTGACGTATTACATTTATCTTTATGCTTTGCGTGTTGTTTCTATAATAAAGTCAGATTCTCTGGTCACCCACTTCGGTGTAGACATCAAAAACTAGGGTCAAACACGTGTGTAGCCAGGCATTTTCTCATTGTCCTATGAGGAGTGGAGAGTGTCGCATTCACTCTTCTTACATTGCAATAGGGGGTAATGGAGTGTCAATCACTCCGCCTACACTCAGTGAACTGCCTTTTTTTGGGTTCCCTTCAACTATGAGAGTGTCGCATACACTCTTCTTACATTGCAATAGGGGGTAATCGAGTGTCAATCACTCAGCCTACACTCAGTGAACTGCCTTTCTTTGGGTTCCCTTCAAATATGAGAGTGTCGCATACACTCTTCTTACATTGCAACAGGGGGTAATCGAGTGTCAATCACTCAGCCTACACTCAGTGAACTGCCTTTTTTTGGGTTCCCTTCAAATATGAGAGTGTCGCATACACTCTTCTTACATTGCAACAGGGGGTAATCGAGTGTCAATCACTCAGCCTACACTCAGTGAACTGCCTTTTTTTGGGTTCCCTTCAACTATGAGAGTTTCGCATACACTCTTCTTACATTGCAATAGGGGGTAATCGAGTGTCAATCACTCAGCCTACACTCAGTGAACTGCCTTTTTTTGGGTTCCCTTTAACTATTCAAACATGGAATTGAATTGAAGCATCACTGGTATATATTTCCATTGTCTAAAGTTCATAAAGCCCTCAAAACCTTCACAATCGAGGCCAGTGAAAGTTGTCCATTGTCAGTATTGACTTTTTCCTGTATCCCCATGCAACAAATATGCATTTCAGCGCTTAGATTACTTTAAAAGCCCTAGTTAAGGACACAATTTTTATAATCACAAAGTGAAAATGTTCCCCCACTGCAACGGGCAAGAGTTATCCCTTTTCAAAATGCTAATTTTACGTCATTTATTTTAATTATTTTTTTTGCTTATTTGGGGTGTTTGTAAAGCTTTGCAAGCTACCTGCTGTAGTCTAGAGTGCAACAGGTTTTTGCTATTTAATCTGCAGGCCTGGGTCAAAGCAGGTTACTGAAACTGCTAGCATATGGAAATAGGCTAAACATTAATCTGTTTAAATAGGACAGTATGTCTTGATCGACAAATTTTAATCTTCTAGTTGGCAGATATGGGATGAACAAACTAGCCAAGTACTCTGGTGACCTGCCAAGTAACAATCTGTGAACAACACAGAGCGATTTGAAAAATGCTCTTTCCTTCGCTGGGAGCCAGCGGAGGGACATCAGTGTGATATGACTGTCTCGTTTCAAGCCAACCAGGATCATATGAGACACTGCGGTTCTGGCGCCTTTGGAGGTCACAGACAGATGTGTTAGGTATTCCAATATAGTAATATTGAAGTAATCAAGATGGAAGATAACCACAGCAAAGTTTAAGACAAATTTATGAGACAAGTGGTAGAACACCCCTCTGCAGAGAAGAGCAGATTTAGAGACAACATGTATTTGGGTGTGAAAGAGCACTTGCTGTCAAACAGCACATGATGGTTGCAGCCTTTCAATACACATGCGGGCATATTTACCAGCCCTTACTGCCACCAGACCGTCAGTTATTTGACGCTCCTGTGGCACTGTGTGCTGGATCATATTTACAAGGTCACACAAAGGCAACCTGCATGACTTTTCAAGTCCTTGTAAATATGAACCCTTTTCACGCATCACTTTGCATGAATGGGGCGTGCAATGGGTGTTGCAGTGGGCGTTCCACCGGAATACCAATTGCTTTTTGTCACGCTCCATATTTACAAGGATCTGTAAACCTGAGGCAGCACCAAAAAATAACTCCATTGAAAAGCAGGTGGTAGAGTCGTGCAGCAAGGAGAAATAGTTTTATTTTTCTTTGTATTTGGCTCTTTCTATGTGTGCTGCCTTCTTCAAAGGAGCAAATCACATTTAATCATTGTTAATGTGTAAGAAGGTGTCCCTTCCTGCACATAAGTAATCAAACCCTGCAACGCAAGCACCCTTGCGCTTTTTTAGTTCCAGCGCAAGGGAAATGACAAGGGGTGCACCGTATTCTTGTGAATCCGGTGCATCCCTGCATTTTTTAAATGACGCAGAGCGGCACTGCTAAATTGCTTGCAGCACAACGCTGCCAGGGGTGGTGAATCTGGAGGAGTGGAGGAGCATCGCCCTACTTAAATTACCCCCAAGATGAAAAATAAAATGGTAATAATGATAATTTATTTTTCATCCTTCCATCCTGAACTAAGCATCAGGATGTGGGTGGGGCTGCAGTTGAATGACAGCAGCAGGGAGGAGGGTGGGCTGTTTGTGCACCTTACAAAGCGCGCATGTCCCTTTGGCTGGCCTTCCTGCGACCGTCAGCCAGGTATGCGCAATTTGAAATCTGGGTTAGAGTAAGTACAGGCCTCCAGGGTGCTGGGGGAGAGCCGAGTGAGGCTATTCTGTCCAATCAGGGCACTGCTCTCGCAGCATGAGAGCAGTGCCAGGATTGATGCCCACACTGCAGCATCCAGTTCGTCTGAAGAGGTCCGTAGCAGAGGACGTCGGTTTAGGTAAGTTTTATTTTTCATTTTAATATTTACGCATGTGCATCCGCTCCCCTTCCAGTAGATGCCAGCCGCCACTGAGCACTATATCAATTCTTTGTAAATATGCCCCATAATGTTTGAGACCTTTTAATACACAATATATGCCAAACCCAGGCCACAAGAGCAAAATGCAAGAAGGGTGAGAATTTTTTCTGTAAGCACTAGTGGCCCGTCCCCTGCCAAAGCGGGGAAGGGCGGGCTGGGCTAGAGGAGGGAGGTTGGTGGCGGGGAGGGATTGGGGGCAAAAAAAGAAGATAAACTTACCTTGCCGCATCCGCCGTATCCTGCAAATCGCCTCATCCTTTGTCTGGTCTTGGGCACAGGCTCTCAGCCTGCCCTGCGGCCAATCCTTAAGCTGCTCTCTCATGAGAGCAGCTTCAGTATTGGCCGGAGCGCTGGCAACTTACGCTCCCAGGCAGACTGAGAGCTGGTGTCTGCGCCAGCCCCAGTAACGTAGCCAGGACTGGAGAGAGCTTCACTGCGCCAGACCAAATTGGCACCCTATCTAACATGGCTGCTGTAAGCCTCATAGTATTATACAGAAGGTTTATCTAAGATGGTGACCGTACCTCTAAGAACTCTACTTAGATTCTCAACCTTTATGTTACATTTTTTCACATTTAGGTTTACAAATGCCAGACATACATTTCTGACGTTTTTGACGGTGATAGTTGATGAGGGGAGCCTGAACATAGATTTGAGAATGTTTAAGGTTTTAGGACAGACTATGCACATGGGTGACTATGGGATGTACCTTCTGGTCTACTTCTCCCTCTTATTCTAGGAGACCCTCTCTTTAGGATACCGGTTTCCAACACAATTGTATGACGTGTTCTATGTCAGATTCTTACTGTGTCCTTAGATGAAGTATACATGATTGATTAACATTTTGTCTTTCTTCTGTAAAAACATACAAAGACATCTAGAATTATGTTCTTAACAATGGGCACTTTGTCTCCCCTGAACCTGAACACTAGGGTGTCTTGGGTGATGGGTGTTACTGTACTATATGACATTCTAATGATATGTGTACTTAACTTGTAGCCCTGATGAAGTCAGTGATGTTAATACATCGATCTGACGAAACACGTGTTGGCTAAAGGGGACTAATGATGAATGAAGATCAATAGAATAAATCGATCTGAAATCAAGAAAAATCTAATGGACTTAATGTGTTCTTTCTGATGATTACTGGTGTGCTGTGCTCGGGACTAATGTACATTGTTTAGACTGAGTTTTCCCAGCCACTGTGGGAGCATTGGTGGCCGCTCTCTCCCTTTGAGCACCACGTGATTGAAAATACGTTCTATTACTTTGGGAAGACTTATTAGGTTTGCGCAAGTGGCCCAGCCACACTCACTTGTCCCACTGTCTAGAGATGGACAGACATTCTTGAAACCAAACAAGGGATGCAACCTACAGGTTTCCCTTGTGGGTTAGTCTGTTGGGCTGTGACTGAGTGCCCATGAAGTGGCATATAACAACTGAAAGAGAAGAGTTCTTCAGTTTATTTCTCAAAAGGGACAGTGCCAGCATGAACAGTGAGGAGCTGCATGTAGTGGGGCATAGGTTGGATCTATGCCGCTGTGTCTGGATCTGTGTGGCAAGTGAGGACCTAGTATCTCATGAATATGATGCTTGCTTCACTGCTGCTTTGATGAAGGATTAGTAAGAGAATCTCTAGTGCTACGAAGGAGACTTTACTTTGAGCTTTATCTGTCTTGCGCCCTGAAACTGCCTCTGCAAGAAGCAAGGAATGCTGCAATTTTTAATGTTTCTTAACTGGCACTAGCATGTTTAAACTGCGTGATCATCTGTTATGAAAGTTGGCACATGGCTTCCCTTACCCTTGTTGCATGTTTTGAGGTCCACATTCTATGTTGTGAGGCCATGAATTAAGATTGTGCCCCCTCAGAGCTGGTCAGTCTGGAACAGACTGTGCCACGTTTCGGAATTATTTTGCTTTAATGAAGAGAACTAAATCCCTGTGACCCTAGTTGTGTCTGACTATGTAATTGCAGCCAACATGGATCAGGGCCATAAAAAGTCAGATGTCACTCTGCGCCACCTTTCTCATTCATGTTCATGTTCCAAGCCTCTTCAAGGGAATTAAGGATGGACTTCCATGGAACTTTAGCAGTAAAGAGAACTGACGACTGAGTAAAACTCCCTGTCGGCCCAGGCCCAAGTGTCTAAGCTGATAAATTCCAGCTTCTTGTTATTAAACTGCAGCGTTGCACTGTGTTGTGTAGAAATTCTGTGAGGTAATTCAATAAGCTTTTAGTTTATTGCACCATTAGTGCTACTGCCATTTATTTTAAGAAAATATGGGCTAATCTGCAAATATGTGTTTCTTAGGGCACCACACTTTCATGTTTAATTTGATAAATGAAAGAAATAGGCAACCTTCAAAAAAGATTATCGTGCTCTACACATAATTGTGAACTGTAGGTACAGAACTTCTGATTTGTCCCCGGACATATGTTTTTTGAAGATAGTTTGGAGAATTTAGTACATTTGCAGCAATTACGAAAATGTATATCCCAATCAAAGATACAGTTATTGAGAATTTAAGGCTGTGATGAGCATTAATAATGTGTAGAATTCAAAACCAAATAAGCATTGTAACGCCAATATGTCTGACTTTGGATGCCAAACTTTTGAATTTTACAATAATGAATTCTTTGTTAGACATTTTTGTTGGGGAGGTGCTGAGCACTCACCAATGTTTAAAAATGTTTTTGGGTTAACAGCAAAAATGTTTTTTGGTCTAAAAACGTAAATCTTGCTCTAGTATTCCTGGCACTGAAGAAAACTATTTGGTGTGCTAATGTGCTCCCAGTGAAAGGGCCGCAGGTCTTCACTCACAGTGAAGTTAGCCAATGGCTGAACTGGGCTCACCCACTGCCCCATGCAGTATACTGCAGTATGGAAGAAAAATGTGGATGGCTCAACAACAGACACATGGATGAAGAGGGCTGGATGAAAGCCCCTATATGTAGGTACACATCAAAAGTAATTTTTGCAAAACTGAAAGGATTTCCCTAAAGTCAGATGTAAAAAGGTAGCACATTCACCTGTTAAGTTACTACTGTAACATTACCTCCATCCCTGCCTTCCCGTGTAAAAGGCAAAAATGAGATGTGAATGAGACGGAATAAGTGTTGCTCAGTGTACAACACTATGTATGATTGCCTAAGAATGTACCTTCGAGTGAGAGTGATTTTCAGTAGTATTTGTACAATTGTATGATTCTACAGGAATGCATGAACCTTTGGGAGTCAGATAGAAACTCTGAAAACAAAGTCAAACTTCATAACTTTGACTGAACTGCAAATCCCCCCCACACAGCACCTTCAGACCCTGACGGGTGAGTAGTCGCACTTTACAAGAAACCTGTTTAATTGATTAATAACTTGAGAGGGGTGCATTTTGGTTTTAGTTGTAGGTGAGGTAAATTCTCCCTCATAAACTGGCCCCTCACCTTACACACCAAATATAATGATTTTAATAATAGATATTTCAGCTATTCTTATAAGTGATATCTGTTACATAGGAGGAACAGGATATTGCAAATTGGGTGGTCTGTCTGACCCTGATTTAGGCTAGTTCATTGACCAAGCAGATTTGCAGTCTACAATTCTGTATTAGAAACACTTGACTGTAAAAGTCAGAAGGGAAAAATAAAGAACATCAGAGGTTACAAAGCAGAGCTTTACTCCGCATGCCTTTACTCTACAGGCATTTAAATACGTTGGCAATTACGCATTATACTACCACATGTATATATGTTTCACAGTGTCAGTCGCTATCTTGTAGTTATAATTAAGACTAGGTGTCCATAGAAAACAGATTCTTTGGTTTGCTAAAAACTTTGGCGCTTTTTGGCGGATCTTTACAAAACTTTTTAACAAAAGGTTGATCCACGTAATCTTCATCCTCAAAACATTTGGAGTGGTACTTCAAATGGGAGAGCCAAGAAAAAGGGGATCCCAAACATGTTTTTCCCATGCAATTTCCCATAGGAACTTTAGACCCAGCTACAGCCACAATGACTGAACAGAATGACACCACATTTGACAGAGCCACTTCCTTACCCAGAACGTGTAATTTTGTGATTTGATGTAAATCTGTTCAGTAGTTGTGAGAAATTAAGGCTTAAAATGTATACATACGTAGAGACGCTGCAGTATGGAAGCACCAGTATAAGATCTGATAGGCTGCTACACATCAACAAAGATGTTTGGCAGCCCTTTTAGGACCCATGTACTCAGTCCCACATCCTTTTAAATTTAAAAAAAACATATTTGGGACAGGGTAGGGATATCGTAACACCCTGGCCCCTAGTAACCCCTATGGTCCAAAAATAAAAATAAATGCTTCTTTTCATTAGTGTGCTGCTGCAGTAGTACTGCAATACAGAAGTAAAAACCTTTTTTTTTAAAGTGGATGGACTGGCCCCACCCTTTTCAATTAAAATTCTCCTGGGGTGGGTCAGTACCCATGGTGGTCAGTGCATCATTATTTGAAGGGAAAGTGATCTGGGATATTTAATGGCCCCAAAGACCCCATCCTCCATGACCTCAGCCTTTGTATATTTGTTTGGGGAGCGGGTGTGCTGTCCCCCTTCCCAAGCCATTTAATGGCCATGGACACCCCAATCCCTGGGGCCTGATACATGATTTATTTCGGTAGGTTTTATTTGCCCCTCCTCTCCAAGCCACATAATGGTTCTGGGGACATCCTCTCGCTTAGCACAATGTCAGGCAGTGTCCTGGTGATCCCATCTCCAGGGACTCTGAGTTGCTCCCTGCTTGGGAGAGTGCAGTCAGAGAACAGATAGCTATCTCCCTGTTCGTGCTCTCCAGGGCAGGGAACATAGGATTGCTTCCACTCGGTGGGAGCTAAAAAAAGAGAGATCAAACCAATGTGGCCAGCTCCTGCCAGCACTCAGGATTGGTGCTGGCAGGGGAGCAATGGTGCTGCGGGGGCCATGAACCTCCAACTGCGCCCACCAAGGGCTCTGTTTTTTGTACCCACAAAAAAAAGGATTTTCCAGTTCTCGCAGGACCACAGGCCCAGGGGTTTCTCCCGTGGCCTCCAACATTTTAAAGTTGTTGGATGCCCTGAGTGGGACAGGGTCACTCACTGGAAACAAAATTAAGGCTGGCTCCCACTTGTGAGCAAGTATGGAGCCAGCGGGCCATAGGGTCCTTGTTCCACGGCCTCCAACATTTGCAACAGTTCGTGGGTGCCCTGGTTGGGACCGGGAAACCCCCGTCCCCAAAAATAAAATGTAAAACAAATCTGCACGAATATGAAATGAACGGAGTAACCGCTCCATAATCAATACTCACATCGGGGAGCACCCCATTATATCTGTGAGTCCTTTTATAGGTATTATTTGATTCTTGTGCTAGCTCTAGAAGGGGCAGGTGCACCAGAAAGTATTTTTTAATTGCTGTAGGAGGAGCTACAGGGAGCGCAGGAGCCCTACTGGGAATATTTAAAACAAAGTTGCAGTAAGTTTATGTTGCAATTTATTATGAAGAAATTACATAATTGTTGACAACACTGCGCATGGCAGGGGCTTGATTTAGAGTTTCTTCATGTAACTATAACTGTTGAATTTCAGTGTTGTTTTTGATTTACAATGTTTAAAAAGTGTTGTTGATATTTTTCCTCTAACTAAAATGTTACTTTCAACTTTGGATTTGTCAGTGAATATCTGAGGTTTTTTAAAACTTTAAAACAAGATGCTATTACTCCAACCTATAACGAGAGGGAAACACTGGTCTGCAATCTGATGCTTAGCAAAAATTATGAGACGTTTATCAGGACCACCTGATGGTTCTCCTTAGAAGTCCACAGTGTAAAAATGCGGACCCCACAGCCATTGCACGCCTCTCAGAGTCATTGTGGTTTCAGGGAAGATTTCCCCATTCTCCACATTGTGTCATGAGGAACAAGAAATAAGAAATGTGGGGCTATGGTGTCCACCTAAGCAGAAGAACACCTCCTGCCCCACCAGGGAGCAAGGAAAAGGCCACGGAGAATCCCGAGCTTGGTACAAAAGTGCTGCAGGGTCACTGCTTAATTTGAGCGGTGGTTTTCAGTGCTGGTGCCCACACTTAATTGGTTTCCAGTGCTCAGCACAGGTACTTTTTGTCAACACTGCACTTAGTACTGTCTGCCACATGGTGGCGCTGCTCATCTAATTTAGAGATGAGTAGAACAACAGTTGATTACAAATACAATATAGATTAAAAATTACTTATGCCTGCCTCCCCAGCCATTCCTTTCGCTTTGGGAACCTGGAATAATCTGGACTGTCGCACTTGTAGGCGAGAGAGATGGTTAGCAGTGGTTTTGGCAGCGATGACAGGGCTGATGGGTGATGCAAGCTGCAGATGCCTCCTGGTCAGGGCCCTGGCACTTATTATTTTACAAACTAAGCACTGTGCAGGGTGAAAACTGTTTCCCCACCAGACAGGCAAGCTGAGCAGGTCTCACGCTGAGACTCCTGGATGGGAATTCTATGACCTCTAGGAGGCAGCCACAGAGTGTACCCAACAGCAGCACATGCAATCTGGGATGCCATAGAACACTGTTTCCAAGAAATTTAACAATTGCAGGACATTTATTAAATACATTTATGCCAGCTCAGTACATGGGTAGTGCACCTGTGCTTAATCATTTAAATTTTGAGGATTTCATCAGCAAGCAGTTAGATCTGTTTTGATAAGTATATTACAGATACTACACACTCCTATTGAGGATAATTGTCTATGCCATTAATTCGACTTTAACAAATCGAGATACTATGTGATTACTCCTAAATCAGGTGATTGTGTTTCTGAATGAGTTCTGGGGCATCAAATAAGCAGAAAAGTGACCATCAGTCTCTGTGAGTTACATGTTTTTTTAAAAATTTGTACTGAAGTTTTACTGTAGTCTCTTATTTTACATCTATAAACAACAATTACTTAATTTATGTTTACTACTGTGCAAATGGTTATTTTGTTATTCTAATAAAATCAGCCTCTGTGACTAACCATGCTTTCATTTTTAAATTAGAGCTGGTGTTTGATACAAAGTAATTACTTCTCAATTGTTTTTGGTCTTTTTGACTAATAAAGAATCTTAAAGTTCTATTTTAGCCCAACGTTGGATGGTGTCAGTGTTTTACTAAAATGTGTGTGAAATGCGAAAGTATACCGAAATATACATAAAATACAATGATGTGACTTATACCTATTACTCCTGCTTCTCATACATTTCCCTTGACTTGCACAAACAGACAAAATGTATCTTATCCAAAAGTCCCAAATCTTTGCCCACCACATTGAATAAGCACTTACCTATTATTAAAAATACAATTATTTTTACTAATGAGGAGAATTATCCTCTACAAAAGTACCGATGGATGTCCCTGCTAATGGCAGTCGCGCCTTGTGTTAATGGAGATAGACAATCAGAGAAGAAGCACACCAAAGGGCCTGGGATATTGCCATACCATGATCGCATTCCATTGGAACTGCGAAGTCTCCTTTATTTTGATTAGTCCTTCCTTAATGTTTGATGGTCTGAATGACTCAAGTTGATAAGCAATTCTATGTGTCTCCGTGGAGCACTTAACGGTGACCTAGTTCTCTGCGTGTTGTGCTTGACGTGTCTTCATATGTTTTCTGCATTGCCTCGTGCAGACGGAATCAACGTGTTTCAGACAGCAGTGCCTTTATCAAGCACTTCATCTTCACTAAACAACACTCATCTCTATAAAGGTTGGTATTTCGGGTTGAAGCCTTGTCCATTACTAAATTCAGACAGTCATTAAGTGCTCAGACGACTGGCTGGGGAAGTCCATCATAAGCCACCAAGGTAGGTTTAACAGTTCATTCTACTTTTCAAACTTTGTGTAATGAACAATAGAGAAAAGAGTCCACTATAGTGTAAATGCCTCTAATTTCTGCAGTTATTTTTTGGTCTAGTTGGATAGGGCAGCTGTCTGCAAAACGTATTGTTGCCAATTCTTTCAAAGACAAATAGATTGGACTTTGGCCTCTCCCAGGCCGTATTTTTTTCTCTCACATAATTCTATTGGCTCTTTGGAGTATCATTCCAATTTACATGAAGTGCTTACTTTGGAATAAATAAGGGACTAATTTACATCTGAAAAATACACTTGTTTATCACGCTGTTTGTCACATTCAATTCTTTATCTCCTGTGAACAGTCTACACAGAAATCAGTGTTTTTGCTACTTTTTTCAGAGCATTGGCAGAGCCAAAAGGGCAGGCATTGATGTGATCAACAGCATTTGTGCATGCAACAAGTGCACGCAGAAATTGTGAAGGTCTGTGTTTACATGTATTTATATACTAAAGACAGACCTATTGGCTTTGCCAATGCTTGTTCAATTTTACCATGGCTCAGATGCCAGTGAAGGGCAAAGAAAATTACGTGCATAAATAACACAAAAAAGATAACAAAATTATTTGTTATAAAAATGCATAGCTAGGCCAAGCCCTGCCAACAGATAAATACACAATTAATTGCTGGCTGTGCCAAGGTGGCATTCTCAGAATTGATGACACACTATATTCTGGACATCTCTCTTGTTTTCACACAAAAACAGATGCTTTAATTTTCTTAACTATATTCGGGAGAGTAGGGGAAAGTTTGGAAGGCATATGTGGAAAACACACCTTTGGTTTGTGGTGAGCAGGAGAAATTATTAGGACAAGGTAGTTGCAGAACGTACAAGCATTTCCTTCCCTTATGTGAATATTTAGGGAGTCCTTTAGCGCTGGATGGTAATGGGGCACCCACCAAAGTGGTGGATGCTCTGTTTAATGGAGCATGTGGGTTAATGACTAGGGCACCCTATCTTTTTGTAATGATAAAGTATTGTCTCCCTAGTCACATATGGTTGCTGACTTTGAATCCCTTTAAGTATGAAGTTAATGAGATCAAAAACATCTTTAACTTCCTGGAAGATCTTAGACTCTTAAAATCACTCTGCTTAATTATTAGCAACTATGTGTACTTGGTAGCACCATATCAGTTTCCTTAATGATGATGATACCCTCTCTTTCAGTGAAGGAAGCGCTCATAGGGAGGTGGAGTCTGGCCACCTAGAAATCGAGCTATGGAGCAAAGCGGGGCCAATGGGGAGCTGCCGGTGTGGATCAGCAGCGGACACCTGATCGATTGGTAAGAATGATTATGCAAATCCCGAGGGCTTGACAGGACACCTACATGGACCAAAGTGGGGGCTCCAGGAGGGGAGATGAGGCAGCCTGCTCCCGTTCACCAGGATGCCAATCACTGCGGGATGGACCATGTCCCAATGAGGTGGGGAGTTGGCCAGTGCACTAATCCAAGCCCCCATGCCACATGCAGCCTTGATAGCATTGCAGATGGGGACAAATGTTGAGCATCATTGAGGAGGGAAGGTAAATAGAGTGAATCACCTTTACCCACACTCCTATTCTCCTCAGGCAACCTGGATGCAGAAAAGGGCTGGGCGGAATTTGCGAAATTCACTTTCGCAAATTATCGCGAAAATGTTAAAAATCTCCGCAAACACGCGGAAATATCGCGAAGATGCAGAAGTTTTTTTCCCGCCCGTTCGCGGTATTTTCTGCGTGGTCGCGGCTCGCCAACTTACCCATGCGGTTGCTCGCGGGCGCGGCCACCTTGTTTTCACTTGTCTCGCGGTGCATGATCGCGAGAAGAAAGACGTGATCGCGCGACGAATGACGTTACTGCGGGCGCGAACTGTCGCGAGACAGAGCAAATGGCTACCAACAATCCAACATCTCATGGAGAACGCGACCGGATCGGGAAAACTTGTCGGTGAACGCGGGGAATCAGGTAAGGCGACCGCGCGCACGCGAGAATGTATTATTTTACAGCGCGAGCAAGCAAAAAATTTCCGGTAAAATGCGGATTGCGGAAATTTTGACATTTTCACGCTCTCCGCGGAACGCGAAAATGTCAAATTATCGCAATTTCCGTGAGCGGAACGGATTTTTAGCCCAGGCCTAATGCAGAAGCCTCCTTCAAGCTCGAGACCCTGACACACACCATTGGTCACGCCTACGGCTGATGGGATCCTGCTTCTTCTTACTCCTTTGACCACTTCTATGTTATGTGTTATGTTCTGTTATCTTATTTATAAAGCACAATGGATACTCCAATGGAGAGTCACCATGCTAAAATTCAATACTACACAGGAGAAACATTGTCAGCTCCTAATGAACGAGAGATATTACAGTTGTTAATTCCATCAACAGAGCCCCCCTGCTCGGGCCTTAGGGGCACAAGTCCTGGTTTCTCCCTGCTGCGCCCCACCTCTCCCGGGGCCTCACAGGCTCCCAGAATCTTGGTGATTCAGAGGATTAGACATGCCAATCAAAGCCCCACACCCTGGAAGGTACTTAGATTTTCTGCTTACTCCCCATAAGGCCTTCCCCTCCAACCCCCCCTTTATTTGCACCCTCCCCCAACCTCCCTCTCTGGCTTCTCCCCTTGATATTCTAACTCAAGCCCTTGAGAATACTCACCTTAACAAGAGTGTATGTGCGCACTCAACTCATGTTCACAGGAGCTACTAATTGTCTATCCTCAGTACCCACACATACACGTTGACACCATCACCCAACCTCCTCCTCTCCCCCTCACCACTGCACACTTCCCTCTGCTCTTGGCACTGCACCGAGCTTAACCCGCCCAGTGACCCACACTCACAGACATCACTCCTGCACTACGATGGTGAGGTCTTTGACTGTTCTGTACTGAAACCTACATGGCCTTATGCACTACATTAAGCGTAAGAAATCAATCATCTATTGAACTTCCAAGCATGCTGACATTGCCCTATTGCAAGAAACTCACCCCACCAGTGCTGAACCTGACAAACACAAGCGGGATTGGGTGAGTAAGGTCATTCACAGGAGCCACACACCTCAGATGTGAGATGGTGACACTAACATGCCTAAGTGGTTGCCATTATCTTGCGTAAAACACTGCACTGTGCTAAAAATATGGACTGGCCTGGAAGGTTGGTATGTTTTTTCAAGGCTTTAACTAGGTGACAAAGTGGTGCATGTGGGTTCGGTTTATGTGCTATTTATGCCCCAAATTTTTTTTCCCTCCTGACTCAATCAGATCCTGACGGAACTGGGCACCACACTTATGTTTATCGGAGATGACTGGAATATAGGCATTGATTCTATCTTAAACCGTACGGGGTGACTTGACATGGCCAACAATCCTGACAAAGCGCTCTGATGGACAAAGGCCTCCTTCTTTTTGGCTTCTCTACCCGTAGGACTGGGAGCACTACTATATCTCTCCCATACATAGTACTCAATTTAGATTTGGTCTGCTTTCTCTTTTCCCAGTCCCTAAAGGGACTGTTCGAAGACGCCATGATACTTGACAGTGCAATCTCAGACTATTCCCTGACAGGCTTACTGCTCAAACTGGGGTTGACAAAACTGATCCACAAGCCCTCACTCCAAAACACCTCTCATTACAGAATGCCTACTGAGAAAGAATCTCTTAAATCACATCTTAAGACATATATGGATCCCAACATGGGGTCAATCATTTGTGCACAAAAATTATGGACAGCAGCGAAGGCCAGCATGCGAGATGCAGCCCTTATTAAGAAATGTAGGCCGGCATGACAGGTCTCCCTCAAGACGACGATAAAGTAACAGACCTAACTGTACACCATGAATCGTGCCTCAGTTCCAGTAACAGGAAGTAGCGATGGCCATCAGAAACCTGGAGGTTCATATTGCTAGACACCCTCAGGGGATAGCGGGCACATTTGTTACATACTATAGAGACCTCTATGCTCCTGAGCTCGACAGACGATGCCCAAATTCACAGATTCTCTAACAGTCTTCAGCTACCTCATATCAATGAGAAGGGCAGGTCAATCCTCACAGGTGAGATTAAAAAAGACGAGATAGAGCAAGCTATTTCTAACACGTCTTACAATAAAGCTCAGCTGGAAGAGGGCTTCCCTGCAGAATCCTATAAATGGACTAAGACCGAAACAGTAGATACCCTATGTGCTACCTATATATAGGCGGAACAGACTGGAGGTCTGCGTCCTATTTCCAACAGGGCCCTAATATTTGTAGTTCCCAAACCCGGTTAAGACCAACTTTCTTGTGGCAGCTATCAGCCTATCTCCTTCCTCAATGGGGACCACTGTAAGAAAGTTCATTATTAATTGGGGTAGATGTGAGTCCACCACAAGGAATAAGACAGCAAACTTGTCAGGGTAAAACACACTATCAATAATGTAAACCTGTGCTTAACAATACCACAACCAATGATACCAAAATGACAAAAATCAATTAGGGGGGCTAGTGATATGAACTTTGAAAGATTTAAGGCAAAATGCACCAAGAAAAAGAAAAACGCCAATCACTAGTTTCTGTTCATGGTTGACTTAAGTCGGTAAATATTAACACCGCGGCTCGGTCCAGCTTACCAGCTCACCACGGACACCCGTTGAGATTTCAGGTACCAGTTTCCCTTCATTCTTTCACCTGGGTGAACATGGGTCACATCATTTGCCAGTATACTATCATGTCACATCATTGTTTTTCTTCATAGAACTTTAAGAACTTTTTCTTCAGTCCACCATTGGCTGACCGCTTGTTCATCTTCATTTACATTATCCGGCATTGCGGATACAATAGGTGAGCCAACAATAAGATCGGTTTCACTGTCACGTTCTTTTTCACGACCTCACATTATGGCTGCACTGAGGTAAACACGTTCCTTGTTTCATTTTTTAATCAACATTTTTGCATCGGTTCAATAACACCAACCACACTCTTTTTATGGGACCATTACTGGATTGTTTTCATTCACATCTGGTCACTGCTTTGTAGCATTTTACTGGACCTACATTAGGGTCTTCAACATATACGCGATTCACAGAATACCACTGGATTATCTGCTGCACTTGCCTATCACACGCCAATATGGACGGTTCGCATTGGTTACTAACTGTTAGGTCCACAATAAACTTTGGTTTCTTCTATCTAGACCTTTAACAGATGAACTATTTTTAATACACCATTGACTTACCCAGTACACTTACCCACTAACTTCACATGCGCCCACTTCGCAAGTTTCAAGTAACTGCATTCCCACCCATGTACCATCAGACAGACTTGTATTTATATATTAACTATATATTGTCTAGAGACATGTTTATGTTTTCTGTTTACGTTTTAGATTTCCCCTGACGAAGGGATTCTTCAAATCCCGAAATGCATTGGGCTCCAACACCAATAAAGATAAAAACAACTTGATTGATTTGTGTCTTTTCCCTAATGGAAAGCTTTGTAATTTATACAAGATGTATTTATTTATTGTTTAATATATTGTGAAATTAACAATGTGACAATGAAACAGTCCTCGGCTTTGTTTTGCACTTGAGGTTTAAATTGATTGAAAGTTATTAACAGACTATTTGTTTACGACTGAGGAAATATTTGTTTGAAATTTGTACTTTAATTAAACATATTCAGGGATTTTTTTCCCGCTTAGTGAACAGTGCGAGGCACTCAGTGGGTTCTCCCACTCTCCTTTGCTTCTCATTAATTCCACATCCGTAGTGACTTCGGATGTCGTACCTCAGCACCCCTTAGAGAATGTTTTACCTTGAGCAGTTTTAAACCATTCTCAACAGCACGTACAAACTGGTGTGCTCCTTACTACCCATTTCTCTTTGAGGGCCACGGCATGTGTATAACAAAAGAAGCTCCTTGAGTTATGCTGGACCCTATAAGTGCTAACATTCAAGTTCCTAATATCTTTAAACATGCGGACAACATTCAATTAAAATGTTCCCACCTCTTATAGACCTATTCCTCATTTGCCAATCTGTACAGCTAACATGTAAAATCTCATAGACAACCTGCCATCTTTCAAGGAGTCCAACAGACCATCAGTAGTTCCAGATTTGGCAAAAAGGGCATTTTCAAATGCTCGTTAGAATGCTAACACTGGTAGCTATAAAAATGGGCCTAAAAGCGACACAAAATATATATTCCAAAATTCCCTCTGTGACCATTAACATCTAAGAGAACCTCTCAAGAAGATTCCTAAACCCTTGGGAAAGGCCACAGGAATACACATGGGATCGGAAACCTTGGGTTTTGCAGTCAATATTTCAGTAGACATTGGGGGTTTACTGCCTGTGGGACCTTTCCTTGCCAGTAAGAGGCAAGGGATGACCATAAGTCAAAATGTATGGTCTACAGTTTGCAGAATGTGTCCATCTTAGGATACTGGCATCAGTCTTAACATTTCCAAAGATTTGGTTCATGATGGATAGTGCTGGGGCCGAGTCTGGAATCGATTCAGGCACCAGACTGGAATTTTTTGATTAATCTATTGGGTAACCTGCCTTGCTCTAACTTCTGCAAACCACCGGCAGGCAAGGGAACTGTGAAGAGAGAGGAAAAAATAAAATAAAACAGAGATCCAAGTCTATGACTTCATTGCAAAGTACAGAGAGGATTGTATGACAAATCAACAGATGCATTTTGCTGCGGTCTTTATCCTTCAAAAGTGATGAAATATCATTCTTCAGGTTAACCATGGGCATGTTTGAAGGAATGAAGTATGGAAAATGACAAAATACTGATGACTTCATCTGGTGGATCGCATAACAAAAATATAGAATTTCCTGAGATCAGACCACAAAGTCCCAGCTGAACTTTTTCTAGGGCTTTCACTCACTACAATCTAATCGGATATGTGCATTCAAATGTTTTTTGAGTGTTACCCATTTTTCCATTCCCAACCACCCCACAACAGTGATTTTGTTTTGTGTCAATAAAGGCGTCCCAAAACTACAACTTAAACTACTAACGCTTATTTGGTTATGTTGTACAAGTGAATATGTTTCTATATTCCGTATGTTGGTAGAATTTGAACTGTTTTGATCACTGACTAAAGACATTACTTACTTTTCAAACTGATCAATCACACTATCATAATTAGGGATGCACAAATTGTGTATCTTTTCTGTGGAATTTCGTGAAATGTCATGAGAATTTTGCTAAAATGGGTTTTTGACCTAAAATGTACTTTACCTGTATCTCACAAAACTTTTTCTGGCGAACACAGACTTCATGTCATAAGTCTTGTGACATGTTCTAGTAAAAAAACGTCTCTTGGCAAGAAATGTTCTATGTAAAGCAGGCTGCCAGGGTTAAAATTATGCAAAATAGGCTAATATAAACTTTGAGAAATTTCACTTTGCATGCACAATTAAAATTTGGCCAGGCAAAGAATGATAGAGACAATGTGCTGCCAGCTTGGGATCAATGTAAGTATCAAATTTCAGTATACATATGGTCACCACCATGAATGAGGAACACTGGTATGGTAAAAATGCTGATGTTAAATTGTAACAGACTATAATTGTTGGAATCTATAGCTCTTATTACAAGTTCGGTGTTCCAATGGACCGCCGAACACATGGTTTCAGCCCGTGGACTGCCAGACTGGTGGTCCAACCGCCGGATTAGGACTGTGGCATCTGGACCACCATGGGACCGCTGCTGCCACCTCAGATCCTGACAGTGGCGCAGCGCTCTGAGGCCTGTAATATGCTGCAGCACCGCCAAGCATATTAGGTGTTTCCTCACTGCCACACTTTTCATGGAGGTGCGACCGACATGAAAAGTTTGGTGATGAGGAAACAGAGGGGGCCCTACAGAGCCCTTTGTTGCCTCTACACCATGGGGTGCATGCAGGGGGGCACATGTTGTGCCCCCCTGGGTGCATGCGCCCCCAGTTCCTGCAGGGCATGGGCTTGCCAGCCCATACCCTGCAAGAACTGTCTTTGACACTCTCATTGCAGTGCCTTTTTCAAAGGCACCGCAGTGGAACCGCCAAAGAACCGCCCAGCCGATTAAAAATAACTCGTACTCTGGCAGGCAATCTTGAATTGCTTTGTCAGTCTTGAAGTGGGGCGGCAGTGTGGCGGCCCTGTGCCAAGTCCGCCAAAATCATAATAAGGTGCTATGTATTTGACAACAGTGCTGAAAAATAAACTGTCTTTGCATTAAAGGAAACTTAAGAGATGGGAGGATGGTTGGGTTGGTCAGTTCATTTCCTTGGGAATGGATGGATTAAAATGTTCATAGTAGGAATGAACAATGGCTAGATAGATGGGCTACTGTAGACAGGATGTAATTTGTTGTTAAATAGGTGGTTGGTTTGATGGATAGAGGCCATGTCTTGGCATATTGAAATTAGAAACCCAGTTTGTAGCATGTATCAGAATAAGGAAGACAACCATTCTTAAGGATATAAACAACCAATTATGGTCAATAGGTTGTGAATCGGCTGTAATTAATCAGCTAAATTAACCATGAATTGTTTGGGCAACATAAAGCCCTTTAACATTTCCCCTGATCTAGGACTCAATTATTGACTGGCCCCAATGATTGATTTTGCTACTCTGTTAATTTGATGTTGTGGAGCAACATCAACATGGGGCAGAACTGTCTGAGATAAATTTGGGGGTGATCTGACATTAGTGGGTGTTTTGAATGTTCAGGTACAGTTTTGCAACCACACTGTCTCTTGTACCATTTCTTGTAGAGTCTTACCTGTGTGTACTCAACAGCACCCTGAGGTCTGCACCAAATTTCAGAATGAATCCCAGTTTGTCATAGCCCCATCCACTGCTGAAGCCGCTAAGCTTTTTTCAAGTGTTGTCTGTTCTTGCCATCTTGCTGACCAGTACAGATATCAAGGAGCATTAGGAGTCTTTAAGCAGGTACACACTATCAAAATGTGACAGTACCTGATGTAGGCATAACTTCAATAATGACTTCCTGCAGAGTAGAAGATTTTGGATAACATTTAAGTGTCAAACATCCCACCCTTACTTCCCACCCTGGAATCTCGACAATGTCCTCCACTGGTACTCTTTCTTTTCCCATTGACACTAGTTTATACATATGAGCACCTTCAGGACTCAAAAGATCACTGTCTCCTCCAAGATTCAGAGGGTTAGACATTGTCCATTCATATCTCAACTTCTACATGGAGCATCTTGTTGCTCTTCTCACAGACAATAGCATCAGGATTTACCAAAGCTGGTGATGCCCCACTCTACATGAAATTGTCCCCTGCTTTAGACATCCAATGCCTCAAACACAGCCTGCACATCATCCAGATCTGGATGTCCAGTGCCTATTTGAAGTTCAACCCAACCAAGACAGATTCCTGTTATTTGCCAGCACACAAGACACAGAACAATCCTCGCTCATTCACATGAACTTTGACTGTTTGCAACCTGTGAACACCGGCCTCATCCTCTAGTTACTCCATGCCATAAGCAAAGACAGCCTGGTACTAGTTCTCTCTTCTAAAGAGAATAAAACAGTTTTTTCCAGAAAGTGGCTACAGAACTACTGTTCACACCTTTGTACTCTTGCATCTGGATGGTGGTATCGCCCTGATCGTGGTCTCCCAGACTCAACCCTGGCACCTCTTAAGAGCATCCTGCCTGCTGAAGCATGTCACATGCAAGGCTTGAAGAAATATGACCACATCATCCCCATCTTGATGGAATTTTATAGGCTATCCTTGTCATCATGCACCATCTTCAAAACCAGCTGCCTCAATTACAAAATCTTCAAAATGGCACCCCTGCCCCCATTACCTTGTAGACAAGCTCACAATCTCTGTTGGCTCTTACCACACCCACACAGGACTCCATCAGACCGGAAACTAAATAGTTTAAAAAAGATAAAACAGGTAGCAGGTCGTTTCCATAAGTGTACCCAGGGTTACATACAACATCCCAGTATTCACCAGGGCCACCAGTGACAGTGACAGTGATTTTTTATTCACTTACTTAAATTCATTATATGATAAAACATACACAAAAGTATTGCTAAGTTTGCTGGAAGAAATGTAAAATCAAAGTTAAACCAATAGGAATGCATGCAAGGCTGGATAGTCAAGAGAACCAGCATAGATTACACAGTGCTTATATAATTTGGTAAAATTAGTAACTCTTTAAAATGCTGATGCATGCATTTTGAAATTATGTATGTACTATTTTGATAATTGCAAAATGCTATTAAATTGTAAGCCTGGACGGAGCTCACGTAGCGGAACTACTCGGAAATCCACGAAGCAGTTAAAAAAAACTCTGCGGAGCTACACGGAATTCCGCGAGCAGGCGGAGTTGCTTGTTCCGCCCATTCACGAGACGTCTCTGCCATACGACAATGCAGATTGCATGTTCAGGGGGAAATATTGAGGGAACTTCACCACGCTAACATGCAAGGGAGCGACTATCTTGTTTTTATACTCTTTATTATACTTCTGGGGCCTGTTTTGAATCCTCTCTAAATCTTTCTAATCCTTTGTGCCCAAAACTTATTTCTGATCGTTTTTATTTATTATTTAGCCCTCTCTTCTTAAATGTATATTTTGTGTTTTCTTATACAATGTGTGTGTTTTTTACTGCGTTTTTTACTGTTTTTCTATATTACTGCTTTCTCATGTTTTTTACTTTCTTCTTCCTCTCCCTTACTTTTTTACATTCTACATTTTCTTTTCTGCCTCCCCATCCCCCCAACCCCAGCATAATGACAGAGAGTGTGACCCAGGGAAAGAGGAGCTGCTTTCCTTGCGGAAGGTGGCACCCGGAAGGGTGTAGCCCCGGGCCTTGTTTTCGGAGGTGGAGGTGGCAGCTCTTGTTTTTTTCATGCAGTGCCACCTTCTACCCACCCTGGCAGCAGGCGGCAGGCCTGGGTCCTGGTCTAGTCTCCAGGAGCGTCATCAGCAGTGGGCGAGGGTGCGCTGGGCAATGTAGCGCTGCTCTGGGGTCCGTCGCAGCCATAACCAAGTGACGCACCGCTGGTACGATATCCTGGACCGAGAGAAGGACCTGTTGGACCTGCTAGGTCTTGAGGTCACAGGTTTTGGTGAGCAGCTCATTATTATTATTGTGTGTTCTATTTTGTTGCGAATCATATTTTTTTCCCAAATAGAAAGAATGCTGCTGCTCACATGCAGGTAACTTACGTTTAAAAATCTTAAATTATGTGATCGTTATTCTTCTAGACAGGTGCTCGGCGCTACTAATCGTACTTGGAATTGTTTGCAACTTTGCGCTCACTAGGGCTGATTATGTAAGAGTAGTTAGAGAACTTAAGTTAGGTAATACAGGCTTACTACTACTAGTACTAGTACTCTGCTGTGCAGATTGCATGCCCAAATAAGGTATTCTACGCATGTTTGTTGAGATGAGATTTATTTTAATTTCTCATGAGCAATCAGTATATGATGCTCACGTTGGACACCCCACAGTTGAGTCTTCTTCTTGTCTAGGCCTAGTATTATTCGCAGAAGTTGATGGTAAACTGATTAGGGTGCACGATGGCTGGAAGGAAGTATGAGGAATGCAGTGATGTGTGTGGGGTATGTATTGTATTTTCAATCTTGCTATTGAAAAAAATAAATAGGGGGACTCGTATATGGCATCTGAAACAAGTGTAATGTTTTGTCTAGGCGAACCGAACACCAGTGCCGGGGCCAGCGGGGAAGGCGACGCCAGCCTGGAGGGAGCAGATGTGGCAGCTGCAGGGGGTGAGCCAGAAGCAGTGGCGGGCAGTGGTAAGTCATATTCCTTGCTTATTGACAATCAAATTTATACACTCATTGCAAGGGTGTACAGTCACTGTACTGTTGAGACTAAGTTGTGAACAGTTGAAGAAGACACCCTTTACTTAGCATTAGCGGGAGTTGATGGCCTCTTCTCTTCAACTCAGCAGAGAATGTTTTATGAAGAAGACTAAGAGTCAGACCTTGATGGGTTGATGGAAAAGGGAAAGAAGGATGGAAGAAGGAAGGACGGGTGACATGTAATATATGACTGGCAGAGAAGGTTGCATGGGTGAAGGGAGCCTGGGATGCATATACGTGGTTGATAGGATGCTTCGGTGGTTGAAGGATGGGTGAAAGTTGACAGAAAGGATGCCTGCATAGGTGGGTGAAACTGTTTGGTTGAAAGGAATCATCCTGGGGTTTGGTGGGTCAAACTTAAAGGCAAGCAAGGACGCATGGGTGGTTAAATGACAAATGTATGTTGGTGAAAGTTTTATTGAGAATAATAGCAATGTTTGGATGGATGGATGTCTGGATGGTATTCAATCATAGGGGAGGACTCGATGAAGAGAATGTAAACGAAAATTAAACCATGCCAGTGTAGCAAAGCCAAGGGTGAAGAATAAAAATAATGCTAGAAGTATAATGCAATGATACATGGAAAAATCCCTGGGAAGAAGAATAAAAAAGGAATGTTTTTTTCCAAGGTTTTTGATTCAAAGATTTGAGGTTGTGTTAAAGACTACTCCCTGGTCTCACAGTAGTTTGCAAGCACAACATATACATTATGTATGTACCCACCCATCATCAATCGCCTCCCTTCTCACCCATGTCATCATTTCAACAGTGTCAGCCATAGGTAGCCTGCATGATTGTTTACAATAGTAATACCTCACGTCATGTGACGTTGTGCCGTATATCATCATTCATATAATCATATCAATTGCCTTGGTGTAGTAGTCAAGGTGAAAGTGAAATTGAGCATTTAACATTGATTTAAAAGATTGGCCATATTAGAAAAAGAGATAATTGTGTAGTACAGCTGCCCCACCTGCAGACAGGAGTAAAGTAACGCAAGTCTGCAACATGAATATGTCTGTCTAGGGTGCAAGCTGAGCTTGCATGCCAACAACTACAAGATTAATTTAGCTAAAGAAGAGAGAGGAGAAAAATACTTTTCTACTGCATAGTGCCTAATGCCTGAAACTCTAATCTCATCTAAATCTTAGGGGCCGAGGAATCGAGGATACCACAAATGTTATGTACTGCTAGTGCTACTGTGCCACTATATAATACATTTATGTGTTACTGTTTTGCTAAGAGTACTGGTTACAATTTATCTTCTTTCTTTCTTGATATAGCTACTACTGCCATACAAACATCTGACAGGTGGGAGAGAGCAGCCAGGACCTGGCAAAGAAAGATGGAGGCCATAAGGGCCAAATATCGCCTGCTGGGGGTCCTGGAGGAGGAGGAGGAGGAGGCAGCCGCTGCAGCCTCCAATGCACCGTGCCCCAGCCATGACCCAGTAGTGCCTCCGGTGGTACGGTGCTGTGGTCCAGCAGCCGCCCGCCGCCACTCTTCTTCTACTGCTTCTACCCCCTTGACAGAGAGAGTGAGACCATTTGAGCGCTGCATGCTCCTTAGGATGGTGCGCCTTAAAAGCCACATAGAAGCGCATTTCGACAGCCTAGAGAGGAAGATCCAAATCCTCCTAGCCCTAGCCCGCCGCTAGACCTCTCTCTTGCCCCTTTTTTAATGTTTTGTTTTGTGGGTGGGACCTGTTGGGGAGAGGGTGGGATGTGGGAGTTGGGGAAACAGGATTGGGGTTACGGACGTTTGGATTTTGGACTCTTGTTGAGCATTGGTTGGGGTTAGGGAGGGGGTGGATTAGGTGCTGTGGGATTTTCTAGTTTTATATTTGTTAGGGGAATACATCTAATTTTACAATAGATATGATGTAAATCTTTTTTCGGGGGGGGTTCTCTTTTACTTGCATTGTTTCCTTTGCAGCAGGGTTGCAGCCAGTTTTAAAAAAATCTGCTGATATAGTGTAACAAACCAACAGATAGTTGCGGTACCCTCACTTGTCCTACTACTCTCTCCTCCTAGTCTATGCAGTCTGAAACTATATATATATATATTTATATAACCCCTATGGAATCGGTAGGAGTGTGTGTGTGTGAATTAATTAATTTCCATAGTATATAGATTGTTCATTGAAGATGAATCGCCCACACTTCTTGTCTTACCTGTCATTGATTAGGCGAAGCAATGGCTGCATGGTGATGGTTTGGTTTCCCAAGGTGCCATGGTGGTGGTAGTAGTAGTATACAGTAGCAGTTGCAAAAAAAGAAAATGAGACAGTCACCTGAGGGAGACTAGGGAACGACTAGTAGAAGTACAGTACACAAGAAGAAGAGTACCAAATGAGAAACCATGTTGATAAGCAATGATACAGTAAAATAAAACAGAATGGTGGCCTAGCCTAGTACAAGTTACAAACTGAAGTTGACTCGACCTATGAAGTGGACAAGCGTAACCTTTAGTGCTGGAAGGATGATGATGCTATCAATTAATGATGATGAATTATGTTCCTCTGGAAAAAATGTGAATATTGAATACTGCGCATGGGTGGGCAATCTAATCTATATATTCCCAGTGTGGGCTATATATACTTAGAGCAGAAGAAGACCCTCGCCCTGCCTTGAGTTGGAGTTGCTTTCACCACAAGCAAGTGTTTGATCAATTAATGGCGAAAATTAAATTTAGTCCCACCTCAATAAATCACACACCTTGGGGGAAGAGGTTTCAATGAATGGATGAGAAGGGGAATTTGAGGGAAAGTTTTGACAAAGACAAACATACACATGGAAAACACATTCATCATTCACATTCAACCCCCCCTAGCTCCTTGAGACCCTCGCGGGTATGTAGTGCACTTTACAAATGCCATGATTGATTGATTGATTCATCTTGGCAGCCGACCATCATAAATGTGTTATGGGAGGAAAAGGAAATGCATGCATGATGGTGAGTAGTACTAGACTAGTACAGAGCAGTATATTAATTATCCAATTGGCTTTATGCCCCCAGAGAGACCCAAGTTACATATATTATGTTTTGTTGTACCATGCTTTGAAAGATAGCAAATAAAATTAAAATATCTGTAGGAGTCAAACAAGCAAACATAAACAACACATACAGTCGTAATGATTGAAGAAGAGTAAAAAATGTATACTAAATTGAGAGTTGCATATCTGCCTTCCTCTTGGACTGTCCATCTGTCAATCCTGGGTGCCAATCGTATGTGGTTGGGTAAGTTAAGTGTGAGTTGTTTTTCCAGTATGGCACAGGCTAAAGGGCCTGTAGAAGGAAAAACAAAAAGGAGAAAGAAAAATCAAGGAGAAAAGTTCAACTGAATAAGGAGTGCAACAAGAAGACTTTCAGAGGCAGCATGGCTAAATCATGTCTGTTTCCGGCAGTTACCTCCAACAACAGGCCCCCCACCCAACCTCCACTTAGTTTTGAATTTCAGCCAGACAGCAGTGAGCACACACACAGCAACATAGCATTTTCCAAATGAAGTAAAAAATCAATGCACCACTGTCAGCCACACCACACTCGTCATCACCACCACCACTACACAGACATGTAGGTTGTCATTTACCTTTTGGCCATTTCAAAGTTATCATCATCCAAATTGGTTGGTTTCAGTGAATTTGAAAACTTCCATCTTCTTTTGGTGGCATTTCTCGAAGTAGTCATGCTCACGCCCACGCCCTGAGTCATCCCAGCAATCATCTCTGATCCTCCTGACTCTGACTCTGAGTACGGTGTCCATCTCTGTACCAACAGTGTCGCAAGTGAGTGCTGACTTTTCCCGACTCAAAATGCAATGGCTCAGCCTGTAGTATTGCAATTTTGTTATTGAACAACAAGAAGGGAAAGATTGACTTGAGTCACTTTTTTCGTGTGCAGAATATAGTAGACATCATTCACAACAAACAACAATACCTCAGCATGGAAAGCATGCAATCATTTACCTGTTCTTCCGAGACAGTCCCTCTAGGCTAGGAAAGGATAGATAGATAGTCAGTGCCCTGGATTGGAGGTAGGCACACGTTTGTTTGTTTGTATTCTCCATCCAATGTCTGGCTTGAGGGCAATGACTTTAGGGTGAGTCTGGACTCTGGAGTCAGGACTTCTTCACTGACTGCACACAGTTGCAACTCCAATCCGGCAATAAAAGTGTAAGACGGTGGGAATGGTTTTGTGAACCAGAGAAAGACACACACATATAAAACTGTAAATAATGTTCCTTAGCTATATCTTTTTTGTTTGTTTTTTGGGGGTCAAAGAAAGAAAGTAATTAGTGAAACTAAAGCCTAGCTGTCAGGGAAGTAGAGCTCGTCCTCAATCTCTGGTGGCTCGCCTAGAAGTAGGTCACCTAATACACTACTTCCATGACCTGAGTCGTCGTCATCTTCCTGCTGTACTATTTCAGGTATGGTGTAATCCGGTGGTATAAAGTGCTGATTAATTTTGATCATAGTTAGCCTCTCCACATTTTGGGGTGAGATACTGGTCCTTCTCACTGTTAGAATGGCACCAGAAGAAGTGAAAACACGCTCAGCAGAGACACTTGCTATGGAGCAAGTCCAATAGTTTATCGCCAGCCTGCTGAGCACTGGCCATTGGCGCCTTTTCCCATACCAATACAGCAATGGATGTTGATCAAAGTAGACCTCTGTTGGGTCATCCAGATAGGCCTGGACCATTCGCTCAATGGTCAATGGTCATTGGTGCTCTGCTTTGCGTTACCTCTATTGCCTTTGCCTCAGCACTGGACTTAAGCCCTGCCTGTAGAAACCATTCCTTTGCTGATTTTGGGGCTGATGCTCCTGTTCTTGTTGATGTTGTTCTTGGTGTTGTTGGTGATTTTGACTGCTGTGAGCCAACCGCACTACCCTCAGTCTATGAAGTTGAACTTGAAGGCCGTCCTGCAATACTTGTTGTGCCCTGGAGGAGTAGGCCTCTAATTTCTGGCTGTTCTTTTTCTAGCTGACTGCCTTGCACAGCTATCCAAGTTTTGTAGTTGGCAACATCCCCGTCTGAAAAAGGAATGAAAGTGTCCAGGAATGGTTTGTACCGTGGATCTAGAATTGTGGCACAAATGTAATTGTTGGATGACACAATGTCTCTTTGTACCCTTGAATTTTCAGATAAGCGAAGGATTAAGCTCTCCACCAACTAATTTTCTTCTTCTTTTCCTCCACACCTCCATACATTGCAGACACCTCCTTTAGCTATTCCTGTAGCATGTGCAACAATGGGATAGCTTAGCCCATGGTACAGTCCTCCTTGCAGACTTCACGTGTGAACACCTTGAAAGGAAGCAACATCTAAGTCAGGCATTTAACTAGGCGCCATTGGTCCATCTGAATGATCATGCCCTTCACTGTTGCATCCCCTCTTTGCATGACATATTCATTGAGTGGTCGGTACTGCTCAAACAAACATTCAAGCATGTAATTAGTTGAGTTTGTTGGAACTCGACTCCTAGATGAGTGGTTTAACTGGCATTCTATTATCATGTTGAATGATTCTCAGCTGCTCCTGGGCTTTAAATGAATGGCTGAAATGTGTGCTGATTATTCTGCATGTGGTTAGTAAGTTGCTGACTCGGTCTTTTTTTTTCAGAAAGTCTTGAACAATGATGTTAATGCAGTGCGCCAAACACAGGACCCTGAAATGCCACCATCGGCCATGGCCTTAACCATTATCCGTGGCGACAAAACCAATGTTAAGCCCTCTTGGTTTCAGCCATTCAAAGACCTTAGTGTTAAAGTCTTCCAAAATGTTTGCATCTGTATGGGATTTCTCCATGGCGAACACAGCTACTGTAGCATGCTTCCAAGTGCCATTAAAAATGTCAGCAGAGTCAACACCTGCAGATATCTTTTCTCTAACCTTCACAAAAGAGATTCAGTGTGCAGTGATGCACATGTAATCAGTGACTTGACAACTGGTCCACATTTCTGTCGTCATGTGGTTAGTGTGAACAGCACTCTGCTGCAAACCTTGTCCAACCAATTCTAGCATGTCCTGATGTAGTGCTGGAACAGCAACTCTGGCGAAATGGACCTGCTGGGAACCTTCCATTTCAGGCAGATGGCTCACACAAATTCTAGAAAACCCACCCCTTCCACAAAAGAAAAAGGGAGGAGGTCCAATGCTAACATTTTAGCCAGCTTCACGTTGTACCGATTTGGGATGGGATAATGTCGGTCTCCACTGGGGTGGGTTAATGTACATGATGACTGGCTCATCATCATCCTCCTCTTCTACATCTACCTCCATAACTATAAGGCTTTCTGGAACCTTCCTTTTCCCTAGCCTTGTCTCGTGGCGTGTCTCACTCTCACACGAAGGTGGGATCCAAGTGGCGTCTAGATCATCACAAGGGGGGCTTGGAGAAGAAGTTGACGGACTAACCCTCCTTTTTCTTGCTGTGGATCTGGAAGACAATGGATCTTCTGAAAGACTGGCTTGCTCTTATTCTTCCTCAACAGGAAGCCCGATCTCCTGAACTGCCCCTACTTCGGGAGGAACTACTATTGGTGGTGGTTGTGGCTGTTGTTGCCCACTTATCTGAGTTTCCTGCATTGATCGGGTACTACTTTGCGATAACGATAAGTGAATTTCAACGTCACTACATGTCGGCTTTGCCGTGATTACACTGGCTGCCTCTGAGACAGACATGGGCTTGGGCCTAGGTTGGTGTGGTGGGTTCGCTGATGCTGGGGTGCTGCTCCCAGTTTGCTCCCCAGACATAGCTGCTGCAGGCGCAATTTTTGTTTCCCCAAAAAAGTTGGGTGACATACCAGTGGTGCAAAGTGGAAGTGCCTTCTTCTTCTCACTGGCAACTTTGACTTTCTTGGTACTGGTACCTTTCTTTGGGGCCATCCTGAAGCTAGCAGTTAGTACGCAGCAGCACTTGTCTTAGATTCACAAGTTGAAGAGATGTCTATGGTCACACATCACGTGACGTTGTGCGCAGGGCGCAGGCCTTCTGTCTGGCAGTACAAGGGGTGCTGTTGTCTCCTCCTCTCTTGTGCCCCTAAAAGCAAAGAAGCTAGAAGAACAGCAGTGAAACATGGCATTGTTGTAGTTCAATTACTAGTAGAAACTTCATTTTGTGTGTTTGGTCACACTTGTTAGTGTTATTACTTCAGTTATTAAAACAATTAACAATACAGTGTAACCATTTGTGGGACTTTGACAACAGCAAGGGCTGTACAGTACACTCAGGAACTATAGGAAAGAAGAAGCATAATACAAATTTAACGGTTTGGCATTGTGCATCACATGGGATGCAGCACTCAGGGAGCTGCAGCTGACAAATAAAAATGGAAGCAATAAGCCAAGGAGAACAAAGAGAATACAGACATGCAGGCCTATATGGCAAAAGCACACTGACTGCCTTCACAAAATGGCTGCCAGCCACATGGTCACAAAAACAACAAGCAGGAGACCTGGAAAACAATGAACTCCAGCAGGCCTATATGGACACAGATCTTACAAAATGGCCCCTGGCCACATGGGGAGGCTCAGCCCAGGCAAATGATGGCCTACTCAAACACACTCACACACTGGCCAGACAAAGAAGGCATGATAAACAACACATCTCTAATGCGACAATGCAAAGAACGAAAATCCACAGGGCTTCAAAGGTTTGCAAGTTACAACCACACACACCCAACAAAGGCATTTAATTTAACACACATGATATAAGGTGAAATACCACAAAAAACACAATTTGTAATTTTAATCCAATGCCACCCATGGCCAAAATGATGTTTAAATTCAACAGAAACAGTTGTTTCATGCACCCATGAGTAGCTCTGGGCCTATTGGTTGGAAACCCATTGGCACACTAGGCCACATAGTGAATCAATTCAAATCAATATTGCAAATTTATTAAAAACATGGAGAAAATGTGGTGAACTGTGCTACATTTTTGCTGAATAAAAGAAGAAAAAATTGCATGTAAAACAACAACCAGCAAGAAGACATGGCCACCACAAAGAAGGCGTGCAGGCCTATTGCAGAAGCAAACTGGCTGCATTCAAAAAATGGCCTCCAGCCACATGGCTAGACCACAACAAGAATCAATAAGCCTACAAAGGGAAGACAATGCAAGCCTATGGCAAAAGCACACTGGCTGCCTTCACAAAATGGCCACCAGTTACATGGCCTGGCCACAACAACATCAATAAACCAACAAAGGGAAGACAATGCATGCCTATGGCAAAAGCACACTAGCTGCATTCACAAAATGGCCGCCAGCCACATGGCCAGGCCACAACAACAAACAATAAGCCTACAAAGGGAAGAAAATGCTGGCCTACAGCAAAAGCACACTGGCTGCCTTCACAAAATGGCCACCAGCCACATGGCCAGGCCACCACAACAAGAAGCAATAAGCCAAGAGGAACAAAGGGAAGACATGCAGGCCTATGGTAAAAGCACACTAACTGCTCTCACAAAATGGCCGAGAGACACATGGTCACAACAACAACAAGCAGGAGGCCTGGAAAACAATGAACTCAAGCAGCCCTTCATGGACAAAGACTTTACAAAATGGCCCCTGGCTCAGCCAAGGCAAATGATGGCCTATTATTACAAACACACTGGTCAGACAAAGGAGGCATGCTGAACAAAAAATCTCTAATTCAACAATGCCATAAACGAAAATCCACAGGTCTAAATGGTTTGCAAGTTACAACCACACACAACCCACAAAGGCATTTTATTGAACACACATAAAAAATGGTGAAATACCACAAAAAACACATTTCGTATTTTTAATCCAATGCCATGAATGTATGACGTTACAACGCGATCATTTAGATCATTTAGTTCGCGGTACGTTACATTGCGGTTATTACAATGCAAGTCGTTACAACAACTTGAGCTAGAGGCGCTGGACTTAGGAATAGTATGATTTACTATTCCAACTCCAGTGTGTGTAACAGTAGGGAAGATGTTAGAGTAGTAAATTATACTATTCCGTAGTGTAGAGCGCCATCCAGTGCAAGTCTTGTAACTTGCGTTGTAATGACCGCGATGTAAATGTATCGCACTGTAACAACCGCGTTGTAAAGGTAGTACTCCCAATGCCATCCATGGCCAAAATGATGTTTAAATTCAACAGCCACCACAGAAACCGTTGTTTCATGCATCCATTGTTATATGGCGCATGGGGACATTGTCAACATTGCTAAGTTAGTATGAGCTTCGCTGCCATGATGCTGTTTTTGCGCACGTTACTACATGATTTTGTTTTTGCAAGACACTGTTTGTGCCTTTCACATGAGAACGGGCTGCTTTTACGTTCTCTGCCTTTCCCGGAGTTTAGTCTTAACACGATGTGCAAGGTTGATCAACAATACTCCTTGTTATTCTGTTCTGGTCAGTCCCTAGCACCTAGACAAACATGCTACACACAGCTGCAGTACTGAAGACTCGTGCTTTGGTGTTACGTTGTTGCATGTTGTTTTAACACACTTGGAGAAAGCGGTTTCATGGAGAAGTGCTACGCTGTTCCTATGATGTAAACCTTGCATCCGGCTTTAAGGTATGGGGTCAGCTGTCAAAGCCCAGAGATCGTCCTTTTTAGGTCTCGCCTGACCAGCGCTTTAGCGCTGCTCTGGCGAGACTTATAGTAAGCGCGTTTTGGAAGTGCAAACAGTGGCTTTGCAGGCCTCCAACTACAGTGCAAGTGACCCGTCCGGGCGCGCGCACCATTTGGAGTCCTGCAACCACTTGTTTCATTTCGTGTCAGTAGCGTTGTTCGTTCTTGGCGGTCATTACGTATATTTTCCGTTGCCTTGACAACGCTTGACGCATTGACGTAGACTTTTCTCATTGGTCATTGCTCTGTATCGTCATGAACAAAATGTGACTGAGCTTGTTTTTTGAACGAAGAACTGAAACTTTATTGTATTGCCGCTGTGTTTAAACAAAGTTTTTTGGCTACGACGATGTTTCATAATTAGATGCACGAATGTTTATAAAGTTGTTACGGCTGTTGGTGTGTGCTTAGCACTCCTCTTTTTATTTCCATGCTGTTCCAAGACACCTTCCCGTACTTTGTGGTCTTTACATGTTTACAGTTGCCATGGTGACGCGCAACACAACGGCGTGGACTCTTCTGGTTAGCCTGCATATCCTTGAGCATTGCTGTGTTGTTTTTCAAGTGACAACAATATCTTAGTGGATTTTTGTTCAAAACATAGTTCCAATTTCTTTTTCATAGTGAATGGGTGCACAGACGCATTTGGAATTCCCGGGATCCTTAAATGATCAGTATGTTCCCGTGCATATGATATCTATGTTTTCATGCCTCGGCGTCATCACAGATGTTTGTAATGATTCGTCTGAATGAACCCCTATTTTAAGTGTATTTATTGCACAAGTTATTTCTTTTGATGTGGTTTAACTTGACTTTCACTTTGTTGAGTTGTTCTCACTAAATATATGGAAATACAATGAACTCTACATATTTACAGATATCTCCATGCTTTTGACATTAGGGGCAATATTTTATATTCAAGTTTTCTTATCCACAGTTGATCAGTTCTGACATTTCATTTAGGCCATTTTCAGTTGTCCCCAAAAATGTGATGGTTTTTGCCTCAGTTTTAAATAGGGCATAATCTACATTATTTCCAGTTATGTGGCGTAGCACGGTCCACTTCATTTCATTTGGGTCATGTCCTTTTTCTATGCAATGTGCCACCATAGGTGCATTCGGAGTCTTGCATCTGATGCAAGAACGATGTTGTGAAATGCGTTTATTTACAGGCTGACTTGTTTTGCCGATATACGCTTTGGCACATGGACAAATGACGCAATAGATGATGTTGATATATACCCGGGAGGGTATCTTGTAGCCGAGGTGCGAATCTACCCAAGCACTTGGCACAGTGGGACTACTCGAAACAGGGCCGGCTTTAGCGCTGGTGGGGTGTTATCTTTATGGGGCCATGTGTTTCCAACACATGGCATCATAAAGACAAGAGATCCTCTTTCACATTGAAGCAGGCACGGAGCGCACAGGGTCACGGGGAGGACAGGCTGCTCTCGCTGCCCACCCCCTCTATCACTGGCTGGGAGACCTGCACACACTTACAGGCTGCTGTCTCCACTTCCTTTAATGTGTGTTTCAGGTCGGCGCATCTGGAGGGGGAGTCGCCAGGTTTCCTTCCCCGCACCTCACTGGAATTATCAAGGACGCAGCCAGCCCCCTTGCTTTCTGTGTTTGCATTCGCAGTTTGGACCAGGGTCAGGTTGCAGCTCCTATCACCCCAAGCCTACACACCACGATGCTTAATCCCTGCCCACCTTTCCAGTACCTTAGCAATAGATGTCTCAAAAGGGTGGTGAAACAGAAGCATTTCTTTTTTTTTTTAAACTCCGGTCTTTGCAGCTGTGACTGGTCGCTTGTAAAGCGCTTTAGAATCTTTGGATAATGTCCGGCGCTATATAAAACTTCACGCATAAACGAATAAACAACTCGCGGGATTTAATAATGTCTAAATAAACAAACCGTATGCCCGGCAAACAGGTACATCACAGCAAAACGGAGCAAAGCAAGACAAAGCCCCAGCTAGCGCCATGACACCGCTCGGCGTGTATCTTATGCTACAAGTGACTTAAAGAAGAACAGACATTCGTAATATTATTGTGTGTGGAAGGCAGTGTTGAGCACGGATGCTTCTTAACAGCAATCTATGATGTTTTATTTTGCGCCTATATTTTTATATAATACTTAAATTTTTTTTTATTTCTGACGGAATCTAAATCGACTCGCTGCTATTGGAGGAGGCTATTATTTATAAATTGCTTAAAACTGAGCACTCTGAGTGTGTGCGTTTGCTCCACATGTGTATCAGTAGGTGCCACTGGGGACGCACTGTGACATATCTGCCTGTCCGACCCCGTCCGTGTGCTTTGTGTGTGTGTCAGTTTTTGACTCGATTAGTGTGTTCTGGGTGTGCATCAAGTGCACTTGTGTATTTTTGAGGGGCCCGAATCTGTGTATTTGCTCCTTATGCATGCGCGTCTCAGTACATTTTATTTGTGAGCGAGCATCGGAGTGCGCATTTTGCATTTGGACGTAAGGACTTAGGTTCACCTAAAGTGAAAGAACTAATACGAGTCCCATGACAATTGATCCACACGCAAGATTGCTACCAAGCGTTGCTTTTTATTTTATTTTTTATTAATGTAAGTGAGTGAAAGGGAGCACTGGACACGGTTTAACCTGGGAGCACATGACTCGCAGTGGCCCAAGCTTCCCACTTAAAGCACCAGAACCTGCAAAAACCCACCCAGGAAAAAGCATTGGCAGTGCCAATAGGTCTCACCTGTGGGAGAGCTATAGGCTATGTACATTTACTTATCAGTTTTGTACACCTGATTAGCTGCTGTGCAGCATGGCTGAAAGTTAGAAAAACAACAAGCATTTGCAATGCAATAGGCCTCGCAATTACGCAGGTTTGAGCTATTGGCACTGTAAATGACAATGTCTCCTATTTATGTTTTTGTTTGTAAAACAAATAAAACGCATTGTCAATTACAATGCCAATAGCTCAAACTCCCGTAAATGCGAGACCTATTGCATTGCAAATGCTTGTTATTAAATAAACTTCTTCTAGTCAAGGGGAGGGTGGTTAGGTCAAAAGGCCCTTATTTCCAAAGTCTTTATAAAATGACTTCTCCCTTTGTATTCTATGGAATTGTAACAATGTGTTGAGTTTATGCATTTTGCTGCTAGTAGTGGCACGTATACTGAATTGTAGAGCACGATAGTTAAAATAAACATTTTGAACTATTTCAGTGACTCTGCCTATTCTCATTGTGGACAAGTACGAGTGAGTGAACGAAAGAGTACGTCTTGATCCCGCGATTCCTGAGAGAGTCGGAAGTGTTGTGTTCTGGGTTGTGTAATCATTTGTAGCTCCGTGATCTTTATAGGAGAACGAATGAGACACTATAGCTAGTCGGTTTGGGATTTTGGGTACTGATGTGGTAGGTTGGTACACCCCTATACACTGACGTCCTGTTTTCCTGCGCATAGTTCTGTGTATGTGCAGAATCTCTGCAACACCATGAGTAGCTCTGGGCCTACTGGCTGAGAAAGGCCTATTTTTGACAGACTACTGGGCTATGTAGTGAATTAAATAAATATTGCAAATTGATTTCAAAACATGGAGAACATTTTGCAACGTGTTTCCTCTATAAAAGAAGAACAATTATTTATAAAGAAACAACTAGGCCCCAACTGAAACTACAGGCCACCCACCACAAGAACTTAAAATAAAAATGATAAAAAGTACAAATAAATCTAGGTGCATGGCCCCAATCAAAAAACAACACCAAATTTCCAACTTACTTGTGAAATCTCAAATTCAAAGTCCTCAAATCCAATTATATATTATGCAACAGACACAAAGAATGATCCTTCCAGCTCCAAATACAAATGAAAAGTGACCAGGAGATGGACAAATCGCTGGGAGGAGCCTGCTGGACAGGAACAGGAAGTTAGAGACTCTGGGGCACTTCCTTCCGCTTGAAAAAAAAGTGAAAAAATAAAAAGGACTCCTTGCACAAAAAGGTATAGCCAAATGTGAATTTGAGGAGTTTTTTTACTCTGAACATCATTTCCCTGTTTTGCTGCTGCTCGGGGAGAGAACCTTCTCCTGATTGTAGTCGCAGTAGATCCTGCGCGTTTGGGATCGCATTCTTCACAATTTCCCGCCGAAACTCTGCTGGCACGCTTGAATGATGTGTTCATGATCGCAAGCTCTTGCGGGACCATTCGGCCGCTGAGCAAATATTGTGGCGCTTGCGAATGGCTCTGGGAATCTCGGCGGCGATTGCAAGCATTGTGTAAGTCGGCAACTCTGCGTTCTATGTGGAATGTGGAGTTGCCAAAACTCCGCAAACTCCGCGAGAGGAGCGGAGTTTTATGCCCAGGCTTATTAAATTGCCTGAGCTGACAAAAAGTATCCACGATGGCTTTACAAAGATAGAAGTGCTCACGTTTTAAAGATCTACCTGGAGAAAGTGTAGTGGTTGCATTAAAAAGCAACATTGCAGGTTTAATTAAAACAGGTCTCCAACCAGTAGCTAGTGAGCTTCTGTCACTCTCCAGTACATCTGAGTAGCTCACCTGTGTGCAGCCCAGCTTATTAAATTAGAAAGCTTTTGCTTGGTTGAATGAATATACATATAACAAAATTGAGATTATACAACACTAATAATATCAGTAGCTCTCAATACGTTTCATTGAACATAAGTAGCTTTCAGTACAGAAAAGGTTGGAGACACCTGATTACCAGCTGCAAATGCTAAACATAAGTCAGATAGAGTCTTGTCTGTTAGAACCAGCCTGTGAAAGATGAAGTGCTGAGCGAATGAAATCGATACATTTCCCAAACCTTGCTAGAGTCGTGGGGGTGGATTGGGAAAAGCTCAGATCTGAGACCGTTTTTCAGGTGCGAGTCAATTGAGCCAGTAATAGGGGTTCTAACAGGTGCTGGCGACCACGGTCAAGTCTCGGGATGAGGGTCAAGTTTTGTTGCTGCAGTTGCACAACCTGCAGGATCTTTCCTCACCTTCCCTTGCCCAAGGGGTGTTGAAGTCCATGATTGGTAGGGCAAGGAGGTGCATATACAGGGATTTACTGTGGGTATGGGCAGGAAGAGCTTGGTGAAAGTAGGGCTGTACTTTACCAACCATATAAGAGGCGCCAAATACCTCTGTTTTCCCTGGGAGCAACGCAGACTGCTCATGTCCTGTTCTAGCGAGATGTTACTTACATGAGCATTCCCTATCTTTATCCAGGCTGAAAATTGGATGTCACGAGATGAATATTGCAAGTTTAAATTTTTAGGTTTCTAATTGCTTGTGCCATATATTCGTGTAACGTGTTGCTAGCTGTTTCAAATACTGCTTCTGAGTCGCTTCTTGAGGGAGTTCTATGGTGCCTGCAGGCTCCCGATACACTATCTCAATAGCGTCCTTGGCATTTCAGATCTTGTCTCACGAGGCCTAACTCCAGTCTGATCCTCTTCCTTTGTGAATGCTGTGGTATATTGAGGATTTTTTATATGCTGTGCTTAAGATGTTGTCCAGTGGTGTGGACAGTCCACTGGGGTAAGCTTAGTGACTGTAGTTTAAAGATGGAGTCACTTTGGCTTTTAGTACTCTTATCATGGGTTCTGTGGACAGACTCAGCAGGAATCTATTTAGGCAGTTTAGGCAATGGACAACACCTGCAGCCTTTATTTGTATATACTTCAGGTGTGGTTTGGCCCCTTCAGGAAACCAAACAATTAAGAAATTGTACTTTGTTACTGTGGTTATTTGTAGCTCCCCTAATCACCAGTCAACATGTTTTTTTTCTGTGTGTACTTGCCAAAAATGATGACTTTCATTTTGCTTTGATTCACCTGGAGTTTTTTGTCCACATTATACCTATGAAAGGCATTAAGAGCTCTCTGCAGGCCTGACTTTGTGTGATCCATGATCACGATATCGTCTGCATACTGCAGAAGGGGGAGTCTTGATGATACTAGCCTGGGTGTGATTAAGTTGGCGCCTTCAAGAGCTTGCTCCGAGTAAGCCCTGTAAAGAGGAGAGGGGCAACCCAATACTACTCCAATTTAGAAATGAGTTGAAGACACACCTCTTTAAAGAACACTACAGTCCACATGCTACCTCTCCTATAACTTGTTGACATTTTGCTTGTTGTTGACCCTGTACAGCATGACGCCGCCAACGGCTAGGTTTGTGCTACAGAAATACCACATACATACAAATGTACATACAAATGTAAGGTAAGCAGAAAATCTCAGCAGTTTATGTGCCATACATGTAAATCAGAAAATTATCCACAGCTAGTGAATAACACTTAATGTAATTTTCCCACAAATGAATTGCTCTCTAATTCTGCTTTTGGAAATCAACACTGCTAATTGAGAACCTTTATTCTGGTATCCAGTCCACTTAGGAAATCGTTAAATAAGCACTTGTTTATTGTATTCTCAGAATATTGCTTCCTACAATTGCTAAGGGGTTCTTCATTTATGCCATCAATATTCATCAGTAAGATTCCCTTAATCAATTTACACTCATCTTTCCTGGCTTTCCTTGAATTCTTCTATATGATTAGGCAGATTTAATGGTACCTTTAAGCTTTCAAATCTACCTTTGCTTTGTTTGTATCTTAAAACATTTTGTAGGAAAAAAACATGGGTATATCCTTTTCTGTTTAAGCAGCCAAACTATAGAACTCTTTACCCTCCAACATAAGATCCACGGATAACCACCTTATTTTCAGAAAACTACTCAAGAATTGCCACTTCCCCACATAACCACCATACGCAAACAGAAACATACAGCATGTCCCTCTGTACATAAGCATTTATTTGTACTATAGATAAGTAACTATATGTGTGTATTGCTTTGTATAAACGTGTAGAATAGTTGTTTAGAATTAAATAAATATATATATATATATATATATATATATATACATATATATATATATATATATCATTAGTTCTTCTTAACAAATGTACAAATCACTGATAGTTACATTATTCTATGTTTTAACATGTATATTAGTGGCTGCATAAATAAATACATCTTTTATCATAACTATTTTTCTACAATTGCTTCACTATGGGATTACAAAAAAAATGTATATAAATAAATACAATTAACTTAAAGTACAGCAACATTTTAAAGCCGGAGTTTATTAAATGCATCTTTAATACTACCTTCCTTTATGCATCCATATGCCTTCCATGTACTTATGGACCTATATATTTATTGCTTTTCTTCTAATTCACCATATCCAATGCACTGCCCAATTTTCTCTACCTCAACTCTCTGACTCATTTCAAACCTCTTTCTAGTACTCTTTCCAATGCACTACCCAATTTCTCACTCAATAACTCTATCAATATATCCTCTAACTCCACTCTCTCATTCATCCTAAACCCCATACCACTACTGTAATTCCCAAAATAACCCTTTCCAGACTCTTCCCTACTCTACCCCTCCTTGCATCATCTCATACCTCTTTTACTACTCCGATCCCCTAAAACAAGCCTTTCTTAACTCTTCCCTTTGACTCTTCCACCTCCACCTCCCATTTACACACCCCAAGCCTCCTCCTACAGCTATGAGCTCCAAACAAAATAATAATAATTCTAAATACTCCCCTCTTCTATTCCTCCACTATTTTTTTCAATCCAAATAATAGACTAACATGTCCATCACTCAAATTAATTTCATATTTCACTATACTAATTCACCACTAGTCCTTTATGGGTCCCGGAGTAGCGTGTTACTTGCCAAAAAAGTGCTTCAACACCTCACCAGCGGTATCAAGCACTATTTAAATGCAAACCTTTTCCCCTCCACTATCCTTCTCAATCCAAATAACTGACTAACATATCCACCACTCAAATTACTTTCACATTTCAATATACTAATTCCCCACTAATACTTTATGGGTTCTGGAGTAGCTTGCAACTTGCCAAAAAAGTGCTTCCACACCCCATTAGGGATAGCAAGTGCTAGATCAATCTAAACCTTTTTCCCTGTTCTATCCCTCCACTATCCTTCTTAATCCAAATAACTGAGTAACATATCCACCACTCAAATTACTTTTATGTTTCACTATACTAATTCACCACTAATCCTTGATGGGTTTCGGAGTAGTGTGCTACTTGCTGAAAAAGCGCTGAGACGCCTCATCAGGGATAGTAAGTGCTATATAAATGCAATTACAATACAATAGAATACAATATCTAAATTTAATCTCCTAACTCACTAGAGGCTAGTTTAAAATTAATAAGTTGGGGCACGTGTTTTCTGCTACTCATGTATGGTCAGAGTTTAGCTGAGACAGTTTAGATGTTTTACATCTTCCACTGAGATATTCTGGAATGTATTATCATCATCCGACATCTAGCCCCTGGTGAGAAAACCAGGACAGGTAGTACGCAGCATGTGTAATCCATTTAGACATTCTTTTCAAGTGCCTAGATGAAAACATTTATTCCTGTGACCCTGGCAGCTTACTGTATATCGTTCAGGTGACCAATGCTTCTACATATAAACTACCTCTGCCATGAATTCCTCATGTCTTCTATATGATATTGAGTAGTGGTTGCTGTTACTCTCAAGTGTTATTGCTCTCTTCCTCCAACAAAGTCTTACCAATTCAATTTGCCTTCTATGACCATTGACATTTTAAAGTTCTTATTAAGGCACTGAATGTCACCCCTCTACTCATCACGTTCCTGTAGTGTCTTCGACAAATACAACAAACAAATACACTCTGAAGAGCCACAGTTTGTCCATGGAACTAGGGTTAGCCAGGGGTCGCAGCGATGAATCCTGGCTTGCCCCTTGCAACCCCCGGCACTGCCTTTGCGATTTTCAGCCTCAGAGGTGGCAAAATCAGTGCCAGAAGAGAGGGGGAGCTCATCTTTATGGATCTTGGTTGGGCTCCACTTTCTTTATTTTCTGTAAATTTTTTATTACGCTAATAGTGAATAATATAATATTAGCTGAAATTTGACCCTCCTTGGCGGCTTCGGTAAGTAAAAATTGCTTTTAAATATCAGTTGTGTGCATGCATGCAGGTGAGAGGGTATTTATGAGAAAGACAGTGTGTGTATGTGTGACAATGTGTCTGTAAGTGTAAGTGTGTGAGTGAAAGTAAAGGTAAAATGGTGTATAATATCACTTCCGCTACCCCAGGCGTTTTCGTGAATTGACGTCCATTAATTTATCCATCCAGGTTTTAGATTTCACTTACAAGTGAAATTCTAGCTGCCACATGAAGGCACTTCCTCTGTTTCTAAAAGCAAACCAGGGTCTCTGCTGTGGCAGGGCAATAATGAGCACTCATGTACATTTGCCTCCTTCACTTGGGTACCATATTACCCTTTCATTCAGTAAATTTCACTCTATGCGCTCTACTTCCGTGACAGGAGCCTGATAACATTTCAATTCAATAGGGCAACACACTTTCTCGCAACAACCCTGGAGCAAGCAGAATACAAACTCTAAATCATATTCATCATGCATATTTTTATGTATTTGGAGAGTTTTAATTAAGCATGGATAAAGCCCCGAAGAGCATCAGAGAACTACCCATTTCAACGTTTCAAAGTACAGTATATGCAAGAGATGCAAAGGGTAACAGTATAATGTGTTGTTAATCAAGAATTATAGTACAGAACAGAATCACCATATGTTGTCAGCATCAACTAATATAGTGAGTTAACCCCTTGTGTGCGCACAACGTCTCCCGGCCGTCGTGCACTACGGTGGGCGTGTGCGCACGACGGCTGGGAGATGTCTTGTTCGCGAACGCCGTTTATTTCTCCCACACAGCGGGAGAAAAAAACCCGCACGCAAGGGGTTAAAGGAACAATGTATACATACAGTAGAAGTTTCATATTTGTTTATAGTAGAAGTTTCATCTTTGTCAGAACTGACACGGAGACCACATGTGCTGTATATATCTGTTTGAGTATGGTAGTTATGCGGGGAAGAGCCAACTCTTGAGTAGTGTTCTGAAGATAAGGTAGTTATCCATGGATCTTATGTTTCTGAGTAAAGAGTTCCTTAGTTTGGCTGCTTGAACCAAGAAGGATGTGCCACCTATGTTTTTTTTCTTGCATTGTGGGATTTTTGAGGCGAGGTGCCAATCTAAAGCAGAGGTTTCTTTGTTGAATGTATTTGGTTATTTTATTGCTGATGAAGAGCGGTCATTTTCCATGTAATGCTTTGTGGGTGATACAAAGCAGCTTGAATGTGGATCTTCTGGTGACCGGTAACCAATGTAGGGACTTCAAGGCAGGGTAGATGTGGACTTGTGTTATACGTAAGAGTAGTCTGACAGTAGAGTACTGACTCCATTCTAGTCTTTTCATAGTTCTTAAAGATGATCCATTGTAGAGGCTATTTGAGAAATTGAGTTTAGACAGAACAATATAGATACTAGCCTGGAACTTGTGTGGAAATGCCAGGTGGAGGAATACGCGTTGCTGAGTATTTATAGTAATGAAGCTTGATCTTGCTAGTTTGTCCACTTAGGCATTCATTTATAGCTTGCAGTCCACATTAATTCCGAGGTTGCTTACTTCCTTAGATACTTTCGGTAGTTTTCCCAGATCGTCAGGCCAGGCAGTGAGTGGATCATAATTTTTCCATTTGCCACACGTGAGAATTTCCGTTTTGGAAGCATTCAATTTGAGATGGCTCCATGTCATCCACTGATCCACGGCTTTGAGACAACTGAAAATTTGTGAGTTTCTAATGTCTTTGGGGCTCTCCAGTTTAAGAGGGATTTGGGTGTCATCTGCATAGTTATAGCATGCGAGGTTAAATTGATTGATCAGTACCGGAAATGACTTCATGTAAATGTTGAAAAGCATGGGTGAGATGAAAGAGCCTTGAGACACCCCTGCTTTTGTGAGGTATGGTTTGGATGACAATGGGGGGTGTATGGATGACATTAGTTCTGTTTTGAAGGTAGGATGGGATCCAGTTGAGAGTAGTCCCCTCTATGCCAGCTTCGTAGAGTCTTTGTATTAGATTGCCATGGTCAACCATGTCAAAGGCAGCTGAGTGATCCAAGAGAAGTTGTTCAGCAACTCAGTTTCGGTCAACTGTGTTCTTAAGGTCATCCCAGATGTGAAGAAGGGCAGATTCTGTGCTTCTCCCTAGGTGGAATCCTGTCTGGATGTCTGAAATTATGGATTTATCTTTAATGAATTATGACATCTGAGCGAATGCAGCTCTTTCTATCAGTTTGCCCAGGAAAGGTCCATTTGCAATTGGTATGTAGTTGTCGAGTTTAAGCGGATCCAGGTTTGTTTTCTTAAGTAATAGGTATAGCTTTTTTGAGATCTTCAGGAAATATTCCTGTAGTTAAGGAATTGTGGATGATTCTTCCTACTAGTGTGGCAGCAGAAGTAGGTAGGAGAATTTCCTTGAAGGTTTTTGGTGGACACAGGTCAGAAGGGCTACCAGCAGGCCTGCTTGATTTGACCTGGTCCATAACTATGTTGTGTGATATTTGTTGGAAGGAATGCAGAGACTGCGTCTTCATACTCTTGGAGGGCTGTTTTGGAAAATGGTTGATGTTGGTGGTTTTTCTTTGTTTCAAATAGGAGTACAGAATGTAATGCGATGAGCTCCTTATAGGCAATTTGGTTTATGAAATTCGGAAAGAGTTTTATAGAATTCTTTATTTGCAAATTTAGCATTTTGAATTCTGACTGAATAGTATTTTTTCTTATCTTTATTGATCACTGACTTGTATAATCTGTTAAATTTCTGTAGGTGAAGTTTGTCTTCATTGGTGTTTGTTTTGAGCCAGGTATGTTGCTGTTTTCTAATTTGCTGTTTTATCTCTGTATGTATCCAAGGTGCCTGTTTTATTTTCTCCTGTTGTGTTGTTCCTAATGTTATTAGGATATCAAAAGCTTCCTGTAACAACTCATATAGGTTTTTAACAGAATTTATTTTGTCTAGATCTGTACTGGATATTAGTTGTGTTTATAAGTGTTCAAAACTGAGTTTGTTCCACAGTCGATAGGTGGATGCATGCAAGGTGTTTTTAGGTGTGATGCCTTGTGTTGTTTTATGTTGGAAAACAAGTGAATGGAGGTCTGACCATGTGACTGGAGTCATTGTTTGAAAGGTAACTAGTTCTGTATTTATAAAAATGACATCTAGGATGTGTCCACGGATAGGAAGGGGCGGGAGCACACTGCTGACCTCCCAGCACAGTTCGCCCCTTAGCACTATGGTAAATGCAGTTTGTAGTGCACGCTTACTTGGTATTTTGCTGGAGTGTTCCACTAAAGTTGGTGCAGGTTAGTGCTGTACATCTCTAGACACATGTGTTTATGGATTTTATCCGTCATCAGTAGAGATCAAAAAACGATTTTCATCTGGGGTGGCTGAGCAGGCTGCCACAATTCTTACAGGTCTCAGTACTCTCACAGGTGCACAGGGGCATCTCCACAAGCTCATCAGCTCAATGGCTCAAGGGAGCCATTTCAAACAGGAAGGGGTGGGAGCACACTGCTGACCTCCCAGCACAGTTTGCCCCTTAGCATTATGGTAAATGAGTGGTACTGTGAAGTGAGAATATTTTGGCAGCCTGCTCAGCAACCCCTAATGCCTAATGTCTACTGAGCACGGATAAAAATCCAGAAACATGTGTATAGAGATGGCCAGTACCAATCTGCACATACCTGGTGAAGCACTCAAGAAACCTTGCAAGTACACACACTTGGTGAACTGCATTCACCATAATGCCTAGGGGCAAACCTGCTGGGAGGTGAAGGAGTGTGATCCCACATTTGTTTCCTATTTAAAAGGCTCCCTCGAGTCATTTGAGCTGACGAGCTCATGGAGAAGCATCTGCGTGCTTTGAGAGGTACTGTGAACCGAGAATATTTTTTTCAGCCTGCTCAGCAGCCCCCAATTATTTGAAATGCCTAATCTCTACTGACGAAGGATAGAAATCCAGAAACACGTGTATAGAGATGGCCAGCAGCCATCTGCAGCTACCTGGTGAAGCACTCTAGAAACTTTGCAAGTACACACACTTGGCGAACTGCATTCACCATAATACCTAGGGGCGAACCTGCTGGGAGGTGAAGCAGTGTGATCCCACATTTGTTTCCAATTTAAAAGGCTCCCTCGAGCCATTTGAGCTGACAAGCTCGTGGAGAGGCACCTGCGCGCCTTGAGAGGTACTGTGAAGTGAGAATATTTGGTAGCTTGCTCAGCAACCCCCAATATTTGAAATGCCTAGTCTCTACTGATGACGGAGAAAAATCCAGAAACACGTGTATGGAGATGGCCAGCACCAATCTGCACCTACCTGGTGACGCACTCGAGAAACTTTGCAAGTACACACACTTGGCGAACTGCATTCACCATAATGCCTAGGGGAGAACCTGCTGCGAGGTGAAGCAGTGTGATCTCACATTTGTTTCCTGTTTAAAAGGCTCCCTTGAGCCATTTGAGCTGACGAGGTCGTGGCGAGGCACCTGTGCGCCTTGAGATGTACTGTGAACCGAGAATATTTTGTCAGCCTGCTCAGCAACCCCCAATATTTGAAATGCCTAACCTCTACTGACGACGGATAAAAATCCAGAAACACGTGTATAGAGATGGCCACCACCAATCTGCACCTACCTGGTGAAGCACTCGAGAAACTTTGCAAGTACACACACTTGGCGAACTGCACTCACTATAATACCTAGGGGCGAACCTGCTGGGAGGTGAAGCAGTGTGGTCCCACATTTGTTTCCTGTTTATAAGGCTCCCTTGAGCCATTTGAGCTGACGAGGTCATGGAGAGGCACCTGTGCGCCTTGTGAGGTACTGTGAACCGAGACTATTTTCAAGCCTGCTCAGCAACCCCCAATATTTGAAATGCCTAATCTCTGCTGACGACGGATAAAAATCCAGAAACACATGTATAGGGATGGCCAGCACCAATCTGCACGTACCTGTTGAAGCACTCGAGAAACTTTGCAAGTACACACACTTGGCGTTCTGCATTCACCACAATGCCTAGGTGCAAACCTGCTAGGAGGTGAAGCAGTGTGATCCCACATTTGTTTCCTGTTTAAAAGGCTCCCTCGAGCCATTTGAGCTGACGAGCTTGTGGAGAAGGACCTGCGTGCCTTGAGAGGTACTGTGAACCGAGAATATTTTGTGAGCCTGCTCAGCAACCCCCAATTATTTGAAATGCCTAATCTCTACTGACGACGGATAAAAATCCAGAAACACGTGTATAGATATGGCCAGCAGCAATCTGCACCTACCTGGTGAAGCACTCATGAAACTTTGCAAGTACACACACTTGGCGAACTGCATTCACCATAATGCCTAGGGGCGAATCTGCTGGGAGGTGAAGCAGTGTGATCCCACATTTGTTTCCTGTTAAAAAGGCTCCCTCGAGCCATTTGAGTTGACAAGCTCGTGGAGAGGCACCTGCGCGCCTCGAGAGGTACTGTGAAGTGAGAATATTTGGTAGCCTGCTCAGCAACCCCCAATATTTGAAATGCCTAGTCTCTACTGATGACGGAGAAAAATCCAGAAACACGTGTATAGAGATGGCCAGCACCAATCTGCACCTACCTGGTGAAGCACTCGAGAAACTCTGCAAGTTCACACACTTGGCGAACTGCATTCACCATAATGCCTAGGGGAGAACCTGCTGGGAGGTGAAGCAGTGTGATCTCACATTTGTTTCCTGTTTAAAAGGCTACCTTCAGCCATTTGAGCTGAGTAGGTCGTGGAGAGGCACCTGCGCGCCTTGAGAGGTACTGTGAACCGAGAACATTTTGGCAGCCTGCTCAGCAACCCCCAATATTTGAAATGCCTAATCTCTACTGATGACGGAGAAAAATCCAGAAACAAGTGTATAGAGATGGCCAGCACCAATCTGCACCTACGTGGTGAAGCACTCAAGAAACTTTGCAAGTACACACACTTGACCAACTGCATTCACTATAATGCCTAGGGGTGAACCTGCTGGGAGGTGAAGCAGTGTGATCCCACATTTGTTTATTGTTTAAAAGGCTCCCTCGAGCCATTTTGGCAGACGAGCTCATGGAGAGGCACATGCACACCTTGAGAAGGTACTGTGAACTGAGAATATTTTGGAAGCCTGCTCTGCAACCCCTAATATTTGAAATGCCTAATCTCTACTGAACACGGATAAAAATCCAGAAACATGTGTATAGAGATGGCCAGCACCAATTTGCATGTACCTGGTGAAGCACTCGAGAAACTTTGCAAGTACACACACTTGGCGAACTGCATTCACCATAATGCCTAGGTACAAACCTGCTAGGAGGTGAAGCAGTGTGATCCCACATTTGTTTCCTGTTTAAAAGGTTCCCTCGAGCCATTTTTAGCTGACGAGCTCGTGGAGAAGCACCTGCGCGCCTTGAGAGGTACTGTGAAAGGAGAATATTTTGTCAGCCCGCTCAGCAACCCCCAATTATTTGAAATGCCTAATATCTACTGACGACGGAGAAAAATCCAGAAACACGGGTATGAATATGGCCAGCAGCAATCTGGAGCTACCTGGTGAAGCACTCATGAATCTTTGCAAGTACACACACTTGGCGAACTGCATTAACCATAATGCCTAGTTGCGAACCTGCTGGGAGGTGAAGCAGTGTGATCCCACATTTGTTTCCTGTTTAAAAGGCTCCCTCGAGCCATTTGAGCTGACAAGCTCATGGAGAGGCATCTGCGCGCCTTGAGAGGTACTGTGAAGTGAGAATATTTGGTAGCCTGCTCAGCAACCCCCAATATTTGAAATGCCTAATCTCTACTGATGACAGAGAAAAATCCAGAACCACGTGTATAGAGATGGCCAGCACCAATCTGCACCTTCCTGGTGAAGCACTCGAGAAACTTTGCAAGTACACACACTTGGGGAACTGCAGTCACCATAGTGCCTAGGAGCGAACCTGCTGGGAGGTGAAGCAGTGTGATCCCACATTTGTTTCCTGTGGAAAAGGCTCCCTCGAGCCATTTCAGCTGACAAGCTCGCGGAGAAGCACCTGCGCGCCTTGAGAGGTACTTTGAACCGAAAATATTTTGTTAGCCCGGTCAGCAACCCCCAATTATTTGAAATGCCTAATCTCTACTGACGACGGATACAAATCCAGAAACACATGTATAGAGATGGCCAGCAGCAATCTGCCCCTACCTGGTGAAGCACTCATGAAACTTTGCAAGTACACACACTTGGCGAACTGCATTCACCATAATGCCTAGGGGCGAACCTGCTGGGAGGTGAAGTAGTGTGATCCCACATTTGTTTCCAATTTAAAAGGCTCCCTCGAGCCATTTGAGCTGACAAGCTCGTGGAGAGGCACCTGCGTGACTTGAGAGGTACTGTGAAGTGAGAATATTTGGTAGCCTGCTCAGCAACCCCCAATATTTGAAATGCTTAGTCTCTACTGATGACGGAGAAAAATCCAGAAACACGTGTATAGAGATGGCCAGCACCAATCTGCACCTACCTGGTGAAACACTCGAGAAACTTTGCAAGTACACACACTAGGCGAACTGCATTCACCATAATAAGTCATAAGTCATAAGTCATAAAATTTATATAGCGCACTACATACCCAGAGGGTTTCAAGGCGCTTGGGGAGGGGAGGGGGGTTATTTGTCAAATATCCACGTTTTAAGTTGTTTTCTGAACGCTAGGTGATTCTGGGTGAGGCGAAGGTAAGCGGGGAGTGAGTTCCATGTTTTGGCAGCCAGGTATGAGAAGGATCTGCCTCCAATGGTGGTTTTGTTGATGCGAGGGACAGTGGCGAATGCTTGGCTGGAAGATCGAAGTTGGCGGGAGGGGGTGTAGAAGGACAGTCGAGAGTTGAGGCAATCTGGTCCGATGTCGTAGAGTGATTTGTGTGCGTGGGTAAGCAGTCGGAAAGTGATCCTCTTATTGACGGGTAGCCAGTGGAGGTCTTTAAGGTGACCCGAGATGTGTTCGTTGCGTGGGATGTCTAATATGAGCCTGGCTGAGGCGTTTTGGATTCGTTGTAGTTTCTTCTGTAGTTTGGCGGTGGTACCTGCGTAGAGGGTGTTTCCGTAGTCCAGTCGGCTCGTGACCAGAGCATGGGTGACTGTTTTCCTTGTTTCGGTGGGGATCCAGCGAAATGTTTTTCTGAGCATGCGAAGGATGTTGAAGCAGGATGAGGATACGGCGCTGACTTGTCTGTTCATTGAGAGTGAAGAGTCCAGGATGACGCCAAGGTTCCGTGCGTGGTCTGTCGGGATGGGTGCTTTTCCGAGGGCTTCCGGCCACCAGGAGTCGTCCCAAGCAGAGGGGGATTTACCTAAGATGAGGACTTCTGTTTTGTCTGAGTTCAGTTTCAGACGGCTTTGTTTCATCCATTCGGCGACTTCTTTCATTCCTTCGTGTAGGTTAGTTTTGGCGGTGCTGGGGTCCTTGGTGAGAGAAAGGATCAGTTGAGTGTCATCCGCGTAAGAGATGATGTTGAGGTTGTGTTGGCGGGCGATGGTCGCGAGGGGGCTCATGTATACGTTGAAGAGGGTGGGGCTGAGTGAGGATCCTTGTGGTACGCCGCAGATGATTTCAGAGGCCTCGGACTTGAATGGAGGGAGGCGGACTCTCTGGGTTCTTCCGGAGAGGAACGAGGTGATCCATTCCAGTGCCTTTCCTTGGATTCCGATGTTTTTGAGGCGCTGTAAAAGGGTGCTGTGGCAGACTGTGTCGAAGGCAGCAGAGAGGTCGAGGAGGATGAGGGCGACTGTGTCTCCAATGTCCAGTAGAGTTCGAATGTCGTCTGTTGCTGCGATGAGGGCGGTCTCAGTGCTGTGTTTTGCTCGGAAGCCAGATTGTGAGGAGTCGAGGGATTTGTGGCTTCGAGGAAGGCGGCGAGCTGGTTGTTGACAGCTTTCTCGATGACTTTGGCCGGGAATGGAAGAAGTGAGATGGGGCGGTAGTTTTTGAGTTCGGTGGGGTCTGCTGTTGGTTTTTTCAGAAGTGCGGTGAGTTCAGCGTGTTTCCAGTCTTCTGGGAAGGTAGCGGAGTTGAAGGAGCAGTTGATGACGTCTCGGAGGTGTGGGGCTATGACGGAGTCTGCTTTGTTGAAGATGTGGTGAGGGCATGGGTCTGTGGGGGATCCAGAGTGGATGGAATTCATCAGGCGGATGGTGTCCTCAGTGGTGATTGGGTTCCAGGCGTTGAGGGTGTTAACGGGGGGAAGATAGTCAGCTGATGGTAGGGTGGGTTGGCTTCCGGGTTGGTTGTCAAAGCTGTTGTGGATGTCAGCAATCTTGTTGTGGAAAAAAGAGGCTAGGGAGTCGCAGAGAGTTTGAGAGGGGGTGATGTCGTTGGAGTTGGCCGAGGGGTTGGAAAATTCCTTGACGATGTTGAAAAGTTCCTTGCTGTTGTGGGCGTTGTTGTTGAGTCGATCCTTGAATGCTGTTTTTTTGGCTTTTCGGATCAGTTGGTGGTGAGTACGGATGGCGTTTTTGAAGGCGTCCTTGTTGCTGGTGGATGAGTCTTTTTTCCAGGCCTTTTCAAGGGAGCGGCATAGTTTCTTGGATTTCTTGAGGTCCTCGTTGAACCATGAGGCCTTCTTGATTTTGTGTAGGCGTTTTTTCAGTGGTGCTAAGGTGTCTGCGGTGTTGGATAACCAAAGGGTGAGGTTGGAGGCGGCTTCGTTGGCGTCAGAAGAGAGGGCTGGGGAGGTTTGAAGGATCGATGAGGAGATCTGTTCCGTGGTGATTTTGTTCCAGTTTCTTTGTAGAGTTGTTTGGAGGTGGATGATGGGTTTCGGCTTGTTGTAGGTGAAGTGGACGCAGCTGTGGTCAGTCCAGAGGAGCTCCGTAGTGTGGTTGAAAGAGACATGGTTGCTAGAGGTGAAGATGGGGTCGAGTGTGTGACCTGCGATGTGGGTGGGGGAAGTGACCAGTTGTTTAAGTCCGAGGTTGGCGAGGTTGTCTAAGAGGGTGGCGGTGTTGCGGTCGTTGATCTTCTGCCTAAGGGAGAACCTGCTGCGAGGTGAAGCAGTGTGATCTCACATTTGTTTCCTGTTTATAAGGCTCCCTTGAGCCATTTGAGCTGACGAGGTCATGGAGACTAGGCACCTGTGCGCCTTGTGAGGTACTGTGAACCGAGACTATTTTGGCAGCCTGCTCAGCAACCCCCAATATTTGAAATGCCTAATCTCTGCTGACGACGGATAAAAATCCAGAAACACGTGTATAGAGATGGCCACCACCAATCTGCACCTACCTGGCGAAGCACTCGAGAAACTTTGCAAGTACACACACTTGGCGAACTGCATTCACTATAATGCCTAGGGGTGAACCTGCTGGGAGGTGAAGCAGTGTGATCCCACATTTGTTTCCTGTTTAAAAGGCTCCCTCGAGCCATTTGTGCAGACGAGCTCGTGGAGAGGCACATGCACGCCTTGAGAAGGTACTGTGAACTGAGAATATTTTGGCAGCCTGCTCAGCTACCCCCAATTATTTGAAATGCCTAATCTCTACTGACGACGGATACAAATCCAGAAACACAAGTATAGAGATGGCCAGCAGCAATCTGCACCTACCTGGTGAAGCACTCATGAAACTTTGCAAGTACACACACTTGGCGATCTGCATTCACCATAATGCCTAGGGGCGAACCTGCTGGGAGGTGAAGCAGTGTGATCCCACATTTGTTTCCAATTTAAAAGGCTCCCTCGAGCCATTTGAGCTGACAAGCTCGTGGAGAGGCACCTGCGCGCCTTGAGAGGTACTGTGAAGTGAGAATATTTGGTAGCCTGCTCAGCCACCCCCAATATTTGAAATGCCTAGTCTCTACTGATGACGGATAAAAATCCGAAAACACGTGTATAGAGATGGCCACCACCAATCTGCACCTACCTGGCGAAGCACTCAAGAAACTTTGCAAGTACACACACTTGGCGAACTGCATTCACCATAATGACTAGGGGCGAAACTGCTGGGAGGTGAAGCAGTGTGATCCCACATTTGTTTCCTGTTAAAAAGGCTCTCGCGAGCCATTTGAGCTGACAAGCTCGTGGAGAGGCACCTGCGCACCTGGAGAGGTACTGTGAAATGAGAATATTTGGTAGCCTGCTCAGCAACCCCCAATATTTGAAATGCCTAATCTCTACTGATGACGGAGAAAAATCCAGAAACAAGTGTATAGAGATGGCCAGCACCAATCTGCACCTACCTGGTGAAGCACTCAAGAACCTTTGCAAGTACACACACTTGGCGAACTGCATTCACTATAATGCCTAGGGGCGAACCTGCTGGGAGGTGAAGCAGTGTGATCCCACATTTGTTTATTGTTTAAAAGGCTCCCTAGAGCCATTTGAGCAGAGGAGCTCGTGGAGAGGCACATGCACACCTTGAGAAGGTACTGTGAACTGAGAATATTTTGGCAGCCTGCTCTGCAGCCCCTAATATTTGAAATGCCTAATCTCTACTGACCACGGATAAAAATCCAGAAACACGTGTATACGGATGGCCAGCACCAATCTGCACGTACCTATTGAAGCACTCGAGAAACTTGGCAAGTACACACACTTGGCGAACTGCATTCACCACAATGCCTCGGTGCAAACCTGCTAGGAGGTGAAGCAGTGTGATCCCACATTTGTTTCCTGTTTAAAAGGCTCCCTCGAGCCATTTGAGCTAACGAGCTTGTGGAGAAGGACCTGCGCGCCTTGAGAGGTACTGTGAACCGAGAATATTTTGTCAGCCTGCTCAGCAACCCCCAATTATTTGAAATGCCTAATCTCTACTGGCGATGGATAAAAATCCAGAAACACGTGTATAGAGATGGCCAGCAGCAATCTGCACCTACCTGGTGAAGCACTCATGAAACTTTGCAAGTACACACACTTGGCGAACTGCATTCACCATAATGCCTAGGGGCGAACCTGCTGGGAGGTGAAGCAGTGTGATCTCACATTTGTTTCCTGTTTAAAAGGCTCCTTTGAGCCATTTGAGCTGACGAGGTAGTGGAGAGGCACCTGCGTGCCTTTAGAGGTACTGTGAACCGAGAATATTTTGGCAGCCTGCTCAGCAACCCCCAATATTTGAAATGCCTAATCTCTACTGACGACGGATAAAAATCCAGAAACACATGTATAGAGATGGCCACAACCAATCTGCACCTACCTGGTGAAGCACTCGAGAAACTTTGCAAGTACACACACTTGGCGAACTGCATTCACCATAAGGTCTAGGGGCGAAACTGCTGGGAGGTGAAGCAGTGTGAGCCCACATTTGTTTCCTGTTAAAAAGGCTCCCTCGAGCCATTTGAGCTGACAAGCTCGTGGAGAGGCACCTGCGCGCCTTGAGAGGTACTGTGAAGTGAGAATATTTGGTAGCCTGCTCAGCAACCCCCAATATTTGAAATGCCTAATCTCTACTGAAGACGGAGAAAAATCCAGAAACAAGAGTATAGAGATGGCCAACACCAATCTGCACCTACCTGGTAAAGCACTCGAGAAACTTTGCAAGTACACACACTTGGCGAAATGCATTCACCATAATGCCTAGGGGCGAACCTGCTGGGAGGTGAAGCAGTGTGATCCCAAATTTGTTTCCTGTTTAAAAGGCTCCCTCGAGCCATTTCAGCTGACGAGCTCGTGGAGAGGCACCTGCGCGCCTTGAGAGGTACTGTGAACCGAGAATATTTTGTCAGCCTGCTCAGCAACCCCCAATTATTTGAAATGCCTAATCTCTACTGACGATGGATACAAATCCAGAAACACGTGTATAGAGATGGCCAGCAGCAATCTGCACCTACCTGGTGAAGCACTCATGAAACTTTGCAAGTACACACACTTGGCGAACTGCATTCACCATAATGCCTAGGGGCCAACCTGCTGGGAGGTGAAGCAGTGTGATCCCACATTTGTTTCCTGTTTAAAAGTCTCCCACGAGCCATTTGAGCTGACAAGCTCGTGGAGAGGCACCTGCGTGACTTGAGAGGTACTGTGAAGTGAGAATATTTGGTAGCCTGCTCAGCAACCCCCAATATTTGAAATGCCTAGTCTCTAATGATGACGGATAAAAATCCAGAAACACGTGTATAGAGATGGCCAGCACCAATCTGCACCTACCTGGTGAAGCACTCGAGAAACTTTGCAAGTACACACACTTGGCGAACTGCATTCACCATAATGCCTAGGGGCGAACCTGCTGGGAGATGAAGCAGTGTGATCCCACATTTGTTTCCTGTTTTAAAGGCTCCCTCGAGCCATTTGAGCTGACGAGCTCGTGGAGAGGCACATGCACACCTTGTGAGGGTACTGTGAACTGAGAATATTTTGGCAGCCTGCTCTGCAACCCCTAATATTTGAAAGGCCTAATCTCTACTGACCATGGATAAAAATCCAGAAACACGAGTATAGAGATGGCCAGAACCAATCTGCACCAACCTGGTGAAGCACTCAAGAAACTTTGCAAGTACACACACTTGGCAAACTGCATTCACCATAATGCCTAGGGGCGAATCTGCTGGGAGGTGAAGCAGTGTGATCCCACATTTGTTTCCTGTTAAAAAGGCTCCCTCGAGCCATTTGAGTTGACAAGCTCGTGGAGAGGCACCTGCGCGCCTCGAGAGGTACTGTGAAGTGAGAATATTTGGTAGCATGCTCAGCAACCCCCAATATTTGAAATGCCTAGTCTCTACTGATGACGGAGAAAAATCCAGAAACACGTGTATAGAGATGGCCAGCACCAATCTGCACCTACCTGGTGAAGCACTCGAGAAACTCTGCAAGTTCACACACTTGGCGAACTGCATTCACCATAATGCCTAGGGGAGAACCTGCTGGGAGGTGAAGCAGTGTGATCTCACATTTGTTTCCTGTTTAAAAGGCTACCTTCAGCCATTTGAGCTGAGTAGGTCGTGGAGAGGCACCTGCGCGCCTTGAGAGGTACTGTGAACCGAGAACATTTTGGCAGCCTGCTCAGCAACCCCCAATATTTGAAATGCCTAATCTCTACTGATGACGGAGAAAAATCCAGAAACAAGTGTATAGAGATGGCCAGCACCAATCTGCACCTACGTGGTGAAGCACTCAAGAAACTTTGCAAGTACACACACTTGACCAACTGCATTCACTATAATGCCTAGGGGTGAACCTGCTGGGAGGTGAAGCAGTGTGATCCCACATTTGTTTATTGTTTAAAAGGCTCCCTCGAGCCATTTTGGCAGACGAGCTCATGGAGAGGCACATGCACACCTTGAGAAGGTACTGTGAACTGAGAATATTTTGGAAGCCTGCTCTGCAACCCCTAATATTTGAAATGCCTAATCTCTACTGAACACGGATAAAAATCCAGAAACATGTGTATAGAGATGGCCAGCACCAATTTGCATGTACCTGGTGAAGCACTCGAGAAACTTTGCAAGTACACACACTTGGCGAACTGCATTCACCATAATGCCTAGGTACAAACCTGCTAGGAGGTGAAGCAGTGTGATCCCACATTTGTTTCCTGTTTAAAAGGTTCCCTCGAGCCATTTTTAGCTGACGAGCTCGTGGAGAAGCACCTGCGCGCCTTGAGAGGTACTGTGAAAGGAGAATATTTTGTCAGCCCGCTCAGCAACCCCCAATTATTTGAAATGCCTAATATCTACTGACGACGGAGAAAAATCCAGAAACACGGGTATGAATATGGCCAGCAGCAATCTGGAGCTACCTGGTGAAGCACTCATGAATCTTTGCAAGTACACACACTTGGCGAACTGCATTAACCATAATGCCTAGTTGCGAACCTGCTGGGAGGTGAAGCAGTGTGATCCCACATTTGTTTCCTGTTTAAAAGGCTCCCTCGAGCCATTTGAGCTGACAAGCTCATGGAGAGGCATCTGCGCGCCTTGAGAGGTACTGTGAAGTGAGAATATTTGGTAGCCTGCTCAGCAACCCCCAATATTTGAAATGCCTAATCTCTACTGATGACGGAGAAAAATCCAGAACCACGTGTATAGAGATGGCCAGCACCAATCTGCACCTTCCTGGTGAAGCACTCGAGAAACTTTGCAAGTACACACACTTGGGGAACTGCAGTCACCATAGTGCCTAGGAGCGAACCTGCTGGGAGGTGAAGCAGTGTGATCCCACATTTGTTTCCTGTGGAAAAGGCTCCCTCGAGCCATTTCAGCTGACAAGCTCGCGGAGAAGCACCTGCGCGCCTTGAGAGGTACTTTGAACCGAAAATATTTTGTTAGCCCGTTCAGCAACCCCCAATTATTTGAAATGCCTAATCTCTACTGACGACGGATACAAATCCGGAAACACATGTATAGAGATGGCCAGCAGCAATCTGCCCCTACCTGGTGAAGCACTCATGAAACTTTGCAAGTACACACACTTGGCGAACTGCATTCACCATAATGCCTAGGGGCGAACCTGCTGGGAGGTGAAGTAGTGTGATCCCACATTTGTTTCCAATTTAAAAGGCTCCCTCGAGCCATTTGAGCTGACAAGCTCGTGGAGAGGCACCTGCGTGACTTGAGAGGTACTGTGAAGTGAGAATATTTGGTAGCCTGCTCAGCAACCCCCAATATTTGAAATGCTTAGTCTCTACTGATGACGGAGAAAAATCCAGAAACACGTGTATAGAGATGGCCAGCACCAATCTGCACCTACCTGGTGAAACACTCGAGAAACTTTGCAAGTACACACACTTGGCGAACTGCATTCACCATAATGCCTAAGGGAGAACCTGCTGCGAGGTGAAGCAGTGTGATCTCACATTTGTTTCCTGTTTATAAGGCTCCCTTGAGCCATTTGAGCTGACGAGGTCATGGAGAGGCACCTGTGCGCCTTGTGAGGTACTGTGAACCGAGACTATTTTGGCAGCCTGCTCAGCAACCCCCAATATTTGAAATGCCTAATCTCTGCTGACGACGGATAAAAATCCAGAAACACGTGTATAGAGATGGCCACCACCAATCTGCACCTACCTGGCGAAGCACTCGAGAAACTTTGCAAGTACACACACTTGGCGAACTGCATTCACTATAATGCCTAGGGGCGAACCTGCTGGGAGGTGAAGCAGTGTGATCCCACATTTGTTTCCTGTTTAAAAGGCTCCCTAGAGCCATTTGTGCAGACGAGCTCGTGGAGAGGCACATGCACGCCTTGAGAAGGTACTGTGAACTGAGAATATTTTGGCAGCCTGCTCAGCTACCCCCAATTATTTGAAATGCCTAATCTCTACTGACGACGGATACAAATCCAGAAACACAAGTATAGAGATGGCCAGCAGCAATCTGCACCTACCTGGTGAAGCACTCATGAAACTTTGCAAGTACACACACTTGGCGATCTGCATTCACCATAATGACTAGGGGCGAAACTGCTGGGAGGTGAAGCAGTGTGATCCCACATTTGTTTCCTGTTAAAAAGGCTCTCGCGAGCCATTTGAGCTGACAAGCTCGTGGAGAGGCACCTGCGCACCTGGAGAGGTACTGTGAAATGAGAATATTTGGTAGCCTGCTCAGCAACCCCCAATATTTGAAATGCCTAATCTCTACTGATGACGGAGAAAAATCCAGAAACAAGTGTATAGAGATGGCCAGCACCAATCTGCACCTACCTGGTGAAGCACTCAAGAAACTTTGCAAGTACACAAACTTGGCGAACTGCATTCACTATAATGCCTAGGGGCGAACCTGCTGGGAGGTGAAGCAGTGTGATCCCACATTTGTTTATTGTTTAAAAGGCTCCCTAGAGCCATTTGAGCAGAGGAGCTCGTGGAGAGGCACATGCACACCTTGAGAAGGTACTGTGAACTGAGAAAATTTTGGCAGCCTGCTCTGCAGCCCCTAATATTTGAAATGCCTAATCTCTACTGACCACGGATAAAAATCCAGAAACACGTGTATACGGATGGCCAGCACCAATCTGCACGTACCTATTGAAGCACTCGAGAAACTTGGCAAGTACACACACTTGGCGAACTGCATTCACCACAATGCCTCGGTGCAAACCTGCTAGGAGGTGAAGCAGTGTGATCCCACATTTGTTTCCTGTTTAAAAGGCTCCCTCGAGCCATTTGAGCTAACGAGCTTGTGGAGAAGGACCTGCGCGCCTTGAGAGGTACTGTGAACCGAGAATATTTTGTCAGCCTGCTCAGCAACCCCCAATTATTTGAAATGCCTAATCTCTACTGGCGATGGATAAAAATCCAGAAACACGTGTATAGAGATGGCCAGCAGCAATCTGCACCTACCTGGTGAAGCACTCATGAAACTTTGCAAGTACACACACTTGGCGAACTGCATTCACCATAATGCCTAGGGGCGAACCTGCTGGGAGGTGAAGCAGTGTGATCCCACATTTGTTTCCTGTTTAAAAGGCTCCCACGAGCCATTTGAGCTGACAAGCTCGTGGAGAGGCACCTGCGCGCCTTGAGAGGTACTGTGAAGCGAGAATAGTTGGTAGCCTGCTCAGCAACCCCCAATATTTGAAATGCCTAGTCTCTACTGATGACAGAGAAAAATCCAGAAACACGTGTATAGAGATGGCCAGCACCAATCTGCACCTACCTGATGAAGCACTCGAGAAACTTTGCAAGTACACACACTTGGCGAACTGCATTCACCATAATGCCTAGGGGAGAACCTGCTGGGAGGTGAAGCAGTGTGATCTCACATTTGTTTCCTGTTTAAAAGGCTCCTTTGAGCCATTTGAGCTGACGAGGTAGTGGAGAGGCACCTGCGTGCCTTTAGAGGTACTGTGAACCGAGAATATTTTGGCAGCCTGCTCAGCAACCCCCAATATTTGAAATGCCTAATCTCTACTGACGACGGATAAAAATTTAGAAACACATGTATAGAGATGGCCACCACCAATCTGCACCTACCTGGTGAAGCACTCGAGAAACTTTGCAAGTACACACACTTGGCGAACTGCATTCACCATAAGGTCTAGGGGCGAAACTGCTGGGAGGTGAAGCAGTGTGAGCCCACATTTGTTTCCTGTTAAAAAGGCTCCCTCGAGCCATTTGAGCTGACAAGCTCGTGGAGAGGCACCTGCGCGCCTTGAGAGGTACTGTGAAGTGAGAATATTTGGTAGCCTGCTCAGCAACCCCCAATATTTGAAATGCCTAATCTCTACTGACGACGGAGAAAAATCCAGAAACAAGAGTATAGAGATGGCCAACACCAATCTGCACCTACCTGGTAAAGCACTCGAGAAACTTTGCAAGTACACACACTTGGCGAAATGCATTCACCATAATGCCTAGGGGCGAACCTGCTGGGAGGTGAAGCAGTGTGATCCCACATTTGTTTCCTGTTTAAAAGGCTCCTTTGAGCCATTTCAGCTGACAAGCTCGTGGAGAGGCACCTGCGCGCCTTGAGATGTACTGTGAACCGAGAATATTTTGTCAGCCTGCTCAGCAACCCCCAATTATTTGAAATGCCTAATCTCTACTGACGATGGATACAAATCCAGAAACACGTGTATAGAGATGGCCAGCAGCAATCTGCACCTACCTGGTGAAGCACTCATGAAACTTTGCAAGTACACACACTTGGCGAACTGCATTCACCATAATGCCTAGGGGCCAACCTGCTGGGAGGTGAAGCAGTGTGATCCCACATTTGTTTCCTGTTTAAAAGTCTCCCACGAGCCATTTGAGCTGACAAGCTCGTGGAGAGGCACCTGCGTGACTTGAGAGGTACTGTGAAGTGAGAATATTTGGTAGCCTGCTCAGCAACCCCCAATATTTGAAATGCCTAGTCTCTAATGATGACGGATAAAAATCCAGAAACACGTGTATAGAGATGGCCAGCACCAATCTGCACCTACCTGGTGAAGCACTCGAGAAACTTTCCAAGTACACACACTTGGCGAACTGCATTCACCATAATGCCTAGGGGCGAACCTGCTGGGAGATGAAGCAGTGTGATCCCACATTTGTTTCCTGTTTTAAAGGCTCCCTCGAGCCATTTGAGCTGACGAGCTCGTGGAGAGGCACATGCACACCTTGTGAGGGTACTGTGAACTGAGAATATTTTGGCAGCCTGCTCTGCAACCCCTAATATTTGAAAGGCCTAATCTCTACTGACCATGGATAAAAATCCAGAAACACGAGTATAGAGATGGCCAGAACCAATCTGCACCAACCTGGTGAAGCACTCGAGAAACTTTGCAAGTACACACACTTGGCAAACTGCATTCACCATAATGCCTAGGGGCGAATCTGCTGGGAGGTGAAGCAGTGTGATCCCACATTTGTTTCCTGTTAAAAAGGCTCCCTCGAGCCATTTGAGTTGACAAGCTCGTGGAGAGGCACCTGCGCGCCTCGAGAGGTACTGTGAAGTGAGAATATTTGGTAGCGTGCTCAGCAACCCCCAATATTTGAAATGCCTAGTCTCTACTGATGACGGAGAAAAATCCAGAAACACGTGTATAGAGATGGCCAGCACCAATCTGCACCTACCTGGTGAAGCACTCGAGAAACTCTGCAAGTTCACACACTTGGCGAACTGCATTCACCATAATGCCTAGGGGAGAACCTGCTGGGAGGTGAAGCAGTGTGATCTCACATTTGTTTCCTGTTTAAAAGGCTACCTTCAGCCATTTGAGCTGAGTAGGTCGTGGAGAGGCACCTGCGCGCCTTGAGAGGTACTGTGAACCGAGAACATTTTGGCAGCCTGCTCAGCAACCCCCAATATTTGAAATGCCTAATCTCTACTGATGACAGAGAAAAATCCAGAAACAAGTGTATAGAGATGGCCAGCACCAATCTGCACCTACGTGGTGAAGCACTCAAGAAACTTTGCAAGTACACACACTTGACCAACTGCATTCACTATAATGCCTAGGGGTGAACCTGCTGGGAGGTGAAGCAGTGTGATCCCACATTTGTTTATTGTTTAAAAGGCTCCCTCGAGCCATTTTGGCAGACGAGCTCATGGAGAGGCACATGCACACCTTGAGAAGGTACTGTGAACTGAGAATATTTTGGAAGCCTGCTCTGCAACCCCTAATATTTGAAATGCCTAATCTCTACTGAACACGGATAAAAATCCAGAAACATGTGTATAGAGATGGCCAGCACCAATTTGCATGTACCTGGTGAAGCACTCGAGAAACTTTGCAAGTACACACACTTGGCGAACTGCATTCACCATAATGCCTAGGTACAAACCTGCTAGGAGGTGAAGCAGTGTGATCCCACATTTGTTTCCTGTTTAAAAGGTTCCCTCGAGCCATTTTTAGCTGACGAGCTCGTGGAGAAGCACCTGCGCGCCTTGAGAGGTACTGTGAAAGGAGAATATTTTGTCAGCCCGCTCAGCAACCCCCAATTATTTGAAATGCCTAATATCTACTGACGACGGAGAAAAATCCAGAAACACGGGTATGAATATGGCCAGCAGCAATCTGGAGCTACCTGGTGAAGCACTCATGAATCTTTGCAAGTACACACACTTGGCGAACTGCATTAACCATAATGCCTAGTTGCGAACCTGCTGGGAGGTGAAGCAGTGTGATCCCACATTTGTTTCCTGTTTAAAAGGCTCCCTCGAGCCATTTGAGCTGACAAGCTCATGGAGAGGCATCTGCGCGCCTTGAGAGGTACTGTGAAGTGAGAATATTTGGTAGCCTGCTCAGCAACCCCCAATATTTGAAATGCCTAATCTCTACTGATGACGGAGAAAAATCCAGAACCACGTGTATAGAGATGGCCAGCACCAATCTGCACCTTCCTGGTGAAGCACTCGAGAAACTTTGCAAGTACACACACTTGGGGAACTGCAGTCACCATAGTGCCTAGGAGCGAACCTGCTGGGAGGTGAAGCAGTGTGATCCCACATTTGTTTCCTGTGGAAAAGGCTCCCTCGAGCCATTTCAGCTGACAAGCTCGCGGAGAAGCACCTGCGCGCCTTGAGAGGTACTTTGAACCGAAAATATTTTGTTAGCCCGTTCAGCAACCCCCAATTGTTTGAAATGCCTAATCTCTACTGACGACGGATACAAATCCAGAAACACATGTATAGAGATGGCCAGCAGCAATCTGCCCCTACCTGGTGAAGCACTCATGAAACTTTGCAAGTACACACACTTGGCGAACTGCATTCACCATAATGCCTAGGGGCGAACCTGCTGGGAGGTGAAGTAGTGTGATCCCACATTTGTTTCCAATTTAAAAGGCTCCCTCGAGCCATTTGAGCTGACAAGCTCGTGGAGAGGCACCTGCGTGACTTGAGAGGTACTGTGAAGTGAGAATATTTGGTAGCCTGCTCAGCAACCCCCAATATTTGAAATGCTTAGTCTCTACTGATGACGGAGAAAAATCCAGAAACACGTGTATAGAGATGGCCAGCACCAATCTGCACCTACCTGGTGAAACACTCGAGAAACTTTGCAAGTACACACACTTGGCGAACTGCATTCACCATAATGCCTAAGGGAGAACCTGCTGCGAGGTGAAGCAGTGTGATCTCACATTTGTTTCCTGTTTATAAGGCTCCCTTGAGCCATTTGAGCTGACGAGGTCATGGAGAGGCACCTGTGCGCCTTGTGAGGTACTGTGAACCGAGACTATTTTGGCAGCCTGCTCAGCAACCCCCAATATTTGAAATGCCTAATCTCTGCTGACGACGGATAAAAATCCAGAAACACGTGTATAGAGATGGCCACCACCAATCTGCACCTACCTGGCGAAGCACTCGAGAAACTTTGCAAGTACACACACTTGGCGAACTGCATTCACTATAATGCCTAGGGGCGAACCTGCTGGGAGGTGAAGCAGTGTGATCCCACATTTGTTTCCTGTTTAAAAGGCTCCCTAGAGCCATTTGTGCAGACGAGCTCGTGGAGAGGCACATGCACGCCTTGAGAAGGTACTGTGAACTGAGAATATTTTGGCAGCCTGCTCAGCTACCCCCAATTATTTGAAATGCCTAATCTCTACTGACGACGGATACAAATCCAGAAACACAAGTATAGAGATGGCCAGCAGCAATCTGCACCTACCTGGTGAAGCACTCATGAAACTTTGCAAGTACACACACTTGGCGATCTGCATTCACCATAATGACTAGGGGCGAAACTGCTGGGAGGTGAAGCAGTGTGATCCCACATTTGTTTCCTGTTAAAAAGGCTCTCGCGAGCCATTTGAGCTGACAAGCTCGTGGAGAGGCACCTGCGCACCTGGAGAGGTACTGTGAAATGAGAATATTTGGTAGCCTGCTCAGCAACCCCCAATATTTGAAATGCCTAATCTCTACTGATGACGGAGAAAAATCCAGAAACAAGTGTATAGAGATGGCCAGCACCAATCTGCACCTACCTGGTGAAGCACTCAAGAAACTTTGCAAGTACACAAACTTGGCGAACTGCATTCACTATAATGCCTAGGGGCGAACCTGCTGGGAGGTGAAGCAGTGTGATCCCACATTTGTTTATTGTTTAAAAGGCTCCCTAGAGCCATTTGAGCAGAGGAGCTCGTGGAGAGGCACATGCACACCTTGAGAAGGTACTGTGAACTGAGAAAATTTTGGCAGCCTGCTCTGCAGCCCCTAATATTTGAAATGCCTAATCTCTACTGACCACGGATAAAAATCCAGAAACACGTGTATACGGATGGCCAGCACCAATCTGCACGTACCTATTGAAGCACTCGAGAAACTTGGCAAGTACACACACTTGGCGAACTGCATTCACCACAATGCCTCGGTGCAAACCTGCTAGGAGGTGAAGCAGTGTGATCCCACATTTGTTTCCTGTTTAAAAGGCTCCCTCGAGCCATTTGAGCTAACGAGCTTGTGGAGAAGGACCTGCGCGCCTTGAGAGGTACTGTGAACCGAGAATATTTTGTCAGCCTGCTCAGCAACCCCCAATTATTTGAAATGCCTAATCTCTACTGGCGATGGATAAAAATCCAGAAACACGTGTATAGAGATGGCCAGCAGCAATCTGCACCTACCTGGTGAAGCACTCATGAAACTTTGCAAGTACACACACTTGGCGAACTGCATTCACCATAATGCCTAGGGGCGAACCTGCTGGGAGGTGAAGCAGTGTGATCCCACATTTGTTTCCTGTTTAAAAGGCTCCCACGAGCCATTTGAGCTGACAAGCTCGTGGAGAGGCACCTGCGCGCCTTGAGAGGTACTGTGAAGCGAGAATAGTTGGTAGCCTGCTCAGCAACCCCCAATATTTGAAATGCCTAGTCTCTACTGATGACAGAGAAAAATCCAGAAACACGTGTATAGAGATGGCCAGCACCAATCTGCACCTACCTGATGAAGCACTCGAGAAACTTTGCAAGTACACACACTTGGCGAACTGCATTCACCATAATGCCTAGGGGAGAACCTGCTGGGAGGTGAAGCAGTGTGATCTCACATTTGTTTCCTGTTTAAAAGGCTCCTTTGAGCCATTTGAGCTGACGAGGTAGTGGAGAGGCACCTGCGTGCCTTTAGAGGTACTGTGAACCGAGAATATTTTGGCAGCCTGCTCAGCAACCCCCAATATTTGAAATGCCTAATCTCTACTGACGACGGATAAAAATTTAGAAACACATGTATAGAGATGGCCACCACCAATCTGCACCTACCTGGTGAAGCACTCGAGAAACTTTGCAAGTACACACACTTGGCGAACTGCATTCACCATAAGGTCTAGGGGCGAAACTGCTGGGAGGTGAAGCAGTGTGAGCCCACATTTGTTTCCTGTTAAAAAGGCTCCCTCGAGCCATTTGAGCTGACAAGCTCGTGGAGAGGCACCTGCGCGCCTTGAGAGGTACTGTGAAGTGAGAATATTTGGTAGCCTGCTCAGCAACCCCCAATATTTGAAATGCCTAATCTCTACTGACGACGGAGAAAAATCCAGACACAAGAGTATAGAGATGGCCAACACCAATCTGCACCTACCTGGTAAAGCACTCGAGAAACTTTGCAAGTACACACACTTGGCGAAATGCATTCACCATAATGCCTAGGGGCGAACCTGCTGGGAGGTGAAGCAGTGTGATCCCACATTTGTTTCCTGTTTAAAAGGCTCCTTTGAGCCATTTGAGCTGACAAGCTCGTGGAGAGGCACCTGCGCGCCTTGAGAGGTACTGTGAACCGAGAATATTTTGTCAGCCTGCTCAGCAACCCCCAATTATTTGAAATGCCTAGTCTCTACTGACGATGGATACAAATCCAGAAACACGTGTATAGAGATGGCCAGCAGCAATCTGCACCTACCTGGTGAAGCACTCATGAAACTTTGCAAGTACACACACTTGGCGAACTGCATTCACCATAATGCCTAGGGGCCAACCTGCTGGGAGGTGAAGCAGTGTGATCCCACATTTGTTTCCTGTTTAAAAGGCTCCTTTGAGCCATTTGAGCTGACAAGCTCGTGGAGAGGCACCTGCGCGCCTTGAGAGGTACTGTGAACCGAGAATATTTTGTCAGCCTGCTCAGCAACCCCCAATTATTTGAAATGCCTAGTCTCTACTGACGATGGATACAAATCCAGAAACACGTGTATAGAGATGGCCAGCAGCAATCTGCACCTACCTGGTGAAGCACTCATGAAACTTTGCAAGTACACACACTTGGCGAACTGCATTCACCATAATGCCTAGGGGCGAACTTGCTGGGAGATGAAGCAGTGTGATCCCACATTTGTTTCCTGTTTTAAAGGCTCCCTCGAGCCATTTGAGCTGACGAGCTCGTGGAGAGGCACCTGCACACCTTGTGAGGGTACTGTGAACTGAGAATATTTTGGCAGCCTGCTCTGCAACCCCTAATATTTGAAAGGCCTAATCTCTACTGACCATGGATAAAAATCCAGAAACACGAGTATAGAGAAGGCCAGAACCAATCTGCACCAACCTGGTGAAGCACTCGAGAAACTTTGCAAGTACACACACTTGGCGAACTGCATTCACCATAAATTTTTAATAGCGATTATCTAATTGCAATTTTCAGCAAATCTCAATTATGTAATCGCTATTACAAATGTATAAATCTCCAAGAGTTTCATATAGTAATTCGTAGGGGGTCGCAAATCGACCTACATCATTAATTTTAATGAAGTAGGTCGCAAATTCAGACCCCTATGAATCGCTAAAATCATGGGTTTGGTGGCCTGCGGGGGTCAGCAGACTAACATGTCCGTGATTTCTTTTAAATAAAGCAATCTTCTTATTTAAATGCAGCTTGTGTTCCATAAAGGAAAACAGGTTGCGTTTAGAAAAAAATGAATAGTTCACTTTTCATTTTTTAAGAACAGGCACTGTTCCGTGGGACCACTGCCTGCTCCTAAAAAAGGATTTTGCATACATTCACAAAGGGGAAGGGGTCCCTAAGGGACCGCTTCCCATTTTTGAATGGGTTACCACCAACTTGAAGGTGTTGGTAAATGTAAATGTTTTGAGACCGCATTCACGGTCACAAAACATTCATACATACCGCAGCGATTCGGTATTTGGAAGGGATGCCCTAAGCATGCTCCTTCCAAATACCGAATCGCACACCCATTTGGCGATTCGGTAACAGGTTTTAGCGTTCGCAAATGGGCCTATTCTGAGAATTGGCCCATTTTTGATCGTAAAAATGCTTGATACAAGTGGCTCTTACGCTTTCCCTACTGTTGCTTAGATTGACGTTGGAATAGTACATTTAACCCCATAATTACTTTAAGTGCACATCCATTATTCAGTGCTATATTATAGAAGAATGCTTTTGAAGATACAAATTTGTGCAAAAAACACAAAAACACTTTTAAAAAAATGCTCTCATTCTTTTGTTTCCATGTGTTATGAGTAAATTTTGACCATATATGGTACATCGTAACTTTTTACAGCGAATGGCATATAATTACGGTGCATTGCAGAATGGCATAATTTGAGGTATTTTATGTAACAAGCATAATGCAAAATTCCAGAAATTATGCAAATTATGCTGATGTACTTCAAATTTCATCCATCACATGAGAGTATGTCTGGTATGCAAGTGTGTCTGCAGCCATTGATATTATGAGCCAGATATATCAATGAATTGGTAGTGTAAATGTGTATGTGGGGTTCTGGTCTGCAACAGCTGATTGCGGAGTGCATGGTAAGAGGGTTAAGTGGGATGAAGGTAAGTCTCAGAATAGTTGATTGATTTATGTAAAACACTCACATTTTCAGATAATATTAGTGGATATTCCTTTTTTTTTTAAACACGTAAAACAGCTAACTTATAGCGTTAGCATTATATGTTTGTGAGCCCATGCAGATTTGTTAAAAATGTGCAATAACTTACTGACATGAGGTGTGGGGGTACTAAAGTTGTATCAGGAGAGTATTTTATAATGGGACGTAGTATGAGTCATTTGGCCAAAGAGGAAGTCAAGGTAAAAAGATTTTAGATAAGAATAATAATAACAATAAAAATAGTGGCATTTGCGGAGCGAACAGCTGCTTCCAGAAGAGCATCCTGGTGCTAGCAAATAAGGACTGCCCAGAAAAGAGTACATGGCCAGACTGGCTACCGGGCATTTTGGTGTGCTGCCAAACTGGGGGCTGATTTCATTGATGGGGACCTGCGTATGCTTAAAACCATTTGTTTTGCTCTGTTTATTTAGAAGCACACGCAGGTCCCTATCAACGAAATCAGCCCCCACCACAGTGAAATCAGCCCCCAGCTTGGCAGCACACCAAAACACCCGGCAGCCAATCCGGCCCTGAAAGAGTAAACCGCCTGGTCCAGTTTAGGCACTAAACAAATGGGTTTTAAAATATTTTCTGAAGATCCTTTTTGAAGAAGCCAACCATAAACTAGACGGCAACGAGTTCCACAGTTTTGCCATCAAAAAGGTTAAAAAACTTCCGCCCGCCCAGCTCTAATAATCCTCAGAATGCAGAGGAGCCTCTGTGAGTTAGACATGAGAGATTGACTCTGCCGATAAGCTTTGAGTCTACATTAAGTCTGGGCGGAGTCCGCAGAATTCCGCTAAGCGGCAATCTGCGAAGTGACAAAAAGCTCCACCAAGCTATGCGGTGTTCCCCGAGCGGTGGCTTGGTTTACCTTGCACCGTTTGTACTGATTTTTGGTGCCGAGTGTTTGTTCCGCACTGTAAAAGCAGTGGGAATGGCATCTCGCACAGTGCAAGAGGGCACTGCTTCTTTCTGCTGCTCGAGTAAAAGTTGTACTCGCTCAGCAGCTTTCTCAACCTGAGCAGTAGTGACCATCCGCGACCACCCACATTAACAAATCTCGCTAGGAAGGAGTTAACATTGGATTCTCCTCGCTCGTGCATGCCAACTTACGGTGGCGAGCATGACCAAGGAAGCGTAGCAGAGTTTATCAGATCTCTGGGAACTCTGCGGAGCACGTAAAACTCCGTGAACGTAGCAGAGTTCACCACCCAGGCTTAGTCTACATCTCAGGTACAGAGGTCCTCTGTTCTTAAAAGCTCTAAAGGCAAAAATAAGAACCTTAAAGCTGATGTGACTAGTCACATGGAGCCAGTGTAGCTGGCGAAGGTGAGTAGACACTGATTGCCGCATCAGGACCTTTTGAATGAGGCGCTGCAGCATTTTGAGTTATTTGCAGCCAATGCGCAAGGTATGATGGCAGTCCCAAATAAAGACTGTTAGCAAAGTCCAGTTTGGCGGTGACAAGGGCATGAGCAATCAATGTATGGGAGGCCACAGGCATTAAGTGTTACTGCCTTCTAAAAAACACATTGTGTGGCAAAATAACTGGTTGAGACTGCCTTGACATGTGGTTCGAATGACAGAGCAGACTCAAATTTCATGCCTAGATTTCTACACAGGATTAAAGGGAAGGGGCAGCCCCTAACTCAAATGGCCATGAGCCAAGAGAATCTGGGATCTTGCTCATACCAAAAAAGAGAACTTCCAGTTTATTTGAATTAAGCTTAAGGAGGCTCCTGAAGAACTGGGATTTAAACCCAGCGGCGCAGGGGACACGCCCGAAGTCTTCGGGTTCACCTGTCTTAGAGTACAGAGACACGGGATTCTTCTGTTGACATCAAAGATCAATTTTATTAGCTGCAGCCAGTAACAGAGGTCCTAGAAGTACAACACGGTGTATGTTCTCAGGAGACTGCTCAACATAATAGAGCGGAGCATCGTCTTTTATGCCAAAAACCACGTTCCTGGCTAGCACCAATTACTCACAAATTTGACCAATCAGAGGATGATATTTACAGAGGCATCACATAACGACAAACCCACTTTCAGTTATCCAACCCATCGCCAATTACAAGGCAAAAATCCAGCATTCTTGTTCGAACAGGCCGGACGGGCCCATCATAAAAGACCTCAACCCAAATCAATAATTAGGCCATAAGGCCATAAAAGGAAGGAGCAGAAACAGATGAAGAGAAAGATAGAGGGGTGTGTGCGTGTGCCATAGAATCAATAATGTCCTGCTCTTTGATCTCTATCTGACCAGCTACTTAACAAGGTACTGGCTCAACAAGTTTAGCCTCGGGCAACAGGGTCAGTTGACTCAGGTCAAACTGAAGTCAACACGAACTCAAACTAAGGTGTATGCGTCCCTAGAGGCTCGCTTGGCCACAGTCATCCTGTAGTCATTAGCCTATGTGAGGGCAAACACAAAATGGCGGTTATGCACAAAATGGAACCCACGGGTGCAGACTAGATCGTCATATACACAGTGAATCCATCGGTGTAGCATGACGAAAACGCTTACGCATACCGCACTTGTCAGTCGCGGTTCGCTGATACCAAAATCATCACGATACGACAACCTTCATTGAATGGGTTCAGAAGTCACGGAACCACAGACCCTCCTTTTGCCCTTACATAGGCAATAACCTAAACTCACGTCAATCTGAGTCCAGGTCTATATTCATCAGATCATTGAGATGTTGCTATAGCATCATCCTGGTACTTATTAACTCTCTCTGGACAGGTCTCCTCGAACACGAGGTAGCAAAAAGGCCACAGATAGCAGGAGCACACTGTATACAAAGACAGAACAGAAAAAGGATAGCTAATACCTTCCCAATGACCATCAGAATCTTCCATCCCCAGGTGGATAACAATCCCCAGAACCATCCCATTAACGACCAATCTCCTTCGTCCACATGTACGGACTCGGAGAGCTTATGTAGCTTGGAGATGGCTTGGAAAACTGTCGGAGCGTTGTCTGGAAAGAAAACACAACAGCTTGATTGGATCAATTTACAGACCCCTCCGCTATCTGCAAGTATGACATCTAACGCAGCTCTGTTCTGAAGAGTCATAAGGCGACCCCACTGGAGCTCAGCAGTCAAGTTACTAAGGGCGCCGGCAGTCTCGACTATGGTGGACTCAACTACTCTCGTCAATTGCCGTATGTTCCAGTTGTTAACCATAGGTCCCCAAAACGGCAGAAAACCCTTCGAGAAATCTCCCAATTCTTGTCCTGCGGTATCTTCCTTTCTGAAGACACCTCTAACGACTCTCATCTTGTGGTAATCTGCCGCAGCTGTAAATGTGGGGGGGTAACAAGAACGAGACAAACCATGTGCCCGAGAAATCAGGGGGCAACCATGTATACGCTCTGTCATGGCAAATGAAGTAGGTACCCTTAGCTGCTAGAAACGGTGGGGAAGTCTCGGATGCAAAAACATATGTCTCAACGCAAACACTCTTCCCTAACTGAGCTCTAGGATTCTTGCCATTGCCTTGCAGACAGTAATGACCCTGATTGGGTACTATCCAAATCGGAGAGGATCTCTTCGCTCGCTGGTTCCCACTCAGACTAGTTCCATATCCAGTAACGTTCCATCCAATATACGCTAGCGTCTCATCTCTCGGGATAGTCTCATAAGAACTTATTCCTCTAATCATGTCGACTATTCCCTTGACGAGAGCACTATTCTTCGGATTATCCTTCACAGAATGTAGGGGGTTGACTTCACGGGCATAAATGAACATTGTTCTGTATGCCCACACAGAACCATTGTAGCTAAATGGCAGGACCAGGTAAGGAGTACCTTTATCGGTAGTATGGGGCATAAGGCCACACACCCAACAATTAGTTGTGTTCACTACTAGCTGGTGTTGGTGCAGAAGCTGAATAAAGGAATTATTAGCGAATTCCAATCTCCTAATGGGCTCATGTTCGGGCAGGGGGTGAAAAGAATGCGAAGAGAAAGTAGGAGGAGGCATGGGTTGTGCAGTGGGCATGAATGTCACTTGAATAGAGAATGTCACATATCCAATTAAAAACATCATTAAACTAAACAGTATAAACAGACATAATATTAAAAAACGTTTTCTACTCATTATTATACACATTTCGTTCTTGAAGCTCATTCTTCTAGTATGTCTCTCCATCCCGAAAAACTCCATCCTCTAACCGTGCTGCTCGCGGCGGATGGGTGTTCCGTGCTAAGGAATGCGCCTATCGGTCCAGGGAACGCCCTTAGACCAACCAGAACCGTCGACCTAACGTCTTCGGCTTGCACTCCAAGGACTTGGCACCGCGACCCTACAGCTGAACCCGGATGGTGGTTCAAAAAACAAAAATCAAAATAGCTTCTCGGAGGGGAGCTGACAAAAGCAAAGAAGGAACTTAGTTTGTTATTTATCCCGCGACTCTTGGTCGCAAATCATAACGCTCTTTGCCAGGCAATGTCTGTTCTCGGAAAAGTAGCTCAGGTTTAACAGTGTTCAAACGGTTCGATGGAGGCACAGCTTCTTGAAGAAGATTATTGCTTTCTGGCTCAGTGTTTGTTCCAATCAAACGGGCATCGCTGAAAGGCAGAAAACGAGGCACGGTCTCAGTCTCAGAATCAGGAAGTCCTTTTTGGACCCACCGGTCGTACGGCAGAGGCAAAGGGGCCCTCTTACAATGTACGCCGTGAATCCAGTTCTTTTTACCGTGCACTCGTACCGCAGAACGGGTGGATAATAACACCAGATACGGTCCTGTCCAGCGGGGCCGCTCGTTCTTGGTTCGCTGAAAATTCTTCACGAGCACCCACGCGCCAGGTTCAATGGTGTGCCCTGGATCTTCAGAAACCTGTGGCAAAGTATCATGAACCTGTTGATGCAGAACACGCAATTTAGCCGTCAATTCGTACAGGTAGTCAAGCAATACAGGGTGTTCTATCTCACTAAATTTTGTCGGCCGCGGCACTCCCCAAATATTTGCCGGGCGACTGAACACAACCTCATAAGGACTCAGACCCATTCGCGAATGCACAGTCATTCTTGTGGACAGAAGGGCTAACGGCAAAGCATCAGGCCATTGTAGACCAGAGCTCGCTTGAATTTTGTCCAATTTCAATTTTAACGTGCCATTGTAGCACTCAACTAGACCAGCTGACTGGGGATGATTGGCAGCGTGGAATTTCTGCCGGATTCCTAACCCATCACACACTCTCTTCATCACTTGACCCACAAATTCACTCCCATTGTCACTCCAGACCATTCTCGGCAACCCATACCTAGGGAAAAATTCCTTAATAAGGGCTTTAGCTGTGGGCAAGGCAGTATTGTCCTTCAAAGGGTAGGCTTCCACCCATCTAGAAAAAGAGCAAACAACCACTAAGACATACTTCAGATTGTTGCACCTCTCCATGTGGATGAAATCTAGCTGCAAAGCCTCAAACGGATACGTGGGTGGAGCAAAATGACCAGCTGGAGTTGGAGTTCCCTTACCAGGATTGTACATCAAACAAACCATACAGTTCTTGACCAAATTCTCTGCACACTTAGGAATTCCAGCATTTTGCCATACTGGGGCCAACAACTTACAAATTCCTTTCACGCTGATATGGGCCATTCCATGTGCCATCGTAACCACTGGAAGTACATACGCATCAGGCAACAACCATCGCTGATGCTCTGACAACTCAACCCAACAACCATTCGAGTCCAATTTACCCTTACTTTCTCTCCATTTATTCAACTCTTTCTCTGTAGCTTCAGCTTGGATGGATTTCACACTCTGAATCGTATCTTCACACATACTTCTATCTGGAACCCATCTTGCCGGACCCGCAATGTACATTCGACTCATCACATCTCTCGCAGTCTCTTTTGCGACTTCGTCTGCAAACGCATTACCACGACCAACATCATCCGTGATTTTCTTATGCGCACTGCATTTCACGATCGCAACTTGCAACGGCAGAGTAAGAGATTCAAGAAGTTCATTCACCAATTGACCATGTTGGATCTTGGTCCCATGCGAAGTCAGAAACCCACGTTCTTTCCACAATCATCCAAAGCTAAGAGCAACACCGAACGCATACTGGCTGTCAGTGTACACAGTCACTCTTTTCCCTTTCGACAATACACACGCTCTTGTTAATGCAATCAACTCTGCCGCTTGTGCTGAATTATGTGGGATACGATCAGCTTCAACAATCCTATGCAAAGTCGTAACCGCATATGCCGCAGTCGTATCACCATTCGGAAGCTTGAAGCACGAACCATCAACCCATAAAGTACCATCACATTCCGCAAGAGGAGTGTCCCTAAGGTCTATCCTCCCTTTCGTTTCTTCCTCAGTCCTAAGTAAACAATCATGCTGTTCTGTATCATCTGTCTCAGTTGAGATCGGCAACAACGTGGCTGGATTCAACGTGTTGCATCTCTTTATATGTACATGACTTGCTAACAATGTCAATTCGTAACCTGACAACCGAGCACTAGTTAAGTGCTGTGTCTTGGTACGGTTCAACAAGGTATCCACTGCATGTGGAACCATCATGATCAGTGTATTGTCCATCACCAAACCAGCAGACTGTCGGATTGAAACAGCCGCTGCCGCTGTAGTTCTCAAGCAACTCGGCAACGCTCTAGCTACCGGATCCAAAGTCGACGAAAAATAAGCACATGGAAGTTGCTTATCGCCAAACTGTTGAGTCAAAACTGACAATGCACATCCCTCTCTCTCGTGGACATACAATGTGAAGGGTTTACCGTAATCGGGAGTACCCAACACAGGAGCCGAACACAGCGCATCACGCAATTCTGAAAAACTCTCCTGACATTCGTCAGTCCAAGGAATAGGATTCGGAGTATCCTTAACAGTAAGAGCTATCAAAGGTTTTGCAAGCAACGAAAAATTAGCAATCCACTGTCTACAGTACGATGTAATACCTAGAAACGCACGCACTTCTCTCTGTGTCGTAGGCACACTCATTTTCGCAATCGCTTGAATTCTTTCTGGGATCAATCTTCTTCCCTCCTTCGATAAGAGGTGACCTAAGTAGGTAACTTCTTGTCGGCAATATTGCAACTTTGAAAGAGAAACCTTATGATGGAAATCAGACAAGTGACGTAACAACGACAGAGTAGCCTCTCTACAAGTCTCTTCATTGTCAGCAGCAACTAAAAGATCATCAACATACTGAATAAGGGCAGCACCATCAGGTAAAACCAACAAATCAAGTTGCGTCTTCAAGGTTTGACTATAGATCGATGGACTCTCACAATAGCCTTGAGGAGCGCGTTTAAACCGGAAACTTCGGCTTCCTAAAGAGAAGCCAAAAATATCTCTACTCTCCACGGCAATTGGGATGCTGAAGAAAGCATTCTTCAGATCAATCACCGAAAACCACGTGGCTGTGGCCGGAATCAAAGTCAGTAAAGCGGTGATATCAGGCGCAACAGGGAATTGTGGAACAACGATCTTATTCACCTCGTGAAGATCGATCACAAACCTATATACAGGAGGTTGTGAAGAATCGGTTCTTTTCAGAACAGGCAACACCGGACTATTGCACACATTACCTCTTGTTTCCTCAATCACACCTTTCTCAATCAGATCAGAGATGATCGCCAAGAGTGCTCTTTCACCATCACTTGAGATACGATACTGTGGAATGCGTGGCAATCTAGCATTCGCCTTCAATGTCACAACATATGGCGGAATCTCCAAAAGACCCACATCATTAGGACCAGTAGCCCAAAGAGAATCAGGAAGAGAAGACAATTCAGCTGGAAGTTGGTCTTTAGCCAAATACATCGGAGAGATCACTCTCTTTCCCAATGTAAGCTGCACTCCTAAAGGAGAACAATAAAGCGTTGCATGCAATCTCTTCAACAAGTCCAATCCCAACAAGTTCTCACCACAACCTGTCATCAGAATGAGGGGTGCTTCGAATTCACAAGGCCCGACAGAAAGAGACAAAGGACTAGAAATCGGATTTTTAACCGGGGCGCCAGAAAAACCTACTGAAACATTCGTTGAGCCAGACAAAGGTGCGCCAGGGAGTTTAGAGTGCATGATAGAACTCTTCGCAGCACCAGTGTCCAACAGAAAAGGCTCTGACACACCTGATGCAATCACATCAACATAAGGTCCACTCTGATCTACTGGAACTGAAACGACTCCCTCTCTTTGTCTGTGGCTGTCCTAGCAATCGTTACCTTCCATATTCTCACCTTCAACGTAATAATCATCCGCATAGTATTGAGCCGTCCTACCAGACGCACCATTCTGTCCGTTCATCAGGACCAGGCAATTGACTACGCAATTGCTTACGCTCCACAACAGGAGACATACCCAATGAACCCATTAGAGGAGAAAAAAGACTAGCAACCGCATTAGTCATCCTCCGTCGAGCAGAAGGAGAAGGTGACAAAAGAACAGGAGACAAAGCAGAATGAGAAGGAACCGAAGTCGGAACAGTGACAGAGGGAACAGACAACACAGGTATAGGAGTAGCAGACGAAGGAGGTAGCAAAGACGGCGGCCCTTGAGAAGGCTGCGCCGAGGCAGTAGTAGCCAGTAGAGGAAGAGCTGGCTGTTGAGGAACCACTGGAGGTAAAACAACCGGGGGTTGCGCAACTACAAGTGGTGGAGGTGCGGTAGCACTCTGAGCATAAGGGGGTGGTGAACTTAATGGATGCGACATTAAAGGATCTTTCGCAAGATCTTTCTTTTCTTCTTGCTTTTGAGGCGGCAAAGCTGGATAACATTTGTCTACCGCTAATTTACGTTGCCTAAACATCTGTGCGCTTTCTTGCTCTTCCTCATTATCCTTAAACTGTATAGCAGCCTGCACCATCGACATACCTCGTGCACGCCTATTTCGTTTCGCTAACTTAATTTCCTTTTGTTTGGCTTCCTTTCGCCAAAGGCGGAAAGAGTCAAACATTGCCGGCCGGGCTTTCTTTTTGAAGAGTCTGACTTCCAAATTATCTAAAAATTTCCGTGTCGTAACTACCATATGGGGGCCACTTTAGGACACCATCTTTCCTAGTATACCTAATTCATACATCATTATACGTGATGGGGCCCACGCCGTGTTTTAAATAGAGCTCATAGGTCGGAGTTCCAATCGGAGGTACCGGACACGAGTCCTCCAATCGGGAATCCCTATTACAACCATAACAAAATATCTTTCCAAGTCTGCTAAGACCAGGCATCTTCGCTCACTAGTCTAGCTTCAAACTTCAAGGGAATATCAAAACGATAGCCTCGTGAATACACGAGTCCCTCTGCTTTGTGGCCTGCAGGTACCAAATCAAAGCGATCCCGAAGGATCCCAAAACAAACTAAGGACTGGGAGACGCTCCACTCATACTTAACTGAAATATCGATGATGTCGCCAGAAGACCCGTCTATAGTCTCGCTTTACAAGTCATCAAAGGCTCCAAGACAGGGCGACAGTCAGGGCAGCAGTCCTTCGTAGCCGTCGGAATGCGGGGAACTTCGCAGCAAAGACTTTCGGACCACAACGACATACAGGGGTCGATGAAGTGGTAGGCCTCCCTCCAGAATTTTCACACAAAGCTCCTCACGATCTTCAGGCTTGGACCAGTACCGCTGAAGTCGCCCCACGTGGGCGCCAACTGAAGAACCGGGATTTAAACCCAGCGGCGCAGGGAACACGCCCGAAGTCTTCACCTGTCTTAGAGTACAGAGACACGGGATTCTTCTGTTGACATCAAAGATCAATTTTATTAGCTGCAGCCAGTAACAGAGGTCCTAGAAGTACGACACGGTGTATGTTCTCAGGAGACTGCTCAACATAATAGAGCGGAGCATCGTCTTTTATGCCAAAAACCACGTTCCTGGCTAGCACCAATTACTCACAAATTTGACCAATCAGAGGATGATATTTACAGAGGCATCACATAACGACAAACCCACTTTCACTTATCCAACCCATCGCCAATGACAAGGCAAAAATCCAGCATTCTTGTTTGAACAGGCCGGACGGGCCCATCATAAAAGACCTCAACCCAAATCAATAATTAGGCCATAAGGCCATAAAAGGAAGGAGCAGAAACAGATGAAGAGAAAGATAGAGGGGTGTGTGCGTGTGCCATAGAATCAATAATGTCCTGCTCTTTGATCTCTATTTGACCAGCTGCTTAACAAGGTACTGGCTCAACAAGTTTAGCCTCGAGCAACAGGGTCAGTTGACTCAGGTCAAACTGAAGTCAACACGAACTCGAACTAAGGTGTATACGTCCCTAGAGGCTCGCTTGGCCACAGTCATCCTGTAGTCATTAGCCTATGTGAGGGCAACCACAAAATGGCGGTTATGCACAAAATGGAACCCACGGGTGCAGATTAGATCGTCAAATACACAGTGAATCCATCGGTGTAGCATGACGAAAACGCTTATGCATACCGCACTTGTCAGTCGCGGTTCGCTGATACCAAAATCATCACGATACGACAACCTTCATTGAATGGGTTCAGAATTCACGGAACCACACTCCTACCCATCCAAGTGCCAACAGCTATGTGTCAGTTTTTAAAGGCCTCAAGGGCAACAGGTGCATCTTCCTGAAAGAGGAGCAAAAGCTGCTATCATCAGCATATTTTATTATCTTCAGACCCCAGTATTCTACCAGCTTGGCCAAGGGTTCAAAATTGATATCAAAAAGCATGGGCCTCAGGGCAGAGCCCTATGGAACCCCATGCTTGACAGGCCTGGGATCAGAGAGAAAGGGGAGACGAAACACTGTCTGCAATCTATCCTCCAAATATGAAGCGATCGAGGCCAGCGCCTTCCCCTGAATTCCAACCCCATCAAGTCTGTTCAGCAGTATGCAGTGCTAAACTGTATCAAAAGCAGATGACAGGTCTAAAAGAATGATCATAGCTGATGCGCCCCTGTCTGAATTGAGCTTGAAGAATTCGGAAACCTCCAGAAGTGCGGTCTCAGTGCTGTAGTCTGGTCGAAATCCAGACTGTGTATCATGCAGGAGGTTATTAGATTCCAAAAACCAACAGATCTGTTTTCTAATATCTTGGCCACTGCAGGGAGGAGGGAGATAGGTCTAAAATTGCTGAATAATTTAGGGTCAGCAATAGGCTTTTTTAGTAGTGAAAGACGAAGGGCCTGTTTACACCTCAACGGGACAGTAGTAGAGTCCAAGGAAGTATTCAGTATTTTGTTGAGGGCTGGTTAACAATGGGCAAGATGTGGTGTAGTTAAGTTTACCACATTTGATATTAACATAGCGCATTTAAAAAGTTACAAAACGTTGTTATGTACCTTCCATTTTGTTGTGCATTGTGTTGTTGTTACTCCTACACTGCCAGATAGAGTCCCAGGCCTTGGAGTAGCAAAGACATGTTGATAGAGTAGATGTTGTGGTTCTTGTGGGCATGGTTGACTATTTATACTCTTTTGCCTCCAACACATGTTGAGAATAATCCACCATGTTTCTATCAATAGAAATGATACTTTAAATATGGCAGACAGCGTAGTGGCTTTCTCTTGCCCCGTCCAGTATGTGTAGGGGTATATCACCATTAACTGAGGAAGGAAAATGCAGCAAAGATAGTTGATGGTCCTTTATCTATCAAACTCAGTATTGTATGTAGGATGGACAGATCTCATGGCGACCGATGGGTAAACAGACACTGTTTCTGATTTGTGATAACAGTTTTTGACATCACATCCTAATCCACCAAACTCTAATTAAGATCCTGTGTCGGATTTGTCTAGTAGCAAATACACCTAATGGTGGATCTGCATAGCAGGAGTTCCAGAGTTGAGGAGTACACCCGTGTGTCTCAGCAGTTTCTCAATGACTTCTGTGATTGAGGAATGTAGACTCTAATTATCAGCTTCCCAGAAGGAAAGGAGACATCACCCCAGAAGACCACAAATCAGTGTTCGGTATCTGCTTTAGAAGAGGGGACCTCTGTTGCTCAGAATATGGCACTGAAGTGACCTTGCAAAAGAGTTGCCCAGAGGTGAACCAAGATGGAGCTGCCTGCCTGAAGGGCCTACACGGATGCTGTGAATACAGGTCCTGGAGCTGCCCAGGGCTGGTAATATGGCAGTGCGACCGGTGTGGTCGCACTGGGCGATGACCTGTGGAGGGGGTGCTGACCTCAGGGGGGGCATTGTGTTTAGCATAACTTACTTATGATTGGAGAGATTGGAGGCACTTTTACACGGCGGATGTGGAAGAATCAGAGGAGGCGGTCATGTGGTGTGAGGGCCCCAAAAAGGATTTTCGCACCAGATGCCACCAGTGCTAAAGCCGGCCCTGGAGCGGCCCCACACAGAAAGCGAAGAATATGCCACTCTGGGGGCATAAGTTCAACCCAGAGTGACCATGCCACTCATTCTATACCTAGCATCGCACTGACAATTTGCTTAGCACTGCTATACTGATCATTGTGTACTCAGCATAGCTGTACCTCTCACAATGTGTCCAGTGGAGACCAACCACTTATAGTGCCCAGCACTGCTGTTCCACTCATCATGTGTCCAGTGTGGGACCTCTCCTCATGTGGAATGTATGCCTAGCATGGAATTGTGGAGCTCATCATGCACACAGTGCAGTTCTCAGCTACCTCTGCAGTTCTGATTTGCTGCTCCGGCGTGTGCTGAACCTGGCCTTTGTCCCCCCCCTGGTGGGCCTCAGTGAGATTCACCTAACCAAACACGTGATTGGTAAGGGCTTTCTGCTCATTTGAGAGGCAGGATTGTCTGTGACCTCATTGCTGCTTTCCAGACTATGCTCCGGGTTTTCCCTTCTAGGACTGCAGTCCTCAGCGTAGACCCTGGTAAAGCATCTGAAAAGTTCAAGCATGAGAAATGATGGGAAGCACCCACGGTCACTAGCAGAAAGACCTATCTTGCAGGACTCACTACTGTGATCTGGGTTACACAGTTCTACAACACCTTTTAGAACCAGCTGAAGAACCAGGAGAAGAAAATTACGTGAAGCTGAACATGTAAAAGAGACCAACAAAACAGATAAATGATGCAGGTTTGGGAAGGAGCTGAATCACACTTGGAACCGAAGAGTGGATAGCACCAGCCCAGATATCTCCCATTTCTGCTAATGTACTCTGAGGGAGTAAAGTGTTTAGCAATACTAGTGTTTAGAAACGTAATTCTTTCTTTTTTGTAGATGTAATTTGGTAGCATGTGTGCAGTGTTGTATTGTAGTGAGAATAAAGCTTTTTTACAAACTCAAGCACTGTCTAAATATTCTGTTCTATTCTATTTCGTTCATGAATTACTGCTTTCTGCTATTTCTAATATTGTATGTGATAAACCTTTTAACAATCTCTATTTTAAACTCTTTAGATTTGAAAAAAACTTGGGGGCATATGTACAAGGAAGTGGCAGAGAGGGGCGTTAGCCTTCCTGGCTTAACGCCTCTCTCTGCCATTTCTGAAACGCAGGCTGCACCATATTTACAAGAATGTGGTGCAGCCTTGCGTTTCCCCCTGCAATCGCGCTACGTTTAGCAACTTAGCATCAATGCGGGTGTCTGCGTGCAGAGGACGATTGTTTATGTGTAAGAAGGTGTCCCAGGACACCTTCCTGTACATAAACAATCATGGCATTTTGCTTTTTCCATGTGTGCTCAACAAGGCAGCACACATGGAAAAAGCAAAAACGAGGAGAAATAATGCATTTCTCCTTGTTTCGCCAACTTAAGACCAGGTTTTACCTGGTCTTAATTTTGACGCTGCCTCCTATGTACGCCACCCTTGTACATAAGGGCAGCGTCAAAATGCAGCGTCAACTCCCACTGCCTACCCCTTTCACGCTAAGCATAGCGTGAAAGGGCGCCTTATTTACAAGGCATTGTTAAGCCACGTTAAGTGGCTTAACGTTGCCTTGTACATAAGGTGCAGCCCCTATCGCCACGACAATGCCGATATAAGTGACGTTGTGGTGGCGATAGGGGTTTGTACATATGCACCTTGGTGTTTCTTAGAGCTGAAACACTTTTACAATTTGTATAGAATATGTAACTAATATTTTTAGCATTTATGCATTGATTGCTAAATTAAAACTACCTTTAAGATTATTCAAGAGCATTCTGTGGTTCTGATTACATTTAACGTACCTATTTTGTAAACTGTTACATAAAAATAGCTCATTAATATCAAATTGTTTTCTTAGACAGCACACAATTGTATACTCATCTAAAACTATATCATAAAACCATGCAAATTTTAAGAACTATATCTAAGTCCGGGCAAGGCGAGCTTCCTATTAGCTCCTCTTGTAATACAATGCAAAGGCAAGCCTTAAGAGATGACTGTGTGAAAACCAGCAAGTGCAATATGAGAGTTCGTAATCCTAATTAATAACTCTTTCTGGAAAAAAACAAGTGCAATCTAAGAGCTTACAATGCTAAAAGAATGACACTTCAACTAATATTCAAGTGCAAGCCTATTTTCATTAACACAAATGATGTTCTAGAATGCATCTGTGACATTAGTTCTGTCTTTCGTTGACTTCCAAGAAGAGCAGATTGTGCGGTTTCCAAAATTCTGACAACAAAGCCCAGTAAATGTAAATGTAAATGTAGCCAAGCTTCAGTAGCTATGTACCACAATTGCCTAGTAACAATGCTGTGGACCATGAGGAACTTATACTCTAAGCATTCAAGTTGGCTGCCATCATTTGGAAGTCTTTAGAGAGTCATGTGGCTCAATGGTACATATAGTTCTTGTCTTCACTCAAGTGTTTAGCATAACCTCTCCCTCGGAGACACAATTCCTTCTTTCAGGTGACACTCTCAATCTGTGCACACTTCAATCCTCTTCTCCTCCTCAAGACACATGTTTACAAGAGGTTCAGAGTAGTGCATCTCTGTGGGGGCTGGTGTGGAAGGTATGCATGCCCCACCCATCCTGACAGTTTCTGTTCTCCAAGTTGGCAGTCAATTGTCTTAACCATGAAGCTCAGAGAGGGCTCTCTCTGTGTACACTGGTTTGGGACCCCAGATACCTGTTGATGGGAAATTCCTGCATAGAACAAATTTTCAGTGCTGAGACTGGTTTCAGGCAGTTCCTGACTTTTGAGTACTCACCTCAGACTGGTGAACAGTGGCGGTTTCTCCACAAGGGCGGGGGAGCGTTGTCCACCTGCCCGCTGAGAGCCTCCCGTAAAAAAGATAAAATGGCCCGAGCCAAGAAAGGGGCATGTCCTCTGCTGCCGATTGGCAGCATAGAGGATTGCAGCGCTGGCCAGACACTCCAAAGTGTGCATGTCGGTTTGGCCTGCTGTCTTGCGACGGTCAGCCTGACATGTGCACTTAGCAGCTCTCCGTTTAGCTGTCTTAGAGAGCTGGGTGAAGAGCAAGCATAGGCCTCTAGGGTCTGAAGGAGCATCTGACCAACCTGTTCCATCCAATCCTGACTCTTCTCTCATACAGCATGAGAGCAGCATCAGGATTGGTTAGGGTAGCTCCACAACAGACTGCAGTGTCACAGAGGAGGTCCAGACGACGTGTGGCAGTCAGTAAGTACAGTCTATTTAACTTTTATTTATTTATTTAAAAAGTTACTGCTATTTTGGGTGGAGGCAGGGGTTGCTCCATAGAGGCTTTTGGAGGGAGGGAGTTTATAATTTTGTCTTTTGGGAGGGGTTGTTTAATTATGGGCTTTTGGGGGGAGGGGCGTTTTATTTTGTTTTTTCGGGATGTGGTCGGGCACCTTGCTCACCCCACCACTTTCAAAGGTGGAACGCCACCACTGCTGGTGAAGTCACAGTCATTGTCCTCTAGAGTCAGGACGTTGGGGTGGAGGTAAAAGTTCCTTATCAGGGGAAATCCAAAAGAAAGGCAAAAAGGAGAGACAGGATTCTTCACTTACCAACTCTCAACATGTTAGGTGGGATAACACTTCTGTGGAATAATGAAGTGGAAAGGAGGCATCGCTTTTCTCTACTCGTCAAAAAGACCCTTCAACGCTGAGCCTCCAAACCTAAGTGTGTGTTCCACTGAAAATATCTCAGGAATGATTTGAAGCAGCTCTGCAATTCATGCTCTCTTTAACCTCTATCTTATGTACCAATCAGGTGCAGGTAATCAATTTGTATACCTGGGCAGCCATTGTCATACACAAGATATTCACTCCAACCACATATTACTGCCCATACATAGGGTAAACATACATGTAGCAGCCATGTCTCCATGGAAGGGCCCTGTTTCAGGTGACTGATAGACTCATTTTGAAACAAATAGTCAGCTCTTCCTGACAGTCAGAGGATAAAAAGGACTTCCCTCCCTCTACAACCTTTTGCTACCACCACTTATAATCCTACATAGCCCAGTGAGTAGATGGTAGTCACACTCAGTAAAGGAGTGGTGCACATGTCTTGGTGCCCAAGAACACAGAGTCATGTACCGTCCTCTGGATTGCAGTTGCATATCACATTGGGTCTTTCAGCTCACAATTATGATCTTCACATGTGCAAAACCAAAAATCTAAAACAACTAGGAATCTCCCACAGGAAACACACGAGTAGGTGTATGCTCTCGAAAGATAAGCAAAAGGGCTAATCACCATGGAATTCTAAATACCATATTAGGATCTCCTGACCAGAATGACTGAATTGTATCATGCTGTGACCTGTCATACAGGAAGAAAGCCAATGATCTCTTGACTCTGACCTAACTCCAAAAATGATCCATCAACACTGGATGGTCAGCAGTGTCTAAAATGCTGAGGAATGTAATTGCACCCGATCTCTTCACTGCTCTCATTCCAATCCTTGAACATCGGATAACTGTTTTTCTGGTGTGGAAATCAGGTGCGCAGTACTATGTTGATATCTGACTCATTCATAAGAAATGAGACAAACATCCACTTTGATTTTTCCTTTGATTGTCTCTCCATTATCCTCTCCATGATCATACCACATAGATGCTGTTCGACATAAACTAGGTCTTTGAAGATGTTTTGACAAATAATTACTTTTTGAGGAGATGTGTTACCGCAGTATATAAAGGGCTCATGAGTTTAATCACCCCAAGCAAGGTCTTGTTATATTTTACCTTTAGAATATGGTAAGTGACCACCTCATGTAAGGTCATTAGAGACAGAGTCACCAATCCGGAACTTTTTATCTACAAATCATTGATGTCAGGTGTGTTAGTCCAATTAGTTCAATGGAAGAGAAGCTAAACCATAGAACGCAGAATGCATCTTATAATCACACAAAAGTTCAGCACTAGAAGCAATGTCCGTTGTGATTTGTAGGGAAGGGGTCACTCTATTTTAGAATTTTAGTATTACAATGCAGAGATCAATTGATAGTGATGAGCAACCCACAGCCTATACTGCACTTTTCAGTTCCCGAATCAACACTGGACTACAGAATGGAAAATAGGAAAGGCTGAGGATGATAGATTAGTTAGGAATTTGCTTGTATGTCCATTTCTCCAGTGGTGGCCGGCACAGATTGGGGGTGGTGGGTGGGACATGAAAATATTGAAAAAAAACGTACTTCCTCACTGCATATGTTATGTTATAATATGTTAGCTGGACTTCTAAGGCGCACAGCTACTCCGAGGAGTGTCCCGGCGCGAGCATAGGGAATCAAACAAAGCATAACCTGAACTTCATACAAAAAGATGAGTTTTTAACAATTTTTGAAAAACTGCTGGATCTTCCACACAGCGAAGTGCCAGTGGAAGCGCATTCCACGCTTGGGCCGCAAGAACGGCCAGGGAAGCACCCCGTAATCGGTATCGATGGAAACAAGGAACCTTAGCCAGCCTAAGGGCCGAGGAGCGCAATATCCTCCCTGGAACATAAAAGGAGAACCGTTTCTGCAGATAAAATGGCCCTAGACCATGCAGAGCACGATGGGCAATAGTGAGAGATTTGAACATCACTCGCGCCCTCACCGGAAGCCAGTGCAGGGAGCGAAGATAACCTCACACACTATTCCTAAGCGGGATCTCACCCAGAAGACGGGCCGCCGCATTCTGCACCACTTGGAGTTTGTTAAGGGAATAGGCCGGAATCCCCACATACAGCACATTAGCGTAGTCCATCGGGAGAGAATGAGCGCTCGAACCACTGATTCTCTCGCTGCCTGAGGGAGCAGTGGGAAGAATCTTCTCAGGACTCTAAGGAGGCCAAAACAGCATCCCGCGAGTCTCTTAACTTGACTAGAGAAAGAAAGATTATCTTCAAACCACACTCCAAGATTCTTTACAACACGGCTATTAGATAATGGAGGTGGAAACTCAGCTGGCCAGATCGTATCTCTAAAACCAAGGGGGAAGTTACCAAACAAAAGAACCTCAAACTTATCTTCATTGCATTTTAATTGGGCCTTCGCCAGCCACTTGAAAACCGAAGATAAACAGGACTGGACAGGGGCCACGGTATTCTCATTCTTATCCCAAGTAAACAATAACTGGGCATCGTCAGCATAGGCGATCACCTTAGCCCCCAAGCCCTCCGCTAATATGACAAGAGGAGTAAGATAGATGTTAAACGAAAGGGGGCTAAGGGATGATCCCTGAGGAACCCCCGTGGAGACCCGCTGAGGTGAGGAAGCAGCCGGAGGCAGCCATACTTGCTGAACCCGGCCCTCCAAAAAGGACTTAATCCAACCCCATGCTGAACCTACAACACCAATCTCCGCCAGTCTGTCTAGCAATAAGGGATGGGGGCCGTATCAAAAGCAGCCGATAGGTCGAGCAGCACTAAGGCTGCTCTCCCGCCGGCATCGAAACACTCCCGAATCGCCTCAGTCATTCCACCAAAGCTCCTTCCGTACTATAGGAGGAGCGAAAGCCCGACTGAGCCGGATGCAGGAGCCCCTCCCTCTCCACAAACTCAGACAATTGTCTGTTCACTATCTTCTCACACACCTTGGCAAGGCTGGGAAGAAGGGAGATGGGCCTATAATTCCCAGGAATCAAGGGATTAAGGGTGGGTTTCTTGAGTAGGGGGGGGGGATTTTAGCCTGCTTCCAAACACTTGGGACCCTAGCATCTAGCAAGGAGCGGTTAATGATACTGTTGATCTCGGAATTCACCACATCTGCCACAGATGCCAATAATCTTGCAGAGCAGGGGTCCGCAGGCGAGCCAGACTTCAGTCCCTTCAGAATCCTCATCGTACAGGATAGGTCAACCGGAAAAAAATTAGCCAGGAAGTGATTAGGAGAAATAACCTCAGAAATGGGAGACCGAATAGACTCTGTCGAAGGTGGACACAATTGAGAACAAGGGCATATAAAACTGTCTTGAATCCCTCTGATTTTATCCCCCCCAAAAAATTAGATAACGTATCACACCAGGCATCCGTCGCAGGCCGCGCGCTAATCTGTGCTGTAAGAGACATAAAGCTCTGCACAACAGCAAAGATCTCTTTTGAGTTGTTATGAGCCTGGTCGATACGAGCAGTATAATAATCCCTTTTAGCTAGGGAGATCGCCTTATAATAGATTTTCTGGGTCTGCCTAAGCAGACCCTTTGCAACCAGACAGTATTTACTAAGGCGCCATGAGCACTCCAATTTTTTGCAATCCTGCTTCAAAAGTTTCAGCTCAGCTGTAAACCATGGTTTGGAGGGAGACTCCCTAGAGTGCCTCCTAGAAGTGGGAATGGTGATAGTAGACATAGAGCCCTGAATCCAATTAGAAAAGGCTACAAGGCTCCCATCCAAGTCCTGAGGCAGGGGCGGCCTACTGTCCACTAACGCCATAGCAAATTTGGCGGGATCAATTCTCTTAAAAGAAGGTTTATGACAGACTACAGCCCTAGAGCTCGGTAAGGCTATTTCCCATGAAAAAAAGGTCACAAAATGATCCGACCAAGAGACAGGAAGGGGGTCTTTAGCATCTTCTTTCCACGTCTCTCCCAGCCAGGAACAGGAAGCACCCAGGCACCCCTGACTAATCACAACACTGAAATGCAGCTTTGTGATTTGTCTGAGCGCTGTGATGCAGGGCTCAGCCAGGCAAATGCTGCCTGGGTATAATCTCCACCGAGACTGTAATGCAGCTTGGGTGGAGAACATGCAAAGTACGCATGACTGTTGGGCTGGCCAATCAGTCATTGCACACTTACAGAGAGCCCACCACTCCTACCCCCTGCTCTGAGAGCAGGTCAGCCTTGCCCCGCCCCACAAAGATGCTGCAGCAGGAGCCAATAAAATGACAATAACTACTTATTTTAATTAAATTTCTTCCTTTATTTCCACTGCTGAAAGCATTGGGGTGCATGGAGAACATGGAAAGTACGCATGACTGTTGGGCCGGCCAATCAGTCATTGTGCGCTCACAGAGTACCCAACACTCCTTATCTGACAGCAGAGGAGCTCTGCCCCGCCCTGCATAGATGCCGCAGCAGGAACAAATAAAATGATAATGACAACAAGTTATTATCATGTTATTTTTCCTTTATTTCCACTGCTGAAAGCAGTGGTGCGACTCTCCTCTGCCTTAGTGAAGGAGCCACCACTGCATTTCTCAGTTATGATACTCACTCAATAATAATGCTTACTCAATAAATGTATTCTACCATGCTTATCAAAGTTTATGCATAAGTAGTCAAAGCCTAAGTCTGGAATTATTTTAACAAAATAGACTTTAGATGTTTTAAGCTTACAAATATTAGAAAAATGCAGAACCAAGGGTGATGGTTGCAGGGCTCTGGACATATTTTGTTTTAAATGAATTAAAAACAAATGTAAAAGCAATGTTTGAAATAAAATACTGGGGCCAATCATTGTCTTTCAAAAGGAACTTACAGTTTCTGCAACACAGGTTTGTTACTACATTTAAATAATGTGCTTAACAGAATTTAACCTCAGACTTATTGCTTGATTATTGAGTACATCTGGGAATATTGTATATTGATGTGCTATCACACATACACACATTCAAGCTCGGAATATTAACCTACAGGTTTCCTGTGTGTTAATGACTGGCTCGAAAAATGAAGCTCGATAGCCTAGCCAAAGGCCCTTAGTCCAGCCAGGCTTAATGAACAGGAAAAGTGTAACCAGGAACTCATTACAGCTATCATAAATCAAAATATAAGAAAGATGTTCTTCACAGCCCACCAACTATACACAAACACACGGAATAATGTTTCAACTATTGGGATAATTGTATATTAAGTAATGCATAGTTCAGGCAATGCCCAATGTGAATATCAGATTTCTAATTCACGATTTAAATAGGAGATTTATATTCTCTATAGCAGATATCACATGTGCATGGACACCAGCTGTGAGGCTCACCCACAGTAAACAAATAATATTGCAGGTGGTCAGAAAGCAAAATATCTGGGCAGATTTGATGGGCAGAATCCATTTCAATAAAGAACATAACTTGCCATTTACAGAACTGCTAAGAACCCACCCCTTCAAACATGATTGAAACCAAATCCTGTAGAACAGATAATGAAGCTGCACAACTCTCTTAATATAATACATCATTAAACTTTTCAAAGTTCATTTTCGTTTCTGAAAACACCATGTGAAGCCTATTACATTTGAATAACATCAGGTCTCATGGTTCCCTTTCCAACATTCATCATCAATAATGCTGTCCAATAAAACCCTGTGTTGACTATCTTTCCAGTAATACCAAAACAACCCTTTTATATCAATGGTGAAACCTAGGCCTATATCCGGGCCCTTATCATGAATCATGTATTCATTTTTTATTTATATACAGATTTTTGTAAAGTGCTAAAGTGTCATTTTATGGTAAATCACAGAAGAGGAACAGAATGGATATCAGGAGGTGTGCAGAATAATTAAAATATATCAGCATGCAAGGAGGATCCTCTATTTAGTCGCCTTCAGAGGTTGCCCTCTTTTGTAGTGTCTTAGCCAAATCCCTGTTCAAATAGCCCGGTTTTCAGGGCTTTTCTGAAGTACAGGTGGGTGGGTCGTGCCTTGAGCAGGGGGTACAATTTGCTCCAAAGGTTTGGTTGCTGCTTTCTCAGCAATCTGCCTCCTTGTTTAGCCATTTGAATCCTCTTCGTTTGAACCAGGTTATGGCAGCTGGTTGAAGATCTCTGGCTGAAGTGCAGTCAGAGGCCAGTTTTTATCAGTGCCTCAGCCTTTTGCCCAAGTTGATCTCTGAGTGCTGCATAGACTTCTATCTTCAGTTCTTGACTCCTCAGATGAGCCACTTGAGTGATTCCAAAGCTGGCTTTTCATTGCCTAATTGCATTGCATTAAGTCATAGTCCAGAAGAGTGATGGTGTTGTCTCTGCAATCTACCTCTATGCTTCATGGGAAGTCTAGTGTAAAGGTGATCTGCATTCTGTGTTTGATATGAAGGAGTATTTTCCTCCGCATTGACATAATAATTGACTGGTTCAACTGCTGTAAAATCTTGGGGGGATTCAAGATCTGCATCAGTGATTTCCTCCAAGTGTTCCATTTCCTGAAAAGTGGTCTGAGACTCTGAGGTGATGCAGCATTTGCAAGCTACTTGCAGGCTATTCAAGCAGGCATGATTTGAGTACAATCCCACCTACCAAAAAGGTTATAGTTATAGCTCTGTACAATCAGAGGAAGCTTTGTTTCATCCATTGGTGTATCCGTGTATGGCTTACTCCATACTAATGAGTCTTCTACATACATTTGGAATTGGAGCTGGTAATTCACCAGCACTTTCATCAATAGAAGCATGTGCTTGTTCAACAGTGGCAGCAAGAGATAAGGGCTCTGGCATGCCTCCTTGCATCAATGAAATGGAAGAGACTATCTTCACGTGCTACCATGATGATGAAGAAGCCGATGTGATTGATTTAGAACAGTACCGATCACTTCCAATCTTTCATCAGCCTTTTGAGAGGACTAGGATTACCCACTGTATCGAAAATTGCTGACAGGTAAAGGAATTTTATGGCAGTTTCAATGTCGTTGACCAGGGTGATATGAATCACTTCTGCTAATGGTGACTGCATGTTTCAGTTGTCCAGGAACCATACCTATTTGTGTCCAGGCGGATCAATAACAAAACGTTTAATCTCATCTTTCTTACTTATGTGCCTTATTTATTCAATGAATGTGACCCCCTTCAATCACATACCTCTGCTGCCTTAATAAAATATCTCACAGCCTATTTAGATTTCGGCGGACGGGTTACTCCGTCACAAAGGTGACGGATATCCCATCCGACGAAATATAAACCCCATAGTATATAATTGGGATTTCTATTCCCGTGACCGGGATATCCGTCACGGTTGTGAGGGAGTTACCCTTCTACCGAAATTTAAATCAGGCTCTCAGTCTACGAATGACCATGATCCTTTGGCCTCCGGTACCTTTGCTTTTTGGCTTGGACATTGCACCTCTTCACAACTGATTAGCAACATATCACTATTTTTAAAATAGTTTCTCTCCTGTCCTTGCAGGTGAGCAAAATAAACTCAATATTAGATATGTCCTGTACCGCTTGTCTGTATTATCCATTTACCCATTTATCATCTCAAATATACCTGGTATCTCTTGGAGATCCTATTCTCCATATTCATAGTGTCTGGTTCACTCGTTTGCAGTTGCAAACACTTGGTATATAAAATCCATGCCACAGTTAGCCAAGATTATTTGGTTGATTACCTGTTAACTGTCAACACCAACAATGAATTTTATGGCATGACACGGAGGCCAATATTATGCAAATCTCCTTTATTGCGCAGCTCACAGCAGCAACAATGAAGAGATCTAGAACTTCAAAAACATTCTAACACAGTATAAAGTCCATGTGCATGTAGACATCTCCCTTCTTTGTTGCTGCTGCTCACAAGATAAGTACTTCTATTTGTCTATCCTTGACCTGTGTTTGCCTGCACATGTTTACTGATTTATATGATTGATTTATATGACTGCCTTATGATTGGATGGATATCCCTTCCCTCTCCCCACCCTCTGCTCCTCACCGAACTTGTCTCTTTTCCTTCTACTCATCTTGATTTTATAACCTATGCCTCACGCTCTTTTTTCTCGCTTCGCGATCGCTTCTACCCCTACTGTGGAACTAACGTTTATTGTAAACCTCGTTGATGACTGCCTGCGCTGATTACTTCGCTTCCTTTTACTCGCCCTTTGACACAGAGCTCGCGTCACCGCCTCTTGTCTCTTTCCCACTTAGGGACCCGGACGGAGGCACTCTCACCTCCGTCCGACCCCCCTCCCCCTTTTCCATTCCTCTCCTCGGCTCTTTCAGGCCGAGGAGAGCCCCTCCCACGCGGGACCGGCGTCTTTCAAACGCCGATCCCGTGTTGAGCGTCGCGTTGCTGCTCTCGTCTCCCTGGTAACCCTGCGGCCTCACACGAAGCTCGAGGGCCGCGCGGGGTTGCCAGGGAGATGGGAGACGACAGAGATCTCCGTTCAGACCCCGGGGGCTTTATTATACAAAAAAGGAAGAAATAAACTATTCAGGGTGGCCCCTTCACTTACCTCCCACTTGCGCCTTCCCTTCTTCCTGCTCCCGGCGAAATAGAGTCGACATCAATAAAAAAAATAAAAAAAGGGGGAGAAACTGAAAAGGGACAACTAATAGAAGTGGAAAACAATACCTAAACACCACTACAACTAAAAAAGGACTACTGAAAGGAAGGACTATACCCTACCCGACTCAAGGCTAACTAATGAAAGAGAGGAAGGACAAATGAGCTCAAAACAGAGATAGGACTCTCATATCCTCTATATATCTACATTAAAGGAAAACCCCTTAACACACACTAACATCCATTTTAGATTATCGGTTCCCATAACAACCAGACACCCATTTTGTTTTTTTCTCTCCTGACCTGGCAGTTATTAGCTCAACCTTCTCTATGTCCTCAGACCCTCAATCGAGCACTATGGAAGATAAATTAGAGGGGCTCATCAATAAAGCCTTGGATGAGGTTATGGAGTCCCTGGATGACACTATTAATAAAAAGCTTGAAAAGATAACTAAAAAAGGATGGCCATCCACAAGCTCTCAGGAGGAGCCCACTAAGGCTGCAACAGCGCAGAGGAAAAGACAACTTAAAATGAACCATCCTGAAGGTACAAAAAAGCAGAGGAGCTCCAACCCTACTCTCCTGACTTCACGCTTTGGCGGTGACAATGACAGTGCCTCGGGCACAACAGATGGGCAGTTCAAAGGCCCTAACCTTCCTATCCCCATCGATAGTGATGATGCACTAGAGGATGAGATTGACCTCTCCTATTCCTCAGACTTCAATTCTGAAGAGGAAGGCGAAACCAGAGATAGTCTGGGTGAGGCTTCAGGGGCCTCAGGGTCTAAAATGGGAATCCTTGACCCCTTTGGGGAATATATGTTCGACCCCCTCCTCATCAAGCATCCTCTTTCTCCAGAATGGGTCCCGTCCCACCACATCGGAGAATATCTCTCCTTCTGGCTTCGCAAAGAAATACCTAAAGAAGTCAGATCTAGACTTAGATCCGAATGTCCTCGCCCTTCCCTACCGGATAAGATCACCGCGACTCCTGATCTGGACAGCAAGGTAGTGGCATTCATTGCAAAAACCGGAAGAGACCCGAGGAAAGGCCTTGACAAAGGTCTTAAGTCATGTCAGGACAGACTGCTTGACATTACGGGTCCACTCACCAAAATGTTTGAACTAGCCGAAGGAGCCTATTTGAATAATACTCCCATAGACCCAAAAGAGCTGCGCCAATGGGCGCAAAGGGCGATTTGCCTATTGGGCAATGCTAACACTGAGCTTTCCAACGAAAGGCGAAAGAGTGTACTATTAAAAATTGACCCAAAGCTAGTCGAATAGCTAATAAGGAAGGGGGAGCCTCCTCTCGGGGCCTTCTCTTCGGAGAGGAATTTATCAAAGATATGGCAAAATATGTAGGAGTCTTTAACTCCATCCAAAAGTCCCAAAAGGACATTAAAAGAGTCTTTAATAACAGAGTTTATACCCGGGCCAGGAGGATGCGGGGTCGATTCCCCGGCCGTGGAAATTTTTCATCAAGACCCTTCACGGGACGTGGAGGGAGATTCCCTCAATCTGGCTACACATCCCAGTCTTCCTTCTTTCCCCAGAGGCAAAGATTCTGTGGAAGAGGCTTCAGAGGGGAAAGAAAGCCCAAAGGATTCTCAACAGGTAAGTCCACCCAAAGACCCTTCAGATATCCCTATAAAGGTGGGTGGGAGACTAGCCCTTTTCTCTGGAAACTGGAGCATGGTGACTCAAGATCCTTGGGTATTAGACACTGTCAAAGGGTTCAAGATAGATTTCATAGACTTTCCTATACAAGAAAGGCCTCCTCGAGAAATTCAATTCTCGTAGACAGATTCCACATTGGTATCCCAAGAAGTAAAAGACCTTTTTGCCAAAGGTGCTATCCGACAAGCTCAGGAGATAGGATTTGTAAGCAATGTCTTTCTAGTAGAAAAGAAGGACAAAAAGATGAGACCTGTCATAAATCTAAAAGACCTAAACCAATGGGTGCTTTACCGCCATTTCAAAATGGAAGGAATCCACCTTCTCAGAGATATCTTAAGGAAAGGGGATTGGCTTACCCGTCTAGACCTGAAGGATGCTTATTTAACTATCCCAATTTGGCCACCGCATCAGAAGTTTCTCCAATTCTTTTGGGAAGGAAATCTGTGGCAGTTTTGCAGCCTCCCCTTCGGCCTTTCATCGGCCCCTTGATGTTTCACCAAGGTCCTTCGTCCCATAGCGGGTTGGCTGAGAAGCAAGGGAGTAAGATTAATTATATATCTGGACGACATTTTAATAATGGCTCAGTCCAAGGAGGTTGCTTCACAACATACAGACCTTGCCATAAATCTTTTAGAACACCTAGGTTTCGTTATAAACACCAAAAAATCTTTGACAACTCCACGTCAAGATACACAGTTCCTGGGGTTTTCAGTAAACACAGTCGAAGCAGTATTAAAATTACCAGGGGAAAAAGTCAGGAAACTCAGGAAGGAATTAAGGAGAATCCTAAAGATCCACTCCTTTCCTCTAAGGACTTTAGCAAGGATATTGGGCCTGCTGTCCTCGACTATCCAAGCCATTTACCCAGGTCCACTATATTAACGAGCCCTCCAGAGACTCAAGGTGAAAGCCCTCAGGAGGAATACATCCTACTCCCAAATAGTTTGCCTAGACTCGGACTCAAGAAAAGAAATACTCTGGTGGTTGAGGAATGCAGAGGCCTGGAATGGCAGAGCAATCTTTGGGGAAGAACCGGACTTAGTAATAGACTCGGATGCGAGCCTACAAGGTTGGGGTGCCACATGTGGCAACTCCTCAACAGGGGGACTTTGGACTCCAAAGGAGAAGGAACTTCACATCAACTGCCTGGAACTACTGGCAGGTTCCTTTGCTATCCAGAGTTTTACCAAGGGTCTGATGAAATGCTCAGTCATGCTTCGCATGGACAACATTTCTGCCATGAGATACGTGAACAAGATGGGAGGCCCACACTCCAAAGGTCTCTCCGATCTAGCCAAGAATTTCTGGGCTTACTGCCTCAACAAGGGCATTTCAGTCATTGCCGAACATATTCCGGGTTTGAACAATGGGGTTGCAGACTGGTTCTCGAGGAATTTCAAAGATTCGAGCAACTGGAAACTGAACAGGGATGTTTTTCTAACCATCCAGTCGTTATGGGGTCCCTTTGGAATAGACCTCTTTGCGGGCAGAGTCAACACTCAACTCCCCAATTTTTTCAGCTCGAGACCGGACCCGATGGCCTTGGGGATAGACGCCTTCTTTCAAAACTGGCTTGGTCTGAGACCTTATGCTTTCCCGCCCTTTGCCATGCTTCCGCGCCTTCTCCTTCAAATTCAGAGAAACAAAGAAATAGTGGTAGTGATAACCCCCCTCTGGAGATCCCAGGCTTGGTTCCCCATCCTGTTGGAAATGAGTGTGGACTTTCCAATTCTCATTCCTACCTTCGACGAAATAATCACAGATCCTCAGGGCGAGTGTCACCCCCTTGTTCTTCAGGGGCTCATGTCTCTGATGGCATGGAAGATTTCAGGAGACAATGGCAGCTCCCGGGACTTTCGGAGAGCGCTTTCAGACTCATGTCTGAATCCTGGGCACCTGGAAGAAGGAAAGCCTATAGATTGGCTTGGCGTAAATGGGTTTGTTGGTGCCTTCGACGGAATTACGATCCCATTTCAACTGATATAGTTCAAGTTCTCAATTTTTTGGCTGAAATCTTTGCCTCAGGTCTGGCTTATCGAACCGTTAATGTCTATAGATCGGCCATCGCAGCAGGTCACTGCTTGATAGATGGTACCTCAGTAGGTCAGAACTTGCTAACTAAAAAACTTATGAGAAGCATGCGTGTTTTAAATCCACCTTTACCCAAATATTCTAAACTATGGGATGTAAGGGATGTCCTTAGATTAATTGCCGATTGGGGTGAGAACTCCACCCTCTCACTTAAGAAACTGTCCTATAAACTCACTGTTTTACTTTGCCTTGTTTCCTTCAGACGTACGTCGGATGTTAGAGCCTTGGATATCTCTTCAAGGGCTTATCAACCTGAGGGAGTTTGTTTTTTCCTTAAAAGACGAACTAAAACTATGTCTTCTTCTGTCTTCTACCCCTTCTTTCCCCAGAACGAAGGTTTATGTGTGGTGAAGTGTTTGTTGGAGTACGAAAAGAGAACCTTAAGTTTAAGAGGTTGTGTGGATCAATTATTAATATCTCACAGGTTTCCCCATAGAGCAGTTTCCTCTCCCACACTAGCCAGATGGGTTAAGGATGTTATGAAAGAAGCTGGGATCGATATCTCTGTTTTTGGTGCTCACTCCCTTAGAGGAGCCTCAGCTTCAAAAGCTTTTATCCTGGGTGGTGGCCTTCAAGATATCCTTAGGGCTGCCGATTGGTCAAATGAATGCATTTTCAAAAGATGTTACTTTAAACCTGTTTCAAATGTTATTGATAATGTTCTGAATTCACTTTGAACTTGCATAATATTGGCCTCCGTGTCATGCCATAAAATTTAGATTTTTCACAGCCTGCTGGGCAGAAAATCTGGATTTTATTAAGGACACGGAGGCTAAGATTATCCCTCCTCTGATGATCCCACCCTGGGAATATATCTTATTTTTTCGTTTTTATTGTCTTTCAGATTAGTTTTTTCAAGAGATCTTTCGGACGTCTCCAGTGAAGTTATTTAAAGAAGTTATAAAGTTATCTTGTTCGCTGCACAAAGAAGGCAGATGTCTACATGCACATGGACTTTATACTGTGTTAGAATGTTTTTGAAGTTCTAGATCTCTTCATTGTTGCTGCTGTGAGCTGCGCAATAAAGGAGATTTGCATAATCTTAGCCTCCGTGTCCTTAATAAAATCCAGATTTTCTGCCCAGCAGGCTGTGAAAAATCTAAATTATTAATGCTAAACATCAGCTTTTAGTTCATAACAACACTTCCAGCAACCCTTCAAAAAATGATAAGAAACCTATTGATGGAACCCTGAGCGCCATCCATCCAGTCTTTCCTCCACCCACCATTTTCTCTCCAAGTAAACTTAAAAAATACAAGCATCTGCTGCATCAGAGGAAAATCTGATCTCTGATTCATGTGCAGACTCTGAGCTGTCCCATTATATATTTTCAAACTGTTATTCCCAGCTCTAAATAGCCTTGCATCTAGGGGTGATTCATACCCTGTGATGAGATTTTTGATACCCTTTAATGACAGATTTCATGGTCCTGCAAAATGTTTGGCCTGTTAACACCAGTTTACATGCACATTTCAGGCTTCACGCTTGCTGCTGAGACTTCAAAAATCAAAGTTCTTTGCCCCATCACCTGTGCCACCTTCCCTTTCACCATGTCCTCTTTGTCCTGAGGTAAATGGTGCACCTTAATCTCTGAGTGTAGCCCAATACTAGAAAGGTCAAACTTATATATAGGCCCCGTGTGTTTTTCAGGTACCCACAAACTCCTTGGCCATTTTTCCAACTCCTTCTTGGAGAGCTGCGTACATTATTGGGTGGTCATTGTTGTCAACAAACACGATGTTGTCTAGGTAGTGAGCTGCTGCCTCAAGTCTGGCTTTCAATAAATGACCATTAATTACTCTAATGGTCCCTCTGCACACCTGATGGAACTTCCATTGGTGTGCCCTAGATACAAACAACCTCACTTATGAGAAGTGTTGCATTGCTGCGTGAAAGCAGCGATGCAACACTTCTCAGTGCGTCCTTCTTTTGACATGATAGATGTGTCATATCTACTGTATGACGCATCATGTCACAAGGAATGACAGATATGTTAGTATTACTGACGTATCTGCCAGCACAAAAGTGGCGCATTGCTGGGGCGTGTCTGAAAACAGATGCAACTCCAGCAATGTGTCCTTTCACATGAGGCAGGCATAAGGTTTTAATGCATTGGAGCCCTAGAAGTGGCGCAGTGAAATCTTATAGATTTCACTGCACCACTCCTATGACCCTTTCTTGCAGGGGAATGCCCACCCTGCATACATTATACCTGACGCATGTATAATGTAGCGCATGGGGTTTATGAAGTGATGCATCTGCCTAGGTGCGTCACTTCGTAAATATGGCGCAACATGGTGCATTATTTAGGCTGCTGCAGCGGCAAAAGGAGTGACACAACGGTGGTATCAATGTGACGCAGGCCTTCATAAATAAGGCCCTCAAAACTCAGAATTCTGACTAATATCACGCATGACTATTTTTGCTATCTTCACCCCACCCACCCCCCAAACAAAACAACTATTCCACCACTTTTTGAATGCAATTAGCTCGTTCAATGGCGGGTGGGCAGTAGAGCACCAGCCGGTTTACTCTCCTCCACTTTTCACTTTTTCATCAATCACTTCTGTATGGTCTCTGTTATTTCTAATTCTGAGGATAGTCTCGTAGCTTAAATCCTCTTTACAAGTTATCCAGAAGTCTTCTTTGAAATGGGCCACTATCAAGTTTGCCCAATGGAAGTCGTGATAGTTTTGATCCTGAAAGCCTTTCACCCTGTTAGTCAAAACAGTGTTGGAAAATTTTCATGTCGGGCTTTCAGACATGAAAAGCCTGTCAGAAAGCAACTTTGGGGGCCCCTACCAGGGCTCCAATGCCTTAGCAGCCTCTGGTTGGGGCACTGAGGGGCATCTATGGTGCCTTCCTGTTAATCCCTGCACAGTGTGGCAGGCACCGTGAGATGCCTGCCATGCGGTGCAGGGATTAACAGAAACTCCCATTTCTCTATGGAAGCTTGTGCTGCGGCCGGTTTCCGACCGCAGCACAAGCTTCCATAGAGAAATGTGAGCTTGCGACCGCAGCATGTGCAGTTGCATTGTAATTGCGGTGTCGAGACCGCCGACCGAAGGTCGGTCAATCCTGAGACCGCGGCAATTTCAGTCGGAGGCAACTCCAACCGACATCATGATGAGCCCCTAAATGCATATGCATGAACGTTCCTCAATTTTGATGAGTCAGCAGTTCTGGAATATTGGGGATGTTCCATTCAAACCTGGATCCAGCAACTGTCATTCCTTTTTCTTTCTTTTTCTAAACACACTTTTATTGCGCACATTTTTACCATTTAAGCCAACCAACACAAAAAGGGAGCATTGAAACAACAAGCTTTGAAAATGCAATAGGTCTCGCCTTTGATTAAGTTAAAGCCATTTGCTTTGCTAATGGTATTGTATAGCAAAGCAAATGGCTTTACCCTAATGAAAGGCGAGACCTATTTAATTTTTAATGCTTGTTTTCCATGCCAAGGAGGAGCATAGCTCCTGCTGTCCACTCACTCTTCAAAACCACTGGCTTGATATACCTCCTGCCATACTGTTTGAAGCGTGATTTAAGAGCATCTAATTTTGGGATGTTTGTATTTGCAACATAGGTTGGGAATAGGAGCAAAAAAAATCAAAATAGGGGTGGCAGCTACCACTTTCACCATGTTGCAGCTGCCGATAGTTGCTCACTGTCTTTCATTCTCAAGCAACCTCCCTTGTCAATGATTCTACGTCTGAATGCTACTGTCACGGTGAGAATGTGCTTGGCTATCTTGGAATTGACAGAGGCTTCAGAGAAAAAAGGTGGCTTCTGGTTTAAGCCACAAATGCTAAGGATATATGAGGCAAGGAAGTCAGCTTTCCTCTTCGTGGTTTGTACGTCCATCTGAGCTACTTGGACATACACTGGCATTGAAATTGAAAAATGAGCACTACAGGTGGTCTCTGGCAGGCATATATTGTCAATGTAACACATTGGCGTACCTGCAAGGAGCGGCAGAAGTTGAGCCCGATTCTCATTCAGGAGATGAATGCATTTCAATTGGCGTCAGGCCTTCACATTATCGACAAGAAATTACTTATATTCAAGATGAGAGCACTGGCTAAGCTAAGTAAAAGGTAGACCCAGAAAAAGGCCTCCAATGGGAGCCAGATGAACTCAATAGCTGCTCATACAGGTTGCACACACCTCAGAGAAACGGGTGACATATCACAAGGATGATGACCAACCGGAAAATTCGGACAGGTTCTGGAATTCACTCCAATTCTTGTTGATAACATGGATAGTGGTGTCCAAGATGGGGTTTTCTCCAGGTGTCTTTTTGATGCAAAACTAAAATTCCCGTAATACCACAGATAGTATTTGAAATGCTAGATCGTTATTCTCTGTGCTCAAGCAGAAGAAAGGAGTAGAGTAAAACTTTACACACTCAAGTGCACCTGAAAAACCAGAGGACTCGAACTTGCACACCCAGAATCACATTACGTAGTGACCCAACTACAACATACAGAATGATGGCTTGAGGAACGCAAGAACTGGGGAAAACAAATACTGGATGGGGTGCATGTCACTTTGCCACTCAGATTACTGTTAACAATGAGACACACAGTCACCCTAAACTACTGATACTTCATTATACAAATTGGAATAGTTTGGGAAAGAGGTGCAAACAAGGGATGAAGATATGAATTCTACAACCATTTAAAGATATGAGCAGTCGGGGTGCTAGGAAGCCCACGGCAAGATTGCCGCGCCCTAGTACAGCTCTGCTGGCTGGGCACAGTAATCCGACACTTATCCGGACTACAGACCACCATCCACAGCCTTATAATGGAGCACACAGTGGAGGCAATTAGTGGCGAGCGCATGGTGTTCAAATTGACTCCAGCAGATGCTGCTTGGGCCGGGCCTGAGGTGGAACTCTTGGAGAAGTGCGGGCCTACATGACACAATGGCTGAGCCATGCTGGGCGTGAGCCTGGGCTTGAGCCATTTGTATTGAATACGCCCGCCAGAGATATTAGGACATCGCACTAGGCACTGAAGTGAACCTGGAGGAGCATTGGTGATGTGGGCAAGTCAAATGAGAGGCATAGGAGGCTGAGGGATTGGCTACAGCGGCGGAGTGACAAACCGCGGAGCACCTCCAGGGCAACATTGGCCTGTGGCGAAGGTGGGCCCGCGTAGCGGTGAGCCGGTGTGATCAGCTAACAGACTCACCCTGGCTGAAGGCATTGGGCTGCGACAATGGAGAGTAGCAGCCCCGGTACTTGACCCCAAGAGGTGGGTGGTAGTTGAACGGGACCTCGGAGCACCTACCTGCAGTGCGGTGATGGAGGGCCCAGGCTGAGTGGTGGCGATTGATGGCGGGGGAGCTTACCTGCTGAACAGAGACGCCACGACTTGGCCAGCCCTGTCGAAATTGTGGTGAGCGCTTAATATCCTGTGTGGTGGGTCGCACACTTCATGCAGTAATTCAGGAACCCCCTACCCGCAGCTCCCACTGGACTGCATCAAGAGCCCCTTTGGGGGATGGCAGTGAATTTAACGGCCGACCTGGGCGGATAGACTAGCCCTGTTAAAGCACTGATAAGGTGGGCACCACACCACATACATGATATCCGCATTGCTGCTCGATGGCCTGATATACTACATAGACTGAAGCAGCCCCTAGAAAGAGGCGTAAAGACTGACAAAGGTACTGGTTGACCACTTCGACCTGTGCAGTTGCCTGAGCAGGTCGGTGTTGAACTTACTTGTAGAGCCGCAGAGATCGCAGTCAAAACAAGCGCACGCCATTCCCGCTGTTTATTTTTGCATCACGCTTTCACTTTAAAGAGAAAGCGCGATGCAAAAATAAACACGCAGCACTCTGTCTCCTTTTGAGACGGCCCATCCAGACTGGATCTCAGGGCTTGTTTATACAACACACCTCCTTGAGATAAGAAACTGCTTCACGACAGCCGTGAAGCAGGCGATCCAGTCCAGATGGGTCGGACCAAAAGGCGAAAGGGAGGCAACCACAACAGCTCATTTCCATTGGCAGGCCACCGTTTAGCATAAACGGTGACACCAGCCAATGGAAATGAGTGGCGGGGCTTCAAGCCCTCTACTGAAACTCCTTGTTGACAATAAATCTCGCCGAGGCGAGCAACGCTTTGCGCTGCAACGCCACGCGAGACCTAAAAAAACATATAGCGCATAGTCTCAAAAAAATCTGTTGCAAAATAACAACAGGACGAAGCATCAAATTGAGCAGCATCCTTGAAAAATGATAACGGATAATAGAGAATATTCTATACTTAATCTTAATTCAAATAGCAGGTATACACAAAGGAATCATATGGGTTGACAGTTTTACTTCTAAGATATAGCTATGTGAAACATTCTCATGGGTGCAGTCGTGTGCTACTCAAGGCTAGGCCTTTAACACTCAGTAGGGGTGCCACCCCATATTGTTCTGATGTGTATTCTGCTTGTGTCACTGACGGAAGTGGGATGGTGTAAGTGGAATGGTTTATAGCATGGTAAGGATGCCAGCTTCACAGGCTGATAGCTTGCTAACTACGTTATGAGTGCTGAACACATGCTTTCTTCTTAGGAAGGGCAGGACAGGAACTTGTTTGTGTGATTTTCTAGGGGATCTCCTGAGAACGACACTTCAAGGACTGTACATGAGTTTTAATGGAGGTCCACCTTGCACCCCGCCCACAAAAAATCTTATCAAAGTTCCTTCACTTAGTTCTTTGCAGAGGGAGGGACAACACTGATCCCCACCCTTTACTCTTGCCTGCAGATGCTGCAACATTTGGTTGCAGTGATGGTGAAGTTGCCCCCTAGGAATTAATAGAAAGTAGGAGCTCAGGCTGTTTGCACATGAATGTGAAAAGAGCTGCTGGCCCAGCTAAGACTAATAAATAAATCTGCAGGTGAGTAAATCAGGTCTGAGATAATTGGCATTTCCATAATCCAGGTAACATTTGAAAAGGGCATGTTCTATGGTTCTTAAAGCAGTCATCAGAAGTAAGGTGAGACTGTCTCAACAGTTGAAAAACATTGAAGCAGGTGTTAGAGACTCAGCTTCTTAGGAAAAAAGACAAATTCTGGTCTAAGGGAATGTCTAAATGTTTGGCCTGCATAGTCACAGTTTAAGGGTGACTTGGCTCAGTTGACCACCAAGAAGACCAGGTTTCTCAGACTTTTCACTACTAAACTGGAGGCAGTTGTCGATCATCTAAATCCAGTACTTGTAAAGTGCCCACTACCCGTGGGCATCCCAGCACTGGAGGCCGTCAGGAAGATTAAGCAAGCTATTGCCCAGAGTCACATGGTGCTGGGCTGACCTACCACCGGTGCCGGGGATCGAACCGACGGTCCGACGTCAGTCACCCTGGCCGCTGCGCCACACCTCTTCCCTGGATCTACTGGATGGCAGTGCTAGAGAAAGAACAGAACTTGTCATGTGTGTAATTAAAATGATCAGATATGGACACAATGATCTGTGTCATCAGTAAATGATTCCAGATCAAAGTCAAAAGAGCAAACCAAGGATGCAATTTGGGAAATATAAATATTAAACAGTGTTGGGCTCCAAGACCAGCCTTGAGTTACTCTACAAGGACATGGTGCTCCTTAGATTTATACTATGGCATATTAATGGATTGGGTTCTGTTCCACTAAAGGCAACTAACCATCTAAGAGCACCCTCACAGGATCCCCCAAAAAAGAGTCTTTGAATAAGAATAGGATGCGAAACCATCAAATGCTGTTGACAGATCTAAGAGGGAGAGTGTTGTGTTATAGCCAGATCTGCCAAATTTGGTACTGGGGAACCAGTTTCAAGTACCAGTGCCGGCTCAACATCCTATCATTCTGGGCAAATCACTTAATCTCCCCTTGCCTCAAAAAAATTAATGTGTTCTTGAGTAATGTAATGGGTGCTCATGTAAAGTGCTCTGAAACTTTAGGGTTGAGCTTGCACTATATAAGAAAACTGCAGCAAAAAAACAAGATTAAGAGAATAAGTGCAGCAGAGTGCCCTTTGTCAAGCAACATTCGAAGATCATCTCTAAGTGGTATTAGGGAAGCTCCAATACTATGGAGTGGCCATAATCTGGATTAGGATGGAACAAGAAGGTTATTATTTCAAGATATGAAGAAGTTGACAAAGAATAATTTTTTGAGAATTTTGACAGGTAGTGGCAGTCGAAAGATGGGGAGGTGGTTGTTCTTGCCAGAGGAACTAGTGCTGGACATTTTGAGAAGTGGAATAATGTGAGCATACTTCCAAGCATCCGGGAACATCATGAACCAAATGAAGTGGTAGCATAGGCCGGGTATGACTGACTAAATAATACCAGGACCTACAGTCACTAAATAAGGGTGAGCTGATTCCAACAGGAGCCTGGTACAGACCACGCTATCAACAGAGTGAATTTCAAAATTTAGCAAAGAGGTATTGCTAACGGGTTTAAACTGGGCGTACTTTAAAAGTTCTATGTTAATGTTATCTTGGGGGCCATAGATAAACAGGATTACCTGGATTTTCTGTAGAAAAAGAAAATGGAGAGCGTTGTGTAAAGCTCTTTGGAGGGTCTGCTAGGATTATGACAGGCAGGAGGATGTACCAAGCCACTATAATGGAAAAGATCTCACATGAAGAACATCCTTTCAATTTGTTCTTCCTCATGTAGAAGCTGTTCTGTGCTAGTGAAATAGGACACTGTTCGTTTTTGGCCACATCTCTACAAGATGGTTTGATAACTGGATCGTCTTAGGAAGGAAAAGGCGTTCCAGCTTTTTGCATTCTCATTTTATAGATCTAAGATCATAGGTGTGGACCAGGGAGGGGATGGATGAGTCTGATGATTTTTAAAGACTTTACTGTGGCAATTTTAGTAAGCGCATTAGTAAGCCGGGCATTGTAAGGTTTGGCGTAGGAAGGCGAAACAGCCATTACAACGCAGCTGTTTCCATGCATGCCATTACAATGCAAGCGTTACAACGCATGCGTTGTAACAACGCGTAGACTTTACTACGCATTTCCTTACAATGTATATACTTATACCATGCATGCCTTTACAACACATTTTGTTGTAAAGGTATGCATGGTAAAAGCATATAGGTTGTAAAAAATATAGGCATGTTTGTGGAAACAGCATAGGTGATCCACGTTGTAAGAGGAAACAGACTCTTACGCTTCCTCACAATGACGTGCACTGCCCCTCAGACGAGCTGCCTGCACTGCACGACCACGAGGAGAGAGGTAAGGGGAATCTGGCCTGGGGCGGGGATTTCCATTTTAGGGGCTGGGGGCCAAGGAGGGGTCGTGCAGGGGTAGTGTTTTAGGGTTCAGGGTAGGGCAACGGCTGGGGGCCAGGGGAGGGTCGTTCAGGAATAAGGTTTTAGGGTTTTGGGCAGGGGAAGGGTATTTTCTTTTAGAAGGGTTGGGGTCTGGGGGTGGGTTGTGCCAGGAACCGGGATTAGGATTTAGAGTAGGGGTCAGGAAAACCTTTACCACGCATATGCTTCTATCAAACATGCTTTTACAACGAATTTTGTTGTAAAGGCATGCGTGATAAACATATATTCGTTATAAAAATATGCGTGCTACAGGTTTGCGATGTAATAGCATTCACATTGTAACGCATGCGTGGAACGCAGCTAACGTGGTCATGGAGGTAATGGCATAACCTATAGGGGCTGCAGCCACGATATTTGGGGGTTAGGCAAGGGCACCAGATAGTAACTAAATGATAAAATCAAAAATGTCTTGTTGAGGTTTAGGAACAGATCTGCAGTTTACAGTGGCGGCTGGTGACATTTGAAAGTGGTGCGCGTAAAACAATTTCCGTACTGCAGTGCAACGAGCGGGCGAGCCCGAAGCACCTACGGGGGGTTCATAGAGGTTCTCCCACCGAGAAATGTTTGAAAAAGAGTGGGCAAATGGTGCTTTTTCAAGCAAATTGGGCATGTCTTTTAGCAGCTACAGATGCATCATCCACGAAAGATTTAGCCGATTACTCCCTTGCGGTTTGTAACGTACGCCATCACACACAGACACACATGTATTTGTACATAAAGGACGATCTCCTAATCTGAACGCCACACACAAGCACACACTGTACAGAAACCACTACAATTTACATTTAATTTTACGAATATAATGTTGTTCTGCAGCGTTGATTAGAATTAGGGTATTACAACTACCAAAAAATTGAACAAACCGAGGTTTAATCTGAGTTTCATCATACAAAAAAATCTAATAACACTTTATAAGAAAAGTGCAATTTTAATGGCATTGAAAGTGCAACACCGCACTGTGAAGTTCTGACCACAGCATCAGTGTCAGACTGCCTATGTTGGTGTGTGTCTCACAAGTTTTAAACTGGGCGAGTTTAAAGTTAATTTTACCTGACCGACCGACCGACTCTCTGACGCCCCCTGTTTTAAAGAAAGTGGCCCCACTCCCCGACCTCCACTCCTGCCGACCCTCGGGGCAAGTCGTCCAGTACTTCTAAATAGACACCCTGGAGATACTTATCTCTCGCAAGATATTATGCATCACTGTGGCATAAAATAGCCAACCTGGCTTTGCTTAAAATGAATACCACACTTCTTTAAATGCACGTTCGATGTGCAAACTAATCGGGGAGACAGGAGGGGGTCTGGCGCTTGAGATGGGGGGGTTTCCACAGATGGGTCAGCTCGTCACGAGTGCAAGAGATTTACACAACCCAAACGCGTGTGCCTGCAGGCGCGTGGACAAACGACCTCACCTCTAATAATACCTTGTGCGTGACATATTCATACAGCCAAGCTGACTGAAGTGTAAACTGCACAGGTTTACTGATGCAATTATAAACCGGACACTCAAAATTACTACTGATGTTAGTAGTGCTACAAATAATTATAATAGGTGCATGTCTGTTTATGACCGGCAATAATAGCACATGTCGTGGCCGGCACGACGGGCGGGTGGGGAGTGGAGGGGAGGGGGAAGGGTCACGCGGGGGACAGTAATTAAAATTTTAAAAAATGACCTTCCTCCGCTCAACTTCACTACACTCCGGATCACACGCCGCTGCCTCAGCTCCTGCTGCAGCTCCTGGCCGCTTTTTACGTAGGCAGCTGCCCTCCCCTCTGCCAATCACAATGCTGCAATGACAGCGTTGTGATTGGTGCGGTGCAGGTGCACAGCGCCCCAGCCGGGCGCATAATGGGAGGCCCTTTTCTCTATGTAGGTTGCATGCAGTCTACACAGAGAAAAGGGAGAGTGTGCATGACTGCTTTGGTCGGCCTCAGGCCGACCAAGGCAGTCAGGGCCCACAACAGTGGGCAAGCCACTCCCCCCCTGCCGTCGAGAAGGACCGCCCACCCCCCTGCCCACAACCAGGCACTTCTGCTTTCTCGCAGCGCGAGAAGCAGAAACATAAAATGGTAGTTTTACCATTTTATGTTTCTGCTTCTCGCACTGCGAGAAAGAAGTTGGGCTTCGCCCCAATGGGAGAGCCGCCACTGGCAGTTTATGAAATAGCAGTTAGGAGGAAAAGCTGTCGTCAAAGCTGTAGTGGATGCATTGCATATACCAGTGGTGTCTTTAAAAGAGGTGACGCGACAATTAGCACAGGTGAGCTAGCCATAAATAGAAATAGAAGAAAGAGGGTAGCCATAACAGAAATTACCGTTGGGCGTCTGCTTCAGGAGTCTAATTACATTTTGTTTACTTGTTCCCTCATGAACCTTCACTTGAATACTCATTCAGTGTCTCTTGTACTAACATAAACTTGCGCTCTTCCATTCACTAGTGTACACATTCACTCAAATATACAACAAAGAAGGTATTGGTCTTACCCATCACTTTGTCCTTCACTCACTCACTGATTCACTCACTTCCCTACGTACCTAGGTGCCCACTTATCATCTCACTTGGTTACTTTCCATCTATTTTCACCCTTTCAACTTCACCTCAGTCAGGCACTCTCTCCTCCGTTAACCCACTTGATGAATTTGCCAAATCCCCTACTCTTCCACAGTGTTTCTTATTTCCTGGCACTCCTCGAGAAGAAGCCAGGCACCTCGTCACTGTGGCAATTGCCACTCATTCCCCTCTCTCCACTCCCTCTTCTCCTTACATGCATTAGCCACCAAAATGGTCATCTTTAACTCTTCCTCCCTCCCTCACCGACCACCCCCTGTATTTATTGTACCGCATATTAACGCTTTTATTTGTATGACTACAATGCTGGACTGTCAAAAAATCTGGGATTTCCCCAGCGGAAAAAATCTACTCTGTGCAGGATCTAAAATTGGTTTTTTATTCTGGATGCTCCTAATTGACTGCAAATTCAGCTCTAAGAATAAACTGAATTTCAGCCGTAAGGGGAGGCCGCTGAAGCGTGCAGCGCAGCACACTGACAGGCATTATGTAACCTGGGATGAATCACACCGTGAAGGCGGACTCTGAAGGGAAACTTCTATATTTGGGGTTTTGAGGCTGACCCTTGTCATGCCGGGGCCCTGGGGTGTAACACAACCATCAAATGTTATAAAGAGCAGGGGCTGTCACATAAAGATTAGTCTGTGCGCCTCCCTGACCTCTGCCAGACTTTACATTTTCCGGTGTCATCGTAAGTCGGCCTGGTGTGAGTTAGCGCCGTTCCCAAGCCCACCGTCTGCTGCTCCTTCCTGTGCAGGTGAACGGTGACATCCCAGACTTTAAACATACCCCGCTTCTGCAGGCCCGGCAGAGCTCGCGCGTCTGCTCGCGATGCGAACGCGGATGATTTATTCCCTGACACGGCGCGAGCTCTGTAGGCAGCCAAACCACGCCAGCCCCGTGACAGCGAACAGCGAAGCACAGTTTGTTGTGCACTGTGGATACATCCAGAAGACGGGGCCAGTTTCTGAGGATAGGATCCAGATGCAGGGAGGGCAAACTGTCAGTCTCTCTCCCTTTCCCTTTCTTTCTTTCTTTCTCAGTTTCGTTCTTTCTTTTTCTTTTTGTTTCTCCTTTTGGTCCTTTTGTCCTTTCACCTACTCCTTTCCTTCCATCCTTCCTTCCTTCCTTCTTTTTTCTCCAGAGTATTATATAGCGCGAACTTGACCCGAATCCAATCAGGTATCAGAGCGCTTTACATAGCACCAGTTACGTTACATGAGGACACACAATCATTTTTTGTTAGGCACATGGAGATTAAGTGATTTGCCCAGAATTACAGGATGTTCAGCGTCATTACCGAGACTCGAACCCAGTTCCCCAGGTCGGAGGTCGAGCGCCCTAGCCGTTAGGCCATCTTTCTTTCTTCCTTCCTTCCTTCCTTCCTTCCTTCCTTCCTTCCTTCCTTCCTTCCTTCCTTCCTTCCTTCCTTCCTTCCTTCCTTCCTTCCTTCCTTCCTTCCTTCCTTCCTTCCTTCCTTCCTTCCTTCCTTCCTTCCTTCCTTCCTTCCTTCCTTCCTTCCTTCCTTCCTTCCTTCCTTCCTTCCTTTCCTTCTTTCTTCATGGAAACTCACCCAGCCATCACTCATCCATTTTTAAACTCCCCATCTATTCACACACAAACTCGCCACTCATCCATCCATACCATCCATCCATCCTCCCACTTAGACATATACATGCAAATGTACTCAATTGAACCATACATACAAAGTTCCCATCCAGACATCTATATATACATGCAACTCTCCACAAAGTCACTCAGCATCATTAAGTAGTCCGTCACATTCAAGCTCCAAATCAATTCATTTGTTCACTCTCAAACTCAATGCCTACACATTCGCACACAAATGTCCTAACCACACAGTCAAAAAGGCAGCATCATCCATCATCCTTTGACCGACCCATCTACTGACAGACATTCTGCCCATTTATCCGTTCACAGCCCAACCACCTCTCTATCCATCTATCTATCCAAATTCAGCACTCTTATCTACTCCAAATTATCATCCACCTGTCCACAAACATCCATGCCAACCAGTCAGTGACCCAAGAATACACACACAATCTACATCGGCCCATACACACCAACTCATGATCTGTCTATCCACCTGCACGTAAAATCACACCCATTCATCCTGATTAGACAAATACTAAGCACATCTGTACATCCATACAAAACTCATATCACCCATCCACCCAGCTCTCCTTCCATCCATCCACACCCACACATGCTCTCCATCCATCCGCGAGGTAGTAAATCCATCCTTCAGCCTACACACAACTGCTTAATTCAACAAGCATTTACAATGCAATAGGTCTCGCAATGACATTGTTTAGAGCTATTGGCATTGATAATGTTATTGTTTGTTTTTTTCCCTTCGTGAAGCATTAATTAAGTAATGGCGTTGTAAATGACAATGTCTTTTACCCTCTTTTGACCCCGCAAAGCTCATCAGCATGTGCCGGTCACTGTTTGCTGTGCAACCAACAAATCCAGAATGGACAGCTGTTTCTCCCAGTGGAGCTATTTCACGAAACTCGCTTAAAAGGCCATTAAGATTGTATTTTAAGTGTGCGTTTACTGTATATTTGGACCAGTGGCTCAGCTATCAATAGTGCAGAGTGGGGGGGGGGGCAATGAGGTGCGCACCTTATACAAATAATAGCATTTTCTGTGCTTACGATACAACCCAGCTCTAATTAAGCACTGGTTGGTGAGAAGAAGGAAGATGAGGAGGGTTTGTGTTCAGGTGAATACTGAGCGCACCATTATCTTTGTAAAGAGAAACGTCACACGTAAAAACGCACTCGGTGTCAATTTCTGTGAGAATCCAGCTCGAGCCAGCGAGCAGAGCCTCTTTCCGAAAACCGAGGCACACGTCGCAGGGTGACGGTGCAGAAAATGTGAGGTACACCTGACTGGAGGCTTCCATGAGAACCCCACTTCCAGCAAATACTGTACTGATCACTCTGTTACTCTGGGGCATATCAACAACAACCGGCGATAATTATCGCTCAGCGCTCTTAGCGTGAGGATAATTATCGCCGGCTAGCGTGAATTTTTATCGCTGAGATAGCGTGCTATTAGCAACGCTTATCTCAATAGCGATAAAAATCTACACGCTAACAGGCTAACGTGAGATTATCGCTGGAAACCCAGCGATAATCACACGTTACCTTGTTGATAGGGACAGGCAAACTTAGCCATGATATCCTCCTTCCATAGGATATCATGGCTAAGTCTGAAAATTAGCAGACGTAAAAAAGCAGCGTTAACCGCGGTTAGCGCTGCTTTTTTTGTCTCTAACAGGGTTAGCGACATTCTTGATAATAGGAGAAATGTCGCTTAGCGACATTTCTCCTATTATTTTACTCTGGAACGCCCCCTTTGCATCTCATTAGAGATGCAAGGGGAAGCGTAGAGTAAAAGGGTGCTAACATGCAAATTTGCGTGTTAGCACCCTGTTGTTGATAGGGTGCTAGTTTTATCTCTGCTTATTTGGCTTTTAAAGCCAAAAAAGCAGAGATAAAGCCCTTGTTGATATGCCCCTCTGTTTCTAAACAACTGTTCTAAAAAACACAAAAACAGAATCTTAATTAGGCCCCTGAAGGGCAGAACATACTCCCTTCTAAACAGCAAAGCACGCTCCCTTTCAGACGTGAACATCCGCGTTATATAACACAGCAATAAAAACCAGCAAACGGAACAAAAGTGAAGGGAAACAAGGATTACCATCCTGACCGAATTTAGCGCTACAGAATAATTGGCAACATAACGAAAGTACAGTTTTTATATTGCGAGAGCCTCTTATAAGGTAGGTTATTCAGCAGACACGTGGACTTCAGTAGTGGAAGTTTATGGTTGTCTGTGAAGTGGGTGAGGGTGCCAGAAAGGATGACTAAAATGGAGCACAGCACTATAAATCCGGCCATACGGGTAATTTACACAAGCCAAAGCTCAAGAGTGCTGGCCCATTAATGTTCCTGGGGGGAGAGGTGGTGTCTCCCGAGGGAAAACACAGGCCCTTCTGGCCTGTATACACCAAGAACAGATGGGCCAGTGGTGGCTGGGCAGGCATCCACCTACCAGGTCCCCCAATGCTGAAAGAGTGCGCTGTTCACACACAGCAGACTGAAAAACATATGGAGCACACATACAGCAGACACCCACCCAAACAGCAGTCACACCACACACAGCAGACACCAACCGACCCACTTACCCAATAAACAGACACCCACCCACACAGCAGACACCCACCCATCCACTCAGCAGACACACCGAACACACACAGTAGACAGACACACTCTGCCCAAGAGGATTTCACACATCCCAGCCAATCTGTTCTGTGGCCTGGAGGGGCCACCCTCCCCTCTGCCGGAGCTGTGTGTAAGGTGCCTAGGAAGAGCCCACGGCCTGTTGTCATAGCAGGGCTCTGAGGTTGACAGAAAAACAAATGGTTCGGGGCGCAGGAAATCACGAGGGCGATTCGCATAAGCGGGCGATGGTTAAAATTCACTCTTATAAAAGGATTTTGTGGTCCGGTGCCCAAGAGCACACCGTACTGCACGTGGAGCCGAGACTCCGGTCACTGCATCACTGCTCACTGCCAACGCACAGTTAATGTAGGTAAAACAGCTACAAGTGACAGTAATGCAGAGGAACCCCTTCCACCGCCCACGGGGGCCGCTTCCCAGAACTCCGACACCCCCCAGTTTTTAGACGTTTGCACATTGTTTCTATGTTCTGTCCTATTTTGGTTCGTTTGACAGGCTGCCCCTCCCACTGCCCGAGTTTATTGAGCAGGTCTACATTAGTTGAAAAACATAGCAAACGTATTACGTATATTTAGAAAAGGGGGTCGGACACTAGCACCCTTCCAGCCAGAGGGCAGGCAACCCCACGGCCCAGTGAAGTGACACACACCAGCACTACAGCCCGGGCGCCACAGAGTCTGTATGTGCCAAGCAAATCATTGGAGCGACTACAAACACCCGAGGGCGTGAAGTACAGGCGCCATGGGGCCCCCTTTCCAGCCATCAGACACCTACCCACCATCTTGTTGTGTCCCCTCCCCAGTCCCGGCGCTACATTGGCTCCGCTTAGGCGCTGCATGTGGATGACTGCGGGAATCTGGGAGACGCCTAAATACTAAATAGCTTTCTCTGTTGTGGACTGGAGAGAAATGTCTGGAAAATGGATTAGATCCAGAGAGCCTGGTTTACAAAAGAGCAGGGGTGAGGCGATGCTGATGCTTTCTTCAGCTTCGATGGGGGTTGCTTTGGGAGCAACAGGTTTGCTTCACTTCTCTCAGATTGGTTGTTCAGCCTGTGCACTTCTCTAATGGAGCTGACCGAAAGAGACCGGATGAGTTTCGCTATCCAACAGTAGGCAGCGGAGTTACTTAAGAGATGGTGATGGTGAAGCAGATGAGCCAGATCGGGACAGGGAGCTATTCCAGGTGCATGATCTGTCACTACAGGCCCAGTCAGAGAGCCGGAGTGGCGCGTGCTGCAGGCATGAAGGCAGCATGATGGAGCTTCAGCTTGTTGAACTCTCCCTGAACCTTCCCTTAACACGCCCCATCAGATAAGAAAAAAGCCGTAAAACTGAAGGAATCCGTAGACTCGGTGTTCCAAGCACGTGTACAAAAAAGCCACAGGGCGGTAACCAAAAAGCCTAGAGAGCCATCGAAATGCAGGGTTTTAAATAAATATGGACATTGACCAATTGAAATCATGGGCGGGATCAGAAGTCCTTCTCCATAAATACTTTAACCCTAATAAATCTCGCTATGCTAGCAGCGCATGCATGCTTCAGCGGTAGGTGAGACCTAAAAACTCTACCATCCATCCATTTTCATTGAGACACAACCTCCCTATCTATCTGTACATTCACAAACTCTCCATCCAAATCGTCCATCAACTCTCCAACCACCCACACTGAAACTCTCCATCCATTCACCCATTTAAAAAGTATGCATTCAGAGTAAATCTATCCAGTCATCCACCAAGTGTTCCCTCTGCTCACACTGGACACAAAATAAGAGAGAGAGAGAAAGAGAGAAAGAGAGAGAGAGAAAGAGAGAGAGACAGACAGAGAGAGAGATGTTTTTTCTGTGCATAATTGAAGGTCTTATAGAAATCAATTTACCTATATCAATCGCCATTTCTTTGTAGTTTCCAATGCTTATTAAAATAGATCTTATTTTTTTGCAATATTTTTGTTGCCTAACACTTCAGAGATTATCATTTTCTCCTCTTCTTTCGTCCTCATCCCATTATTTACTCCTTGAGTGAGTGTACCCATTCATTCCCCTGCAGTCTTTCTTCACAAGCTGTTTTTCCCTTCCATGAAAGGGTCACAAATGATGTTCTATATAATTCTCTGCTTGTCCTACCCCTTCCTATTTCCATATTTAGACAAAGCCTAAAGAAAAGGCTGATGAAAGAACAGGGCAGGATTATGAATTGAAGATGCTTAATGTTTACCACATTTAACACGTTACAATAAGATGTGCACACATACAATTTTTATATGCATATCATCAATAATATGTTTATTTCTAAAGGAAATGGGCATGTTTTGTCTTAAGAAAGGCAGGTCGCTTGTATTGAAACACACTAATTGCCGCACGGTGAAGTAAACATGGAGAAATCACATGCCTGAGTGCAGGGACATCTTAAGGATTTTGGGGGCCCTAGGCTAAACGTATTTTGGGGAACCTTGTTTGGAACAGCTTTGAATTTATGATCCAGTTTTAGATTTTTCATGCCAGTTTTATCCAGGTCACTGACGGTGCCGAGGCACACTTTTCCAAATTCTAAATGTTTTTACATCTAATATTCATAGATGTGTTTTTTAAAATATTGTAACACTGCAACAGCTCACTAATACTACTACCAATAATCTCTGTGACACCCTCCCATGTCTCATACGTGAGGTCCTGTTTTGATCTAAAAAAACTTTTTATATTGATGTTGCATGAAACAAAAACAAGTTTCTCTGTAAAGTGTGTGTTATTGACTCACACATCACCAACAATAAAAATAAATTAAAGGAAAATGGCATTGAAAACTATCTATTTAAGAATTATAAAGGTCATCAGGGCAAGACTCTCTTCAGAACAGGACTGACTCTATCAGGGGGCCCCCTGAAAGGCTGGGGCCCTGGGCCAGAGCCCACTTTGCCCATGCCTTAAGACGTCATGCCTTAATGACCATTACATTTGCACCGAATTACGGTTTTACTGCACACAAATAATAATGTGCGCAAATGTCATCACCTAATGTATTGATGTGTTTTGATTGTATTCAAATATTTGTTTCCATCACACTTTTTTTTAACATATGTCAATAGTTTATATTGTGATAACAAGTTAAATATGTATCTCATGTACAGTAAAAAGTCAACAATAATATACATACAAGCATCAATTTAAGGTAAGATATACCAACCTACGGGCAACACAGGTAATAATAACAGAGCTATTGCTTCCGGTGAGGAATACAATACCATCAACATTGGAATGCATTGCGTATACATACACTTGTTATTAATGCTAAAATATTCATAAACAGAACATGAGAAACAGAGCTGTGATGTGTTGCCTTGCATACCCAGCCTAGCGTCCGGGGTGAGTGATGAGTGATGAGAGGGAGGGGAGATGGGCATAGAACTGAGAATAAGGAGAGGCTATTATTGATATGGATCTATGCTTGGTTGGCTTAGAGTCCCCAGCCATAGGAGGACATGCGCCCACCACAGGTATCCTTGGATCTGGATTACAGGGCATTTAACAGGGTGCTCTATAGTCAGATTTGGCCTCCACTTGCTTCAAGTAATGTTGCTAGTCAGGTGGTCTGGTCAGGACTATGCCCCTTTGACCCAGCTGCATATAGTGCCTGCTGCTCCACCAAGATATCGGAGCGCAGGTCAGAAAGCCACAAAGAGACCGGGGGGGGGAGGAGGAGGGTGAACTTCCAGCACATCGCTATTCTTCATTTTGCCCGAACCAAGGCCAGGTCTATAATTTATTGATGGGTTTGCGTGCAGCTGTGCAGGTGGTAACCCCCAGTAGGCAGTGGAGAACTTTCTGTATTACCGGTGAGCCCATGGCCCCAGAGAGGAAGCCCGTTACCTCCCCTGTAGCGGTCTAGTTTACCTCAGTGCACCCCCTGCCTGGAAACACCACTGCACTTTGTATCACTCTCTGGCCAGGCATGGCCAGAGAGCATAAATAAAGGGCCCGGGGTCGCTTGTGACTTTCCGGCTGATACCACCAGTAATGGGCGTTGTGTCCGTTTGCTAGCAGCACTGCGGCGCGCTGCAACATAGCGCTATATCATTTGGTGCCTAACTGCGCCCCATGACACTGGCGACGGTCTGCCAGGAGGAAGAAAGCCCCAGCGCTATACAGGGCGGCCGACGCGTCTGCACACGACGGAAAACTCCTGCCGAGTGTGAAGATCGGAAGCGCCCCGTGGTTATCCTCATCATCTGCCCTGCCGGGAGTGCTCGCAAGCGGAGACCCCAGCGCCCGCTTGCGCGTTCAGCGTTGAATGCTCACGGATCAAAGCCCGGTCGAGCACACATCATTGAAAGCAGTGTGCGCATGCGCATTAGCACCCTGTCATCTCCCGGCTCCTCCCGGCTTGATAAATGCAAAAGAACGAGTGCATCGTCAGCGTCCTGCTAGCTTAACAAAGCTGCCACCGCGGGACACAAACTTTAAGTGGGGCAGAGTGACCAAACAACCATGAGCAAAGGCAAGTCCCAGAACACAAAAGAGGACAGTGGGCATTATATATAGATATTGGGCAGAGTACACCATCAAGCACTGATAAATGCAAGTCCCAAAACAAGGGAAGGGACCATGAACCTTGGCAGAGGCACATAGCAAAGCTGGAAAGTGACAGCAGCATCCAACTTCACACGGAGACTACACCAGAGTAAAGCCACACCTGAAAAGACCGCAAGATAGCCATTGACCATGGTTGACCAGGCAGCAACGCCAGCACAACAGCCAGTAGCCCCTGCAGCAACACCTTCTCACCTGCATTCCCAAGTCAGCGCACTTCCCCCGTTTAGCGAATTGATTGACCCTGCAACGGCGTCACCCAGGTGGAAAGTGTGGATCGACCGTCTCGACAACTATTTTATAGCCACCAGAGAAACAGATGGAGCTGTAAAAAGGTCACTTCTGTTGCACTTCGCAGGGGACGAAATATACAAGTTGTTTGCACATCTACCAAACACAGGACCACAGACGGACTACGATGCAGCAGTCAGAGCCTTAAATGCCCATTTTTATCCTCAGCTTAACCCTGATTATGACCGCTTCAAACTCCGACAAGCTCGTCAGAGGGAGGGGGAGTCCATGGACACGTTTCATGCACGTCTCCGCGAATTAGCAAGCACATGTACCGAGGATGACCAGGTAAAGGAAGTAGGGGCGCAAATTATCTAAGGATGCCGCAACAAGACTCTGCGGACCCTCATTCTTTGACAGCCTCGAATCTCTCTTGAAGACATACTGATGCTAGCATGATTGCATGAGCTATCAGATGTTTGAGCGTCCGCCATGGAAGCTGCACTCAACCCAACAACCAAACAGGTGGTGACTGTCAAGACAGAATGAGTAGATGCCGTTCGCACGACAGCTGAAGACCTGAGTCTGGTCACATTTGCGAATGCAGTGAAGTCACTTCAAACAGAGGACATCCTAAAGCTGTTCCTATAGCTATTTGAGGGCCTAGGGAGTATGAAGAGGCCAGTCAATAAAACTACACAGCGACAGGTCTAGTTTATCTCAGTGCACCCCCTTCCCGGAAACACCACTGCACTTTGTATCACTCTCTGGCCAGGCGTGGCCAGAGAGCATAAATAAAGGGTCCGGGGTCGCTCGTGACCTTCCGGCTGATACCACCAGTAATGGGCGTGGTGTCCGTTTGTTAGCAGCACTGCGGCGCGCGCCAACATAGCGCTATATCATTTGGGGCCTACCTGCACCCCATGACATCCCCCAATAAAACTCGAGTTGGAGGCAGTTCCATACCATGTGTACAAAGTCTACTACACTGGTGTGACAGCAGAGGCAGGTCCCCGTGCCACCAGGGTACATGCGCGCCAGGCCATCTGGGGTAAGGTAAGTGTGGTGTAGATAGTTGAATTGCACATACTTCAATCTGTTTTTTGTAGAGATGCATTTCAGTGACTCTATACATTGTGCCCATTTTTTATCTGTTAATGTGGGTGTAAGGGCAGTACCCCTGTAGGTGTTGGGAGGGTGAAGTGAAGGTTCCTTGGTCATGCTCATGGAGCTGTAGAGGTGTGTGACAGCTTTGCATCCTCCCCCATATGTCAGCAGCATCTCGAGGGTACAGGACGTCTATCGCTCGTCATGTGTCGATTGCCAGATGATATGTAGGCAAGTGCGAGTGAAGCATAGATATGAAAGGAACCCAGTGGTATCCCATAGTCATCCACCAGGTTTTCAAATGTCCCGAGAATCTTGTCTGTGAAAAGATCACCAAAGACAGTGAGACCTGCCTCGGTCCACAGGGTGGATGCAATTCTAGTTCGAAGCATCCTGGTAAAGTCCAGAGGGAGAGCTTGGGTGCATAAGGGGACAGACTCCGGTTTGGACTGTGTATGTTTTCCAACATGCCATGGCCACTTGCATTCGGGCATTGCCGTCACCTCCGCCTGAGAGCCAAGCAGCCAGCGCTGCACCGAGGTTGCCGTTGCCCTTCCACACCAATGTCGCAATTCTGATATATTCAGGCCAGCTAGCCAACGCCTGGGCCACTGGAGCTGTTGGATTGGTACAGTATTTAATGGAGTCACATGCCCAGGGGAATGGGGTTTGTGAGAGTACTCTCCACTGTTCCTCTGTCAAGGCTGTAACAAATAGGATTTATCACAATTCACCCAAAGGCCACACCCATCCCCGAATTGTTGCAAAAGTGCCATTTATGCAGGGAGAATCGCAGCATTGTCACGTAGATATGCCAGGGCACCGTCGGTGTACAGGGAGACCATGTACCAATGGTCACCAACTCTGAGTACCCAGTCTGCGGCCTGTGCCCAAAGAGCACATGCTAGTGGTTCCATGGCCAATGCGAATATTATGGGGGATAAAGGGCATCCCTTGTGGGTGCCATGTTGAATGCTGAATGCATTAGAGATGGTGCTTCCGGTTTTAACCTGGGCAAGTGGTGTATTTTACAATAAGTTGATCCATTTGAGGAATAGGGAGCCCATATCCATTCTCTTGAGGACTTCCCTCAAATTCTCCCATCCAGGGTATCAAACACCTTTTCGATGTCCAGTGTTGCGTTCCAAGGGTTCTTGCCTGTGGATTGTACCCAGTTCATTAACATGAACAGGCGGCGGAGGTTCAGTAAAGTGTTTGTGTCAGGTATGAATCTGTTCTGATCTGGATGAATTACGTGCTGGACAATGGGGGAAACAACCTTTCCAACGCAGTCATTACATCGCACTACATTTACAACACAGTCATTACATCGCAACATCCTTTACAACGCATGTCACTACAACGCAGCCATTACATTGCATGTCACTACAACGCATGACACTACAACACATGTCACTACAATGCAGGCATTACATTGCATGTCATTACAATGCATATCATTACAACGCATAGTACCCCTACACTCTCCAACACTTACCCTACAGTTGCACCCCCTGGAGTTTGAATTGTAATTTGTACCCCTACACTATTCAACACTTACCCTACTGTTGTACTCCCTGGAGTTAGAATAGTAATTTTTACCCCAACACTATCCAACACTTACCCTACTGTTGCACCCCCTGGAGTTAGAATAGTAATTTTTACCCCTACACTATCCAACACTTACCTTAAATGCAATGTGATGATATGCGTTGTAATGGTATGCGTTGTAAAAGTACGATGCAATGTAATGGAATGCGTTGTAGGTGTAGTTTTAAAAAATTCATTGTAGTAGCATGCAATGTAAATGTGTGCGTTGTAAAGGATGTTGCGATGTAACAACTGCGTTGTAAATGTAAGCGTTGTAAATGTATGCGTTGTAACATCATACATTCGTACAATGGGGACTAGTCAGCTAGCCCGCATCTAATCAAGAATCCTATACTCTGAATTTAACAAGGAAAGGGGACGTTAAGAACCCATCAATAAGGGGTCCTTGTCAGACTTTGGCAGAACAACCAGTACCACTTCTCAGAGGGAGGCAGGAAGTATACCCGCAGATTAGGTGGAGTTAAATACTTTCGGCAAGTGGGGGGTCAATGTAGGTTGAAAAACGGAATTCGATCAGCCAACCTTCATCATCCGGGGTCTTACAGCACGCCATTTGTTTTATTGCATCCGTAATTTCAGTGTCGCTCAGGGGTGCCTTGAGATCCGTCCATTGCGCCGCCTGCAGGCGTGGCAGACATATATCATTTAGGAACAATTTCATTTGAGCTGCATCTACCGATCTAAGGGCTCTGTGCAATTTTGTATAGTAAGAACAGAAAGCCCTGTTGATGGCATCTTGGGTGTTGTGGATTACATCCACCTCACCGTAAATAGCATTGATAGGGACCCAGAGAGAGTTAGAATGGAGGAGCCAGGCCAGTAGTCTACCGGCCTTGTCGCCCTCGACATGCCTTCTGGTCAGGTGGTCATTATAATTTAATTTGCCCAATTGATTTAGTGTCAACCTGTGGGCAATTCGCTTCTGCGTTAAGGGAGTGGCTGCTGTTCTGTCGTCTGGTAGCATCCACTCATATCTCTGGATGTCCATTTCCAGGGAGTGAAGCTTCCTCTGCAGCACCAGTTTAGCACCATGGACCGTTTTAATGGCATGCCCACAGAGCACCACTTTAAACGCGTCCCACTCCAAGCAGGCTTCAAAGGCCATGCCTCCTTTTTTATTAGGTCTCGCCTGCGAACGCAGCGTGAAGCGCTGCTGTCTGCCAGCGAGATCTATTGTTGCTGACTTGCCTCGGATGTGGGACAGGAGATGGGCACGCGCAAGGCTTTTTGCGGATTTGAGCCGGTGTACGCGCATGTGAACACGCACGTGCACACACGCGATGTGCACATTTCCTGTCCCGCTTCCGACGACATGCCAGGCCCGTTGGAGCAGCCCGCTGCAAGAAGGGGCCGCTCAGAATTGCAAAAGTACACTTTCGCCAATAATAGACCACACGGAGCCCCCCCAGCCCTTCTTCACTCACCGGGCTGCTCTTCTGGGGGGGCTCCTCCGCGCGGCTGCAGCACTTCTGTTGCAGGGCTTCCCTGCACTCCTGGGAGCCCCGCACTGCTGTGGTCATCCTCGGCCGCCGCAGTCTTCACCCTGGCCCCCTCCTGGGACCCAGGGCTTCTCTTCACTCCAGCAGCCACCGCGGGGCTGTCCCTTCAGCATGGGAGCCCCGCGTTAGCATGGTTGTCAGTTTTGTTAGTGAAGGGAGACAAACCATGTGCGCGCACGGACAGGCGACGTGCACGCACATGGCGTCTCCTCTTTCGGTGCTTCAGGACAGGAGATGTGCACGCGTACGGCGTCTCTCACGGGGCGCTGCTTTGTGATGGCGCACGCTCCTCGCAGGGATCTCGCTGCCTTGTTGGGCGCGCACCACTTGCGGACTCACATGCTTTGTACAGCGCCACTGGAAAGCTTTCTTCGCTCTGCGGGACAGGAGCTAGCTGATGTCAGTGCACATGATTGGTACCTAGGGACGGTGAGTCAGTCTCGTTAATATCCTTCCCAGTTTGAGAGGTCATCGCCATCCAAGCTTTCAGCATCTTACCAGGTTAGTAGTCATGCTCGCTACCTCAAGAAGTTTGGGACAACTGATCAAACCCCGGCAGTAACCCCTCGGTCCCTCATCGGTCCCTGGGTTCCCCCTGTTACCCCGGTGCCTCTGCCGAATCTTCACTTTTTATACGAGGCTTGAGCCGGCTCTGTATAATCCAGTATCTGTTTCCAGTCAGGGGTTTCTCTGTATGTTCACGACAACTGCTGGTCATGATGTGACCGAAAGGCCTAATTTTTAGCTTCTTGATTCGTTTGCCCCTCACTACCCATATAGCAGTTTCATTTCTTTCTCCTTGGAGCAGCCATTCTCCATCCTACCAGACGTGTCTCCCTTTCTATGGAGTCTCTACCAGTGTGCTGTGAGAGGACTTGAACAGCCAATTAAAAGCCTCTCCGATAACCCTTTTTGTCCAACAAGCTCCCTCTTTTTATACACCCCAAAGCTTTATAAGTGTTTAAGGACCGTATATTAACCGGGTCTGTGTTTGAATACTGTCCGCTGGCAGCGCTATATGTGTGGTGGAAACATTTCACCTCACAGGTAGTACTAAGGTGTACAGAGCCCTTATAACTGTGCGTGTGCTGTATCAGCTAGTGGAGTGACATCTTGCCCAGAGGCTTGCTGGCTTGCTGGCTTGCTTTTCTTTTTTTTGTTTTGCACTTTCATATAGCACGAACTCCCCCCAAAAAAACAGTGGCAACCTTTACAAGAGAACTAGTTGCATTGCACAAGAACACATTGCCTTTTGGGAGCTGCGGGGACATTAACTAATTTGCCCGCAATCACAGTATAGTGAGCTAACGTCCTAACCTGTACCTAGGTTTCTAGCTTTCTGCTCGCAGCTCTGGGCATTACGCCACATTCTTGTGCTTTAGGGACATTGCCTTCTGTCATATTGTACTTATAATAAGTTTGCACGGTACTATTACTAATAAGCCTACTGTGCTGTAATGTTTTTTGCAATACGCCACAGTAACGCAACGCTTCACATGTTGGTGTGAAAAGGGGGGGGGGGGGGGGAGTTCTAGAGACACAGTTAGGAACTGCATGTTATAGAGTCTCCAGAAGTGTATCTTGGGCGCAATTGTCCCTTTCGTTCCTTAATATGCGACAAGCTGAATACTTTACTTTAGTGCAATAGCAACACAGCTGCATTTTTTGGATAAAATGCGGTGCTATGTTTTATAACTGATGTTTTATAATAGACCACTTATACTGCATTTTTGCAATTAAGTTTTTACTCGGTGATGCGATTTTTTAAAATATGGCACTCATGGCGTTGTTGCAATCATGAAATACAGCACTCATGGCATTGTTGCACTGAGTGCATTTTTTGTGGGAAACAGTAGTGCGATTTTATATAATACAGCACTTATGACGCGTTTTTACAATTATATTTTACATCGGTGGTGCCATGCTTTACAATACAACATTCACAGCGTTGTTGTAATCAAAAAATACGTCACTCATGGATACTACATTCAGTGCACAACAAACAAACACATTCAGCAAAATTGTATAACAATGTCAAAAACTCCAACTCTAACTAATGCGTGACCTATTGCATTGCAAATGCTTGTTAAAATATGTGGTAATGTGTTCTGATAGGGTGGCACAGAATGTCCCGTCACACAGGAGCTCAGTGGGAAGCCTCCACGTAGGGATTCTGGAGCGCCCCGACTCCATGAAAGTTGGAGTTGCAATTGACAGTGGTTGGAGGAAGTGCGCCCAAGGTATTCGGTGTGGGTGTCCTTAGCCAGTGCCTCCGGACCGCAATAAAAATAAGAAACTCTTAAGGGATGCTAGATTAGATTTTGTGTATTCAACACAATCCTTCAGTTTCTTGTGGTCCTCCCTCATGAAGCCCATGTCATTCTGCAGAGTGTCGATCTTTGGTTCCAGGGTGGTTTTGATGTCCAGCATGGTGGTGAGGATCTCATCAAATCTGCATGAGTGTGTTGCTAAAGTGGTCCCTAGTGACACATCTGGAAGGCGTTGCTGTTCCCCTTCCATGCCGCCTCCCTGGGTGCCAGCCCCCACCACCGCCACTTTATCCTGCTTGGGACGGACAATGGTGGCAAGTGTGCAACGGCGATGGGCAATGCTGTGTGGTGGTCTCTAAGTGCTCTGCATGCCGAGCACTATGCGTTAATAGTTTTCTGCAATCCAAGGTGTGTCACAGCTCACAAATCTTTGGAGCACCCAGGTTTCAAGATAAGTTCTGTAATGAACTCTAGAATCTAAAGTGACTGCACAGTTGCAAAAGGGGATGGAATTAAGAGAGAGAGAGACCAAAAGGATATCAACCTTCTGACCTCATAAGCATGTCCTTTTGGTAGGTCTGTGGCTAGAACCCAAGGTCTGCTATGGACAGACTGGAAACTCCAGTCATCTTATAAGACTAGGTCGCATTAATCTATATATATTTGTGTGCAAAACATAGCAATGTCTTGTGTGAGTCAGAAGAATAGCTTTTCAAGATATTGAGCAGTGAAACGAAGACTAGCCACCAGACCACAAGGATACAGTCCAGCAACTGCATATGAAGATCTGCCTCCAGTACTAGATACACCAACTTCCAGGATGGCTTGACGTATTTTAAGTTGAAGCAAGATCTCTTGAATGCCAGTAAGCAGCTCAGAATTGGTGGATGGAATAGTTAATCTAACCACCTCAGGGAATGGCAATGAAGCAAAGCAAAACAGTTGAAGGGAACACAATGGTGCAAACGACGCAGCTGTAACAGAGTACACACCAACTGCTGTATGGTACTATGACAGATGCTTAAATACTAGTTCTTACTGACCCAGAATTGTCTGGAGCCCTCTGGCTCTTTCCAGAATTTTTTTCGCTTTTACAGAATCTTCTGGCTCCTTCCCCTTTGCCACAGAAGTGCTGACCTGTGCACTCTTGTGACTCCACCTTCATTTGCCTCCCCAGCCTCAAATGAGCTGCCTGCCACAGTCTCCAAGGCGGGAAACATCCTTTACCACGCAACCATTACAACGCGGTATGGTTACATTGTGGTTTTTACAACGAAAGTCGTTACACCGACTTGCACTGGAGGGCGCTCTAGACTGAGGAATAGTGTGAGTTACTATTCCAACACCTTCCCTACTGTACGTAGACTGGAGTTGGAATAGTAATTCACACTATTCCTAAATCCAGCGCCCTCCAACGCAAGTTGATGTAACGACTTGCGTTGTCAAAACCGCGATGTAGCATACCGCGTTGCGATGGTACGCGTTGTATCATCATATATCCTCCAAGGCTGGCCCATAGAAAGCGTGCAACGTGGAGTCAAAGGTATGCAGTCAGATTTCTGCCACATCAGTCACGATCCCCGGAGACCACAAACTGCAGAATTCCTTACACAATGCACATTTTGTATCTGTGAAATAGGTCTGACATGTATGTGTAAAATAAAACTGGAGCTATAAAACAGCCATGTTCAAGGCCATCTTGCATCAATATCTTCTCATAGGATGCATTCCCCTTATTGCTAGTTTGTATTTGTACCTGATTCATCATAAAACTTTGTAATACAATATAAAAGATGTTCATAAACACTGAATACCAGTAGATTTAACCAAAGTGTATCCCTGTTACCTGATCAAAAGTGTTGCTAAGGTCTATTTTTCATCAAAATATCTTCTCCTTAGGACAGGGGAGTGGGACAAGGAAACAGCCTACCTCTGGGCGACCTTTAAAGCCACACATTGAGTCCAGGGCGGTTCCAACAGACAATGTGAAAGGCATATGGGGTTTCCATCTAGAGTATAGATTGGCGGCATATATGAGGACAAAAAAAAAAAAAAAAAAATATCTTCTCCTTAGTTAGTGAAATCTCTCAATCTAGTATCATGGTGAGTCCCATAAAACAATTACTAACATTGTGTTTCACCATTAAGCCAACCTGACTCTGGCTAACTAATTTCTGTGAAGCTATCCAATTTTCTAAGTGATGTATCAGATACTTTTTAATACCTTTCCCTCAATATCTAGCCCCCCATATGTCCCATTCCTTAGAAATAAGCAATAAAGTACTAAATGTGCTGAACAGAGCATCTTTCTCAATTATATTTCTAAGTTAAACAGGACACTGATAATATTGTGAGTTGTTCATTAATAATATTGAATTCTTCTTTGAACATGATTCACCAGTTCCAAGATGGTTGGTTGAACTGCCTTTTCCATCTATGCAACCAGGATCTTCAACAACAATCCCATATCCATCAAGTATGCTCCAAGGCTGCTCCAATTTAGGAAAGAATTGAAGACTTCTATCTTTAAAAAACACTACATCTCAAAGCATTAACCATCCTCAGCCCAGCTTCATCTCCTCTTACTCGCCGGCTTCATGCTTGTCTTTGACCATGTACAGCACTTCACTGCATTTTGGCTAGGTTTGTGCTATAGAAATACAATAGACATACATATATACTGATACCATTTTGCAATACATGATGGCTTTCTGAGCCAAAGCCATGTTTCTCTTTAACTTCCAGGGATGCTTTGGCCCCAGCCAAAGGATAGATCATGCCACTGGCAGAAAGTGCGGCGGCTGTCCTGTGTGTTAAGGTGAGAATTGAAGGACGTGCAGAAAGGCTTATGTTGCAGTGCTCCAGAGAGGAGTGTACACTGTCTAGCGTAGGATTTGTACTGGAAGCACATCCTTCTATTACAAATTCCTATGTTTAGATAAACATAAAAGGATCCCATGCATTAGATGTGTGCTGTGAACTTCAACACTCATGCAGTGCGTGGGGTTTTGGGAGAAATTACAAGATTTCTCCTTGTTAGTTCCTGGTTCAAGAAGCATTAAATGCTCAACTTTGCTACATCTTGAGAGTCTAACCGTAACAAGCACCGGTAAAACCAATAGTCCTCAGCTTTCAATGAACGACCAATGGAATTTGGCAGAGCTAATTTGAACGGGTATGCAAACACATTGATCAAGATACAGGTGCAGTTATGTCCAAAAATTTCGAAATAGTTTCCCTGCTGAGGGAAACCCATTTGAAGATGTCCACAATGTGCCATAGAGCATGTGCACTCATGTGTCAAATAATATGTGCACACATGCAATGGTACACGTGTCTGATGATGCATGGACAATTCTTGTGATGATTACGGCATGGGTATTACATAATAACACGCCCACCATTTAAAAATTACCCTTCCCAGATGGCAACCCCCCATCTCAGAGCACTGAATTAAAGCACATTCAATAAAGCATCAGTTCAGTCACAAATTACAGCTGCTGCGCTGCTCATATATAATGAGGGGTGGGGGAACAAGATACAGTGGATGTCTGGTGATTGGAAAAGTAAAATGGAGTTGAGTGGCGAAAGCACGGGGGGCCAATCGGAGGAGCTGCTTATGGGGTGTTATTAAAAAAGTCCCGGCGAGGTGTAATTGGGAGGGGAAAGAAAAATACAAGTTGTGAAGGGACAAGCGGGAAGTTGCACATGGGTGAAATAACACATGCACTCCCATGGAATGCTTTAAGTAAAATTTTAAAAATAGTCCCCTTAACTAAGAAGTGGATGGATACTCCTCATCCAACCAGAACAATGTGAAACTGAAATGCTCTCTGATGAGACAAATACCAGAACAGTGTATACAACTATTGAACCAGGAGCAGGGAAGTGAGCTAAACACCAAAGTCATCCAGCCATGGGCAAGTGTCTGACCCAAAGTCCACTCCTTGTATATTGCAAAAAATTAGGTTTTTGGCATACAGTATCCTTACAGCAGTAACTGGTTCCTGCAATTTTGAATGATACTTCTTACAAGGATTGGCCAGTTTCCCCTGAGATTCCTGAGTGACTGACTTTAATTTTTTTTATTATTTTAAGCATTGAACAGAATGCTTGGAATATATGTCGTTATAATGGATGCGTTACATCTCATGCCATTACAACGCGGTTGTTACAACAACCGAGTTGTTACATCGCATACGATTACATCGCAAGTCGTTACAACAACTTGCTGTAGGGGGGGCTCTGGATTTAGGAATAGTATAATTTACTATTCCCACTCCAGTTTGTGCAACAGCAGGGAAGGTGTTGGATTGTAAATCCAACACCTTCTGAATCCTACATCAAGTCGTTGTGACGACTTGCGATGTAATCATATGCGATGTAACAACTCGGTCATTGTATAACAACCGCTTTGTAATGGCATGCGACGTATCATATGCGAACTAAACAATGTCTCCCGAATGATTGTCAAGAAATCAGTGGGTGGAAGGCTTTTATTGTCATGTGACCTGTGTTTAAACCCAAACCTTAAGCACATTTCAGACCATCACATTTACATCCGAGTAACCTTCCACATTTGTGTAACCCTGCAGCCAGTACTTTGATGGATGCACACTGTCCAAATCTTGTTTTTGGCTGCACAGCCTGAATACTTGCCTTGTGTTGGGTAATGGCCGCCTGGAGCTAAAAACTTTCTTCGCACTTATGAAAGTTCAGTAGCATAAGATTTAATTAAAATCTCCCGTGCTGATCCCTCTGCCAAGTTCATTCGCACAATGGCAACTTCTTCTGAATTTGGCAGCAGAACGATTACACCATTCCCCATCAAATATGAAAGGGATTTGGTGCCAGTTTAGAGAATTTAGACCAAGTCTGGCATGTTTCTTCCACGACTGTGTGTTTTTAACCCGACACTTCTAGGGACTTTGGGAAGCAGGAAAAATATAGCCATTTGTTCCGAGTTTTTAAGCAAACCATTAGCTTAATGACCTTGGAGAAAGCAAATCATTTACGGGTAAGTAGTTACGAAATCGTGCCTGCCTCGAGTTGAAAATGAATGTGGTTAAGCATATATTAATAGTTATAGTTATGTTCATAAAGGATGAATTGTAAGAAAAAGACGGCTCGCTCCCATACTACAAACTATTTTTGCAAATGATGTGATTAGAGAGTAATTACTCCCCAAAGAGAACCCAAGTATGTAACAAACCTCATCTTTGGGATAGGGTAGAGGGATTGCACCAGTCCTGCAACAAAGTGACCCTGCTGGCTCCTAGGCTTGCACGATTTGGGTGTAAAACCTTGTGTCCGACATACAACTATGAATGGCTGTGTTGTTCTTACACTCCACCCATAGGGGCAGAGGAGAGCTTTTCCCTTCATGGTCCTTATAGCAGTGCTTAAATTGAGCTGGTGGTTTCCAGTGGTGGGTACCAGCACTTAATTGTCAACACCAGTCCTAGTGACAGTCTGCCACAAGGTGGTGTTATCTGGCTAATTAATAGATGTCCACAACAACAAGTAATGTTTGAATAGTGTACATTAAAAATGACTATTATCTGCCGTCCACACCATTTTTGTAGCTTTGGAGGCCAGAAATAGTTTGAATTGTCACACTTGTAGGAGTGTGATGGTTAGTAGTTGTGTTGTTTCTGTCAGTGGCAGTAATGGCAGGGACAATGTGTGGTGCAAGCTGCAGTGGCTCCTAATGGGTGCCCTACCACTTCTGTTTTTTAAATAAATCACCAATTACCTTTTAGGACACATCTGGGGAAACAAAAACAATTTAATTTCACCCTGAGTGATGAGGTAAAGGGAAATTATGAATGGCCTCACTCATGCTCTATCCAAGTGTCATTCTAAGGCGCATCGCAAGGCACACTGGGACATTGTGTACCATGTGCAGTCCTACACACAAGGTCCATCTTGGTGCCCGGGAAGGCAAGGCCAGGTCAGGTTATTCCCTTTGTGAATGAGAGGTGCACCTGCCTCTTCGCCACACACATTTTATCTACAGGTGGGCGCTTTGCCCCCTGTGCCTGAACAGCTTACTTTTCACCAGAAGTGTGAGTTTTATTAAACTACTGGTGAAAAAATGAATGGACCCAAAGTTCTTCCTAGGAGCCAGAGCCAGTGCAATGAAATGCTGGGGCTCTCGAATACCAAGGCTGCCTCTCTCTCACTCCACACTGCTTGAGAATTTACTCCTGTAAGTTCTTTTTCATTCCTGTTTTCTCCCGCTGCCACTGTGTTCCTATCTTTCCTTTCCTCCTTCTTTATTCGTTATCTGCCTTTCTCTCTCTTGCTCTGAGTCAATGTTTGATGAATACATATATGTTGGGTTCCTGCATGCAGCCCGGTAAGAAAATGTGCTGTTCTGCATTGCAGAAGGGGAGAAACACAGCACAGCTATATCTATTAAGCTCCGCCTTCTTGTGCTGTCTTTCCATGCGCTTGCAATGTTAAAGGCTGTCTTGCATGACCCACAGCCTCCGACAGAGGAATGTGCACTTTATAGCATAGGATTTGCACTGCAAGCACATCCGTCTTTTATAAATTCCCATGTTTAGATAAACATAAAAGGGCCCATGCATTAGATGTGTGCTATGAATTTCAACACACATACAATGCATGGGGTTTTAGGAGAAATGTAAAGATTTCTCCTTGTTAGGTCCTGGTTCAAGAAGGTCTTTGTTTCTGACTCAAAGCGTGGTGTGGCTATCTCTATAGAGCTGGCTTTGTGTCAAAAACTGTGGGTGTTTGCATGTAACACCCAGTAGTGTCCCTTCAACACAAAGCAAGCAAAGCAGGGCAAAGCGTTTTTTGCACCGAGAAAGGGCACCTATCCAACACAGAATACCTTTTGCACCGCCAAGTGAATACCAATGAATTGCTGTGCGCCACTTCACGTGAATTAGCATCACATTGCAACAACGAAGGTGTTAGCAAATTGTGGTTGTCATGCCTTGTCAGCACATAGTTACAAAGCTTTCAACCCAACTCAACAATTGTCAATGCTGTGCTGCAAGACAGGTCAAATATCACTACGGTTTAAGAAGAAAATCAATGGAAAACAGCTCCTCCTCCACAGATTAGTAGATCTCTCGATGAGCACCAAGGGCCCGATGTAGGTGGCTAAATACCTGTCAGTAACCCCGAAATTCAGTAAATTTCAGGGTTACCGACCGGTATTTAGCCATTCCTAATGTAGGTGATGAGAAAGCACATAAAAGAGTGCTTATGTGCTTTAAGAATTTGTTAATTACCACCAACTTCAAGTTGGTGGTAATTAACTAATTCCTTTCAAAATTCAATTTTGATTTTTTTTTTAAGTGCCATGTGGCACACATCCATGCCCTTAGGGCATGTATGTGCGCTACATGTGCACACAGGAACATTTCAGGGGTGCAACAAGGTGTCCTTTGGACACTCTGGCACCCTTGAAATACCTCCCGGTATTACCGATTCGGTAATACCGAATCGCTAATACAGAATGGCTTTACATTCATTCCTATGGGCCTCCAAGCCCATAGGAATGAATGGGTAGGTATTCCTTATTACCGAATCGGTATTACCAATTCAGTAATAAGGAATACTAAGGAATCGGTATTTTTTACCGATTCATTACCTACATAAGAAATACCGATTTCTTAATACCAAATCGGTAAAATTCGGTATTAAGAATTCGGTATTTATGGATTATCTACATCTGGTCCCAAATCTCTTGGAATATATAAGAAGAAATGTGTCACAATTTATGAGACATATCCGAATGAGCCAGTTGTGAAAAAATATAAAACCTAGTTAAACAGACATGATAAATAACTAAAACAAATACCTTTACAGGACACTCATGGAGATTAGTACAAAATAGGCCCATTGATTTGTGATACAAAGTGAATATCTGGTGCAGGCACTGCAAGCTCCTGAGCTATGTTTCCAGGTGTAGGTCTGGAGCTGCACTTCTGATATCAGTCACACCAATACAATAAGATGAAGAGTTAATCATGTCTCCTTGTGAGGAAGATAATGCTGTGTGTGATGGTTCTTTCTTAAACCTAAAGGGATATTTACAATGCTGTCCAGGACAATTAAAAGCTAGTATTACAGGGACAGTATGCAGATTTGTTCCAATGTGAGTGTTAGGATTCACAAACTACTTTTTTCAAAGCTGTGCAGGACCTTCTTAAAAACATAACAAAGCATAGAGATGTTTGTGGATTGATAATTCCTAGTTCTTGCATCTTGGACATTAGACGTTGTAATGTTTGACCCCCTTGCAATTTAGTTTTAGCATTTGTTATGTATTTACTCTATTTTGTGGTTGATTTTAAACTATTTTTACTTTCCGTATAAAAAATCCAACCGGCTTGCTCATAACATATTTTAAATAGTTACAAACCTTACATTTTATTAAATTTGCTCACATACCTTGAATGTTATCTTTGGGCACTAAGTGCCAGCTATTGCAAGGGCCCATCGTTCTCTTTTTTTTCTCAGCCTAATTTAAATGTTTTATATTGTTTTGGTTTTAAGTAATCTGCACAATAAACTTTGTATTGACTTGACTTGACTACTTGAAGACAAAAAGATTCAACTCACTTCAAATAAAAATAAGTAATTTGGTTTTATAAAAAACTGTGTAAACGAAATAGAGAACTTCAACATATGTTTAGATTATTCTGGGTTGCAAAGGACAATCAACAACTGGTGTAAGTGTGAATTTGTGGATCTATCAGAATTCAAATGACATTTTTGAATCCCAAAATGTGTTTTATTTTTTTCACAGGCCAAGGAAGTTGGTTAATTAATGACAACATTATTTGTGATCCTCTTTGTGATATGATTTCAAATCTAGATGTTTTGGAAACAAAAGTAACAAAACAAAAAAATGCTTTGCATTGGATTTCATAGTCTAAGCTATTTTTGCATAATTATGTTAGCAACTTCATAAGTGGTATACTTCTTCTGGGACACAAATCAAGATGTGGGTTCTTTTCATGGAAACCACTGTAATTATGATGAAAATTGAGGAAGACGAAAGCATAGTCTGTTGACAGATCGAAGTCTCTATCTTGAGGAAACTTGCTGAGGAAAAGCAATGGATCTGACTCTAGTTAGAAGTGTTGTGTTCGAACCAGCAAACATGGACAGCAGAATTAATTTGTGGCACATACTGTCCAAATGAAAAACAATTAGCTTTTCAGCAGTTAATGGTGCACTTTGATACATACAAGACTGCAAGATTGTAGTCTGTGGCCAAGAGATGTTAAAATGGCTGTGGACAAATTCTGATTGCGTCTCTGCAGCATCAGCATTGTCTGAGGAGTCATCAACATAGATGAGGAAATAGCAGTTGTATGCTTGATATATGTACGCATCAGTAATGATTGTAGAGGTAATCAATAAGCACTAATGTGCTGACATTTGGTAACAACAATGGATCTAAGCTTACAAGAGGCTGGGAGAAAATGACTACTGCCAAGCCACAGCACTCTCGCCTACCCAATTTCAACTTCACAGTCACATGTGTACCAGGGTGAGGAACACTGATGCAGTTTAATTAGTAGGTTGATATTCCGCTTCAGAATCAAGCTTATTGTGTTCCACAGATATGTGTCTCTACTTAGGGTACTTTGCAGATTGGATACAAATTGAAAGAAAAGAAGGGAGTTTTAAAATAACTGCTAATGTTTCAGAGTAGGTACGAAACATAAATATGTTCAGTGTGGAATAAAAACATATTTAAAAATAGTTAAGGGGCATAGGTCCTGGAGACATCCCAAACAAATTCCTTGAGCACCTCACCAGATAACGGTTCTGAAGAGGGACGCAAACATTATTGTGATGTAACTGGTGAAATGGAGTATAGGGTAAGTCATGTAATGAAATGTGAATTTGTAAGGAATATTTCTTCTATAACTCCCGGTACATTTTCTAGGCAGTTACTGTTGATTCTTCTTCTACAAGGACCTATTTGATGATGTTCCTAGGACTCTTTATAAAACTTTCCACCTTTTCACCCTATAGTAGTAAGGATCATATTACAATTTAGTGATGTTAACCCCACTGTAGGTCTGTGCAGGGGAAACCTACATCATCTACCTCAATGCGAAACTTTGGGACTCTTTGGGCAAATGATTTATGGCCAGCCTGTTCTCCCTTGAGGAACATGGGAGAACAGTGCTAGTTGGTTTATGAGTCAGAGTGCTAATAACTTGGTGGATATCATGGACATTCACTGTACTCAACATCATGGTCTTCACTTCAGCTGCTTTTGATGTTTGTGTATGTAGATATGGTGCCACCTGAAAAGTATCTTGTACTTTCTTTGTTTGGCTATGTGGTGTATTCAAAACAGTGAAGGATGAGTACACAGATGCTAGGGGAGAGCAAAGAGTACATTGCATGTTGGACAATTTGGATCAGACTGAAACACATTTTGGTGTGATAGAAAGTGTCTGAAGAAGAAAGTGTTGGTGCTGTAGAAAAGCTGGTGGGTATGCCATAGTGAGTATTCACACGTATAACATCACTGAAAGGGCACACTTTGATTATCTCATTGTTTTTCTTAGTCCAAATCTTTAACAGTTGAAGTTTTTAGTGTTTTGAATGTTAAAGCAATTACATTTTTGAACATGTTCAAATGTCTGGCACATGTGCAGTTATCAATGCACTTTACAATTTACTTGTGTTTTACTGAGATCTTTTTATTACAATTTGTATAATTGGATTTTGAGACATTGATGAATATGAATTTGTTTATGTGTTGGATGTATTGTTTTATGTGAAGAGCTTGAATATTGTAATTGTTCATGTTGCTTTTAAGATCTAGGAACAAAATAAAGAGTTCCTAAACCCTGGTACAACATATACCCAGGACAATAACAACAAACCTCCCCCTATTGATGAATTAATAGGTAATACATCCAAGGATATCCAAAAAAACATGATTGTCCCACAGACTATATCCTCATCTTAATTCATTTTATCAAAATAATTTTTTGTGTGGAAAAATTATATATATAGATTTAGTTATAACAAATCCAATCATTTATATACATAAAATCAGTAGGACAGCCCCACCAGAACATGATACAAAATGATCACAGAAATAACAACCTCACGATGCACAGACACACCATGCATACCAAACATACCTAAATAAAGAAAAAAGAACAATACATCTGGCAAACCATTATTACAAACATCACAAGAACAATATTTTCAAAACATCAACATGAAAACAACAGACAGTCACAGAAAGCGCCGACGCGCGTTTCGGAGTAGACTTAAAGACCAACAGTTCCTTCATCAGGGCACAGAGGTACAAGTCATCAGGTGGTCAAAAATCCCATCCAAGATTTCTTAAAAAAATATATATATATACACAGTGATGTCGTGGGCTCCTTAGTGACAATGTTTCTAAGCACATATATATAATCTGTGGACAATAATGAAAAAAAAGCATGTATAAATATAAAAACACTACCAAATATATCACAGAGCTAACCAAATAAGACACCCGAACAGTGAAAACAAGATAAAAGTGGCCAGTTAGAATAACCAAGAAAGATATAAAAAAGATTTAAAGAGCCAGTTAGAATAACCAAGAAAGATATAAAACAGATGTAAAGAACCAACATCCCAAGATGACACCTTATGATATTAATAATGCACGAAAAAAGACATAAAGTGTGCAGTGTGGTAGGGAAAAGAGGGCATATAAAGTCCTACACATACACCTACTTTGTTGGCACGGATAGGTAGTAATAAGCCAATGGCTCAATAATATAACAAGTTGACTTGAAGAACCAGGGCCTTATGGGCCTGGCGGCGCAGGGCACGCCTTAATCTCCTGAGTTCACCTGCTTTGTTGAACAGAGACACAGGACATTCTGTTGATCGTAGAAGATCAGGTTTATTAGCTGCAGCTAAGTACAGTTGTCCCAGAAGTACACAAAGTATGTTCTTAGGAGACTGCCACTTTACTCCGTGACCCACAATCTTTTATAGCGCATAGATTCACCAAGAACACTCCCAATGCATACATGGTTATCCAATGAGAAGAGTTTGAAAACAAGATATAACCAATGAGAAAAGTTTGAAAACAAGATATCAAGTAACCCAAATAAACCTCTCTTCCAACTGTTTTTGTCACCCCTCCCCACAAGTTAATCAGTGGTAGTGTCTACAACTCAACTTGCAGGTGGCAGGACATATTTGTATGCTTTGAAGGACAGTTGTGAAATGAGAGAATACAAGTAGAGAATAGCGAAGGCCAGAAGATAAGATAAAGTCAGGAAAGAATGGTGTGAACCGACAGACAGTTGAGACAGGGTTTAGTCAAACCAGACGAGGATTAGTGGACTCAGCCAGTCCCTGGCATCAGTCTCGTAAACAGAGGCAGAATGTTATTTGACACGTCGCAGTAAGATCAGCAGAAAAACTTCGTTCATTGTGCTGCCTGAGTGAGGGCAACACAAAATGGCGGTGGAACACAACTGAATGCAAGCGAGATCGAAAATCGAATTTCCTCAGACCCTCCTTTTGCCATAACTCAGGCAAAACACACAGATTCACGTTAATCTGAATCAATGTCAATAGCCATGAGGTCGTCAAACTGTTGCTGCAATATCATTTTAATGTTCTCTGTTTTCTGTGACTCAGGTCTTGGGACACACAGAGTGGCACAAAGACCGCAGATGGCGGGGCTACACTGCATACAGAGACAACAGGAAAAAATTATGGCCAAAACCACTCCAAGGAAGGTTAATACCTTCCATCCCCATTTAGATAGTAATCCCCAAAACCATCCTAATAAAGACCAATCTCCTTCGTCTTGATGAATCGATTCGGAGATCATGTGTAATTTGGAGATGGCTTGGTATACCGTAGGGGCGTCGTCAGGTATATAAATACAACAGCTAGATCCGATCAATTTACAGACTCCACCACGATCTGCAAGAATAACATCTAGTGCAATCCGTTTCTGCAGAGTCATAAGACGATCCGCCTGAAGTTCAGCTGTGAGATTACTCAAGGCTCCCGCAGTGACATCTATGGTAGTCTCAACAACACGAACCAGCTGTCTCATGTTTCTGCTGTTGGCCATTGGGCCCCAAAAAGGAAGAAATCCTTTGAGGAAATCACTTCCCTCTTGTCCTGCTGTGTCTTTAGAATCAATAATCCCTCTGCCATATCTGTTTCTATGATGGCCTGAAGGAGCAGTGTATGTAGGAGGGAGAAGAAAAGTTATATAGCATGTTCCTGAAAAATACGTTGGTAGCCACGTGTAAGCTCTATCGTGGCAGACAAAATATGTGCCCTGGGATGGCACTAACGGCAGTGAATTCTGAGACGTGTAGATGTATGTATGGGAACAAAAGCTTTTTCTTTGTCCAGTGTCAGTAGTCTGGCCATTCATTTGTAAACAGAAATTACCTTGATGAGGGACAGTCCAAATTGGTGGAGATTTTCCCTGTTTAGTTTTATCTGTAAGGCTAGTAATGTAACGAGTCACGTTCCAATTAGTATATGTTAACAGGAACCTTATTATTCTCCACAATTTTAGTCATAGCCACCATTCCCTTTATCAGAGAATTATGACTAAAATCTGGCTTACTACCATAGGAACCAACTGGACGTCTAAATCGGCTCTGATATGCATTTGAAAATATTACAAAATAGGCCCAAGCGGAACCTTCATAAGAAAATGGAAGGACTAAATATGGCATCCCTTTATCTGTGGTATGAGGCATAATTCCACACACCCAACAGTCGGTTGTGTTGACTACCAATTGGTGTTGGTGCAACAATTGGATAAATGAATTATTAAAATATTCTGTTCTCCTGATTAGTTCATGTTGGGAAAGTGTATATAATTGATGTGGGGAGATAGTAGAATTGTGGAAAAGCAGCCAGTTACCATCGAACGCCCAGGCTGTTGGCGCAAGGACGCCTCTAATTTCCCATAGCAAATAGTTACCAAATAAAGAGACAGGCGCTGGAAGCTGGAACGCAAGAACAGGGTTTATTTCTCATGAGGAGAGCCTGTTATATCGGACACGCACACAGAATGTCTTCGGGAGGTGCTCTAACCACATCTCTGAGGCCTGGCCTCTTATACACAGGTTTATTGCTTTATTACACGTGACACATTCTTGTTGAGACTTTGATGTACGGAAAGACATCCTTGGAATCCCCACTTCAAGCTCGTTCCCACACATATCTACAGTAAGTGATGGCTATTCCACAGCAGGATACTCTGTCGATTCCCGGAACGGGGTATCTGATCGGATCACACGGGGTGGGAGGCCTTTGATTAGTCGGAGATCCTTTGAATCGGGGCAACTGCTTACAGGAAGGGGGCCAATAAATAGCAGCTGCAGGACCAGGTGGTGGCTTGGGAGCGGGGCAGGGCAGAGGAAGGGGGTTCATCAAAGGACGGGGAGGTGCTGGCCCCGGGGGGGGGGTTTTCGCTTCCGAGGTAGGGTCGCGCTGGGGAGGGGTGTATGGTCAATGCACGAGAGAGCGGGGGGTGTTCGCAGCGCCAAGGGAACACGCTGGTGATCGGCGAGGGGCAGAGGGGCCATGGCGCTTTCAAAATGGCTACTGCTTAAGTGAGCGTACGGGCCTGAGAGGGGACAAGGTGGCGCCGATTATGTTGACATCGCAAACCAGATTTTAACAGTCCTCCCTTTTCAACATATCTAGCCAGCTTGTCTAGCCGACATCCACCTTCGTTAAATTCTTAGCCACGACATCGTAAATGCTTTCATGCGTTCCTGTTTTCAAAGTACAGAGTCTTAGGACAGACAGGAATAATCTGACACAATTGTACATAATTACATGTAGTTGATGTGATAGGCGAGGAGGTAGCGCATACAAAATTACATCAGCTGCGTCATAAACACGAAAAAGTTCTACTTACCACGTACCAGACTAGCTGCAGGAACGTATAATACCACAGATCTTGACTATCCTTTTCGCATTTTTTTTTTTTGGTACTATATCCTTCCTTTCTACTATACCAAAAATGCTTCATTTTATTTGTCCCTAAATTCGAGTTCCCTCTTCGTGCATTTGTTTCTCAATTAGTCGTATATTATGGGACAAAATACCATACCTTACATTCGGCAGATACCTTAAGCTACAGTCAACCATTTTCTAACAACTCTGGAAAAAGTCATGTGTGATGGATACAAATTTTCATCAATCCAAAATTCAGGCAAAGGGTCTGCATTATCTGTCTTCTATTGTTTGGGAATGACAGCCATTATTCAAAACCTTACCAACCTAGGCGATTGTTATGATGCTGATTCCATAATTCCTTCGAAAACCCTTTATTGTGAAAATGTCAGTATACAAATACGGGCCTACAACCATATAGGCCGGCCACGGTGCAAGAGGCGTCGAGTATCATGAGCAACACTACCTTAACGCAAAAATAAAAATAATCAATAATGAGAAGACCAGCATCAATAAGGTTGTTCGCATGCCCAGTCAGTACCCTCCCCGTCCCCCGCCCGCCATGTGCAAAAAGACCGTATACATATCCCTTAACATCAATGCCAAGTAACCGGAACGCCATAAAGAGTTGTAGGTCCCTCCTACATCGGCGCCATTTTGGGGCGAGGTCGGGTGGGTCCAGGGTACAGTCTAAATGTTTCCACTAACTAGCGGCCGGACCAGAATCCCTTTCGGCAGTTCAAAAAATTTTCATTAACGCCAACAGAAATAACAGACAGCAAGAACCGTGACTCGAAGGTGGGGAAAGCAAAGTTTTTTTATTCCTACCGGGTCATGCTGAGGTTCCACCGGAACTGATTCGAGTTGGTAGTCTACAGTGTCGCCTGGTAATTCAAACAGAAGCTGGCGTCAGCATGAGGGCACCACCATCTCGCAGCAACGCCGTGGTCCTTTCGGAGAGCGGGACAGTAGGCGTGTCTCTCTGCCGACGCCCTGAATCAGTCTCTCTCACGGCACCAAATGGGGACAAGGTGGCTGCCGCCCGGGGCAAAGACAAGTTAATGTGGAATGATCGAGCAATAGTGGCGGTTGCCCCCACCGGAAGTCCGCGGGAGTCGAGGGCCAATGACACCCGTAGAATCTGCAAAGCTGAGAGGACGTCTTCAAGGGTGGGGCCCATGCCCGAGCAGGCAAGCTTCCGAGTTCCAAGGTAGCCCAGAGCCATCTTAGTGGACCAGGCCCGAATCCGAAGAGCCAGCCGCCATTTTGAGAGTCCTGTGGCAGCAGCAGTTCTCCACCACAGCCACCGGAGTGGGTCCCCCGACCAACCAACTGCGGGGGCCCACTTCTTGGGTGGAACGCTAATGGAAACTTGGTGCAGAAAGGAACCTCCGCCTGGGTGGTCGTCCGGCAGGTGAAACGTTAATGGCTGTCCTGCTGCAGCTGGCCGGCGAGGGAAACGATAAGGGGCGCTCTCTCAGCTGGTCGGAGAGTGAAACGCTAAGGGGTGCTCTCTCAGCTGGTCGGCGGGTGAAACGCTAAGGGGTGCTCTCTCAGCTGGTCGGCGGGTGAAACGCTAAGGGGTGCTCTCTCAGCTGGTCGGCGGGTGAAACGCTAAGGGGTGCTCTCTCAGCTGGTCGGCGGGTGAAACGCTAAGGGGTGCCCTACTGCAACTGAGGAGCCTCCGCCTGGGGAGGCGGGGGAGGCCCGTTCGCGTCGCCTCCCCCCAGGGCACCCCACGCCGTCTTTCGGCGCAGCATTGTAGGATGGCCAGACCAGCGCAACAACTTGCTGGACACCACCTCGGTGCCGTCCGGATCTCGGCGCGCCGTGTTGCCTCCGGCCTATTCGCACAACAGTCCGCCACTGATGCCGCCTCACAGGCCGATGGATTTTGTAGGCTTTTTTATAGCCCAAAGCCGACTAAAAGACAGACCAAAGCAGCCCAATGTTGCTACTCCGAGGAAGGAGGGACAGGGACTGTGTCAAGCGGACGGTGAATGCTTTGGGATGGATGTTGCAGCAGGCTGCCATGTAAATAGTTGTTTAAAAAGAGTGTTTTAACGTGTTTACCCTGTTGGAGTGTTGCATATACCTACTAGTTTTTAAAGCGTTTTAATCATACTACTTTGTTGGAGTGTTGTACATATTTGTAATCTGGCAACGAGCACAAAGATGTTACTGCATAACCAGAAAAAGACATAGCCCAATTGTGCGCGATCTAGCCCAGTTCGGCGACGCCGATGGTGGGTATCAGCAAACTTCCATTTGTGTAGGGTTTTGTCGTTTTATTGGGCGGGGTGGGTGGTAGGGCAGACATGCTTAGGCAGCGAGAGCGACGGAGCCGAGCTACCTCGTGGCCATCTCGACCATGAGCTTGGCACCTTCCCCTAGTTTCATATTTTTCGCGAAGGGCTATTTCCTAGTGTTTCTTATTTTTGCAGGGTCAAAAGGATCCCATCAGTGGCCTACTGGTTTTGCTCGATTCCTTTTGTTTTTCTATAGCGATTTTTATGCCATAGTTTGCTAGAAAGGTACAGCGGCTAATCCGTATTTTATATGTATGTCCTCTTTATTAGGGGTGCCCTCCGGTGGGGCCGGACGAGCTACCCCTAATAAATGGTCCGGGTAGAACCAAAGAACCAATTACCAATCAGTGGGGAGAAGATAGGCATGACGGGTTACAAAGGAGACAAAAGTCTGCACTACCTATCTTTTCACTGCTTGCAAAGACTAGACAGAATATCTCTATTCCACGTTATTTGTAAGCAGAGAATACCTCCAAAGAACCAATATCGAACAACCAGTGTTCGGACAATCAAACAATCAAATGGTGAGAAAGAGATAGGCACGACGGGTTACAACGGGGGACAAAAGTCCGTGTTACCTACCCCTCACTACCTGCAAAGGAAGAGAGAATCTTCGTATTCTTCTCCGTTTGCAGACAGAGAATCTCCAAAGAGAAGCAATGTATCAAGTAGCAACCAAAGCTAAATGGACCAATCAATGAAAAATACTAGTATTTCCAAACAATTCCAATACAAACAATCAATCAAATAGTCAAATCAGATGGATAAAACCATTCTGCCAATCAGACGTATAAAACGTCCTACTTAACCTTACCCGGACCACATGGACAGTTCTTCGCCTTCCCCTTCCAGCGCCCGATCGTCCTCTTACTCCAGTTTTACCACAGCACTCCTGTGGGGTCCCAGTCAGGACAGCGGGTCACTCGAGAGAGGTCCGTTCAGAATTGGTGAAGTTGACTCGATCGGCAGCCAGACGAGGGTCCTCTCCAGGCAGGTATACTCCAATCGTTTAGACGTTCACCCCGTCGTCAGGACCTCTCTTACTGAACCCACATGTCGCTGATGGGCCCCGCGTTGGGACGCCAATTGTGGAAAAGCAGCCAGTTACCGTCGAACGCCCAGGCTGTTGGCGCAAGGACGCCTCTAATTTCCCATAGCAAATAGTTACCAAATAAAGAGACAGGCGCTGGAAGCTGGAACGCAAGAACAGGGTTTATTTCTCATGAGGAGAGCCTGTCATTTCGGACACGCACACAGAATGTCTTCGGGAGGTGCTCTAACCACATCTCTGAGGCCTGGCCTCTTATACACAGGTTTATTGCTTTATTACACGTGACACATTCTTGTTGAGACTTTGATGTACGGAAAGACATCCTTGGAATCCCCACTTCAAGCTCGTTCCCACACATATCTACAGTAAGTGATGGCTATTCCACAGCAGGATACTCTGTCGATTCCCGGAACGGGGTATCTGATCAGATCGCACGGGGTGGGAGGCCTTTGATTAGTCGGAGATCCTTTGAATCGGGGCAACTGCTTACAGGAAGGGGGCCAATTAATGGCAGCTGCAGGACCAGGTGGTGGCTTGGGAGCGGGGCAGGGCAGAGGAAGGGGGTTCATCAAAGGACGGGGAGGTGCTGGCCCCGGGGTTTTTTTTTCGCTTCCGAGGTAGGGTCGCGCTGGGGAGGGGTGTATGGTCAATGCACGAGAGAGCGGGGGGGTGTTCGCAGCGCCAAGGGAATGCGCTGGTGATCGGCGAGAGGCAGAGGGGCCATGGCGCTTTCAAAATGGCTACTGCTTAAGTGAGCGTACGGGCCTGAGAGGGGACAAGGTGGCGCCGATTATGTTGACATCGCAAACCAGATTTTAACAGAATGAAGAGGCAAGGAGATAGAATTAGGGACAACTTTTTGCTGCATAGCATGAATAACCCAACCTACACAAGCCAATAAGATACACAAAAATATAGAAACACACAATGTTACGCCACATCGACTGTACAATATTTTACAATATTTCTTTCTCATCTCTTCCTTATTATCCTTCTTTCCTAATTTAACATCCATCCTCTAAAATTGTTGCTCACGGCAATCTTCCTTACTCACTTGGCTGTGATTATTAGCCGTCCTATGACATTGCAAGTCCTGGGGGCCTATCCATTATACAGGTCACAAACCAAGACTCCTACCGTGACCCTGCAACCGGGACAGATGATAAATGTAGCAGAAGAGATGGAAATCTCAGGTGTCCTTGACCAATCTAGGTCTTAAATTGTATCTAGTCCTTGTTGGTACAGTTTGGTCTTGAAATAAGGTCTGTGGCTTCTTGTAGAATGTCGTCATCTTCTTTCTCCGATCGAGTTCCATCCAGGTGTGCACTACTGAAAGGTATGAATCGGGGGACTTTTTCTCCTTCAGAATCACCTATACCCTTACGAACCCACTGATCAAAAGGCAAGGGCAGGGCACTTTCTTGCAGTGCACGCCGTGGATCCAGTTCTTTTTCCCTTTGACTTTTACTGCTGTGCGAGTTGTCAGGAGAACTTGTCGAGGCGCCTTCCAGCGAGGTTCCAAATTCTTTGTCCTCTGAAAATTTTTCACACAGCCCCAGTCTCCAGGTTGGATAGAATGACCTGGGTATGTGGAGGCTTCTGGTAAAGCGTTTTGAACCTGTTGGTGAAGAACACGTAATTTAGTGGTGAGGTCATGTAAATAGTCAATCAGCATTGGATACTGTCTATCAGAATACTTTCTAGGGCGAGGGACTCCCCGTACATTAGCTGGGTGCCCGAAAACAATCTCGTATGGGCTGAGTCCCAAGCGAGAATGTACAGCTGTTCTAGTGGACAGGAGAGCCAAAGGTAAAGCATCGGGCCAATTAAGACCTCTGCTGGCTTGTACTTTTGCAAGCTTAAGTTTGAGAGTGCCGTTATAGCACTCTACCAAACCCGTGGACTGAGGATGATTTGCCGCATGAAACTTCTGCCTTATACCAAGACCGGTACACACCTTTTGCATAATTTGGCCTACAAATTCATTTCCATTGTCACTCCAGACAATGCGCGGCAAACCAAACCTAGGGAAGAACTCTTTTAGAAGAACCTTGGCAGTGGACAAAGCAGTGTTGTCTTTCAGGGGGTAAGCCTCTATCCATCTGGAAAAGGCACATACCACTACCAGAACATATTTAAGATTGTTACATCGATCCATGTGAATGTAGTCGATTTGCAACACCTCAAAAGGATATATTGGGGGAGCAAAATGACCTGCCGGAGTTGGGGTTCCCTTTCCCGGATTGTACATCAAGCAAATGATACAATGCTTCACCACATTATCTGCACATTTTGGAATCCCTTCGTTCAGCCACACTGGAGCCAGAAGTTTACATATTCCTTTTGCACTGATGTGGGCTGGACCATGCGCCATAGTAACTACAGGCAGTACGTAGGCGTCTGGTAACAGCCAACGCTGGTGTTCTGACAATTCTATCCAACATCCTGTTGCGTCTAACATTCCTGTACTCTCTTTCCACTTTCTCAACTCTTTCTCTGTAGCATCTCCCTGAATCGATCTCACACTTTCTATTGTGTCCTCACACATCCCTCTTTCCCTGACCCAATTCGCAGGGCCCGCAACATACATGCGACTTGTAGTAATCTTCTTATGCGCACTACATTTCACAATTGCTATCTGGGTAGGCAAAACAAGTGACTCAAGAAGATCAGTTACCAATTGACCATGCTGTATTTTAGTACCGTGGGAGGTAAGGAATCCTCTTTCCTTCCACAAACGACCGAAGCTATGCGCCACACCGAACGCATACAGGCTGTCGGTATACACATTCACTCTCTTTCCTTTAGATAACACACACACGCTGGTCAAAGCTATCAGTTCAGCTGCTTGAGCTGAATTATGTCTGATGCGTGCTGTCTCCACGATTGTATACAAGGTGGTAACAGCATAAGCTGAAGTTGTCTCACCATTTGGGAGTTTGAAACAAGACCCATCCACACATAGGATCCCATCTGGATCCACTAACGGTGTATCTTTCAAATCAATCCTGCCTTTTGTCTCCTCCTCAGTATGGAGAAAACAATCATGTTGTTTCCGAATATCTTTCTCTTCTGGAAGAGGTAACAGTGTGGCTGGATTTAAAATATTACATTGTTTGATGTGCACATGACTAGCCAAGAGCATCAGCTCATATCCAGACAATCGAGCACTTGTAAGATGTTGTGTTTTCGTCCTATTTAGCAAGGTATCCACTGCATGTGGTACCATAACAATGAGAGTATTATCTAGCACCACTCCAGCAGACTGACGAATAGAAATCGCTGCTGCTGCTGTAGCTTTGAGACAACTAGGCAATGCCTTGGCTACTGGGTCTAACGTAGCTGAAAAATAGGCACATGGCCGCTGTTTGTCTCCAAATCGTTGTGTTAAGACTGACAACGCACAACCCTCTCTTTCATGGACATAGAGCGTGAAGGGCTTACTGTAATCTGGAGTACCCAACACAGGAGCAGAACACAGAGCAGTACGTAAATCAGAAAAACTCTTCTGACATTCGTCAGTCCAAGGAAGGGGTTGGGGTGTGTCTTTCAAAGTGAGTGCTAACAAAGGTTTGGCCAACAAAGAAAAATTCGGAATCCATTGCCTACAATAAGAAGTGATGCCCTGAAAGGCACGCACCTCTCTTTGTGTAGATGGCACAGACATTAGCGCAATTGCTTGAATTCGTTCTGGGGTTAATCGCCTTCCCTCCTTTGATAAGAGATGACCCAAATAGGTAACCTCTCGACGGACATATTGTAGTTTAGAAGGCAAAACCTTATGATTAAGATCAGACAAGTGACGTAACAGTGCAACAGTCACATTCTTGCAGACATCCTCTGATTCAGCAGCAATCAACAAATCATCCATATATTGAATAAGAGTAGCACCTGGGGGCAAAGGAAAAACATTGAGCTGACATTTCAGAGCTTGACTATAAATGGAGGGGCTTTCACAATAGCCTTGGGATGCGAGCTTGAACCGGAAACTTCGGCCTCCTAGAGAGAAACCAAAAATATCCCTACTCTCTTTGGCAATGGGAATGCTGAAGAAAGCATTTTTCAGATCAATAACAGAAAACCAAGCCGCTGAGGCAGGTATCATAGTTAACAGGGCAGTGATATCTGGAACAACAGGAAACTGTGGTACAACAATTTTATTAACCTCCTGAAGATCAATCACAAAACGATAAACAGGAGGCTTAGAAGGATCAGTGCGTTTAAGAACAGGAAGAATAGGACTATTACATACATTTCCTCTCGTTTCCTCAATCACACCCTTCTGAACCAAATCATAAATGATATCCAAAAGTGCTCTTTCACCTTCATTGGAAATTCTGTATTGAGGAATGCGTGGCAATTTAGCATTGGGCTTGGGAGTAACAACATAAGGCGGGATCTCAAGACAACCAACATCATTTGGACCCGTAGCCCAGAGCGTTGCAGGAAGAGAGAGCAATTCAGGTGGGAATTGATCTTTAGACAAATACATTGAAAAAGTCAATTTCTGCCCTAAAGTAAGATGCACACCAGAAGGAGAACAATATATCGTTGCATGCATTCTTTTCAATAGATCCAAACCCAACAGATTCTCGCCGCAACCAGTCGTTAAAAGAAGAGGAGCTTCCATATCATAAGGGCCAATTGAAATAGGCAAAGGACAGGAGACCGGGTTACGAACTGGGGTGCCAGAAAATCCTACCGATACATTTGTTAAGCCAGACAAAGGTGCCCCAGGGAGTTTAGAATGAATGATAGAACTTCTCATCGCACCAGTATCTAAAAGAAATGGCTCTGAAACACCCATTGTAGTGACATTGACATAAGGCCCATCCTGATTTACTGGAATCGATACAACTCCCTCACTTTGTCTATGGCTGTCCTAGTTAGCGTGAAGGCTTTAATTTTCACCTTCAACATGATAATCATCATTGTAATACTGTGTAGACTGAGTATTCTGCTGATCAAAGTAGTTCGTAGAATTTGGAGGGGGTAAGGAACGCTGTTCTTGAGGCATCACACCTTGACCCCTACCCCTGTATATTATCTGGAAACCACCACGGCCTCGTGGAGCAGATAGTTCTCCCTTACGTTGCAATAAAACCGGGCAGCTATTCTTAAAATGACCTCCCTCTCTACAATAGGCACATTGGTTATGACCTAATAAAGGTCGCGGAATAAAGGGCTCAGGCTTTTGATACACCCTCTGAAACTGTGGAGGCTGTTGAAACTGGCGCTGAGTATAACGAGGAGGATAAGCTTGTTGCAGAAGAACCTTCGTTTTTAATTCTTTTGTCTTCTTCTCTTGCTTATCTTTCTCCTCTTTATCCTTGTTCTCATAATATTGAGCAGTAGCCAATATCTGGGCAGAAGAAGAAACAGCCCTGATCAGATACCCGGAACGGGGTATCTGATCAGATCGCACGGGGTGGGAGGCCTTTGATTAGTCGGAGATCCTTTGAATCGGGGCAACTGCTTACAGGAAGGGGGCCAATTAATGGCAGCTGCAGGACCAGGTGGTGGCTTGGGAGCGGGGCAGGGCAGAGGAAGGGGGTTCATCAAAGGACGGGGAGGTGCTGGCCCCGGGGTTTTTTTTTCGCTTCCGAGGTAGGGTCGCGCTGGGGAGGGGTGTATGGTCAATGCACGAGAGAGCGGGGGGGGTGTTCGCAGCGCCAAGGGAATGCGCTGGTGATCGGCGAGAGGCAGAGGGGCCATGGCGCTTTCAAAATGGCTACTGCTTAAGTGAGCGTACGGGCCTGAGAGGGGACAAGGTGGCGCCGATTATGTTGACATCGCAAACCAGATTTTAACAGAATGAAGAGGCAAGGAGATAGAATTAGGGACAACTTTTTGCTGCATAGCATGAATAACCCAACCTACACAAGCCAATAAGATACACAAAAATATAGAAACACACAATGTTACGCCACATCGACTGTACAATATTTTACAATATTTCTTTCTCATCTCTTCCTTATTATCCTTCTTTCCTAATTTAACATCCATCCTCTAAAATTGTTGCTCACGGCAATCTTCCTTACTCACTTGGCTGTGATTATTAGCCGTCCTATGACACTGCAAGTCCTGGGGGCCTATCCATTATACAGGTCACAAACCAAGACTCCTACCGTGACCCTGCAACCGGGACAGATGATAAATGTAGCAGAAGAGATGGAAATCTCAGGTGTCCTTGACCAATCTAGGTCTTAAATTGTATCTAGTCCTTGTTGGTACAGTTTGGTCTTGAAATAAGGTCTGTGGCTTCTTGTAGAATGTCGTCATCTTCTTTCTCCGATCGAGTTCCATCCAGGTGTGCACTACTGAAAGGTATGAATCGGGGGACTTTTTCTCCTTCAGAATCACCTATACCCTTACGAACCCACTGATCAAAAGGCAAGGGCAGGGCACTTTCTTGCAGTGCACGCCGTGGATCCAGTTCTTTTTCCCTTTGACTTTTACTGCTGTGCGAGTTGTCAGGAGAACTTGTCGAGGCGCCTTCCAGCGAGGTTCCAAATTCTTTGTCCTCTGAAAATTTTTCACACAGCCCCAGTCTCCAGGTTGGATAGAATGACCTGGGTATGTGGAGGCTTCTGGTAAAGCGTTTTGAACCTGTTGGTGAAGAACACGTAATTTAGTGGTGAGGTCATGTAAATAGTCAATCAGCATTGGATACTGTCTATCAGAATACTTTCTAGGGCGAGGGACTCCCCGTACATTAGCTGGGTGCCCGAAAACAATCTCGTATGGGCTGAGTCCCAAGCGAGAATGTACAGCTGTTCTAGTGGACAGGAGAGCCAAAGGTAAAGCATCGGGCCAATTAAGACCTGTGCTGGCTTGTACTTTTGCAAGCTTAAGTTTGAGAGTGGCGTTATAGCACTCTACCAAACCCGTGGACTGAGGATGATTTGCCGCATGAAACTTCTGCCTTATACCAAGACCGGTACACACCTTTTGCATAATTTGGCCTACAAATTCATTTCCATTGTCACTCCAGACAATGCGCGGCAAACCAAATCTAGGGAAGAACTCTTTTAGAAGAACCTTGGCAGTGGACAAAGCAGTGTTGTCTTTCAGGGGGTAAGCCTCTATCCATCTGGAAAAGGCACATACCACTACCAGAACATATTTAAGATTGTTACATCGATCCATGTGAATGTAGTCGATTTGCAACACCTCAAAAGGATATATTGGGGGAGCAAAATGACCTGCCGGAGTTGGGGTTCCCTTTCCCGGATTGTACATCAAGCAAATGATACAATGCTTCACCACATTATCTGCACATTTTGGAATCCCTTCGTTCAGCCACACTGGAGCCAGAAGTTTACATATTCCTTTTGCACTGATGTGGGCTGGACCATGCGCCATAGTAACTACAGGCAGTACGTAGGCGTCTGGTAACAGCCAAAGCTGGTGTTCTGACAATTCTATCCAACATCCTGTTGCGTCTAACATTCCTGTACTCTCTTTCCACTTTCTCAACTCTTTCTCTGTAGCATCTCCCTGAATCGATCTCACACTTTCTATTGTGTCCTCACACATCCCTCTTTCCCTGACCCAATTCGCAGGGCCCGCAACATACATGCGACTTGTAGTAATCTTCTTATGCGCACTACATTTCACAATTGCTATCTGGGTAGGCAAAACAAGTGACTCAAGAAGATCAGTTACCAATTGACCATGCTGTATTTTAGTACCGTGGGAGGTAAGGAATCCTCTTTCCTTCCACAAACGACCGAAGCTATGCGCCACACCGAACGCATACAGGCTGTCGGTATACACATTCACTCTCTTTCCTTTAGATAACACACACACGCTGGTCAAAGCTATCAGTTCAGCTGCTTGAGCTGAATTATGTCTGATGCGTGCTGTCTCCACGATTGTATACAAGGTGGTAACAGCATAAGCTGAAGTTGTCTCACCATTTGGGAGTTTGAAACAAGACCCATCCACACATAGGATCCCATCTGGATCCACTAACGGCGTATCTTTCAAATCAATCCTGCCTTTTGTCTCCTCCTCAGTATGGAGAAAACAATCATGTTGTTTCCGAATATCTTTCTCTTCTGGAAGAGGTAACAGTGTGGCTGGATTTAAAATATTACATTGTTTGATGTGCACATGACTAGCCAAGAGCATCAGCTCATATCCAGACAATCGAGCACTTGTAAGATGTTGTGTTTTCGTCCTATTTAGCAAGGTATCCACTGCATGTGGTACCATAACAATGAGAGTATTATCTAGCACCACTCCAGCAGACTGACGAATAGAAATCGCTGCTGCTGCTGTAGCTTTGAGACAACTAGGCAATGCCTTGGCTACTGGGTCTAACGTAGCTGAAAAATAGGCACATGGCCGCTGTTTGTCTCCAAATCGTTGTGTTAAGACTGACAACGCACAACCCTCTCTTTCATGGACATAGAGCGTGAAGGGCTTACTGTAATCTGGAGTACCCAACACAGGAGCAGAACACAGAGCAGTACGTAAATCAGAAAAACTCTTCTGACATTCGTCAGTCCAAGGAAGGGGTTGGGGTGTGTCTTTCAAAGTGAGTGCTAACAA